>NC_071291.1:74244728-74844728 GCF_943737925.1 Anopheles nili | reverse complement strand
CGACGCAAGCGACCCACGAAGGTAATTAAAGTTCCGCAACTGCCCATGAGTTTCCTTTTTCCCCAGCACGGTGGGAGTTGGTTGGAAGGCGAATGTCCTTCGATAAGGACGCGCGACCGAATAGATAAGAAATAATTTCTCGTCGGAAATGAAGTTCCATCGGAAGTAATTCCCATGGCCGATGGAAATGAAGTGCGTCCAAGCACGCGTGTGTGTGAATGTGTGTGTGTGCGTGTGTTCTTTGGCCCCTTCCCCCACCACCACCCCACCACGTTCGCCACGGCCAAGAAGCACACAAATGCGACCACCATCACTCCCGTGCCCATTCGGGATCATTAATTATTTGCTACCGTTAAAAGGATTTCAATTGAGCATAAATCTCGACCACGGTTCACTGGCGTAGTGTAGTATACAGCGAACGCATACACACCCACACATATATCCTCGCGACTCGTGCAAAACGTCCGGTCGCGGCTGGATTTCGCAAAAGGCCGCGTGCATTAACAAATGAGTTCTGTCAATCCATAATCTCTCCGTGGGTCCTTCAAGAAAGTGCTGCGTTCGCGTACAGATCCCGGCGTTGTGACGCGCGAAAGGTCCATCCTCGGGAGCCAATTTCATCACCCCCGCCTGGGAGGACATGTGCGAACGGAAGCCCCCCCCCCCCTCCGTCCATCATCCCCACTCGGTGGCTGTTGTTTTTAGCACAGGCGATTTATTTGAAAAGCGCACAAGAAAACAAATGCCCCATCCGCCTGCTTCCGTGGGTGGTGAGGGAGGGGGGGGGGTGCTTTCGGGTTCGGATGGGAAAGCGAAAGGACAACGAGATGAATATCGATTGCTTTTCCGTTCCCGTTACCACACCACCCCACCACCCAAAAGAGGGGCTCTCCACGACGCACGGCCGGAAGCAAAAACGGAGCGTGTTCCGCTCGAGGATGGCCTGTTTTGCCATTAGCAGCATTAATGACTTTTCCGACACGTTCGCATGATTGGCGTGGATGAAGCCGGCTGTCGTTTGCAGCTCGGCCCGACCTCCGGCAAAAACAACATTTTCCCACCGTCCCCCGTGCGCCGGTCGAAGGAGATAAAGAAAAAGAGATGTATCAATTTCCGGCTCCATCTAATATCGATAACACTAATCATCTGCCACCTCGTCGTGGAGAAGCTGAGCACTGGGGAAGGGGAGGGGGGGGGGGGGGGGGCGGAGGAGAGTACCGTGACGTGGCAAAGGAGCGGAAGACCCGATCCTGGGGCTTTTCCGGTGGATTTCATATCCTCTTCTGGCTTCATCCCTCCAATCGCCGGCCAAAAAGGGCTGCCAATTTCGTCACGGCTTGCTTCACCATCGCATCACCGGTGCTCGGGTGGCTTGCTTCGATCAGTGGCAGCCGGGTGCGAACGCCCAAGGTGAAGATATGGGCTGAGGGATCCCACCCAACAAGGTAAAGACAGCTCTCGGGTTTGCGTGCTGTGCGAAAGGTATTGTATTGTGTTCGGGATCAAAATTTGTTTTCGCACTAAAAGCTTCAAGCACGGTGCCTTACTTTTTTTTTCTTTTGGCACCCTTCTGCCCTTCCCTGTGGCCATGTTATTCACCTGAAAATTTGCCGAAAATTGAATGTCTGCACC
The DNA here is from genome assembly GCF_943737925.1 of Anopheles nili. Lineage (NCBI taxonomy): Eukaryota > Metazoa > Arthropoda > Insecta > Diptera > Culicidae > Anopheles > Anopheles nili. The sequence continues at coordinate 74,843,096 of NC_071291.1, read as the reverse complement.
AAACAACCTATATCGGTGGCGCTTCAAGCGATGGGGGCAAGAGAGTTGAAAAACGAAAAAAACAACATACAAACCCCAGCGCGCTCGCTTGCGAAACCGAAACCCGTAAGAAATTCTCGCTTTTCTGAGAAGTTTGATTTTCCTATTTTCCATTTCCCATCCCTTCAGTCGCCCGTGCTCGAGCCTGAAACGATTTGGCAAACCCCCCACACGAACGGGCAGGAAAAATATTCCGATGATTGAGTGAAAAGCAAACAGAAATACCCGGGGAGCCCGAAACGAAAAACGGACCGCATGGCAACAACAGCAGTGGAAGGGAAAAAAATCAATCACCTGCAAGGATGCGGTGGTGCTGGCGGCCATATTGTTGTATCGTGGAGGATGTTTTTTTTTCTTCACTTCTCAAGAACGCTGCGTTTTGTGGGTACGAGAAGCCTTATTCCGTTGAGGGTGATGTTTACGAAGTTTTTGGCCCGGCTCCTTCCCACTGCTAGAGCCCCGAAAGAAGGATCAATGTCCTTCACGTGCGCGGGTTTTCGCACGAAACATCATACGGGACACGATTGGTTATTGTGTCGTTTGTGCTAACGGGAAAGCCAGCGGGCTCTGAGTAGCAAAAGGGGTTGGTGAGCATAAATAACCGAAAAACAGATCTAAACTTTCCCGGATATCCTTGGAAAACTGTTGCAGTTACAGTTACATACACTATCTGCCGTTCAAATAGATGGATGTTTGTCACCATTTCAATGGGCATTTCATTTCGAATACCAGCACATGTATACTAGGTGTGCAAAAATGCCCCAAAAATCAGGATTTTCCCTCCATTTCTGTAATCGGTATCCAAACCCCTTAAAGGTGAACCATTTTTCGCGCGCGATTTTTAAAGCGGCTCATGTGCAGCTACCCCCATGGATATGCCAAATGACGTCCGCAAATCGTGGTGACACATCATCAATAAAGACGTGCGCTTCCGAAAGCGAAATTTGTACTCACAAGGACAAATAAACAACCTCCAAGGCGAACACCAGCAGGAGGGCGACGGATTCGCGATGAAAACCCGCCCATAAGCTTGGGCAATAAATATTCAAACGCGTTTGCAAGGATCCACCGGGAGCATTCGGGAGGAGGGTTTGTGAGTTGGTTTTTTTTTCTCTCTGTCGAAAGCCCAGCCAACAGAAGAAAGCTGTATCTGTGTGTGTGTGTGTGTGTGCACCACACACAACAGAGCCTGTCAGCTGCAGGCACATCTCAGGATCACGTCGCGTTATCCTTGCGGGCAAGAGAAGAAAGCCTCTCGCGCACCATCGATAGCAGGCGAAAGGTCCTTTGGCGGGCCTTTCCGCAGCAGGTTCTCGGTCTCGAGCAGGCGAAACACGTCACAGGACGCCCTTTCACTCCCGGTTGGTGATGATCGAGTGGCGGAAGTGTATGTGTGTAAAAAAAAAGTAGGAAATAAACCCCGGTAACAGCCCGTAAACGGATGTGGCCGTTGCCATGTGGCCGCACATCCTTCGGCGGAGCGGAAATGTTACGCAATAGATCACACACACACGCGCGAAGGCATTCGGCATTCATGTTTCCGCGAGGGCATGGGTTTCAATTTTTCGTCAAAATTTGCTTCCGCCTGCTGGTGAGCATTTTTTTGTTTGTTTGCCCATTTCCCGGTGGTAATTGAAACAGATGCCACTCGTTGTTGCGTTTAAGGCTGTGCGAGAACTGCACGTCTCGCGAGGCCAGCGACCAGGCGCCAGGACGCGAAATAACGCTCGAAGAAGGTTAAGTTCTCGTCCGTTAGAAAGTGCCCGTTGTCGGGGTTCTACTGTATTAGGATCGCTCGGGAGAGCGATTGAGCGAGTCCGTCCGTTGATTGATTGGGACAGACCGACGGCACTGGGAGAAAGCGGCGGCAGGATACGATTATATCGATCGTTCCAAGCGAACCGTGACGCGGTGCGTCAAGAGGGAGAATGGCCAGGACACGAGAGGCGCCGCCGAGGACGAAAGCGGCAGGAATGTTACCAGCACCGGGTGCATATAGTCCCGTTTCGGCTCCGTGGGCAGTGCCACACCGTATGGGCCGGCTTTTTTTTCGCCCCATTTTCTTCTCCTATTTTCCTATTCCAATTGTGCCCTTTTTTCATCCATTCTTACGCGCTCTCTGTTTCGGTGGTGGTGTTTGTTTGCCAAATGTGCCGGGTTTTTTTTTTGTTAGTTGGTATGTTGCTCCTGCTGTTTGTTGTGTTGTGTTGGTCGCTTTCGTTGGCGAAAACCGATCGATTCCACACCGGAAGCAGCATGTTTAGAAACGGTTCGCAACTGCTGGCTAGAGTGGTTTCCGTTAATGATCCCTTTGGTCCTTTGCCGGGGGTGATCATTTCACGGACCGGCTGTCTAATGTGTTCTCTCCGTTTTCCGACGTGTGTTCCGACGGTGTGGAGTGTTTTATGAATTAGAGCCCACTTAGCTAATCGTGTCGTTTTCGAACCGTCCCATTCCTTCCCATTCTTGTGTCCTTTTCGTCGTTCTCGCGCGGATGCTCTCGGTAAACCGGTGTTGGGTACACGAGCTTTAATTATTCCCAGGAAAGTGATATCGATTGCGTGAGGATCATAATTCGTCTTGCAAGCGCAAGCGGCTTCCACCGGCAATAACGATATCCTTGACGGAGGGATTACGCACCCTTCCAGCTCACGGGCAAATCGGAACCCTGAGCTCAAATTCGCATTTCCATAAAAACAAATCACCTAAATGCGACGACCGGATGGCAAGCGGCATCCCTTGCACACGGCAGCTGAGTACCCCGGAACCAGCTGACTTTTGTGCTCCGTCTCCGACGGAGGCAGTCCCGATTGCAATCGGGAACCCAACAAACCCTGGCCGCACATTTCGCACATTGTCGCACCACCGGTGGCCCCTCCGCAGGGTTGGGCTTAAGGTACGATTTATGGCACGATTGGATCGAGTGTTTTATGTGCCGGAGAGGCAACTTTCGTCCTTATCGCCCATGCCGCATCAATCCGACATCGACCTTTTACCGATCAACCGGCACAGCGTTATCACCGCGCTGGGATTGGAGAGAAGCGGAACAAAACAGTACGACACACACCACGACCGGAATACGCATTTTGCGGTCCGGGAAATCGAACACAAACATCCCGGTCCGAGTCTGGGAGGCTGGCAGATCCATTTCCTACTTCCACGGCGTTATTGGCCATTTTCCTTGTTCTGCTTTGTTTTCTTCTTTGTTGCTTTCCCTTTCCCTCAGCAAATGTGCAATTTTTCCATTTGACATGTCACTTTTCCTTCCAGGTCACCCCTAGCAACCGTGCGCGACAATTGACAGCGAAGCGAAACTACTCGAACAAAAACCGAACCGAATGGGGTAGTAGTAGGCTGTGCTTAGGGCACTATTATGTCCACCCCATCCGCGTGGTGTTACGAGCACTTTCTTCGTCCTGGAAGTGCTGCATGAACCAGGGGGGTTCGCCATCCTTGGGCGCCCTGTTTTCCCGAACTAGCACCACCACCACTCTTCGATTGAACTCTTCTCCCGCTTGACACCGCCCTTCGGAGCCCCTGGGGCAGCGGTCGAAAATCGAAATTCACCCAGTTTTCCTTCGCTGCTGCTTTCTTTTTCATCAACGCACCGGAACAACGGGGCACCGCTGCAAAAAGGGTTCCTTTTCATGAAACGGAGACCGTTCCCTGCGTCCGTTTTTTTCCGCACGATGAAAATCGATCCCCGTTCGGGGAACTCCGATTCGAGGGAAACCACCGTAACAAACAAAGAAGAATTCGCAAACCCTCCGAGAGAGCAAGAGAGTGAGACACCCGTCGATTGTATCGATGTTTTGTTCTTCTTTCTTTCGGTAATTGTTTTGTTTTGTCGTCAAACTAACCAAAATATGCGTACATTTGCAGAAAATCTACAACCCAAAACCCGACTCGAAGGGAACTCGGAAACCCTACGGTGAAGGGAAAGGGCTGATGCTGCTGATGCTGCTGCCGCTGCCAAATCCCTCCCCGAGTTCCCGAGAAGGGTAACTTCCCTTCAGTGTTGCCAGCAAACCGGCCGATTCCATTGTCATTGTGCCTGGCTCGCCGCATGTGCCACGGATGACGAGGATGGAAATTGCTGTCCTTGAAAGCCACCAAACCCTGCGCCCTCGAAAACGCCGACTTGTGCACCCTAGAACGGTAACTGCATTCCTCGTCGGCCTTTAGCAAGCGAGTGAGCGAGAAAGCAAGGCCAGAGAATGAGAGAAACACAACGTAGTAGGATACAACAGCGCAAGGATACGCGCGTAGAGAAAAGACCAGTAATAATCCGCATACCGATCGCTGTGTTCTTATCTGATGGTGTTCATCAGGCAGCAGGCCTCACCACACGCATAAGCGCAAGCAAGCAACTGGAACGACTGGAAGGACCAAAGGCACACACACACACGAACGCAAAGGATGATGATTATCATCCTGTCCGGTGGGGTACGGTTGCGTGTAATTAAAAACTTAACTCGCGCGCCATAATCGCACCTCTCGCGTGTGCAGCTCAGCTGCAGCGACCTCTAGCAGAACTGCATCTGCGTTTCGCTTTCAAGGTTAAACGGCGATCCTGGCCAGGGGGACGGGCGCGCGCTCGCGCGTGCTAACCCTCCTCTCTAGTTCCTGTTCCGCTCGGAGGCACAAAAAAAACCCTTTGGGCGCCGTTTTGTGCAGCGAAAGGGTGTGCGTAATTTGAATAAATTTCGGCGCTAAACGAGGCACTAAAACCCTTCGAACACGTTGCGCTTCGAATTGCAGCTGAGCTGCTGGCTTGCGTGAAAGCAGCTGACGTGGCTGGCGGTGGGAAACAACACGGGGTGAACTTCGGCGTATTCTCCTTTCATTTTACCATTCAAAGAAAGAAAAAAAACACCATCCCCTTTCACGGTTCGGTGGCGCTTTCAGCGGGAGCGGAAATCAATCTCGCTTGACCACTGCGAGGGTGGAAAGTAAAATCCTTCCGGAAAACCACATCCACCGGTCGGACCGCCGGGCGTTAAGACGCTTGTCAAACTCTGGCCGCCTGGTCGCCTTAGCTTAGGATCCTTTCGGTCCGTCTCCGATCTTCGGGGACGTTTCGAAGGGCGCAGAAGAAAATCCCGGCCACCGGACCGAACAACAAAGCTCATGAATATTTGTGGAATGTGAAATTTCCATTTCGAACCAGGGCTCCGGTTTCCCTTTCCTGCACTCGCTTGTTCCATTGTACTTTCTCTCGTTTTCTTTCTCTCTCCCGTGGAATTCCCCAGCGAGGGTTTTGTGATTTAGCATGACGTGCGTTCGGAAAAGAAAGCGAACCGACGAAAGAAAACCACCCTTGAAGCAAGGAACTAGAAGCAGATGGGGGGAGGGGGGGTAAGTGGGGTTGGAATTTTCCAATTCCGGCACCAGGTTCGAGAACGAGGAGTGGAAAAACGAAATCATCAATCAAAGCGTTCCAGATCCGCATCCCTTCAACCGGAGTGGGAGGAGGTTGAGAGTGCGGAATTGTCCCCACCCCTGAAAGGTTTCCACCTCCCCCCCCCCTCCCTACGGCCACACCAATCCCACCTAGCTCAAAGTAATCTCGTTTGGTCAACTGGCTTTCCCGACTCAGCCATAGGGTCCATGGGGGCGAAAGAAATTCCCGACCCCATTTTTGCTGCCACCATCGGCATCGGTTTTTGTTCATTTTAAGATTAAAACAGAAGGCCAACCACCACCATCAGCACCGCGGGCAGGTCCTTGCACGAGTGGGGTGTAAAATTATTCACGCACACTCGCACGCACGCACGCACGTACACACACCAACGTTGCTCCTCGGCAGCCGAGAAGAACGAGGAATGCAAATGAGAGTGCGATTTATGTAATCAACTTGTTGGACGAAGAGTTCAGCCTGTAGCGAGTAAGAGAGTGAGAGAAGGATCCTGTGGTGGAAAAGGAGCCAACAACAACTACACATCGCACAACCAACACCACCAGCAACGAGGAAAACGTACACACACACACACACACGAACGTGGTGCCTTGCGGTGGACTTATTGCGTAACAGTGCGTTCCGCGCGGTGTGCATATTAATAAAGTTTTTCCTCCGAATTTTCCGACCACCACCTAAGGACGATTATTTCTGCAACCCCTTTTGGCCCCCTCATTGCTCAGTTTATTTTGTCCCTTTGCTCACACGCGAGCGAGCGTACAATGTCGTCGTGCATTCGAAAAGCCCTGCAAACGTTTTACCGTTTGTTGTGTGTATTTTTTGGTTTGTTTCAACTTCATCGCTTTGCTTGAGGGGTGGATAAAAAAAACACCATACATCATGGGTTGCTTTGTGCGTGATTTTCCGTGCTGCATACAGGCTGACCTTGAAAGGCAACGGGATGACAGCTGGATATAAGTGCGAGTTGAGAGCTTGGGCGTTGAAAACGTCGGTCGGGATACCGTTCGCGCAGGTGATGGATATTCCATCCTGCTAGTTTGATTATTTTGCAATCAAACGAAGACTAACGCCAGAAAGATGCGCTGGTGAGGCAAATTTCACTTCAAGCTGTCAGTTATGCGAGTAAATTGAAGATGAAAACGACGGCTGCAGCCCTTCGCAAGCACGTTGTTTAACGGCTACGAGCTGCTTGCAGAAAGAATCACTTTCAGCATTATCGGTGGTAAATTGTCAGAAGCAAAATACCCGTCCGACACATGCAACGGCGTCCAGGAATCTCACGGGGAAACCGCCCGTCGAGCCGGCGCCGGTTCCTTGCGCCCGAGCAAGAAATAGAACGCAAGGCTGCTCGCTGCTGCTAAATTGAATACAATAACTCGCCCTTCGAACACCCCTCTCGGGAAGCTGGCAGGAAATAGTGGCGCCACCATTGTTGCACAATAATACCCACCCGCTAGTTCCCGGGGAACGGGAATCATTTGTAACACCGGGGGCTCACATTCCGTGCGAGTTTCGGGCTGCCCGGAAGCACGGAATTTATCTACGGAATCGAAACCGTGTGCCCTTCAGTAATAATCCTTTCCGCAAGCTCCACCTGCTTTGCTGAGGCTGGTTGGAAGGGGTTTTGGTAAAAGCGAGCGCTAGAGTGCGATGAAAATAGCGCACCTTGATAGTTTCCTCTCACGAGCCGTAAGTCGAAGGGTTTTGCATCCTATTAGGGCAAGGATTTGACAGGCTTTCCGTGCTCGGTTGTCGGTGGCAGGAAAATTTGCACCGCTTCCGTGAGGAAGGTGAACAAAATCATCCCACCGAGCCACCACAGCCGGTATAATGGGATGGAATTTTCTTCATTATTGATCACCCTGAAGGCACTCACACGAAAGCCCTCCTCCCACGGGATGATATTTTGTTGATGAAATTTTGTGCTCTCAAACTCGCTCGGATCCCGGCTCAATGTAACCGATTTCCGGGATACATGGGTGTTCTTTTTTTGTCCAACTTCAGCCATTCGGAGGGCTTTTAGCTCACATACATCCCCAGCTGAGCTTAATCATGGAGCCGCTGCGAGCTCGTCGTCACATGATTAAGGTTTAGTTTCGACAAGGCCAACCCCCATCTTCGTGGGCTCGGAATTCAATTGCCCGCACTTGCACACCCACCGGGGCCCTCCAGGGCCATCCACGGGACCATGGTTTTCGATGGCCAGCTGTTACTTAACGATCGGAGTTTCCCGGGGAGGCAAACGCCATATTTCACCCCCACGATTATTACTACCGACAGGGCAACCGTTGCGAGGAACACACGCACGCACACGATAAGCGATAAACGGTGCCGAACATGACACTCTCCGGATGGCCTTCGTCGCTGTGGAGTTTCCTTGGGAAGGCAACCCGGAAAAAGAAACCGAAAAGGACTCCCTCTTTCTGGCGTTCCCAAAAGGCACCCATTCCCGTGGGCTATTCCTCTCGTTATCGGAGCGCTTGAGTAAGCAGAAAATAAACATTCACTCAATCCACCCAGCCCGGTTGAGATTCGGGCAGCTTTCTCGTTTAACGGGAACGGAAGGAAAATGCTCTTCCTTTTCGAGCAACTGCTCGAACGCAACCAACACGAACAAGGCGCTCGCGGGCGCGCTCGATTCGCGCAATCGTTTCGCTTATTTATGTATGCACCCGAACGCGACCTTATCATCCGTGGCGGGGGTTGCAAGAAAAATCACCCTCACGCGCGCTGATAAACCGCAACCACCGCTGGCTGCCAGAAAAGGGGCTTTCTGCTGGATAAGGATTAAGCAAAAATGAAACCGGCATCCGCAACACGGTTCGGGCTCTCCCCACTCGCTTTACCGGTGGTGGCCAACTTATTCGAGCCGTAGATGCAGGATGGGGAGCGACTGCGGTTGGGAAAGTCCCACCCACCCACCCGGAACTCCCTTTCCGTGGAGCGGGCTCCCAAACAACCGCTGACTGACGGACGGGCTGCCGTTCGGGGTGCAAAGAAAGCGCAAGTTCGCAGGATATCCTTGGCGTCCTTGGAAGGGGTGGTGGGTGAACCGACGAACGGTGGAGGGAGGATTGTGGTTTCGGCTGCCACCACGCGGCTTCCCTCCCACTCGCACCCCCAGAGGAGAGTACATTAAATAAATGAGTTGTGTTTTAAGCCAATAAATCACGTTTCCTATTATGGCGACGACAAAAACATGCATGGAAAATGTAGGCCTGACGGTGCCATTTCCTCGTCGGGGGTTTTCTTCATCATCCTTCTTCCCCCGTCCTCTCCCACAAACCCCAACGGTGGCGCATTAATGTGTATATGTGTGCTCGCGCGGGTTAACGCTTACGCCATAAAGCACCATTTAGAGCAACGGCGGAAATTGGTTATCGAAGCGCGGATGGGGCTGCTGGCGTGGTACGTGCTGCGTTCGCGGGCCAGAAAAGCGTCCGAACGATGGAGCAGCAACCAGCGGGGGCAAAAATCTGGCAAAGCCCGATCGCCGAACCCGGGCGAGGAAATAAATCGCCCCGAAGGAAGTATATCAAAATAAATAAGTGCTAACTCGCAAGCGATTTTTCGGGAATCCGTTTTTCCTTCCCCACGATCTGAGGGGTGGAGGGGGGGAGGAGGAAAGGCCTGAGGAGTGGGTGGTCGAGGGAGAAGAAAGCAAGCGCACACCGTACAACCGAAAAAGGCACTCCTTCACGCATTTGCACGGGCTGGCAAACTGAGAAATATGGGAGTGTAGTGTGTGTATGTTTCTTTTTTTTTTCGCCAGCTTGCTTGCGGTGCCTTTCCAATCCAACGGGGGCACACGATGTGCAGGGAATAATAAGGATTTAAGGACCTTACGGGCGTTGAAAAAGCACCGTGAAACCGAAGCCCGCGGATGTCGGCGGATGTTTGTTTCCATTTGCAACCCAAGCGGTTGCCGGTTGCGTTGTTTATCGGACGGAGTTTTTCGAAAGGGGCCATTTTTTTCTTCTTCTCTTGCTCTCTTGCTTGCTGGTTTTTTGGGTTTCCCGAATCTGGAGCGCTTCTTCAAGGGAGCCGGCGTGCTGTGTGATGTAGATCCACTACGGGGAGATGAATTTTCTTCCAAGCTCGGTGCGAACAGGAAGAAAGGGTCAGCTACTCCGGTCAGGCTCGTAAAACGCAATTATTGAATGCAAAATAAGCCGTCCGTGTGGCACAGGGATTAAACTTTGCTGCATATTGCTCGTGCATTTTTGATCAGCGTATGAAAAATGCCCATAACGGACGTGTACGGTTGATGGATGGGTGTTAAGAGAAGGATTGGATTGAATTGTTAAACCTAATAACATGGTATGACCTTTTCCAGTAAGTGTCTCATTTGGACAATACGAACAGACAAAAAAAAACTACAATTTATAGGTTTCGACGTGACTCATAATCAACGGCAATTGTGACTGTTTTCCCTACCACGGCTGCTGCCACTAGCTTGTCCATAGTAATTTTCCCATTTTTCACACTCCATACTTTCCCGGATGACACTCGAAACACGACCATATCATTATCTGCCTCGGACGTATGGCTTGCAGTTGGCTTCCGCCGAGTGGCACTGGCACCGGAAACCGGAAAAGCCGACCACCAGCCATCACACGCCACCGTCAAGTGCTTTAAATTGGCAAACAATGTGCCATCAATTGACACACGATCAGCGCAAATTGCGGGCTTTACTTCCGGGTTCCGAGGTTGCTCATCGAACCAAATTAGCTCCCGTCGGTGATGATGAGCGACCGATCGAGGTGGTCGTCCTTCGGCCAAGCACACGATGGACGGTGACGGATTAAGGAAAGGATTAGAATAAACCTACACCGAGCGCGATGCACGTGTTGGGCTGGGTTGGTTCGAACGACGACTCGAACTCATCATTACGACCCGGTCAGGGATTGAGCAGGAGGATTAGACCAACCGGAGGCAATCTAGCTAGCGAGCGCGCTAAAGCACCACAAAAGAATGGCTTCTCGGACGCTGCTCCCACGCGGTCTGCACTCGCGTCAAAGCATCCTGAGAACGAGGTATCCCTCGTCGCAGCCTCACGGAAAAGCTGACAGCACGGGTTTGGCATGAATGGTGCACCAATCAGGCCGTACCCGAGTATCCCTGACATGTGTTCCGTGGCCCGATGGTTTGACGGATGCCTGATGTTCCGCCGTGGTTTCCCATTTGGCACCTTTACCAGCGTCCCTGAAAGGGTGATTCGTGCCAGCCGGCGGAGTTTTGGTGTCCTTTTTTTTTGTTCCATTCACCACCGCACCGAGATGTGGCTTACCATGACAAATAGACTCGCCGCGTCGACCGGACCGGTGTTGCAAGTGGCTCTGCTGAATTGCTTTTCTTTTCGACCGCTTTCAGACAGGGGGACACACACTCACACACAACCCGTCGCGCAAAAAGGGGCAAAGAAAATGCGACACAGGCACACAAAACGCTCGTCCTTTCGACCCGTTAACGTGAACCCGTGCCTGCCAATCCGTGGAAGGATCGCGAAGGTCCTTTTGCTTAGGGTGCCGCCAGTCACCCAACCCATTGGCATTTGGGAAATGCATAAATTGCATGCATTGTCCTACGACGCGATGGCCATGTGCATTCGCTGACCTCCGTGTGCGATGAATGTATGATCAGCTGCACCATACCTGGGATTGGGATTGCTTTGAATGCAAGCACACCTTTTAAATATTTGCATTATGCTCAACTCACCCACAAATCAAAGCTCCCAGCATTCGGGACGCGTGTGGTGCAGGTAAAATTTCGCACCAACCACCGGGAAAGGATGAAAAATTTACAAAACCACCACCGCCCGTTTGATGTAGCGCGTCGAGAAGAAAAAAAGTTTCGTTCGCCCGGGTTTTAGCCCTTCGCTTCCGCCCGACGTGATGCATTATTGCCGCTCAAACGCACGTGTCGCAGACCCTGCGAGTGGACGGATTTATTTCCGTCGCTCGACACCCTTTTGTCGCCTCGAACACCGGCCATAAAATCAAACTCCCACGGAAGGTTCGCTTCGATTAGAAGGATTAAAATGCATCGCGGAGGGCAACCCGATTGCTGCACGGTTCGATTCGGGTTCGAGTGCTTCCGCTTGGGCTGCCCCCGGATCGGTGCACATTCGACCGGAAGGGACCGAGAACCGTCACAGGCGCGCGAGAAAGAGAGAGAGAGAGAGAGCGTGAAAACACCATCGATAGCTGGAACTAAATAACCGGCTGGACACAACATAAAAAAAAGAGTACGACCCAGAGCTCGAGCTCCAAAAATAAACTCTACTCAATCACCCCCTCCAGGGCCGGTCAGTGGTCATATGTCCTCCGGTTCCACTCACGATTCACTTCGAACCCATTTGAGGTGGTGTTTCTGTTGTTGTTGCTGCTATTTTTTTCACCACACTCCTTTTTGCTTCTACTTCGGCGCTTCTTGTTGCCACCTGGTGCACCACCGAGCCCGGGAACCCCTTTCACGGCATCCGTTTTTCGTGGAAAAGCGGTTCGTCCTTTTACCGGTGCGTTCGGGCGTGTGCAAACCGTGGTCGCGCGGTGGAAAAGCGCCGGAAAAACAACACAACACGGTACCATACCGCCGTGACGCTGGCGTGCCATGCATTCCCAGGTTTTTCATTCGTTCGTTCGTTCGTTCGTTCCGTTGGGCGCCCGGTTTCGGGGAAAGCAAAACGCTGTTCCGGCGTAACCGCAGAACGCCACGCTAGAATGCACCAGCGGTTCGGTTTTGCGGAACCGGGGAGCTCGAAACTGCGAAGGTTCTTGGCCCCGGCGAACGATATTATTATGTCGATGATGAAATGTTGAGCGCCGAGCCCACGAAGCACGAAGCTCGAAGTAGGAGAAAGTTTTCCCGGCCCCGGTAAAGTAGTTTTTAACTACAATGGATGCTAGTTTTGCGTTAATTGAAAAACATTCCAACCCTGTTTCAGCGAATGGTACCCGTAATTCCCGTGGTTTGGGACAGATCGCTGTTTAATGCAATGAATACGGGCGCTGAAAATGAAACGCCAAACGGCATTTTGGTTCCTTCGCTATCCTCCCGGCCATGGGTAAAGTTTTCATTGCATCGTTTATTTGCTTTCCCGTTGAGACTGTATTAATTAGTAATAGCTGGTGTGCTCACATGCTGGCGGGTTGTTTTTGGATAAATATTAATTTGAAGCTGCATGCCGAAGTAACTTTCAAGCACTTGCTTTCCCACTTGCTGCAAACAATTCGTTCCACGTTTTGTTAAACTTCCTCTAAATAGCATGAGAGCGGCCCGAGCCGGCTATGGCTCAATTTACTACCGAAAAGGAAGTACGAGTATACATCAACCGTCCCCTGTACGAAATAAACTTCAAATATCGTACGCCACCGATTTATCTAACAAACAGTACTACTCCAAAGCGAATATATTTTCCCAACAACGAGGCATCATCCTCCACTGACGCATACCACAGCGCATCAAAGCAGGCGGTTTTTCGTTTCCCGGGAAACGACGCACACAGTCACCCATACACATCCCAGCCACGTTACATTCGCTGGCTGGCTGCACAAGTTACAAGGGGGCTGCCTTTAAAAGGCGCAACTTATCGCAGAACCGTTTCCGAAAACGGCAATTCAGCAGAATCTCGCTCGAATCTTCCAAAATGGACACCGTGGTGTTCGGGTCGACGGCGCTCACAGAAGAAGAAGAAGGAAAAAAACATGCAAGGATATTCGCACAAGGATATACTCTCCCACATCTCGTTTGAGCTCCGGCTTGCCCTTCGTTTCCGTTGTCCGCTTTGCTTCCACTCCAGCAAATAATTCAGTTCACGGCGCATAAAGAACCGCTCATTGATATGCCCGGGAGGCGAGTTTCACTTTCGCTCGAGGTTTTTCCTCCACATTTGTTGCCGCTGTTGTTTGTCGGTGGTGCTGCTGCTGCAACCGAGTTCGACCGGATGCGATGACGACGAGCACGGCACACACACGCACGCACACACATGCACAGGCAGGAGGGTGAGGTTCCAACGCCAAGCGCAAAGTCACAAGGTCACATACACACATGCACACGAGCGTACGAGATGTGGGCGAATTATTCGATAAGCGCGAATGCCCCGAGAAGGGGTGAATCGTTCGCTTGCTGGTTCGTCCTTGCTCGCTGGCTAATGCCGGAGAAGGAGCAGAAAAACAAACCGTACTGCCGAAGGAAGCAAATTATAATCCTTTTGAATATAAATTGACTGATATCGACTTATCACGAAAATAATAAACGGAGAGCAGAACCGAGCGCCCGGAGAGTGAACGTCCCTTTCCGTTGGTTCCGGATTGGAGGACGCAGGCTACTCGGCGTGGCACCGGGCCAAACCGATCCCGAGGGCAGCTCGCAAGGACGTCAAAAAGCGAACGCAAAAGCTGGGCAATAAAAACCCGTGCAAACCCCGCACCGGAATCGAGGGGGGGGGGGGGCTTATCTCGAAGCTCGGTTGTTAGTTTCAGACCCACCGAACGTGGTTGACTGCCTTTTTTTCTGCCCTCGTGCAATCCTTGCGATTCTTGCAGCCTCCTGCTACGTGGGTGAAAGGCGAAAGGACCTCACGCCACCGCGCCCAGCAAGATCATCCCCAGTGCGAGCACGTAAGTAAAACCGGCACCACCATCATTGCGTTGTCGGCCAAGGGTGGATTTTGCCGACGCATCAAATGCGAGAAGAGAGCGACAATGAAGCCTTCAGCAGCAGCGTGATGTCGCAAGCGTTATTGGTTCTGGCCTTTGCGACATCTAATTTGCTCCAAATCAATGCTCCACCCCTCGGTCCTCGCGGGAACTCGTCCGAACGGACAAACTGCTGAGGTGCGCACAGCCACCCCTCAGGGGAGCCTATTTTCCACTCCCTCCCACTCGGGTGGGTGGGTGGATGTGTATGCAAAGCAGGACCATCCGCCCCATTGTGACATGTTTGCTCAGCACTTGTCCACGCAAATTTCACTTCCGGTAGAGTGCGGCTGACGCTGATGTTTCACGCCATTTTCGTTTCCTTTTTTTTTCTTTTTTTCTTTTGGCCCTTTCATCCTTCATGCGCTGCAGGACATTTTTATTTTATTACTCCCGCGCCCACCCTCCACAGCGAACACGGAACACCGAACTCGAGAACAAAGGCAACCGCTGGGAGCTTGTGAGAACAAGGAGAAGAATAAGAAGAAGGAAAAAAAACGAACACGACGGCTCGTTATCCTAGTTTCCCAAATGGCAAAGGCTCCACTTCGGCAAGCCAAAAGAAACGCTCCATGTCAAGCCGAGCTCGGAGCTGGACGGGGAGAAAAAGATTCATCCACTAAAACAAAAATATGTGTGCAATTTATTTCGGACAGCTTTCTTTCGCAACCGTGTGTGCGGGTTTCCCGGTGGCCTCGGTTTCTGGGGGAAGGCGCAATGGCTCATAAATCGCACTGCAGGAGGACGTTCACGGGCTGAGAGAGCCGAAAGAACTATCTTGCACCTCGCGAGCACCCGGTGAAAGGGCTCTCGTTGCGGCCACTTTTTACTGCCCATACCCTGGGAGGCAAAAGGTGGCAAGGACGAGCATGAGAGAAAGTGGAAAAGCTTTCCTCGAGATAAGAACAATATGACCTAACGCCGGGCGGTTGAACCCTCAATGTACTCCGCCTTTTCGAGGCTCCGGAGCCGTTGTTCGTTGTTTTTATGCCGTCGGGGAGGGGCGAGTCTGTTAGAAAGTTCTTCGATTTTATTTTCGCTTACTTTCCTCCGGATAACGCTGGAAAAACGTACATGTGGGAAAAACAAGAGGGAATTTTTTGCTCACTAAGCCCACACAACTACCCGAGGCGTCGGTATTACTTCTTTAGTTTAGCTTAGGAATGGTGAATTATTCCACAGAACGAATGATAAATTGCCAACGCGGCAGAAGCGCATGGAAATGCGAAATCATTACCATAAACGGGAGCCAAGTGGGCCGGAAAATCTTCTCGTGTGAACTGATCAACGATTGTTTGTAAGTATGATCGAGCTGTTATTGTGTTTCTCGGGCTTGGTTCCGCACGGCAAAAAGGACGCTCCACATGAAAGGGAAGCGCAAGAATGGCGCACGAGAGAAAAACCGACCAATAAGAAAAACCGCCAACTCGCTTCGATTGGATTGCGTTCGCGCGATTGATCTTTCTTCGGTGATGAAATTCCTTCCGCGAAACCGGAACTCCTTGAGTCTAACCCGAGCCGACCCGCCCAATGAGGGCGCATGAGGTTGAATTAATTTTCACTTCAACGCGCCTTTCCCGGCGCTTTCGGGCACCAGCCCTGAAGCCATCTTCCCTGTGTGTATGCGTGTCTGATTCTAAGGACCGTGAAGGATCGCCTCTGGAGAGGCTCTTGGGGTGTCGGAAAAGCATTTTCCGTCCTTTGCATTGCGTGAACGCGTTTGGCTACGGGTTATTTTGCCATTTTCGCATCCAAGGCCCGCGAGGTGATGTTTTATTCATGCTCATCACACGCACCCTCACAAACACACACACACACACACGGACTGGCTTCGCATGCCACTCGGTTGAAGAAGATTGATAGGAATTGATTGGATTATGAGTAAGAGGGCCTCTGCGAGTTGGGGTGTGGGGAGAAGCACCAACAAAAAAAAACTCTGACCGGCTAGTTCGTACCGGCAAGATGTCCTTGAAGATGTCCCGAGGCAGGATATTTCGCGCGCAAAAAGGCGATTTGAGACCGGAGATTTTTTTGTTGTTTGTAAACGCGGCATAAGGAACACCGAATTTTGTGTTAAGCCCTCGCACCGATGGAAACGTTTTCGATCGTTCGGTCGCCCACATCAAATGACAAATGATCCAGCTCGCGCGGATCAACTGACAGTTCTCGATGAAGTTGATTTATTCCACGGCCTGCTGCGATGGCGGTTTGAGTAATTTGAGAGTGAATGCAACTATGTTTCTCACGCTTCGTGTGATTGGATTTTCCACTAACGCCTGTCGGAACGTGGGATTAGTTTTGATCAAATTTTGGGAGCGAATTTTTACCTCGGAATAAACAAACTTCATCACCGCAAAGCCTATCAATTTCGTCCGAGCTGTCGATATTCGATGGCATGGTGTAACAATTTGCAGCAGAAAGAGCAGCCAAAAAAACACCCAATCTGTCAAATCCCTTCCAATCGACGATGTGCAAATTGAGTTTGGGTTGAGCTAGTTCCGCTACGTTGTGCCTGTGATCTACTTTCATTCCAATTTCATGCATACAACCACCAACCACCAGCCAGCACGGGAGAAAAACTCGTTCCGCAACTATTGCAACAACAAAAAAGGTAGGACTCAAAATTATTGTCAAATATTACCGCTGTGGCAGCAAGCGACAGTAACAGTCCGGATCCGGAAGGCCGCTCGCGCAAAACCGTATCCGTGATCGAAAAGAAAATTGTATCCCAACTGCGCCACCGGGTAAGCCTTATTCGGGAATACAATTTGCAACTTGCAGCCTCGGCTCGTGAATTGGAGCCCTTTTTTGGAAGGGTAGCGTTAAATTGGCATTCCATACCGTGGAACACTACGCCGTAGCGTTGCGAAATCCATCAACTATAAGCTGATTGATTTGTGAGCTCTAGCGCTTCGGGGATTTAATCGCCTCCGCTTTCGGGCGGGCGGGCCCGCGCGTTTGCTCGTTACAGTGAGCGTTTTATGCACGTTTCAAATTTCCCTCGAGGCTGAGACGAAATTCGTGCAATCGTAGAAAGCACGATACGAATTGTATGTGCATGTCGATAAAGCAGAGGAACGAGTGAAGATGCACATACACTGCACGTGCTATAAGCTCTTGTGTCGAGTTGCAACGCCATAACGTCCCGTTTTTTGGCGATGCTTCTCAGGAACTCACATTCAATGGATTTTATTCCGCATTCGTGGAAATAGCAACCGAAACTCGTCGGTTGGATGCGATTAAAATCAAACATCAATCGAGAGACCGCAACGAGCGCAAATAAATCTGCGGCAGTAAAATGCATATAAAATTCTACGAAACACCAGGCGCCTCCATCGCAGGAATCGAAATAATTGAATCGCAATAAAAAGCTTCATAATTTCGATTTTCATCGCAATCGAAGTTCCTCCGCATTGGAAAACCAACGCAGAAGCCGATAGTTTTGGTGTCGTAAATTCGCTGGCCCCATATATTTTACCGGTCGGGTATGATGGTGCATGAATCGGGCGGTCGTACCACATTCGGTTGGTTGGGAAGTCCTCACGAAAACGCCACGCTTACGGTGGGCATCGGCATACGAGTCCGCTTACCTACGCTCACCAAACGGGAAGTCATGTGAGGCTCGTAAAACCGGTGGCGAATTTATGCGTTTTAATTTCGTAAACCAGAATCAATACGTGCGTCCTGTACGGACGCGCCAGAAGAGGTACTTTACGAGTTGTGGACCGGTTGAGTACTTGCGAAATGCCACCAGCGGTGCGGAATGTATGTGTGGAAAACCCCGCATGCCCCAGCTTTAAGCAAACGAATTTTTGCCACACAAAAGCAGTCAATACATTCATGCGTCAACGCAGCTAACGAAAGCCGCCCCAACGCTAGCGAGGAACGGCGCCTTTAGCGGGTCACCGGTTTCAGAGGTTCCGTTTCGATTAATTGAATTAAATTAGTAAATCTCCTCGTGGGCCCACACAAAGAGCGAGCCCGAAGTTTTCCGACCCGGTGAATCCGACCAAGCCAGCTAAGACGGATCCGTTCGGGTCAGGAAGTCAGACCGCAAAAACCGCAACTGAGTTATGGGCCTGCGGCGTTGCCGGCTGCCGCTGAAATTAATGCCATTACTCCGCCGGTTCGACTGCCGGGACCGGAATCGGAACGACAAAATTATACTACCAAACCCTGGCCCCGGAAGGGGAAGTCGGAAGTGCGTTTTTGACGCCACCAATCCACCGGTCGATGCCAACGTTGCCTTCGACGGAGGAACATTCATTCTTCATTTCTCGGTTCCCCGGGCCGCATGCGGTCGACCGTGGGTTGCGAAGAAACGCCTCAAGAAAACCCGCATCCAGCCCGTGGCTGGGGTGGGAAAATGATGATGAAACCCTATCCATAAACAAATCCACAGGGCCGAAGGCGAAGAAGCTTTGCCGACCTGTCGGCACCTCGTCGTCGCAGATTGCTGTTCGATTTTAATTTCGCGAACGCAACCGTCGGTGGACAGCCTTAAAAATTGGGCTTTGTTCTGCCACCGATCTACCACCCCTCCAACGAGCCATCGTGTGAGAGAGCTACGATTATGGAAATTTAATTCTTACCATCGTGCGTTTCGCATGGAAAGCAGCCGGAAAATACATCCATCTATCAACGAGTGGGTGGGCAAATTGGGCTCACCCCCAACACACACGCGCACGAGCCATTAGACAGCGCCTTCCAGGGGTGTGAGAAAATGGGAAAATTTAAGACACCATTCACCCCATTCATGCCGGGATGCCCAGTTTCGGATAATGTGGGTTCCATCTGCTCCGGTCGTCTTCGGGAAGACAATCACCCGAAGCCTCAGGGAGGGTGAAAATGTGTAAAACTTTAATCACATCACACGTGTACACACCCGGGGATGGTGGGTGTGTAATTTTCCGCCTCGAAATCGAACGGGCAGGAGGAAAAAGGTCACATCCAAACGAACCCCGACCGACCGAGGGATGCGCTCAACTCGAGCCTGAAGGCGTCGATGGCTCTAAAGAATGGCGTGTGATTAATCAACGAAACGCGTTCGCAGTTGATTGCCAAGCGAGCAACACACGAAGGGCCTTCCATCATCGTTAAAAGCGAGCCAATGATGAATAACAACAGCAGCACCGCAGTAGAACAAATCCAATATTGTGATTGAACATTCGAACAACAACCGTTGTCGAGTGTGGATCGAACAAATCGAACGAATTTGAAGCTTGTTTTACGAAGAGCTATTTGTGGATAAACAGGCACCGGAGGGCACAAAAAAAACTGGCTTTCCAACACCACCCACTTGCCTTGTGTAATTTTTGAGCTATCACAAAATGTCGCATTCCCAGAGCGATCGCAACTCGATGACGAGTCGCGGGAGTAGTTTAAATATTTAATCGCCAACAGTAGTGCACCTTTACATTGCCCACGCTCGCACGAGTGCCGCAGAATAATGAAGTTGATTGTAAAAACCAACCGCTCCCACTTCATGGTGTTGTTTTGCGATGCTGCCAGGCCCCCGGAAGGAGGAACGAAAACCAATCGATGGAAGAATAGCACCACTCCAACTCTCCCGAAGTGGAGATGAATTCATAACACAGGCGCTGCTCCTGGTTCGATGGCGAATAAATTAAATAAATAAATTGCCAAGCTCGTCCGTGGCAAATGGCGCTCGGCTCGAGAACCGAAGAAAAGAGGGTGAAACAAAAAAAAAACACCCAACCAAACTCCCCTGATTGAACCATAATGAACCGGCGGGCTTTCGTGGGGCCGCTTTTCTTTCACCCATTCGCAAGTGGCCACCACCCACCGCCGGCTATCGATTTGCATTCGCGAGCTGTTTGCGGAGTACGCGGGCGTTTGGCTCGCTCGGATGCATAATCGAATTCCGCGTGGCGAACGATCGCGGCGACTGGCTGCACCATTTGCCGTATTATTGCATCGCTTATTAATAACCCAACGGACGGAAGTGGAAGGATGAGAAAAACCCAAACCACACCAACCCGAGGGTGGGGCGTGCACGGATGTAAATCGACCGAGCAATGTGCATTTTATCTGTTTTCATTCCATTTTCCCGACTATTCCTACTTTTTTCGTTTGTGTTTCGACGTTCTGCTGATTTTCTTCTTCGTTGTCGGATCGCGCTTTTCCGCGAGAAGCACACCGCACTAGCCAGCCATTGGGATCGTTATTATTGTAACCTCAACCAGCGCTCAAACGCTCCGCCGGTGCGTTTCCGCGCCGATTGGAACCGGTGAAAAATTGGAAAATATTTCGCTCGGCTTCGTTAATTAAAAATAACGATCGGCGCTCATTCACTCGATCCGAACGGATCCAACGGAATCCATCACCGATGTCATTGTTGGGTGGGGGATTTTTTTGTGAAGGAATAGACATCCCACCGTAACCTGAACGCACACAAGACGAGAACCATGAGCACGAATTTGCCACGAATTTCCCTCCCCATGCCCAATGATTGTCCCGTTGGACGCTCAACGTTTCCATCTATGCGGCTGTGGACGGCATAATAAGGCGCATTTCTGAGATGCGGATTCCAAATTGAAAAGTCGCCATTTCCACCGATCCAATATGCAATCCATTACCTTCCGCGTTGTGCCTGATGAGAACGAACGGCCATGTGCTGCGGTATTGTTGCGCTGCTACTATTCGATTTGCATGTGGTTAAGATGGTGGATAAGCAGAAACGGTTCAGCGTTTTCGGAAAGCGGAATGGTGAATTGGACCAAACAAGCAAGCACCACCATGTTTGATGGGATGCTTGATTCAGGAAAAATCCTTCCATAATATGTTTTTGTTCCTTGCAACAGAGCTGCTCTGCACCACCCACACACATCGACACCTTTCAATATTCATTGATAAACCGCTGGGAAGTGAGCCAGAACATTCTGGAACTGAGAAATCACTCCACGTTGGGAGTGAAAGCAAAGCGAAAAATTCCAAACAAACATTCCGCAGTTATATTCTCGCATCCCGTCGAATGCCGCACGGAAAACATACCACCCCCTTCACAAACACACACACGCACACAGATGCACACGATTTTTCGCTCACTGGCCGTTCCATTGAAAGGTGAACGGGATGAAGCTAATAGAAGGAAGCATAAACCCCGGCCCATACGCGTCCACGAAGGACCACCAATACCGAATTCCGAGTGGAAAAGCCACAAGAGCACACGCCAGGCACCTGAACCGGGAGAATATAAACCGGAATGGTTGCAGTGAATTTTTATTGAAATTTTTGCGTAACCCAAACCGTTACCTGTACGTTGCCCTGGGCGGCGCGGGTTACTTCGATCTCGTGTGCTGAAATAGGGTGGTCTGGACGATTGGCTAGGGTTAGGAAAAGCGCGTCTCTCGATGGAAATCGGGAGGCGTATTTTTCATAAACTAAACCATGCGCCCGTGTTGCGCCTGGGTCCGGAAATTAACTGCTCACATGACCCGCGTGCGTGTCTCCCGAGGGCGATGCTGCGGGACGGGGTCTTAATTGAAAATCCCCGGTCCCGGCATCGAACTGCGGGTGGAAGATAAACAAATAATCTAGCCAATCATCGAGCCGTGGGACGCGAACCAGTATAGAGGGTTTGGGTTACGGTGCATGCAAAACCAGAAGCGCTGTACCCGGGCGCTGCTTGTGATCGTTTATACTGGGCGAGGGGTGTTTCAGTAGATTAAGAAGCAATTTTTATCACTTATAAACATCCACCCAGCGCGGGAGAGCGATGGCGGCAAACCGAACGCAACAAATGAAGCCATTTCCCGGCCGGTCAATAATGCGCTCTTGGTCGAGCGAGAGGCCCACATATCTCCACCGCTAATGGATCGAGACGCGTTTGATCCGGCTTAATGGGACGGGATAGGGCCTGAATATATATGTATAAATCGCCCTCTGCTTTCTACCAACCTATCTCCTCTAAAGCAACCTCGGCACTCTGTAAAAGGAGGGCTTCGACGAGGAAAAAAAAACCGTGTACCAAACAAGACACATCCTAATCACTTTGATCAACTTTTCATCCGAACGAATCAAGGATGCCTCATCGGTGGCGGGCTTCGACAAAGCGGGCACCGGCCTCGTTATCCTTGCCCAGCCCAGCGGCCCCTAGCGCTCAATGAGCAACCCCCGAGGGCCGGGGGTTGACGTTTGGGTAAATAAACAGGCCAAGGCAATTTCATTTCCGGCAAACTTGACGCTGTTGACGCTCGTATTTCGCATGTTTCCGGGGTTTTCCAACCCACTTTTCTTCGATATTTTTTTCCCCGTTGTTGTTGTTGCTTTTCCCAACGGTAGCCTTCCTTTGGGGAGGCGGGATGTTGTGCGAGCGACTTCCGTCCGAAAACCCGAACTCAACCCATCTCGAGCAGGATTGCTTCCCGATCCTGCAACAGGACGCTGCGTCTATATATGAGCCCCTTGAGCGACGGACTCGGGCCATATGGATGGTCGTGATGAGCCGATTTTATCCCATTTCCGCAACGCAGCCCGTTCGAAACGGCGATGATGAAAAATCATTGCCTCAACCTCCGCATCCTACCGAAAAACGGAGGAAGCGGCGGGGGAGTGATCTAATTCCTTTGGCGGAAAATTAATTAGTTAACGTATCGGGCCGTATCGCATCGAAAGGTGTCGGACGAGGCTTCCAGGCAAAATTCCCCGAAAAAGGTGGCCACCTCTAGGAAGGCTAGGCTCTCGATAGCTCTCGTGGGTGAATTTTTGTGAGCCCTTGCCCTTTCCACGTCACCAGTTGGGGCGGGTAATTGATTTTGCGCTGATATTGAGAGCAACGGGAAGTCCGATGGTGCGAGGGTTTGGTGAAAGTTGCGAACTTCGGTTCCCAATCGCCTGGACCGCACCCCAACGACGCAGGATAGGCAAACTTTCCCTCGCCGGGCTAATCTATTTGACTTCACGATGTCCGGTGATGAGGTTGTGAGAAGAGTAAGAGATATCGCATAAGCATAAGCCATACAGGGATGAGCTATTTTGGCTTTAAAAAACTGCCAATTCTCTGGAAACATTTTCCCATTCCAACTACCCAAGGACTAAGGTAGTTTCATTGAGTAAAATCCACACTTTACCACCCAGTACCATTCACGGGGGGTTGTGACCATTTTGTCCATCAGCAACTCTGGCCCATAGTTAGCGGACACGATTTCCCCGAACCATCTGTTGAAGATATTAGATTAACCTTCAATCTCGGCCAGCTGCAGGACGTTTCAGGCCCTGCGAAGTACTCCTGATCGAAACGTTCGATGGTTTACGCCTCGACCAGCTCAGGAGCATACTTTTAATTCCATCAACGCAAAGGGATCCGGTTCCGATCGATGGTGCGGCCAAAAACCGAGCCAGGCACCTTCATCCTCCCCGTGTGCGTGTGTGTGTGTGTATGTGTGGCCGGAGATACAAAGTCCAAAACAAGATAAACATTTCGAGGAAACCAATTACTTCCCTGCGCGCACGCGGCCCCGGTCGGTCGGTCGGTCGGTTAGCTGGCTGGTCGGCACCTTCTAGCCTTGCGGTTCGTTAGGTTTAACTTGAAAATTAAATAAAGCAAGCCGTGCTGAAAGCTTGCGCCGCTGGGTTCTGTGCGTTCGAAGGCAAATCCTTCACCTCCAGAACGGCCAAAGTTAATTAATGATCTAATTGAAAAAGACTACTTGTCGAACCGAGCCAGCCGGCCGGTCGTGGTAGTGAAGCTTTCGGTCGCTAACGATGGCGTTGGGGAAAATACATCTGCAACGCGCTCGACCGACCCCATAGGAGAGCCAGAACCGGGTGAAGGGTGACCAGGCTTCGATCTTGGGAAGGGTTTTTTGCCCGTACCATGGATGGCCACGGATGGATCACGTCGATTCGTGTACGAGCTGCGAGCGCTCGTGTATGGATGGGGCAAAGTTTTGCAGTCATTAAAATAAATTAAATTTTGCTGCCACAAAGTCAAAGCTGGTTTCATTCTAGGAGAGTAATCGGGGACACGAATGTGCGCCGTATCCTTCTAGCGATGCTTCACGCAGCCAGGAACAGCTTGTTGGGTTTGATAATCCATTGGACTGGAACCGAAAAACAGTCCCACACAAAGACCTGGTGACTGATTGCATTTGATAGTACATTTATCGATTTATATTATTCTCCTCTCCTGACATCTCACGGCTGCTATATGAAAATGGATCGAGCTTTTTTGTGAATCAACTGTAATGAGCATTTGAATGCCTTTCCTTTTCGTTAGATGGAATGATATATGCCTAACAACTGGCCTTCTAGCATCCCTAGCTGCCGCCGATGCGTTAGTAAGCTTTCCCATTCCTTCCAATTCGACAGGTTTCTCAGGCCTCGGTTTCGAATACAGTTGGTGTTTGGGCGTGCGCCTGCAAACGGGTGCAATAAATAGCCAAACTTTTCGGTGACCCAAAACGAAAAACGGAAAACCTCAAACGAAGGACATGACACAATGGGCGTGAGCGACCTGACACCGGAGAGGTCCAGCCAAGTGTGTTGCAAATGGCTTTCGAGAAACTTTCGATCGAAGCCCCATTTATCCCCATTTCAAATCGGACGATCCTTTCGAGCCGGTGAAAACTCCCCAAAAACGACCCGGAAAGCGCCGCAAAAGGTCACACGAGCGGACTCATCAACGCGTCATGGATTCCGGTTTCGGGAATTTTCAGTCCCACCGGTGCCCGTGTTCGAGCCCTGGCAGAAAACCACCACCGTATCACACCTCTACAATCGCTTGACCCACCCAAACGACCGGTGGAAAGGGTGGCTTTTGATTAGGCTCACCAGGAATGGCTGAGAGATATTAATGAAAAATGATACCTCCATAATTCACCCGGTTTTCCCAAAAAACGTTCGCGGGGACGTTAGCCGGATAGGAGCGAGCAGGTTTTGTGAAGGAAATTTTGACATTTTCCTCCACTGCCTGGAAACACCGCTTGCACCCGTTGGCTAATCAGCGTAGAGACAACCCGGCGTACGAAGGACATTAACGTCCCAGCTGACGCCTCGGAGGGAAGCATTTAAAATCGGTTGAAAAATGGCTCCCAAACAGCTTAACCTAATGCTGTCCGGTGGGATGGGACACCCTAAAACGGTTTAAAATACGTAAGGATGTATATGTATGTGTGTGTGTGCGTTTTTTTAGCCATGTTACAGTATTAGCCGCCTCAAGCTACGTTTAAGTAACACAGCTATTAAGAAAAGAATCCTCTTTTCCCTCTCATACCGAATTGGACACAAATTTATGCCCGAAGGAAATTGGCTTTTCCTTGAACCTCGCACACACACACGGACATCCACACGATCTGGCCCACATACGCCTGAGCGATATATTACCGATTATTACGACGCCGGTTTCCGTATCCAGCCAGCTAGCCAGCGCGTCTTATCGGCATCGGTCGAGCAAATCCAACCCGACCAGACCAACCCGACCGGAAGCGATTGGTTGCCTTCGGTCGAGAAATTGCCCGTAAAATCCATGTCGTATGCCTACGCATTGCCATGGCAACGTCACCCTTCCTTCGGAAAGGAGAAGCTGGAGCTTCGTCCTTAGCAACCGAACCCTGGGCCAGATAAAACCCCGGGACAGGAATTTATTTCCCTTGACCAGCGTTTAACTACTTTCGTCACTGTCACCGCCCACCGTGCGGGTGGGTCTTGCGTCCTTGAAAGGGGTGAAAGGATACGTGCGCGGGTGGGTCCGCTTTCCTTTTACGGTCCTTTGGGAAGTGATCAGGGCAGCACGTGTTAGTTCCATTATCGTTTGCCGGCGTTGCCGGTCAGTCGGAGAGGGATTTTCCATTCTTTCGCTTGTTTCATTCCACCTCATGTGAGCGTGAACGAGATGGAAGCGAGACCGAATGGGTTAAGGAGCACGAAATTCCACACCACGGCCACCACACACACCGAATGGCAATTTTACAATAAAAATAATCCTCCCCTAGCAACCGAAGGGCCACATCAGGGGAGCAAAAAATCCGAATTCACCCAGCGCTGGGATGGATGGGACGCTGAAACAGATCAGCATAAAAACCTTCATTTTATGCGCGCCTTGAGCAATGACCAGTCCCTGGCGAGCTGGGAGGAACACACAGAGGGACCATTCGCAATCATCTCCCGGGATGCACTCGATGGGCGTGTGCGCGTATGAGCTATTTATCTAGCGTTTAAGGAAGAAAACACACGCACATCATTGGCTCGTTTTACTTTGCCATTCGGATAATCCCCTGGCTCGATAGGTGTAATCTATCGATCTTTTACGACGTTTTCCTTCACGACGACGTCACCGCATAACGATGCCACAAAATTCGGTGCTAACTAGACGGGCGGTACACAGATGGAGGCCATTTTGGTTGGTTTATTCCCCTGCGAAGTGCAATTTCGCTTTAGAAATCGCACTAAAAATTGCTTTGTTCGCTGTGCAAACGGAAACAAAAGGTGGTAAAGTGAACACTGTGTGGTGTTTCATGCTGTAAGGATATTTGTTCCCATTTACGGTGTGGTGCCGTACTATCGCATCTAATTTTCATAAAAGTACGATAAAAATTTAAACCGAATTTTAAGACTGCATCCATTCCCATCCCGCGCGAGCCAGGTAATCGATATTGATTTTCCATCCCCATAAAGAACCCACAGGCGAGGAATCCTTAAATCCGACGGATGAATGGTGAAATTTATTCGCTGGTTGTAACGCTGGATGTAACAACAGAACCGAAGCGGCACAATGTTGGTGTTATGGCGCAGAAGACCATCTTTTCCTCCCGAAAACCGAAACAGGAGCGATGTACCCGGTTGTGTACATTATTCAACGAAACTGAACACTTTCCAGTTTCATCTTGCGTGGCCAGAGCAAGAGTAAATGCGAGAGAGAGAGAGAGTGAGAGAACTTTAAACTCTTTCACCACCCTATAAAGAGGGTGCCCTTACGATCGAAAGGTGAGCTTCCCGGGGCCCATCTCCAGATCACGTCCAGGCGCTTTAGCGCTGCGCCAAAAGCAGCTACTTTGTCTAAGCGTTCGCATTAAATTTTTCAACCCCATCCCGAACAGGATGCTCAGGCACCGACCCTTCACTCCCATCGTCCTGAGGCTCTATCACTCTCTCTCTCTTTCCCACTTTCGCTAGGCTGGCACTCGTCGGAAAAGTAATCAAATAAAAGAAGATAAACGATTTTCCCTTGGTAAAGCCCTGCCAGGGCCACATGACACGTCGTCGAGCACATCGGATCCTACGTGATCCACTCCGATGGTGCCCCATTACCATAAGCAAGCCCTTTCGGACCGCCAGTTACGCTGCTCGGAGCCCGGGTCCACACCCCCGAGAGGCAATATTGGATGGAAGATAAATTAAAGATACGTATGTAATGCCTACGGCTTCGTCGGTATTGTGCCGTCATCCCCGTTCGGGGAAGGAAAACTCCTTCCCAAGACAACTTCTTCCATGCCGTCATAAGGAATCGCTAAAGGGGGCTCTTCCAGCCTTGGTTTTGCCGAAGCGAACCGTGTAATGCCTGCCTGCGCTCACAGGCCGCTTATTACGGTGCCGAAGACGGCCAGGAAAAGTTGCTGTGTGGCGTTTTCCACGAGACATCGCCGGTAGAAACCCTCCAGCTTGTGCTGTGGCTGTGCGTTCGTCCGGAATGATTACTTCCCAACGAACCGGGAGTGCCGTGTAGTATCTGCCATTAATTTGTTCAATCCTTTTAATACTACTTGTTTTCCACTTGTGGCCCACTTGGTGCGCGGAGGAATTTAATTTTCCCTCACCCAAAAAAAAGGGAACCCTCACCCTCTCCGGAACTTTTCGTTCGTTTGGCGACAGCTCGTCGCGCGCGCGGCGAAGGACACGGCCACATCCTGTACGCAAGGACGTTCGAATATGGTTTGCGTCGTGTTTTATTCATCGCCCGATTTTCGGCGTGGATGTCCTTTCAGGGTCCCATCCCCATTCACTCCCGTTTGCCGCGAAACCCGTGCAAAACACACACGTCAACGGGACAAACTCGCAGTTTTACATTCGAGCACAACGCACAACATTTTAATGGCATTTAATTGCATTCCTGATTTAATGGATTTTCCCCGGAATGGCCTCGATGCGCCCGGATCGGGTTGGGACGTTCCACCTGCGGGAAGGTGTTTAACGTCAGCGGTAATAATTTTGGGTTCTTCCGTCGAGCCAGCGGAATGCGAGTCCGAATTGAAGTGCGTGTTTATGTGGCATCGTAATTATTTTAATGGGCCATCGAACCGAGCGCTTTTGGTGACCGCTAGCTCCAACGACCAGGACGCGCAGACCACGCACCCATAAAATCCGTGTTACGGTTCGCTTTCATCGTGCACCAATAACCAATTACGCCGCTGTTCGAGCCCACGCGCACTCATAAAACGCGGACCCCCCCCCAAGAAAAAAGGGCCCGATTGTGTATGGCGTAAAACTTTTCGCAATTCGCATTGGAGCGCACAGCCGAAAAAAGCATAACCCCGTCGCGGCATCTTTCCGGCGATAGATAATTGAAAGCAAATGAACGGACGGCCTCTCACCGACACACCCGGGGAGGGGTTTTTGAAAGAAAATCGAAAGAACAGAAACCCACCTTCGCCAGGATCAGGGCGTGGACGTGGACAAGCAAAAGTTTCATTTACTTTCAATTAATTTATCGCCATCGGCTCGGAACCGGAACGCGGGATGGGGTTCTTTGCTGGAGCGGATTTTTTTGTGTGTGTGTTGCTCTCACCCAGTGCTCGTCCAATATAGACAAAGACAAAGCGGGGTGGTTTTCGTTTGATTTTTAGCACCGAACCCTCACACCGGGTGGTGCGATATTGAAGTGGGTGGTGGGTAGAGGTGGAAGGAGGGTGGGGGCGAGCAGAAAAAAAGTCCACAAGCTTTCCCGCTTCAACCACTCACGGTGGATGCATCACGGTTGTCTCTTTCCTGCTTCGGTGAGGTTGTGGAACACCCGACCCCCTAGGTGGTGGCCATTTTCCGGGTGAAAATTAATACCGAGCAAAGACAATGCCCGGCACAAGCACCGACACAATGCCTGCCTGCCAGGGTTCGGTCGTCCTGCGAGAAAGGACACACCACTAACAACAACAAAAGCGGGACGAAAAAAAAAACGAACGACCGGCCCGGCAATATGCTCGCCAGGAAAGCGTGCATGTTTGGTGGAAAGAAAGAAAAATAAAAAAAGGCCACCCCCACCCGATGGCGCAGCGAGCGGTGAAGCGATACACGTTTTCATTATATCGGGCGCGGTTTTGCGATCGTCCTTTCGCGCGAGGATGCATGGGATTAAAAATGAAGCAAGGAGAAAAAAGGGAGCATAAAAAAGGCACGATGATGACCCTCCTGTGACCCTCCAGGTTCCAGGTAGGATAGTGACCACTAAATGAGACCCGTGCAGGTGGTCATTGTGATAGTACGGCACATGGCACATATGTACATCGGTTGGACAAGCGAAGGAATACCTGCCTTCGTTTAGTTTGGAAAAAAACCCCCCAACACACACCAGAAAGATGCTGAAAATGAATCCTTAATTAAAGAAATGCAAAAAAAACCGTTCCAAGCCCTTATCAGAACAGTCCTGCTGCCACAACGACACACCGAAGCTGGGTGTTATCATCGCCAAAGTGTAGGATTTCCAATTAATTTTTTACAACCACGTGTCCACAATTCTCCCTCCTAGCCTGGATTGGGGTGGCTTTACCAAGAGCGCTTCCCTTATCATATCGCAACCAGTTTCCGTACCCAGTACTCCGAGGGGGAAAGCGCCTTTTTCTAGCGTGTCAATTTCCACGCCCGGGATTGTCGAACATTCCCAACTAATTGACGGCAGTGTGTGCATGCGCTACGAGATTCGAACGGGATTTGAGGCTCTCCCGACCGCCCAGTGGTACAAGCAATCGGGATACCAGGATGGGTTAGAACACGTCGCTTTTTTAAATCGATAAAATTTACATATGCTAACCCCTTACACCGCAACCCATGAGGTGAGTGGCGGAACGACGTAAAATGGGCAAACACGAGAAAAAAAAAGCAAAACAAAAAACGACAACCCCTGAAACACCGTTGTGGGCCGTTAATGTTTCGCCTGGCTAAATGCAAATGCAAATTGAGATCCTTCCGGGAGAGGCGGCTAACGTGTTAATTTGGTACCCATTTGGTGCCCGGTTTTAACGAGAAGTGTTACATCTGGATTAAACAAGCCCACGGGCAAGAGGGCACCTGCACGCATGTGTGTGTGTGTGTGTGTGCGTGGGTGTTCGGGCGAAACCGTTTACAAATTCATACGTAAAAAGCTCGGCGCCGGGGCCGATTTTTCCACCTCGTTTCGCATTCATTGCTGTAAGTTTAATCTAATAAAAATGCTCCCTGCTTCTTTCGCACGCACACGAGTGCATGGGGGTTTGGGAGGGTGGAAGCGATAACGGTCCACCTGCCAAATCACGTCCTATCGCTCCCCCCTACAGCATTTAAAGTGTACCCAGGAAAAGGCGAATTTTCCGGAGGGAGTTTGGAAAAATAAAGCACTCATAAAATACGCATTCACTCGCACGCGTCATCCAAGGAGCATTTTCTTTTTTTTTTTTTTTTGCTGTAGATACTTTATTTCGAATCCGAGGTACGGCTCGTAAAACATATCTCCCGGACCGGAAATGGACGATAAAAGTGCTCACTGTTCCCGGGAACTAGTGCTCGCTGCCGACTTCCGTAAGGTGCCAAATAAAATCACTCCCACTTCACACGTGTTCGAGGTGGGAGGCGAACAAAAAAACCAAGCGATCATCATCAAACAATAGGGTTTCGTGCTCGTGGAAAGTACCGAACACCGACGAGCAGTTTCATCGACCTGCTCAACCGGAAACCGGAAGGATTCATGCAAAAGATTACACCCCCTTTCTCCTCGGTGGGTGAAAAATCGGACATCTTTTACAAATCATCAAAATGAAGTGAAACGGTCCTGCTGCGAGCGTCGGAAGGATGGAAGGGCGCACTTTAAAGTACACACACAGCAGTACCAGCGTCATGAGGGCCTCGCGTACATCATCGCACACGACCGGGTACCGGGTACTTGGCTAACCCACCCACCCACACGTTGGTGCTCCAGGAAAAGCCCCTAAGCCGGAAAGAAGCGCAGCAAAGAAGGAGAGCAAAAAATGCGCCCTGACCCGCCATCAAAGGGGCAGTCAATCTTCAGTCACTCACCGCACTGCACTGCACAGCAGTGAAGCGAGAACGACCGAGGCGAGTCGAGATTGCTGGAGCATAAAAACTTTATACGCCCGTCATATAAAGCCCCCCACCACCCTTTCACCCACGACTCTCGCTTTCTCAGCCCAGCAGCTCGGAAATGGATCAGTTCTTGCCTTTGTGCTACCGTTGCTCAACTTTCCCTTTTTTTTTGTTTGGTGCTCGCTCGCTATTGTGTGTGCAGCGCGG
Source organism: Anopheles nili (assembly GCF_943737925.1). NCBI lineage: Eukaryota > Metazoa > Arthropoda > Insecta > Diptera > Culicidae > Anopheles > Anopheles nili. The sequence goes on along the minus strand of NC_071291.1, from coordinate 74,811,488 downwards.
CCCTCTTCTGGGCCTCTTGCTGACGGTCGTTCTGTGCTGCATGCGAAAGCATAACTTTTGATAAGTCCATTCCGTTCCGGTTCGGGAAAGTTTTGGGGAACATTCCACCGCCCGATCGATGTTCGGATGGGAGCGCGCCGTCGTGAGGAAGGAATTTTGGAGAGCCACCAGAATTGCCCGGCTCTTGTGTGTGCGCGTGTGTGTGTGTCTGTGTGTGCCGTTTATTTTTTCGCTACACTTCCATCGCCGCAGGACTATCCGGTTCGAATCGTCTGCTCCGCCACATGAACTTGAGCGACGTCAGAAGACAGCAAAAAAAAAAGGACACAGGGAGCGAGAATCAAGGCACTACTGCTGTGCAAATAACCGTGCATTTACATTGTTCTGTCCCGGCTGGGAAAGCCGGGAAGGAGCCAAATTTTGGTAGTAATTTTTACGGCCTTCAACAACTTATTTTGAGCAGTACATTGTGGGACATAAACTGCAGCGCAGAAGGGCGGAATTGAACGGGACAAAAACAGGATCGTAAAATCGTACCCAAGCGGCTGTACTAAGAGCGGCTGTCAAGTGACGTCTGAGAAGGCGTACAAAACTGTCAAAAAACATTCCCCATCCCGGCCCCATAGTAGGCCATCACCGGGTGCATGGCGGAAATGTGTGCTAAAAATACACCACTAAGCTAAACGTGTACTAAACCGACCGTCAAGAAGTCAACTGCCGGCAACGAAATGAATGCATTGATTACGGTCGCATCTTATGAGTGATTTGGCGCTCAACATCAATCAAAACCACCGTTCGGGAGGCGCTGTATGAATGCTACCGCTAGCTAGCACGGTAGGGCCATTTTTCAAGCTTTTCCAGGTAGGACACCTTCCCGGATGTACCTATTTCAAGCCACCCTAACGTACCCACCGGTGTGTATGCAAAACGAAGATAAACTCTCAGTCGTTCCTTGCGACGACACGAACGAGTCAGGTTGAAGCAAGATTGTAACCTTCAACGAGCGCAAACCTTCCGTATCTTGAAGTAGAGCGGCAACACACAAAAAAAACCAAGGATACGTTGCCACACCCGGAGAGATGATCCCGTAGGCACGCAGGATTAAACCACCGGTTCTCACACTCGCTACGAAAATCGGGAGCCCAAGCTGCCTAACCTGTGCCCGAATGTCACAAGCCAGCTCCCGGTGCAGGACGGAACAACAACACCACCGAAGCCAAGGACATTCGAGCGCCGGAACTCGGGGCCGGCAAGGCGCTATCGCGCTTGCACAGTTGGATACTTCCTGATGTAAATGTAAATCAGCCACCATTACCCGTTTACGAGCGTTTAAGATTTTATGGCGCTGGAAATTTATGTCCCTTCTTCGCCCTTAACACCCGTCGATCCGCCCTTTTTCCCCTTCCGTTCTCGGATGCGCGCACGAGTGTGTGTGTACGCGTCCTCGTAGGGGTTGTCTTTTTGCTCGGAGGCCGCATATTCTCGATGACGGTTTTCCAAGGGAGGCTTTTTTTTTGCTTTGCTCCTGTGCGATATGCGCACCCCGCAAGTGAAACGGAGGCCGTGGACGGTTTTGCCCATGGATTTTCATTTCCGGATTGACCCCTAGCGCCGTTTGTGGCTTCCGAAGGGGGCCTCGACTCACGTTTCCGGACCCCGGGCGAATAAAAATCGCACACGCTTACATCGTACGCGCATTTGGCTGTAATTGAGATTTGTGCGCTTCCGGTACGCTTGGATGGGTTTTTACGCCGATAGGGTTCTTGCTGGGCGCGCAGTTTTTTGCCACTTTCGGTTCGACGTTGTGCAAGTGCATGCAACAGGAAACGAGTAGAACCGAGGGGAAGAAATACAGAACTCTGGCTCGTAGGCCGAAGGATTATTGAGCAGAATCTGCCACCGTACGCGGCGTAGCTATCGATAGCCGTTTGAGCCTATAGACAGCGACATAAACTCCATTTTGGGCGATTTTTTTTCTCGGCTCTGGTGATTACATTTGGCACAGTAACAACCACCACACACACACGCTCGTTCCCTTAGGGCCACTGCCCGGAAAAATTAGCATAGATTCGCCATCAGCAAAATCGGCCACAGAGGGAAAGTTTATTGGGCGATTAACCTCAGCCTCAGCCGAAAGGGAGTGCTTTAAAAAAGCAGCACCACCGCGAGATGCAAGCGCAAATCGGACGAGGTTATTAAAACAACACCCACGGTGTCGCTGCAAGGTGATGGACGGGTTTTGATTGCAAATTAAGTTTTAAGCCACGACCCGGGAAATGGGCCGGTATGCGTACCTTTCGAGCTTTTGATTTGGTCATTTTGTGCCCGTCGTTTGCTGTAACCATCTCGGGGGTCTATAAAAAAAGAGCTCCATAAAAGTAAGCACCATTGCACCGTTTGATTGCGCTGTGCTATTCGTTCGGTTTTGAAGGGCTGGTAAGATTACCTTCTGCCTTCCAGACAAAGAAGCGAATGAATCAACGAACGCATAGCAAACGAATTTGCGGAGTGACGTTGAAAGATCTATTTTTGTTGCAGAACAAACAGCCTATTCTAAATCACCGATAAACTTCGCTTAATCAGTGTTTGTGCGTTGGATTAACTGGCATTACATTCTCCTATTTGACGTGGTGAAGAACCCTAATCTGCTGATAAGGCATTATCTTAAGCTGTTTTTAGAAAGCGGATTTAAATTATCTTCATTTTTCGGGGCCTTGCGAGAAGGCATGATTCACAGATAAAGCCAATAGTTTATGTCAATTCAACGAAAACATCCTTCGCGGTTTTACGGTGTGCGCTTGGTTAGTCGCACAGCACAGCAGCAGCTCCAATTTGTGCGGAAACCTTTTTAGGACGTATAATTAAACACTCACTGCGAAACTCAACAATCCCTAACCCATCATCTCGAGCTGGTAACGTGTTCAAATATTTTCCTTCCTCTTGAGGACAATCAACCCGCTGCGTTCGAGCGTAGAACTACGCGTTTTAAACTCTCCCGCAAAGCGAAGGAAACAAAGTAGCCCGTTTCGAATGACGCGTAGGCGATTGATTAGTACGAGTCGCGCTTCTGTTCTGTCTCGCGCCCTTCGAAGGGCCAACCGCGTGCGCGTTTTCGTCAATATTTGCTCATCTCTCGGCGGTGCCATAAAAAAATTATCCCATTATCACTGGCACACGCGGATGGGGGACCTCTTACACCCCAGGCATTTCCCGGGTGTCGAGAAGATTAGAAGACTGCGGCGGCCCCTAGACTTCCCATCGCAAGATGCCTCTCGAAGGCGAAAGAGGCTCACTCGAGGCACGCGGGCATTCTTCTCGTTTGGCTTCCGTCACCATCTGTTGACAGTTTTCCCGTTCCGGCTTTTTTCGCGAAACCCCTCGCGCCGGGAAAGACTCGGCTGGCGTTCGCTTTCACTTTTAATTAACTTAATGGTACTAATGAAATTAAATTAAATTAATCGTCCATTTGCTCCTCTCGCGATGCACTTTTCTGCCTGGATGGAAAACCCACTGACGGCCGTTCGGATTGTCGGCGAGAAGGAGTCGGTCCCTGGGCAGGAGGAACTGCGCAACTACGCATCTGAGCACTATCGCATCCCAGGAGTGATCGTTACGAACGAGCCACTTGGTGCCGCACGGGAGACAGAAACAGGAAGAGATAAATTATGTCTTGCTTTTCATCGCCCGGTTCTTGTTTTCCTTTTATTCCGGCTCAAATCTTTTCTCTCGCTACACACACACACACACCATACGTGCGGAAGGATACCCACGCTCTACGCGGGCTGCAATAAAATCAATCAAACGCCCAACGCCGAGCATTCGAATTTTCCGAATCCCCACCATTCGCAGCGATTCGCCATCGGGCAAAGGGAACAGAAACGAGTGACATTTGTCACGGTGCGTCAAGCTGACAAGAGGAAATGCTCAGGAGGGGGCATCTTCGGGAATTGGGATGGAATTGATTGCATCGAAACGATCCCCTGGAACGAACGGCGCTCCAAGGAGTTCCCGGTTCTTTGAATTACTGCGATCTACCCCACCCATGCGCTGGGGCAAAGATGAATGGGGCGAGCAAAGATCGATGAGTGGCTTTAATTAACTGCAACCGACTCCCACCGGGTGCGCGATGTGTCATCTCACGCTAATGACGCTCTCGGGGAAACGCCTCAAAAGAAGAAACAAGCCCGCGGCTCGATACCGGGAAAAATCCTGCGGACGTTTCTGCAGCATCGCTGGCGCCAACCTGTCGACGGGTTGCTTTGATGGATGCTTCTTGGCTGCCAATTTAAAGTTGACGCACATCGCCGGCACACTCAAGGTGAATATATATGAGGTGGCGCGTGAGTGATTAATTTGGCGTTGCTTCTTCTCGAGTGAACAATCCACGAAATTACCTTTAAATCTTTCCACGAATCGAACCCATTTTCACCCAGCTTTGATCCGGGTTCGCTTTCGTCTCGTTTCGCAAGGAAGCATCGTTTTACGGGCGTCCTTCTGGAAACTGGAAAAACCCACCTAACCAAGGCTGGGGTTTCGGCGGCGCTTCACGTATGGTCAGTTGCCGTGTCCCGGGCGGAAAATCGACCTCCGAAACAAGAGACAAAGAGATAGTACGAGAGAGAGAGAGAGAGAGAGAGAGAGAGAGGGTGATAGAGAGAAAAAGAATAGGAAAAATACCACACCCAAGCTAAGCCCCTTGTGCTAACAGCGAGAAGGGATGGATAATAAATGGAAAGCAAATCTGAATCTCCATCACTTGGGTTGGTTTTCCCTTCATCCCTGCCGGGGTTCTTTTTTTCCTCTCCCTCGTTAATGTTGCTTCTTGCACATCGAGAGTTTTTCCATCCACCTCGTCGCCTCCCTCACGGTGTCCGAACCGATTCGCGGAAGGACATTCGCAAATGCCACACCGTGCGGCTTAATATATACACGGACCTGACCGGCACCGACTGACCGGATCCGCTTTCCCTCGCTGCTTTGTGGCCTCCAACCAGAAAAGACCCACTAAAGAAGGCCGCCCCTGGCCAGGAAGCGGACATAAATATCAAACTGCCAGTCAACCGAGGCGGCTGCCACCACCGGGCCACGATGATGAGGATGCGGCCATTCGAGATTCGGTCGCTACGGCGGCGCTACGCGAGGGTGAACTTATTGCGTAGCCGTCATCGGCAAACGGAAGGAAAACTCGCGGCTCAATGTGTGCGTGCATAGAGACCGACCCGCATGAACACACACACACAACGGCACCAGGCAGCGATGATGCAATCCACGGCCACGAGGATACCGTTCCCGAAGGAACCCCCGAAACACGGCGGCAGAACGAATGGAAGGAGGCGCGCTGAATATGAAAATGGAAAACCTAAACTGCACCGTGCGTGCAGGATACCGGTGTTTTGGGGGTGGCTGCACGATATTCATACGACAAGGAAGCAGGCTTCATTAGTCCAATTTTGGGAGCATAATCTAAATGCGCACCCTCTTCACCCACACAAACTGGGTCGCTGTGAGGTCTCGCGCCTATAAGGTACCGAACGCACAACGGAAACCATGGCAACCAGCGTTTTTGCATGCATAATTTATCCTCCATGTGCACATGTGTTGATCCTGCGCGAGCGGAATCATACCGATACGGCGGCATGCATTATTCAAAACCGATACGAGTGGAAAACCTTTGCGGGGGGTCCTGCGTGGGTCGGTGTATTTACGGAAGGTGAGTGATTAAACTTCCGAGAAACCGAGGCAAATGATTTGCAATGCAGGTGCCCTTTTCACTTGAAAGCATCGCCAGACTTTTTTGTTTCCTTCATCGGCAGGACATGGACTCGAAACCCCACGTGGGATGCTGCCGCTGGGGATACATTTTCGACCGCTGTCACAGGCACGTTGAAAGGTGTGCCTTTAAAACGTAGCCAACTCTTGGGGAAGAGAAAAAAAGGCTACCGACGCTTCCTAAACGAAAACGACGCAATTGATTCCGTTTCGCCTGAGGGAACACCACCCAGCACCGGGAGGGCGATGGATGGATTGATCCTGGAGTAAAGTACACTCAAACACACAGACGCACACAGACGCACGCACCCTCCGATAAGCCCGAAACACGCACCAACACACAAAGGCAGCAATGGTGCGGGCCTATAAACGTTCCCCCAAGCAACAGGGTTGCCGCTGCGTAGTTCGTCCTTGCGCGGCGTCCTGTGTCCCCGTGGATGACACAACCCCCGCTCGACAGGACACAAAGGGCTCGTCCAAAACGGGCGCGTGCTCACACACAAACACACACACACACACACAGACGCACACGCAGCTGGGGGTAAGAGCCGACGAAAACGAATCGCGTAATCAAATCGCATCAAAAATTTCATAATAATAAAAATAAAACGCAATACACCGTAATAATGGAGTGGCTCTTCCGGGCCGTGCTCCGGGATATGCTATCTTCATCCCTTCCTGGCCGGGTTAGCGGGGGGGGGGGGGGGGGGGGGGGACCTGGCTAGGGGGTTTGGGACTTTCTTTCCCCGCCCAGACGGGGATTTTCTTTGTGCTTGCCTTTGAAGCCGGTGTTGTGATGCGCTCCTGATGCCTGCGGTAACGACGTCATCGTGCAACGACGCAATAGCCGAGTTTGTTGCTGCTTGTGTGTGCTTGTCTTTTTTCTTTCGCTTTTTGTTCTACCCTTCGGTTCGGTTAAGGGTTTTGGGGAGACAATCCCGGGTTGCAAAATATGGCCACTTCGAACAGGCTGCGGAGGCGGGGCTTTTCGGTTACGGTGGAGCAACACCACCGCCGTGCGATGAGATTCACTTTCCACCGTTCAATCGGATGGAAAAATTACGATAAGACACTTTTCCCGAATGGCCGTGCAGGAGGCTGGACCCGGTTTGAGGCTGGTGCCAGTAAAAATGGAAAGTTTTCCCATTACCCTTCCGACGGTGCTTCCGGTAAGCCTTCGGGATGCGTTTTCCTTCGGTTCCGGGGAGGAAACCGACGGCCATAAAGAAAAAGGTAGCGTCCTCGAGTGGCGTGGTTGCGGCGGGAAAAATCGAACACAAAATCCGAAAGCTAAAAAGTTTCGCTAAACGACTGCGATCAGTGGCCTGTTGATAAGTGACAAAGCGAGGTAGCGAAAGGAAATCCAACTCCGAACGAACGAAAGAAACCGACGGTAAGTTACTGAGGAGTGAACTGGTTTAAGCGGAAATGGAAGCCGTTAAAATGGCTGATATGTTACTTATTTTAGAGCAGCCGGTGCTAGTTAAACGCAGATGACGCCTGAGCGACCGCAGAAAGTGTGTTCCGTAATTAGAGCTCGTTATTTATTTCACCTCAAAGGAGGCTCAGTTGCCTCAGCCTAATTCTAATAATGTACACATTTTATTTGTTTTAACGTTGTAATTAGCCTAAACTCTCAAATTTTCAGGAAATATGTCACCGAATGTAAACAGAGCCGAGATGTTAAGTAAATTAAAACAATGCCTCTTCATGGAGGATATTTCTACGAAACAATCTAGCTTATAAAAAATTTCATCCGCAGCACATGGAAAAACACCCACGATTTCTCTTGTTATCATGGCATGTTTGCTTCCTGCATCATTCAAAACACGCCTGTCTCAACGGTGAGCTGGTGCAATTTCGGGTACTGATAAGATGGCCGAGAAGCCGACAGTTTCATTGATGGAACCGACAAAAAATACCACTTCCGAAAATCACAGTGAGTCTGCGAAAAATGACGCCGATGCACATTCGGTGGCAGCTCGCGTTAGCTCATCATTGCGGCGAAAACCAAGCCGTCTGACACGTGAGAGAACTGGACGCGATGGTTCATCTAGTTGTTGACCATTGGGACCAATCCAGCCCATCTTGTGGCCAGCCAGCCCAAAGCTGATAGCACGGAAGGGCGATACAACCGCTTATCAACCCGCGGGCTCGGGGTCTAAAAATAAACAACTCCACAAACATGGACCGAGGCCCCGAAACTTTAGGCCGCACCCGAGATACTGCTGTTTGATGTTCTTATCAGGGCTCGGTGTTTGTGTCTATGTGTGTGCAGATTGGGTGCCCGATGGGATCGGGGTACCACTCAAGGACGTCACCAAAAGGCGACGAACACCACCATTTAAGGTTCAACCGTTCGTTCAGGGTCAACAGATGGAACTGGTTACGCGGGGCTTTATCAGCCGGGTTTCAAACCATTGGCAAACGGCCAAGCCCATGTCAACACGCGTGCCCATTTATGATGGATTTTTTTGTTCGTTGTTGCTTCGTTAGAGTTTTCTTGCTCTCCAAAACTCGTCCCCCCATCGTTTGGGGGATGGATTTAAAAAATGCAAAACAAGACACCAACCGATGGCCATCGAAAAGTGCGTCTTTTATGGCCGCGATCGATAGCGGGCTTGCTTCCTAAGAAGGGGTTTTTGCGAGCTTTAGAACCCCCTTTGAAAACCAGAGCTTCGGATCAGGCTTCCAAACGGTGACCCGCCGCGATCGCACATTTCAGGTCGCTCTCGAATCGCACGATCGTGTGCCCGTGCTCCACAAGCAACACGAGAATAAGACCACGACGAGAGAGAAAGAAAAAAAAACAACTACACCCGATCCCGCAAAACCACAGCACAGCACTGCCATTGGGACAGGTATAGGAGAGCGCGTATAATAAAACGTCCTAAACGTGATCGAGGTATAACATAAATTAGGGTCTCGCGAGAAGTGCGGTAGAGCCTGTGTGTATGTGCGCCCGAAAAGGAACACAACAGACCCTCTCGAAGTGGGAACGGGAAAGAAAATAGGCATTTACAGACCGGGTCGCTTTTTCCCTCCCGGCGTCACTTGATCGCGATCCGCGCAACCAGCGCACGATCGCCAGAAAAGCCAGCCAGCATCCAGTACCAGCAAATGGGCACCAAAAAGGAACGGAAAAAAGGGCACGACAATAACATATACGTACTTGTATGTTGCTGCTGCTGCTGCTGTTGCTGCTGCTGCTGTTGTTGCTGCTACTGCCGTCCGTCGTTTGGGGTGATGAGATGATCGTGAACGGAGCCCTTGGGTGGTGGGAGAAAGAAGAGAAGAAAAAAAAACGCAACGATAAACAGAAGCCAACATAAAACGGCCAAGGAAAACATAGCCCAAGCCCGGGCGAAGAACGAAACACAAAAAACGGCACCAAACATAAACGAACCAGCGTGTGTGTGTGTGTATGTGTGTGTAAGCAACGGTCCAAGGGTCCGTGGCCAAGGGAACCGGCAGCAGGAAGGGCATCGTTAACCGGTTTACGAGGGCGGAGAAAATGCACGGCCAAGAGAGATGGTGGTGGTGTACGATCGCGGAGGGAAATGGACCACGGAATACTCGCGAGTGGCCTCTATCTTGGGCTAGAGGGATGTTTGCGGTGGGGTGGACCGATGAGAAGGGGCGTAAGAAAAAAGGCACGAAAACTAATTTCAAAACATAAATCAGCTGATTTAATTGTGCCCCCGGAACCCGCATCCCGTGCGATGGTGAACCGAGGGCCAACGGAGACGAGGATCGGCGTCAAAGGAAGGGTGATGCCGTTTTTCCTGCTTCTTCTTTGTCCTCGTACCACCCCACACCACCCACCTTCTTCTGCACCCTTTTTGGACTCGATCGAGAGGTTCGTTTTCGTTTCGTTAGCACCCCCGGGAGCACCTTTGTAGACGGATGACTACTCGTTTGCGATCGCACGTGATCGGACGTGCGGATCGTGATCGTTCACGCTCTCGCTAAGGGCCACAGTCAGTGTTTGGGAGCTTGGTGAGCCCTTCGAAAGCGGCGATCACGCTGCTTCCTCCGAGATGCTATTTGTCTTCTCATCGCTGGATGGAGAAAAAATTCGATCCAGCGAAGGGAGTCGGCATAAAAAATAAAGCAACAACGGCTAAGCGAGATCCCTGGGCCTCGTGGAGTGGCTCAGGTTCAATCACGCGGACATGACTCGTCCGAAACGTCCTGCTTCGTTGCGAGGTGCGGCCAATCGATGAACCCAGATAGCCAGGAGCCCAGAGGCGCGTATCCGCTTTTAACAAGTCAGGGCCCAGCTCAAGGGGAAACCACCGACGTTTATTAGCATGTACGAACGTGGGCGAGCGTGTGTGTGGAAAATTTCTTCCCTTGCTGTCCGTTTAGCGCAAGAAAACCTGTCCTCGCTTTGGGGGTACAGGCACACCACCGGGAACTGTCTTTGCTATCATTCTTACGCCTGGTGCCCCTTTTCGACAGGGAAAACTTTAGCTCGTAGTATTTTATTTATTTTCAACTTTTCGAGCCAGTTTGGGGGTGTTCTAGGGAGGAAAATCACTCCACCCCGACCGGGGGATACGACAGGCTAAGAACAAGTTTTAATTGCAACCCGCCCTATGAGGACAGCGACGCACACGCGGGAACTGTAGCTGACCCTAAAGGGGGAAAGTTTGAGCCGATGACAACTCGACTACGGCTGGTTCTGGGACTGGAAGGACTCGAAGGATTCGAAGGGACATCGTGGAAGCAGCGCAGCAATAGTAGCACGTTGTGTGTAACAACTCTGTGTGAAGAAGACATTTCACCGAAAGACCATCGAACCACGAAACCAGCAAGTAGTTCACCAAAAGAAAAGCACAATAATATGCTAAGCCAAAATAGGGGTGGAAACACGGGTTGAAAGAAAAACACACCGCCATGCAATATCGCACAGGAACTCGAAGCAGCTCTGCGTGATGGCGTTGGGTTTCGTTGAACCCTCTAAGCTCGCGTTCTCGGTTCGCTCGGAAAAACACACCCGCAACGAACACATACGGGTGGAGGGCAACTTTTCGCCAGGTTTCCGGCAAAACTCGTCCCCGAGTTCAGGCAAATCTTTACTTTGACAGTCTCGATGGAAATCAGCCATCGGTGCTCGGTAAGAGGGAGTAGTGGTGCTAGCTCGAGGCGCGTGAATAGCGCCAGTAGTTATTAGTTTGCTTAGCAAACATCACACACTTGGAAAACTAGCTTCGGGGAAAACTATTTGAGTTGGTGATTCTGGCCGGCCGGCCGACCGGCGTTCCCTGCATGCGGACGTCTTCATCCACCGACGCAGGAGCGTGTCCTTTTTCGCTCTTCCTTTTGCACCAAACGAGATGGGTTTTCGAGGAAAACGGATTGATGATCCTGGTGCGAGCGGACTTCGAGGCGGATTGGATTCGATAGAAAAAGGGCCATTAATTATATGGTTTTCTGGTTTTGTGGAAGGATTGAGCTGAACTCCTGGGCCAGATTGTCTTCAACCATCGACCGACCGGAGAAGCTGGCGGCTCGCATGGTGGTGGAAAAATTCGTTGCTCCGTTCCGGTCGGCCGGGATTGATGGAAGTCTAATGATTGTTTTCTGGTGCCCGAAACCGAACGAGCAAGCGAGTGCCTCAGCTGACGATGAAAAATGAACTCAACCCAATGGGTGCGATCCGTCGACTGGCGATCATTTGCCAGCCACACGATGACACGCAACGCGGGACGATGTCGTTTTTGTTGCTCCGGACTCTGCAGGACCCGGCCGCGGGCAGGTTCATTTTTCCCTGGCCAGTTCCCAACCAACCCCCCGGGTTCTTCCAGGCTCACCCATGGCCGTTTTAATTGTTTGCTCTGAGAAATTGACAGATGTGTAGCGCGGCTTTGACAGCTGATCGCTTGCCAAAATAAATGTTTTGATGACCCCCTCGAGCAGCTAAATGAACTGTTCCCGTTCCGAGCTCCGGTTGTGAGCTTGTTGCCGCACGCGCAGCTGCTGCTGCTGCTGCTGCTGCTGTGGCCAAACGCTCCTTCTTGTCCGTCAATCCGGACCCCGGCAATCGGTTTCCGCCAAGATTAATGAACGAAAGTCCAATTTCCGATACGCCACCGGATCGGGCTTACGGGGCGCGATGGCAAGGACGAAGTGAGTGCAATTTCGGTTAGCCGGAAATTTCGTCGGAAAGAGTTACTAATGGTTTGCCAGCAGTGTCCTTTTGCGTGGTGAAGAAGCTGGTCCTGTTAGTGGTAGCCCACCTCCCGACCCACCGCAAATGGGTGTGAGTGTCGGGTGTTCTTAGAATTTGGGTTTTGTTTTCTTTAATTCCCGATTCGCATGCACCGAAAGAAATGTCCTTTTTGGAAAACAAAACTAACTCCCTGTCTCCCTGTGTGAACCTGTCCTGTCTCCATCGCACGCTCATTCACGTGCCCCTGATTGGATGGATTGTTTTTGGGCTTCTGCAACGAATCGTTTCAAACACGCATGGTTGTTTTTTTTTTCTCCTCCCGCCATTAACGAACGAGTTCCGAGCGCCACCATCGATAACCAGAGTAATGTGCCCTATGGAACAAAGTCAGCTGTTAAAAATTTGGGCCCTTTCCTTCCTCCTTCGCACTCCCTCGTAAAGGTCAATTCACCCCGGCAAAGGGAGGAAAACTTTCCATTCGACAAGGGCTAAAGTTTGGTAGTAAAACCAAAACCCCCTTCCTAGAGGGGGTCAAACGGGAGACGGAACGTACGAGGGAAATAAATTTTAATGTCACGGTCATAATGTGAGAATTTTCTCATCTGTTCGGGGGCGCTTAGAACGCGATGGGTTCTACGCCGAAGGAAGGAAGAATGCTAGGGAACTCGCCTCGCAAACAAACACACACACACACACACATATATATAGCGAGTGAATGTGGCTGGAGAAATCGATGCCGACGACTTCGAGGAACGCGACCAGTGGAAAGTTTTCCCTCCAACGAGCATTCCGATCACTGCCACGTAGCCAACCAAAATAACAGAGCCTTCTTTCTCCGTTTAGTTGGTTTAGTAGCTCGTTCGATGTTTTTCGTTCCCATTTTCCTTTGGATTTTCTCCCTCATTCGCTCTCTCTCTCTCTCTCTCTTTCTTTTCCAGCTGGCGAAACAACTTTTCATAATTCAAAAATGAAAAATGAGATAATAAATTCAATTTGTACGCCATTTTCCACCGTACCCGGGCGCGTTTACCACATCACGCCAGTTTCGCCGTGGAAAACGGGCACATTTTCCATGGCGACAGCTCGCCCCGGCGGTTCCGATTGACACCGAACTCCGCTCAGTCCGGGCATAAATACCTCCTATCCAATCCCCTTTGCCTGGGTACACCGGATGCCGGAGGATGCCGTTCCTTGCCCCCCCCCCCCCCCTCCCCACTGCCGGTGCCGCGCGCGACAGGTGCACCCGAATGTGTCACGCGCCCCGACACAGAGGACTGGCTTTTCCGGGGGGCACCGAAATCGGGCCACTTTAGAACTTCGCCGGCGCGGAGAAGGCGCACAATAAATCAAGCGGCGAAAATGAGTCCCACTCACTCGCACGGCAGATAAAGTGGTCGTTTTGCTTTACGATCCTTGGGGACGCTGCCGCGAGTGGAATCGCATCGAAACAACATTAATCTCTACCCGGACCCGTGGCCCAGGTCTGGCGCACATGTGACGGTGGTGTGGTCTCGGTACTCGCGGGGCGTAAATCTTCAGAACGGCGGACGAAAGAGAGATTGTATGTGTGCGACTTCGTATTGCCGCCCGTCACCCGCGTTATGGCACGTTAATGATGTGAAGGAGCCGAAAATATTTTAATTACCACCATATTTTCCATATTCCCTGCCGGCTTTGCAAGCGGAAAAACCTCTAGTTGAGCATGCGTTCGGAAAAGGGGACCGCCGTTGTTTGGAATTTTCTCCATCGATTGCTCTCTCTCTCTCTCTCTCGTTTGGGGGGAATCGAACGACGTCACGCGTCGTACATTATTAGCGGCTGGTAATTATCGCACACACAGCGTTGGGGTTTTCCTCACAAACTGTGCTGTAATTTGATAACGCTTCATATCGCTCCGGTAATGAATGGCAGATGGAAAGCAGAGAAAAAAAAGTCCTTCCATTGGTGTCATTTCAGCCGCGTTCGGCTTTCGTGCTAATTCACCACGACTTTCCTTGCCTGTTAAGTGGCTCCCCGCTTGTATCCTGATCGGCCAACTATTTCTTTTTCCTCACACGGCCACTTTGCATACACCCCCCGCGACAACGCCGAAAGCCTTCCATTCGACGGGAAAACGTACACCCATTGTGTCGCGTCCGGAATTCAATCGCGCGAACCGGTTCGGTGCTCCAATCCTTCGCTTCCCCGAATAACCAAGGCACCGGTACAAGGATCGGAATAAAGTGCCATTTGGCATTCGTTGATTCGCTTCACGATCCCGCTGAATCGATTTCAATCCTCTCAACGAGATCCGTTTCTTGATTTTCTTCGTTTTTTTTGTCGTTGGTGCTATTTGCTTTATTTGCCCTGCTTCTCTCTTGTGCTGCCATAAATATCTTCCCGGCTCGAACGGAAATCGCCCTGACGAACAGCTGATGTTTGTGAATTTGCGTTACCATCCCCCAAAACTCCCACATACACCCACACACACACACACACGTGGGCGAGAGCGCTTTTCCATCCAATCGAGAAAAGAAAATCGCAAACGGCGATGCGAAGGAAAAACTAAATAAAGGGAAAGAATTTCCGTTTCCCCGAGACGCCCCGGAACGATGAGGCACACCATTAGTGAGCCTAGAAGAAAATGGGGGAGTGAGCCAATTTTTTTTTGCTTCCTTCTTCTTCCTCTCTCTCTCTCTCTCTCTTTCTCTGACATAGCCGTCTTGGTCGCTTCCGTCTTTGCTCGCTCGAACACGCGTTTGGAGCATTATCAAAATTTGACAATCGGAGCGCCACGAGACTGAAGGAGACGCGCGCACCCACACACGGGTTTGGATGGATTGCGACGGATTTCCCTTGACGAGTTCAGGGGAAGCCTTCTACCGCGCCTTAAATCGCTCAATTTTTGTGCGAAACCTTTCCTGTTTCGCTGACCTCCCGACCACCCCTACGGTGGGCCTTCTATTTGGATTTAGCTGTTTTTCTTTCATGCATGCGGTACGCCGGTCGGTTTCTTCATTCCTCAGCTCGTGGGTGAACCTGGCCCTAGTTCCTTCGATTCACCGTCGAGTCTAATCTCCATCTCGGATGCTGGAGATGATCCGGTCGCATCAACCGGAATGAAATTGAAACAGGACACGCGCGACGACCGAGTGCTCAAAAAAACCCGATTTGTGCCGACACGACATGTGTTTGCGATGGCAAAAAAACCCAGGCCCCGGCTTATTGCGAACGAATTAGATCTCATCGCTTATCTGCTTACGGGACGGGTATCGGCCGGTGAGAAGAATCCGGCCCTACGTCACGTGTCGTTTGTCGGTGGAAATCGATCCTCAAAAATCCCGGCCATGCTGGCCTTTTGGCGCGTTTTGAGTCGCTATTGCCAAAGAAGTTTGTGGTTTCACGGTCAGAAAAGTCTACTCATAGGGAAGCTTTGTGACATTCGTAGCTCACTACAGTGCCTGCTTACAAGAATTGCTTCCCTAATGCCACCAGCAGAACAATTTTAACACCTACCCTTAAAAACGCCACTGTCATTTTTCATTCGCTCGCCGCGTCGTTTTAATTCTCCTGGATTTGGATGGCTTTCGCGCTTTGAAAGGGTGCGCCCAAGAAAACTAAGGCAGAAAGGGCGTACGAGATCCACGGAAAATGGAGAGTCTACGAAAGAAAAAAAAAACGCGTAAAAAACAATTCATCATTTTCATCATCGACAGCCGTTGCTAGCCCGAGTATGGCACTCGCGGCTATGGTACACAAATCGGCTTGGCGCGATATGCCGGGGACATATCCCTCTGCCAACGGGCTCGCGCGCTGTCAAATATTTCAATCCAAAAATGATTGAAGTCTCGCTCGGTGAAGAAAAGCCCCTGCTTGGTGGAAAAAGGAAGGGGCTTGTCGCGTGTTGTTTTTTTTGCTTCTTATTTTTTTTCTCTCTTGTCACCCCCAGCTAGGGAAGGATCTTTAGAAAATCTCGCCACCCAGCTGGAGATTCCGTCTTGCGTTTGCTGATGAATGGAAAACCCATTACTTTCAGTTTTTCGTCGCCGGAGAAAAGTTAACGGCTGCAGGATGCGACCAGTGTGTGCGAGAGAAAGAGAGACAGAGAGAAACAGGAGAAAAAAGAAGAATCCAGCCCCATCATCTTAAGCCTGCGCGCCCTCGAGTGGAAACGAAACGAGAACGCCCTTGGACCAGCTCAAGACGGGAAAGAAACGATACTCTTACGGGCTGCTGACGGGCCCACGGGCATACGTGTACACAGGAGGAAAAATCCTGGAAAAACAAACCCATCGTTGGCCAGGCACTTTTTGGGAAGGGGGAAAAAACGCGAGAATAAAAGCGAGTGAATGCTTCTACCTTCGTCAGGGCAGCTTTTCCACCCATTGCGAGGGCGGAATGTTTCATCGAGTGAAGAGCTACGAACCCAAAAAAAATGGAGCAACCATGGCGATGAAAAATTTCAACCATGAATGGATGTAATGGCTCTTGACGTGCTGCCGGGCAAGGGAAAACTCCCTTCCCAGCTCAGGTTCACTTTTCACGAGGGCAGCGCACTCTCGAGTTTCTTTCCCATATTCGTTGGTTCCAAAATTCAACTCGCGATGGAAAAGATGAAAAAGCACGAAAAGAGTACGAATTTAAAACCACCAATCAATCTATCCTTCGATCGTCTAAGCCACGAGGCTAAACAACGAAAGTCCTCGGCTGTCATGGTTGCTCGTCATGGCAGACTGTCATACTTTTTCGACGACTTTCTCCGAATATCTGTCCCGCACATCACCATAGCAACCCGTCCGCAAAGTGTCCCCGTCTCTAGAAGTGTGCATTTCAGCTAACCTCTTCTAATCATGCGCTGCAACAACAGTTCAGCATTCGTTCGGTTGCAGATTTTCCGCGAAATCCGGGCCAACATGAAATATGCAAAGGTCAATTACCGGGATGATCGGGACGGCCCTCAGCCCGCGGGGAGCCATTGAAACGGCGAAAAGTTTCTGGCGGAAATCTCACACGTCACAAGCGCGTCCGCGAAACGTCCTCCCTCCGGTTCTCGGTAATGCGTCTCTGCGCCCTTGCACCAAACGCTCAGATTGCGATGCCACTCTGCATACCTCGGGAACGGTTGGTACATAATTTATCGCCACCGAAAATGATGGCACCATTCCTCATCCGATCGCGTATTAAATCTCGCGCTCGCGGGAACTGCGCATATTTGTGTCATATTGCTTGGGCGAATGGAAACGCGATGGAAAACGTGCATGAGCTAAGGGGGTGGAACACACACGCACAAACGCACGGCAGCTTCTTGAGCCATGCTCGAAGCATTTATCCCCGAAATGAACGCCATCAAAGTCTGTCCCGCAAGACGGATTATGTGCGAAGGCTGATTACAGAAAAACAGTACGGAAATGATATCCCAACAACACCGACGGGGGTGTGAGTGCATTCGACTGGTTCCCCTGGGAGGGATGGAATTGGTTTTTCCGACTCAACCCCGGCCAACCGAGGCAGGTGGCGCCGCCTGGCCCTTTTATGGAGGAGAAAAACATGTGAGCACAAAGGAAGCCATTTTGATGAGCGCTTCGCAATTCATGTGGAGTCTAAAAATAAGCAGTTCACACAATACGCCCGGCTCGGGGCTGAACGAATTCGGGCAAAAACAGCCATAATGCCGAAGATGCTTCCACACCGGCCAAAGAAGATTTCCATTAGCAAATGCTTCCCATGAATGCCTTTGGAAGCCCGGCTAGAATGAGCTGACATTTGACCTAAAGCGAGCATGGGGCGGATGAAGACTTTGACATATAAGCGACAACGGAGCGCGTGTGTGCGAATTTGCAACACCAACTGCGTGCTGCTGCTGCTGCTGCTCTGTGGGCAATACACCACGATGCACTCAGTAGGCTATGAAGCTGTCAGCTGCTGTCAAAATTGGATTCAACATGGCGGCATCATGTTTACGGCAGCCGCAGAATGGCTCATTTACATTTCCTCTCAAACGCGGTTTGAGGCTTATAATTATCGATTGTGGAAAGGATACTCCTCGAAATGGATGCCACAAACATCGACAGGACGTACACCTGACATAACATTGACGTGCGCCACGTTCTGCTCGCGAATGTTCTGGAGGAGCAAAAAAAACTGAAACTCCAATCCAACCTGACACCCCATTCAAACCCGTCCACTGCAGCTCACATCACCTTCGTACACACTCATCGCTTCGTTAGCGAACGTTAGTGCATAAATCATCTGAACCGGCGGGCTTTTCTCTCCCGTGTCGCCCCGGGGTGCACTGCAGCTGCGAGTAGAACACATTCTCCCATCACCCACGACTGCGAACGTCACCCGATAAGCTGATAATCAAGATTATGTAACGCCGGTCGGTCGGCAGGCAGCCGGTGATAAACATCAGCCACCCGCGTTTGCTACCGGAAGCAGCGCTCGGGTGAATGCACCACCCACCCAGTGGGTGGAGGTTGTGCATTAAATAATAAGCTCATCGGTGCGTGTGGTGCTTCCTCTCGCGTATCGTATTCGCAGCCTGGCTCGAGTGGCCGGCCACTATTTTTCCACCTTAGAAAACTCGCACACACACAGATAGAGCTCTTGTGACTCCTCGGCCACGGGAAGCGGCATTGTTACACTTGATATCTCGACTCGACATGACTAGACAAAGTGTCTACATAAATCTATTATATTCCACATCATGCCTGACATATTCTATTCATATCTTCCACCTTCCATTCCTCGCGTGCACCATGATCCGGCGGCGTGTGTTTCGTCGTGTCATTTTGAAACTGTCCCCGCCACCGTCCGTTCCGGCCCGGTGAAAAGCCGAGACCCAAAGAAACGGTCTTCTCAAAAAGCCCCTAACCCGGGCTAGCGCAAGAGCCGAGAAGTGACACACAGGGAGAAGAGAAAAAAAAACGACGGGCACTAAAAGCTACAAGCGAAGCGTCCGTCGGAGATGCGCCTTGGCTGGAGAAGCGATGCTTTAGACACCTTCACCCTGGTTGGATATCTTGCTAAACCTCGCAACCACGATGAAGAACCGAAAACGAAGCCGAGAATTATAAGCAAAGTGATCGTCGTCGTCTTTAGCCCGTTTCTCTCTGCCACCACGAGGTCCACGAAATGCGCGAAAGCACACTAGAGGTGTCGCTGGTGGAATGAAAACACGTCATCCCCGCCGGTTCGCTCGCGCAATATCACTTACCGCGCCTAATGCATATCACGCCCGGGCCCGGTTGCATGGCTCCCGTATGTATGCTTCTCGTCCGTGTGTGTACGTGTGCTGGGATGATGAAAATGAGCGCACATCTCATCGCCGGTGGAGAGGATCAGAATCATACATCATGTTTCGGGAGGGTTGCTGCCGCGCGAGGGTTTTATGTGCCTTGCCCACTGCCCTCCTATCCTTTCACTCCTTCGCTTCTTTGTTATTCGTTTTATTTATTCGCTACCTTCTGCTGTGTGTCCTCGTTGATGGTGTTGTTGTCGTTGTTGCTGGCCCATTCCTTTCGTGTGTGTCATCCTTTTGATAAACCTCTCCATAGCTGATGGATCTGAGACAGGACACTAACCGCGACACGAAGGCATCACTCACAGTCGAGTATGGTGCGATCACTATGGGAAGAAAAGCGTATTTACGGTCAATTTGGGAATGCAGATTTGATGTGCAATATTTTCTTCTTTAATCAAAGCAACCTTTGACTGCTTTTTGAAATTCTTGTGTACGTCTATTACATTTGATACATTTTAACGTATATTTCGCTTTACATCCTGTTCTTATTCAGTATCCTTTTTGTGTTTTAAATTTCCTACATTTCCATCGAAAAGCAAAAGCAAAGAAACAAAAAGCCCACAGTTCTCCCAAAACCCAGCCAGCCCAAAACGATGGTTTCACTTTCAAAAACCACACCCCACCGTCGTCCTGCGTGTGTCCATCTCCACCCCGTGGCCCATCACAGACGTGCAGCAAAATTCTACCGCCCCCCAAAATTTCCCCCACGAAAAACCCGCCTCACTGGAGCACGTCGCGTTGTAAATGAAAACCTCCGATGAAAGGAAAAACTTCGCGTTTATTTTTTTCCTCCTACCTCGCCTCTTCTCCGCGATCCCTTTGGCCGTACTTCGCTGGCGTTGGCGGACTTGGAAGCACTTTTCGAGTGACTGATGGGGACGTGACGCAACGCGAAATGCGATGAAATGGATCCACGGTTCGGCTGCTGCACAGAGCCTGTGCTGTTGCTATGCAGACGGGCCGTGGCGCTCGCTGGATTGTAGTCATGGCCAACTATGTGCAAACGTGGCGAGGCTAAAGTGACCAGTACATGGTGCGATGGAGGATGGTTCGAAATACTCGCTGGCAGCGGCCATGAAGCTGGTGCAACGGCAAGGACTCTACCACCGGGATGCGGGAGTAGCACAGGAAAAAGAATTTCCAAGCCACTGGAGCAGAGTGAGAGAGAGGGAAGCTCGAGCCGGGACCGTGTGTGAGAAGAGCTTCGGAAATGGGTTTTATCCTGAAAGGACCGCGATGCCTAGACCGGATGTGTGTGCGCTTAGGTGCTGTGTAGTCAGGCGTGTGCAAGAGAGTGTTGGTGCTCAAATTCACCCTCTTTTTCAACGTCACTCTCCCTAACATGCTCTCTCTCTCTCTCTCTCTCTCTGTCTCTCACACTGTTGCAGTACGCTGATGAACATGCGGCACATGCCAGTTCGGGAGTCCGGGTGTGTAATTAAAAGTATTGAATGTCAGATTTGAGATAGCTTTCAATTATTCGTAATGGAAGTGCATCAAGCGCCCCGGAAAAACGCCACAACCGGGCTCGAGCCATATGCACGTGGGTTCGGGGCGTTTTGCGAAACCAACCCCTGGGGAGGGAAAATCGGGCCAAAAATAAAAACTCACGCACATACACACACGGCCACGGCAGGGGATGTGTGTCCTGGTGGCCTTCAAATACCCGCCTGTATGGGTGAACTTGAAAATCGCTCCCATAGGGTGGGTTGGGCCCGGTTTTTGTTAATGAAAAATCAGCCAGCCCTGACTCAAGCGCGAGAGAGAGGGTTTCAGAATGTGTGACAGCAGCTGAATCCCGTGGCCACCCGTCCGATCAGGTTCGGTAATGATGATTACGGGTGTTTTAAATGCCAGCGGGACAAATCGTTTGAAATTACGCTCGCAAAAGGTTTTGCCCCCTTCGTTGCTAAGTGGTGGCCCTTCGGGGCGAGAATTCGGGAATGGGACCGAATTTTCAACCGAAAATGAGGACGCAAGGGCAGCGAAACAATTGCGAGTGCCATATGCGCGAATGTGAACCGGACCCGGACAGGGAAACGCACGCAGGAAGTGACGCACGACGGGTGGTTGAAAAACTTTTCAAATTCACCACCTTCACGCAGGGATGCGAAAGAAAGGTCCTTGCTAGTGGCTCTATGAGGCGGAAGAAGCGCTTTGTGGGAGATAAATTTAAGCCCCGACCAAGGGACATCGTCCTATGCCTAGCTAGCGAATCATTAGCGGCCTTTGAATTAAACCGATGCCTTTATTCGGCACCTTCCTATTAAATCTAAATGACTACCATTAAGCCCCCCAGCTCGGCTGAAGGTATTTATAACATAAGTCGCCTTTCCGAACGAGCCACCCCGGATCCGTGGGGTAGAAGACACTTGTGACACTTGAACTCGAGCCCAAAACCAGCGCTGGCTCGTGAGGATGGAATGCAGCCGTGACACTCCAACGAGACGTGCGCGGTGGTATATCTCGCTCCTGACGCCTCCCGGGAGTCAATCACATAATTAGCCCTGTTGCTAATGAGAAGACACCACCGCGTTCTCCATCTCGTGGGCTAGTGGTGGCGGCAGCAAGCGCACTTCATGCGGGTGTGGCTGGCGCTTGTTTGCCGATGTCATCCAGTGCGCTAACAATGCAATACCCGGGAAAAGCGTGCTTCTGCAACCGTGGAATCTTGCCCCGAGGGCCGTAAGTAACGGCACGTCGGTTGAAGGCATCCATCCGCGGAATCGAGGACCTCCGGTGTCGCACTATGGGTGGTGGTTTTCTCGCTCCCAAAAACGGATCTCCATCATCATCAATCACGCGAGGTTCTCGAGGCAAGTGCACCATCTTGCGGTGGCGTTACCATGGATACTAGCTGTCAAAAGCTGTCACTCGTCGGTGGGTTTGTGTTGCAATTTGCCACCAATTCAAACGAATCGATGACTTATGCCAGCGGCCAGCACTTTGAGCAATTTCATAACAATCCCAGTGTGCGCGTTCGTGAAGACAAGTTTTCTCGAGATTCTCCGTCGAGACGCCGTCTGCAAATCAAATTTTATCCGCCCCGCAGAACTAGAGCTTTGCGTACAGTTTTCATATTTAACCCACAACCCACACCTTCGTAAAACCAATTCTCATTACTTAAGCCCCGAAAGTCTGCTTCCATCACCCCCAAGACGAGGGTGCCACGTCAGGTGACTTCCGACGTTTGCTTGACAAAATTTCCCGGCACACACACACACACACGCACACACCCGCCGCGCGTTTACATTCAGTTTTAATTAGAACTCGTCGCTTTCCAGCGTGAAAGAAATAGCGCACGGGAGAGAGCTCTGCTCGCGCGGACGTGGCGTTCGCCATACTTAGCTAATTATAATCTCACTTGCCCGGTTCGTTTCAAAGAAGCGTCCCATCCGGGCCGCTGGTAGGACGCCGCATACGGCGCAGGACACAGGAAGGACTCCGCCCGGTCGAGGGGTTCCGTTCGTTTCCCCGGGATTATCCCTTCGCGTTACGTGCGCCGGTCGTTATGAAACGCGTTGATGAGTGCCGCGCGGATGCTTCTCCTTGCAGAAGTACTGCCGGCGCGTAAGGACCTCCCTGTTTCGCTCAAATCCCCCTTGACGCGTGTACGCACCACGCAGCCGGCAACCGGCAACCGGAGGATGATGGGTTGGAAAATGCATCCTCCATCGAGGGTGGTTTTCGGGGGTTTGAGCACGCTTATAATTAGAATTTCTCCCGCATGGCGCACGCTCGTCGTGCCTGCTGCCGGTGATGCCGGTTGATGTAAAATTTAACTTTGACCTTGAAAAATCCCTCCTGCACGCGGTGGTGCACATTCCTGTCAGCGGCACCGCGCGAGAAGAGCCCTTACACGTTACGTATGCGTGTGTGTATGTGTGTGTGTTTGACAAGCGAAAAGGGAACGAGAGCACTTGGGCTGCTTGGATAGAAAAGCAGTCAGCCAACTGTCAAACGCGGGTACGTGAGCACGTACGCACACACGAACGCAACGCACATTGTCGAGGGTGCAGCAAGGGCGCCCTTGCACCGCATGCAGTTTGCAGTTTGTATTATGCTTGTTTTTTGTTCTAGCTTCTTCCGCTGCTTTTGCTATTCCTCCCCACTCCAGTCGAGTCGAGTGTGGAATGCATTTTTTCTTTCCTGTACGTATTTCGTTCGTTTTTCTCCCCGAAACGAGCACCCTTCAAACCTGGTGCAGCACCATGTCGCATGTCGATTGTGCCCGCGATTCGTCGCTGCATTCGCTCCCGGGCATTAGATTGCATCGTGTGTGTGTGTTTCGTCAAGGACACTCGCTGAAGGGCCGAAAAAAGAGCCTGACAGCTGATGCGAAGCGGGAAGCCAGGAACGTGCGCGTCTAAATCGCACCAAGAGGCAGCTCATGGTCGACGCGGGAGTTTCGATACAATGCAAACGCAACCGGACGTTACATCCGTTAGTGTAATCACTAGGGTGGAGAGTACGTGGTATCCTAGCAACGCAAAAGTGCAAAGTGTGCTTGCATTCGTTGGATGACCCATTTGAAGGTAACCTTTAAATTTGAGGCAAAATTCAAACCTTGCGAAGGGCATCTAGGGCCAGATTAAATCGTCCCTTTGCCCAACATCCATTCGGACATTCCGGTCGGTCATGGGTTCGCCTTTTTGTGACAAGACATACACACACGCTCACACGATGCACGATGTAATATATCATCCGTCCCAGAGCTCCAACTCTCGGTCAGCGACATTTTGGAAGCCACCCATCCCGAGCCACTTTGGTCCTTTCGACCGACCGGTGGTGTTTGTGTCCTCGCGCGTGTTTTCGCTTTGCCAGTTGATGCTTTCTAATTCCAGTCATGGTCTGTTTGCTTATGCGAGCGCCTTCAGCCAACAGCAGAGCCGAACCAGACGTGTGTGCAGTAAACCGAATGCCGTATGCCGGGTGCAGGACCGCGTCACATGTGTGAGGGTGTTTTGCATACAACGCAGGGAAGAAGCCAGGGGGAGTGAAGTGAAAGTAAAAGCCGTGAGGACGAACCATCAAATGCCGCCGAGGGAAGCAAGAGCTTAAAGTATATATTTATACATTTATACATGATGTATGTGTTATTATTATTATTATTATTATTAGTTTCGGCATGATAATGTCAGCCCAAGCCGGTTCCTTTCGGTAGGATCCTTCTCGGTGTATCCTCGTGTTTTTCTTTTTATAATTCAAATACTCCACGAAGCCGCGCACTACCAACCGAGGAAGGACATGTGCAAGGGAAGCGCGCGACGGCCGATCCATTTGATTGGGATTTATTACATAATATTATAATGGGCAAGAGTTCCACCAACCGGTGGTGTCGGTTTTCCCTTTTCGGTTCGCTCAGCCGGGCAGCCGGCTGTTGTCCTTTCGCAGCCGCACGACCACAAACACACGGATCGCGCGCAGACAGGACACATCGATCGTCCTGCCGCCGTGTCGTCGTATCGCGGCCCCAAACAGGACAAAGCTCGCTCACACACACACACACACGTCGCAAGGATGGATCCGATCCCGGCGGTTTGCAGGACACGCTCGGGGCTATCCATTATATGCTAGCATGGAATATAAATTAATTTAGCGTGAATACATTTATTATCACTGTTTTGTTGCTGGGCATCCGACCCTGTGAGGGTACCCCACCTCCACCCCAACCACCCCATTCGGTCCGTGTGGAGGCGACCTTTTCCGATGGGGTTTTCTTCCTCCAAGTCGGTTTTTTTGCTCCTATTTGCTTCTCGTTATTTTTTACGGCCACCGAACCGAACTGGGCACGCGGATTTGGGGTATCGAGTTTTCAGCTGCTGCTTTGTTTGACTTTGTTATCGAGCGGCTTTTCCCACCCCCTCGCTCTCTTTCACGAACGGGAGCGTGTAATTCGGTACACTTTCGTCCGCCCATCGCACCGTGCTAGGTGAAGGATAACGATTTGCCGTTTTTTCCCCGTTGTTTCTACTTATTTTTCCAGCTGCTACTTTTTGTTTCACCAGCCAGATGATCAGCCCCTGATAAGGCGCTGGATGTCCAGCAATCAATCTAAGGGTGGTCGGATTTTTGGCCCGAGTGGGGATTAAACTTCGGATGTTCGGCCGGGCTTTGCGTTTGCTTTTTTGCCTTTCTCTAATTCACCCCCAGCCTCAATTTGGTAATGCAAAATTTGTTCCTAATTTTTTGTTTGTTCGCCTTCCGGCTGGGTGTGGGCGGCAGTTGAGAGTGAGCGAGGCGAATTTTCGATTGGGTGAAATTTAATTTAGACTTCGTGGAAGAATGTCCATCAAAGTTGAGCGTTTCCTGGTATTTTTGGTTGGTTAGCGTCCATAGCGTGTGTTCCTGATGGACTATCCTTTTTCGGATTTGCTCCAGGAATGTAGATACAAATAATGAAGCTTCGGGTGAAGCAGGATTTTTCTCACGCTATTCTGGTAATAAGGAAGTAACGGATGCCTTATCAAACCAATAATTTCACTACAAATCCTTCTGATTACTAAACCTCATTTGATTTGAGCGCTAAAATCGATCATCCCGGCAGGATAGGAAGCCATTGCTGGTTAATATCTCTCCGATTATGAAGCCTACTAAACGTCCAGGACGCCAACCCTACTAAGGAAACCCTCCAGCCCTGGAAAAAGGGGTTCGTTAGTGTTCCCAAACCGCGAGTGTCCGCGTATCGATAACGGAAGGGAGGCGGCTTTTCACGCGTTTGCCACGTGAAACCCGTTTTCTTTTCCACGGATCGCTGCTCCTTGCCAGCACGAGTGGCAACGATGGGTGGAAATGAAATCACCAAAGGTCACCTCAGCAAAAGGGCAAAAGGAAACCTATAAATCATCGTCAAAACCACCGCCCTTCTGTTCACCGATGCTTTGGACCCCGTTTGCATTCAACCGGACAGTGAGAGAAAGAGAGAGAGAGAGAGAAAGCACACGTGCATCCCCCCAGCAGTTCCACCCACTATACACCCCTTCGGAAACGGCTCGGAATCGAACCGGTTTTTGGCCCGTGCGAGATCGCGCCTTCCGCTTGCAAAAACCGGGTCGAACTCCGCGGCTCCGGTAATTGTAAGCTCTCCGAGACGAGACTCGCCTCCTCTCGTTTTAGGGTCCCCCCATCCCTCCCCCACAGAATATCGACGAACGAGCCCTTAATTGTGTCGAAGATAAGCGCCACAGCTGCCCGGCAGATCGGTTCCGGCTCTCGGCGTCGAAGGAAATTCGCAACGAAAAAGGGGCTCCCATTCGGACGAGGAGCTTTTCCATTGTCCAACTCGAGCGAACCCGACGGGTGGGCCCCGCAGGTGAAAATGGACTTCCGGGAAACCGACCCACCAAGAGAGGAAACGTGGTGGGGGGGGGGGGGGGATGGATTATAAATTAAGCCAACCGTAACCGAAGTCAACGCAACGCGGGAGTGCTCGAAGCGGGCATAAATCTTCATCTTTCTAAGGGCGGAAGTGAAAATGAAAGAAACGTCGAAGCAAATCCTTAAAATAGAAAAACCCGCTCGTCATTCGCAATCGGCAGCTTTTACGGGGGTGGGGGGGTGGAGGGAGATAAGAACCTGGACGCCTTCCGTCGAAGGGAGGTTTTTAAGATTAATGAGCAAAACCATTCCGTCTAATTGATGAAAGCGCACGAAGGTGAAGCTGTACCGGTGTGAGCTTATCGGCTCGGGTGGCCCGAGATAAGAGGACCACCCCCACCCAGAGAGTGAGTCGTTTTGCGATGTTTATAAATCGATTATTGTGGGTGGATAAAGGGTGGCCGCGTTCTTTAAAAGCCGACGAGTGAACGAGCGCTGGATAGAGCGCTTAAGGGAAGTGCTACCGGAGAAACCGAATGCCGATAAGAACTCGGCCACCATGAGGCTGGCAAAAGGCGTCCGATCGGTACTTTCACCAATGGCCAATTTACATCCGCAAAACTCCCCTTTCGAGAGCGGGCATTCGAGCGAGTGTGTGGTGGCGTCTAATAAATTGAGCTGCTGCAGCCGGGAAAAAAGAAACACGTGTAAAGCACTCACACACGCGCTCGATCCCTTTGGTCTCAACCAGCCAGGGGATAAATTGTGTTCGCCAGCAGCCTGTGGCAGAGATCGGATCGAACCGATAGGGCGCGGGTTTGACTAAGAAATTCGTGGTGCCCGTGTTTCACCCGCAAAGCGAGAGAGAGATATATCGTTTACGGGGTACTTTTTTTTTTTTTGGAAAAACTATCCCTCCATCGGGGGTGGCATGGAAAATATAATATAAAAACGGGCCCTACCACTTGCTTCCACACGGCACCAGACCCACGAAGGGCCAATAAACCAATGAAAAAAAAAAAAAAACATCCACATCGAAGCTGGGCCGAGTCGAGGAACGAGCGCCTTATCGAGCGCTTTCAATCGACGGTGCATAAATTTCCGGACCAATCTTACGATTGAACTTTTCCCAGCTCCCGGAACAGCGGTCACGAGATGGGGGGTTTTTTTCTTCGCCCGCCGCTTTGTGTGCGCTCGCGCGACGAACTTCAACACTTTCACTCGAAGGGCTTTTGGGTGGACTCTCGGGGGGGTGGTGCCCGTTTATCTGACACCCAAAAGGCATCACCCGCACGTGGACAAAGGGCCGTAACGAAGCCAAATCGTGAGCGCGAGTCGCATAAATCCGAATCTTCTGGACGGTGGTTGACGAAAACGTTGCCCAATCGATCGAAGTCTGGTGACCCCTGGTGGGTGTAGGCCCCAACAAGCCCTTCGCCACTAGAACTCAGAAGCCACAACAGGTATCTAGAGCACACTAGCACGTGCATGGGGATGATAAACGACCGAACGCATGAATCTTGTCCCGAGCTGTAAACGTGTGTAATTGAGTAACGGTGCCATGGGAGAAGGCCCGGTCGTCGTAGGGCGGCCTCCCTGGTTGCACCTTTTGCATCGAACGAACAGTTGCCAGTTGAGCTGGCTTAACATAGCAAGTCGATAAAGAGGCGATTTTGGGTTGTGAAAATCGATGGCAAACATGCATAAGCCAAACATAACGTCACAGCGTCATAAAACAAGTTAAACAGCGCGATAAAATTGAAAGAAATGCAGCCTAAAAGACCCAACAACGAACAAAATGCAACACAACCAAACAAACGCTTATCAGCTTGCAAGTGTGGAACCCAATTCCGGTACACTTTTCCTTGGGGTGACTTTTCGTCGAACCCTCAGCGAAAGGAGGCCCGTTACCGGGGTGGATGAACGGTGACTCGATAGAATCGATTATCGATTCTTTTGCCACAGCCAGCGCGCAGTAGCAGCAAAACTCGGATAGACGGTTTTTTTTCATCCCTCCCCATCCCCCAACCACTCTAGGCTTATCTCGCACACGGTTCATTATAACGATTGTTCCGGGTTGGGTGGGGGATGCGTGTACACACACACACATGGGCACTGGAGGAAAACTCGACCCACCAAGCCCACCCTCCAGGCGAAGGCACACCCGAGCGACCACAAAAACGGGAAGGCAAGCCGGTAAATGCTGAGCTCAGCAGCAGCAGCATCATCATCGCCATCGCCGATCGCTTTCCTAAGCAAACAGCTGAGATTGCAAAGCAGCCCGAATCCGGAGAGCACCCGGAGTGGCCTCAGTCGTCCCGCGGTGCTGCGACGTTGGTGCGTGTCTAAATTTAATTGGAAGAAACGCAGCTTCTCCGGCGAGCAGCAGCAGAGGCCGCTTGGTGGGTCGGTGGGTGGGTTTTGGGGAGGACCCAAGCAACTCCCCACGGCAACAGGGCCCACCGGCCTACTAGGATGACGATCGGGAGCAGAGAGCGATAAGCGTGCTGCAGAAGCCGAGAAACATCAATCAAATTTAATGAAATTATCGAAAACAAAAATTATCTTCTCACCTCCCGGCGTGTGGGTGGGTGGGTGGAAGGAAGTAAGGGTAGGGCTTTTCCGTGTACTTTGCAGGGCGCGAGGCATTTGCATATCACCGCGTCAGTATCACCACCACAGCGATCATTAGGATCACGCCGGCCTGGGGGCCCTTTTTCCATCATCCATCAGCTTGGTCGGCCCGAAGCGTGGAAATGGCTGAATTCAGTTCCCCCGCAGGGTGGAAAAATTAAGCCTAAATCAATCACCTCACACACCGCGTTCCCGGCTGGGTTCCGATCTCGGAAGTATTGACCTCGATAATCAGCCGGCTGCTAACTTCATTAATCCCGGACCCATCCGCCTCGTCCGAGCGAAACATCCGGCTCTAGAGGCGGATCGCCGGGTGTCGGGAAATCTGTCGCCCAAAACAGGCCCAACCTGTCCCACCGCCCGGGGATAAATGAGGTGCCACGGTACCGGGAATGGTCGGCCGGGTCCAGCTGGTTACTCCGGTTTTCCCTGGCCCCGACCGAATGGCACCGATCGCTGACGATGATGTGGTGACCCCGTTTACGTAGACCCGTCAGCTGTGACGGCGTGACGATTTCCATATGGGCCGAAACGCGCGACGGATCGTGGTGCTTTTCATGGAACACCCGAAATAAGCCTTCTATTTTTGGGGTGGGTACGAGGAAATGGAAAAAGGTGAGAAATGGGAAAACAAATATCCGAAAAAAAGGAAGATTTAAGCAGGGTTCATCCACGTCGTTGACAACTGGACAACATGCTTGAGATATACATCGGATCTGCCATAGGTTGCTACGATTAGTTGTAGTATTTCAATAAACCATTAACCATCACCCTTTAACAATTATGTTTCTCTCCAAAAAAAAAGCGTTCAGCAAAATTGTTACAAATAATAAAACAACGAACCAAGCGCTTCGTTTGACAGTTGCCTGACAGCAAATGCCTACTACGACCGCCCAATTACTATAATTGCCGCTTTGGCTGATAATAAGCAATCCAAAATGCACTCGCTTCAGCTAGCAAGCCGTTCGCTATTAATTCCCAACCTTCGTTGCACGATAACGAAGCTGTTAATACCTTCTATTCACGCATAATGATGAACGTGTTATCTTCGCTCGGAAAAAGAACGCGTTCTCGCTTTCTCGCTTTCATCCGCAGCGACACACGCGGCATTAGCGATCGGCGCGTGATTAATTGAAATGTTACGAGAAGCTTCTTAAAATGTAACCGATAACGGAAGCATTCACCGGTTTCCTTTTCTTCGTGGTGAAGAAAAATTATGCCACCGTTTGTGTAAAATATTGCTCTAGTCTTCTGTCTCTCACTTTCTTTCTCTCTCTCTCGTTTCTTTGACTGGGCGGCTAAATTTAAACATCACCACCGCGAAACATTTGTGACGAACCCGGCACACCGGTATCCTGGCGATGGCAAAGAGAGGCCTAGGTGCGCTTAATTACCACCTCCTCGCACGCGGACAATAAACAATCCCTTATCGGAGCCCGACCATCCCGAGGGCGGTACATTTATTTTCCGGCTTGACGAAACGAGGGGAATCGAAACAAAAAAGAGAGAAAAAAAACCCCAACCGTTCCATCGCTGCTGAGTAATGCGTTCGATTACGGACGCCGCCTGGATCCCGATCGGTGGACCCTTTTCGAGAT
Organism: Anopheles nili; assembly: GCF_943737925.1. Taxonomy (NCBI): domain Eukaryota; kingdom Metazoa; phylum Arthropoda; class Insecta; order Diptera; family Culicidae; genus Anopheles; species Anopheles nili. Next base: position 74,780,710 of record NC_071291.1, on the reverse strand, counting down.
CCGTGCGGCCCTTGCGATCGAGCTAGCTTTCTTTTCTGGCCACAGCTCGCTCGCACAATCGCGATAAATTATCACGATTAGTTGTGGCCCCAAGCAACGACACGGTTGCTGCCGGCTTGGGCGTTGATTAGCTCCTTGCGCGTCTCGGAAGAAAGCGACCAAGCCGTGTCGCGCACGTGAGGTTCATAATGATGACGATCGACGGTGATGGTGGAGGATGGAACTAATGATCGCGACGAGTTTGTAAGAGGGAGTGAAATGGAACACGCCGTTAGGGGTGGGGATTGGCTCCACGCACAGTATATCGGTTTGCCCGTAGCTTGCCGTTTGGAGACGACGAGACCGAGTTGGCTTAAAAGCACGGCTTATTAACGGCTCAAATATTGACCTGCGTGTGCGCGCGCGATCGCTGGTTTACCGGGAACCTGACGAAACATAATACTTCCCTTCGATCGGTTGTTTTGTGGTCGCTTTGGAAGCTCTCATCATTTCTTCGAGACCCACATTCGTTTGAATATTTTTGAATAAAAAACCGATCTGAAAATCAATTAGTTTTTACGGTTTAGATGAAGCGTTGGTTTTGAAATTGTTATTATTTACTTAATGCGATTAACGATCATCGCTCGAGGTTGTCCTCACGATCATAATCTTATGCTGCCATCATATTCCTGGGGAGGATCACCCAACGATTGCGTTTATGAATTTTGGTTTTCGATTTCTACTCGCTCTTGGATGCTGTAAAAATGCAGCAATAGCAACGTGAAAGCTAATGCTGCTGCCGAGATGCGTCGATGCGTCGATGCGCAAACGACTGTCCCAAGATTTACATTTCAAATTTACTTTCCGAGTTATGAATTTACAGAAACTCAACCCTTACACGCAAGCCGGGTGAGGCTCGCTGTTGACACTGCCAAACTCGCCGTATGACAAACTCGGATGGTTCGTTTCATTCCCGGACTTCAAGCGCTCTGTTTTCTTCGTCGTCTTTTTCGTTTCCCTGCTTTCCCTCCCATGTCCGCTTGTCAACCCTTTTGGAAACTTTCTTTCTAAGCGTCCCATGCGCGTACCCTTTCGACATCGCGTAGCTAAACTCCTCCATTGGAGCCCGGCCCGACCAAGGGGGTTTGCCACCTCGGGGCTGTTTTCTTTGCTGAACCATCAGCTGAAGTTTCACCCCCACCTCCATGGGCTGTTGTTGGGGGAGGTGAAGGTGATTGAACCTTGTGCAATCGTCGACGGGCCCAATCGGAGGTTGCCTTTGGGCGGAGGCGCGCTCGAAATCGGAGTCAACTTGTGTTTCTCTCCACTTGGTTCCTCGCCGGCGAGTACGCACTGGCCAAACGCAAACACATGCACCACACACGCGGACCATTATTGTGGGTAATAATAATAACGCTAGTAAAAAGAGCGACGCCACCCCAAAAACCCGGCCCCATGAAGGCGAAGCCAGCTCCATCGATTGCTTACCAGAAACACATCATCATTCGCGCAATATCTCGAGGCACTCATTTGTGTTTATTTTCCAGCCCATGCCTGCAGGCGTACAGTGGGCCTGAACGGGCTTTTGTTTGGATTTATTGTGACTTTTTTGTGTAATTTATTTAACACACACGAGTTCGACTGCTTGTCCCTGCTCTTCGATCGCTGGAGTTTGCATTCAAATCGCGCCTCGTTCAGGAACCTCCTCCCGACAACGACGATCAGGATGATGATGCATGATGCAAATTAGGTGCCACTCGCAAGTGCTCTTTCCTTCACGTCCGGGAGCGACGTCATCGTCGGTTCGAGTGTACACCCCATGCACACACGCGAGCAAAGCGCGTGAAGAAAACGTGAAATAAAACGACCCCGCAACGGATTGCGCCCTGACGATCGAACGGGACAAATCCGAAACTAACGATCCCTGCCTGGGTGGGTCCTTCCCAGGGCTAACTAGAGCCAGGCAACGCGTACGTCCATCCCGAACACATGGAGCCAGCTTAGCGTGAATAAGCTCGGTTTCGAAGGAATTTGCGTTTAATTGGTTCCACTATGCACCGTCCTTTAGACCACCCGTTCGATGATCTACCTCCCACCCAAAAGATTCCACGCGAATGGCGATGGCCAATCGAACCGGACGGGTGTGTTCAGTTTAAGCTTCCGGATTTTCGAAAGGGATTCAAATAGTTTTGCTCTCTCCCCAGCTCCGATTCGGAGACCCTGATGAGTGGCACCGGGGATTTCGTTTCGATTCCCATTAAAAACCTCGTCCAGCCCCGAAAACGACCGGCAACGGATTAGGACTAAACAGTCGCGTGAAAGGATTCCCGTGCGGGCGGTAAAAGCTCGATTTTGTAACTGATTGTGAGTGTGTGCGTGCTTTTGTTTCTACCTTCACGGGAGGATAAAAAGAAGGACCCACAATTAAAACCCCCAAAATTGAGCCAAATGGTCGGTTGAACGAAACCCAGCGGATGCTTTCATCGTGATCGTCGTTCAATCCAACGTGAGCCGTTTTAGCAAGTGTCACTATTTTGACAACACCCTCCTGACAGTTAGTACTCACTCAGGATCACAGTGAGCTGGGAGTGAGAAGTGAATTGCGAATAAGCTTCCGTTCGTCTCACTAAACGACAAGTCCGAAATTAACCCGCTCGGTGGAGTTTTGCCTTTCCATTCAGCTCTCGTCAGCCCTGCCCCAAAAAAGGACCGGTTTTGCATCGCTGGCATTAAGACTTCCATTAGACTAATAATCCCTCGAACCGACCCGGTCCGAAGCAAATCGAACCCTCCTCTCCCAACCCCATCGAGTGGTGGAAAGCGTTTCTCATTTGCCAAAAAGGATTGAGCGAATTGTTTCTTGTTTTGGCCGTGCGAATGTCCCATAGGAGAGCTTCCTTTCTGTAGTTACTTTTTTTGTTTGATTTGACGACCAAACCTCTCTCTCTCCAGCCAATACAATCAATGTCAATTAATCAAGGACCTCCATGGTGAAGCCGGCAACCGGCGGACCCTTGCAATCCGCGCTCCATTAACCGTGACGACTAGCGCTTCCCATCCTGTTCGCGGGGTTCAGGACGAAGGACGATGGTCCATCCTTTTTCGCCGCATGTGGACACCCGGTCCCGGGACGCGAGGAAGCGCACGAAATAAATTCAATTCATTCCACAATCCCCCAATCAAGCGATTGCGTTGAAATAAAAACAAAACAAAAACCTCAACCGTCGGTCTCTCTTCTCTCCCGTTTGACCCCCACGGAAACCCCTTTATACCCGACCGAACCGAACCGCACACACCGACGATCAAGGATACACGACTTTCACTCGCTTTCCGATGCGCGCGAGATGTAATCGTACCCAGAAAGGTTCCAGCCCGTCCATGGGCGAGGACGGTTAGTTTACTTCAGTTTATGGTGCCGTTTTATTTTTCCACTTTTTTTCACTCACTCGCCCCCACCCACACCACCAGGCTCTTTTCCCCCCCGTCGCCCACCGGGTGGAAGTAGAACAAAGGACAATTTAATTTTCTACTTCCCATTTAAAGTTTTCTCCGGGTCCGGTGGATTTCTTCCCCGAGGGGTGTATCGTCCCGATTGTGAAACACAGAATCCTTCGAGGGGTGCAACCGGAATTTAGATTCCCTTGTTTTGTTTTAAGGATCTTCCTTCTTTGTCTTCTTTTCGTTTGCACTAAACCAGCCAAAGCGAACGAAAAGGAGTGTTTCTTTTCCATTTTTATGGCGCACTCGCCGTGGTGAGTGGGATTTCTTTGCTTTTTCCCCGTTATCGGGGCAATTTTTTGTTTTCTTGTTTTGTTTGTTCGTTCATCAACAGGACCTCGTCACTCGGCAGGACACCGTGTGTGTGTGTGTGATTTTTTTCCCTCCGGTTTTTTTTTTGTTTTCACTTACCCTCGCTAGGCCTAGATGGCCCATTATGGACGGTGGTCGTTGAAAGACATTTTAATATCGGATCATTGCGTGTCCCAAAACAAAGTGAAAAAAGCGGTGGGTCAGGATCGTGGGATGCGGTGGGTAAGTTCGTAAACAACCGTCCACTTCCATCACCCCTGGTCACAGGTTTGTCCTCTACCGTGGATGCGATCATGTCGATTGCGGACTACGTGGCAGGATGAGGACGATGAGAAAAGATCCCGAGCTGGAACCGGTTCGGTGCGGAATCGGACAGGTTCCCAGCCACGCTACACCACACGAAGAATCCCTACGCAACCAGCGGTTCGAGAAAACAAAAATCTGGCTCTATGCGGAGGGATTTAGGAAAAAGTTTGACGATTCGAAGGACGAACGAGCGGGACAGCGAGACGCGAACGTAAGAAAAGTAGCTTCAGGCTGTTATGTTGTGGTGCTGACTTTCAATCGTACCCTTTTTCAGGAGGCCTGCTGGCGAGAAGGAACGGCAAATAATCACACCGGAACGGTGGGAATGGAGGATTGGAAAATCGAAAACCCTGCCTCTGCGCGATGGGACGCCGAAAAACGCACGTACACCATTCCAACCGATCCTCGGGAAGAGGAAGACCAGCGGGGGCATAACTTACTGCCATCGAAAAGGCACACCTTTGCGCTGGCCGTGAAGTGAAGATATCAATTAATTCTTTGTTTCCTTCTTGTGTCCTACACCGGCAGCACCACACATCCCGAATCCTTGCCTAATGTCCCTTGTTATCCTTCGGTCCCGTGCGTCCTTGCTGTCGCGCGATCCCGCGTTCTGTCGCCGGAACGTCCGACGGGTGTCCCGCCACCGGTGGAAACTGCCAAAAAGGGATGTTCGTTGATAACAGCTCATTTGTCACGCTTGAGGACGCACTCGGGAAAGGTCGTCGTGATGTGTTTTTTCTCTCTGTCTCTCTTTCTTGCCTTTCTCAGTTCCTTTATCTTCCTGCTACCTGTCGAAATGGAATTGGGTGTTTTTTTTTTCGTGTGTTTCGCCTACATGTAACGAAATTTCTACGAGTTGTCCAACCCACAAACAGACCAAACAGAGTGTCACTTCACTGATGATTTATTGAATTATCGGACGAATCGCCTCGGGGATCCCATCGGGTGATGGAAAGCGTGCAAATTTTGCCCACACTGGAGGGCAATCGACGTGGCAGCGTGGGAGTGGGCGGGGGTGAAAAATTATCATTTCATTATCGCAAAAGGCAAACAAACGCCACACGGGAGCGCCACAGGGACTCCCAAAGGGCCACTGGCAAGACACTTGCCACGGTTAAAGGTTGTCTCTGCGGGAAATGTTTTAGTTTTGAGAGTGGCAGGGAAATTATGCCGGACAATAGATAAGCCGGAGCATAAAGAAACGAAGCTATTGCAAACAAACCGTTCGAAGGTTCGTTGACGTTTCGCTTGGCTTGCTTGGATAGAAACTTTTCTGCTCGAAATCCATGCATGCGCCCATTTGACAGCTCTTTGTTTACATGCTATATGTTGTGCCTTATTTTAGAGCCCCATTCTATGAGAAAAAGAGAATTTCTGACAAATGTTTCCTCAATTTCAGTAACGTTTTCCTATGCAAAATTCAAACCGCTCAATCTCCATCATATTTTCATCCTTTAGAAACCCTCGTTCGTGAAAGCATGTGTATTATCGCAACCGTAATCAACTCATCGCCGTATCCCTTTCTCCTCCCACGAAAACGCGGGTGAAAAACGCTCATATAAACCGATAGTTTTCTACCCCGATACCGGTTTATTGTTTCTCGGAATGTTCCTCCAGGCTGGCGTGCCGGTGCTCAAACTCGCACGCCAACCATCCGTCAATTCGTCTGTAGCAGAGAAGGAAAATTCGCTCGCTCTTTCTCACTCCCTCTATCTGATGCATAACTTTTGATAGCACATTCCGGTTGAGAATGGGGGCCCGATTCGTCGGTGTTACTTTCGCCCCGACCGTCCTCGGGGTTTCCGGTGCAACCGATAAGCGAACACACAAGGCACGGGAGTTTGGGTTCGAGTGAAATTAGTGTGGTGGAAAATCGCACGGAGATTGCCGGCCCTCATAAAGCGAACCATCCCGGCCGAAACCTTCCTCCTTTGCCCCATGAAAAGCCCCCACCAAACGAAAGAAAAGCGACGATGGAGCGTGAAGCGACGGCTAGGACTAAAGCCCGCTGTCCTGGCGGTTTTTTTCCTCCGCCTGGCCCGTTTTGGAAATCTTCCCACCGTCCGTTGATCCTTAAACATGTTTTCCGTGTTTTCCGTTTTGATTGTTTTGATATGTCACTGCGGAAAAGGAGTTGTTTCTTTCTTCGTCGGCTTTTTTTTTTGTTACTGGCCGTTTCGCCCATGGCCCGCGGGATCGCGCCGCCACGGTTTTATCCTTCCCGCTCGTCGCTAACGAGCACGACCAGTTGGCGAAACAGACCCTCCCTGGGCACTTTTGCCCGGGCTTTTCCCCACCGATTTTCGCCTTCTATGTATCATCTGACCCGAAAGCGAACGCATCGACGATTCGGTAACCGGAAAACCATCCCAAAAACCAACGAACCGACCCACCGGAGCTTCGTCCTTTCGAGTCCGGCGGCGGGTCCAACGGATCCTGTCATCCTTTTACATGAAATAACGCTTAACGGTTGATGGGGGTGGTGTTGAGACTAGGGTGAATCAAGGACGGGTGGCCAAGGGTGGCTACGCATCAAACCGGCAGCACGGAACGGCATTACAGGTATTGTTAAACTTTATCTACCCCAACCCCACACTGAACGGTCCCCAGCACGCGAACCAACGCCAAGCATAACAGATCGCTCGAGGTAACTCGGTTTCACTCCATATATACTCGTGGATTTTTTTTTGGTGATTTTCATTCACAACCCTCACTCAGAGCTCCCATTTTGGGGGCCGCCCTATTTTTTTCTTCGATTTTGACTGCCGGTGACGGAACAGGACACACATATGCGCTCGCGGAAGGTAAACGATCGGAAAAGTCGTTGGAAAAGTTGGAGATAATCGTGCGTGCTGAAGCGCTCGAGATAAAGCGACCGAACAATGTAAGGCGGGCGGTCTCGAGCAACCAGCGTTTGGATGACGGTGAGGGAGGCATAAAAACACACACACAAACAAACACACACCTCCCACATACGCGAGCCCCCGAAACGCATCGAAACACGTCCTGGGAAAAACTTGAAATCGATTTCGCCCGTGAAGCGGAAGTCGCCATCGAACGATGGGATTTGGCAGGAAGCAGAAGCTGCAGAGCGACAAACGAACGGAAAAAGAAAAAAAAAGGATACAGGAGTAAAAAAAAAAGCTGAAAGGAAACAATGCACACACGCCAACGCCTGCGAGCTAAAGGAACTGAAATTGATTTTCCGACCGTGGGAAGGAGGCACGAACGCGCGCGTGTTTAAAGTTTTCCGAGCGGATTTTGACTCCCCCCCCCCCACACAGGCGCGCCCGTGCGCTAATGGTTTTGTTTTGGCGCAAGTTGATTACAATCCACGTTCGCCGGAAAGTTGGCGATAAAACGCTTCCTTCAATATTTGGGTAAGTGTTTCCTGTTATTCGTTTCCGAAGAAGGGCTTTTCGGCTTCAGGTTCTAATTTCAATCAGTGCACCGCAAGCGCTGTGGATTGATAAGCCACTGGGAGGCTTTGCTGATGCCTTTTCCATGGCTACTTTAATCTGTGCATTGGCGTGATCACTTTGCAACCTGAAAGCTTCTTTCGAGTGAGATTTTTTTAGGCCTAACAACCATTCATCGAACGAAACGTTTTCAAAGCACTTTGCTTTCGAAAAACCGTTGGCTTTGTTCGATAGGAATCGTCCTTCTGACCTTGCTTACAGATGAATAACGATCTGATTTTTGCCCGTTTTGCCCTCCTGGGTCTCTCGAACACATGGAGAGTCTTCATTTATAGAGAAAAAAGCTCTCGATATTCGTAATTGGCATGAAAAGCGGCAGTATTTCCTAGTGCTCTGTAGTTTGCTATGTTTATCGGAAATTCTTCTTCCAATTGCTTATGTTTTACTTCTCCAAGGCTACCGAATTAAAGCCAACGCAAGGACAACTTTGCGTCATTTCGACGTCATTCCAATTGTGAAAAAGGTCATTCCTTGGAGAGGCTCTTTTTCTGTTCTTTTTTTCTGCCCATTTACTGCTTGCTACACTGTCTGTGAAATCATTCCAATCCTCTTTGCTAATTTTTACCTTCCGTTGCGTAATTATTTGCGTTCTCTTTTATTCGCATTCGAAAATTGGCTTCATTTACGCTCATTTTCATCTCTGCGCGTTCACATCCCGGTGAGCTCTGGGGATAGGATAAAAAACACCCACACACACACACATAATTTGGATCATTTCCACCCGTGGTTCAACGGCAGACCAGCTAGCTCCCAAGCCCAGCCCACGAACATTAAATTTCAGCCACTTTTCGGTCCGATGACGTACAAAACAGTAATTATTGCGCCCACCCAGCCAACCAACCAAATCGCTCCCACAGGAGCCCATTTTCCACTCCCGCAGGATCGCAGCACGTTGCAGTGGATATTAATTTTCGATACACTTCTCTTGCCGGCGTAGGTGGTGGGCGAGAGTGAACGAATAATCGCCTATCGGATCCACCTGCCGGCATGGCAAACGGCCGTTAACAGCGATACTGGTGAGCCCACCCTGCCAACCACCCACTCTCCCACCCGGTCGTCGGGCTTATCATTCCCTTTTTCTTCCTTGGCCGGAAAAGAGGAGGAAATCCCACCTACCACCATAATGACTCACTCACCTGCCACGCGGGACCGCGAAACCGAAGGAATTAAATCGTTTTCTCACGTGCACACGCCACCCACCCACCTTCTCGAGGGAAAACCCCCACAGCACGACGTGAAGGCGCAATCGAGTTTCGACCCAGGGGTGCTGGCTGTTTTTTGTGCCCAAGGGCAACAAAAAAAAATGCGCGATGAACGATGAATAGTTTTCTGTCATGAAAGCTACGGTAAGCTGCCACAGGACTATCATCAAGCGTTTATGTCCTTGCTTGACGCACCACGCGCACACGGAAAATAGAGAAATCAACTCATCCCACCCCACATTCGGGCCACAAACAACCACCGGAACCGCGAACGAACCGCGGACGGTATTTGTTGTCTCTCCTGGCTAAAAGCCCGGCTTCTCGCGTGAATTCTCGGAAGCAATAAATATATTACAACTCGCTGGGGGGGGGTCGGACAAACGAGTGACAGAGGTCTTTTTCCTCGACAAAAAAAAAACTCCCCCGAAAGATAGTTCGTCAACAGTCCGGTCGGTCGGGTTGGGTCGACAACCACCCCCTACCAAAAGAAAATTCGCCTCTCTACCCCGAGGTCTTGCGCGATTGCTCTGGAGGCTTCGAAGACGGATAGAATCTAGCTTGCAGACCCCGTCGATTTTCAATTCACCGAAAAAACAAAGCAAATAGACGACTTTCGGCTCCCGTGGCACGTACAATTGGTTCGGAATCAATTGAAGTTAGGTACGCAGGGAGCCAAAATTTCCCAGCCTAATCGCCCGCGGGTTCTGCGATGTAGTCCTGTCAATCCTTTCTGGTGGGTTCCCTGGTGGCATCCCTTTGGGGAAGGTTTTCCTTTTTTCAAACCACCATTATCATCAGCGTTTATCCGTAAACAAAAACGGTACGCGCAAGAGGCGCATTATAGCGTGGGTGATGGAAATTGGGAGCTTCCAGGGTCGTCGTTCCGGGAAAATCGTTCGTGCTCGCAACTCAAACCGATACCCATTTCCCGAGCTGCATTAATCGACGCCATCCACGCACACCGGCCTCACGGCCACCACCCACCGTCAGGACACTGCGGCGCGATATTATCGTGGCGCTTCCGGCCCAACACCGTGAGGGAAGAGAAGAAGCAAAAAACCGTCGTAAAATACACAAAACAGGATTACGCACTGGAAGATAATAACGGGAACCCCTTGTTCGGTTCAGGTTCAGGAAGCAAAAATGGCTCCGGGAAAACACGGCACCACCGCCGCCCGGTGGCGTTTTTGCTCCGCCAGGGCCCCGAACCGGGCTAATGCCTAATTGACTGCGCCTCGATAATGCCGAACGACCGCAGCAGGGCATAAATCAACTCGAACCCCCGTGTGCCACGATCCAACGCCACCACCTCGAAGGGTTGATAAAAAGACACGGACCCCAGGGTGGAAGGGAAGAAGACCCAGTCCAAAACAACAACGATAAAAAAAAGAAACAAATGAAACGGAACAAATAATGCAAGGACGCGTCGACGGTTCTCTGCTGGTCTTGCCATACGTAACCGGGCATCGGGACCGTTTTAACCCCTTTTTGTTGGCTTACTTCGGATTCTGTTCCCCGCCCGCTCGCCGAGCACGTTTTCTCTCTTCTTTTTCCCCTCTCTTCTACCTTATGGTCTTCTTTCGTTTCCACTTCCGGCACCAAAATGCACTCCGACTCGCTGCAAGCCCCGAGCCAAATTTGTACCGGTGTTGATGATGATCGCACAAATGAAGTTGACTTTTATTGCGTAATCCTTCCTGCCGCAGGGCGAGGAAAACTCTGTGAAACCCGGGAAGGGTGAACAATGGCGCAATCGAATCGAAGCTATCTCACAGCGATGGGTTCAGTTTCCATGTGCAGTTCTCGTTTGTGCGTTTTTTTGCCTCTCCCTTGGAACACACAACAACAAAGGACGTTTCGAAATGTATTAATGCCTTTAAACGCGTACCCTCTTTCAACAGCTTTTGCATTCTCGTCGTTTTATTTTTTTCTTCTGTGTGTCCTCTCTTCCCGTTGACAGTAGTTCTTCTCCCGGATCGATATCTCATTTTAATCTTCATAATCGGAACCGCACGCTGCAGGACGTACCGACGCTGCACCACACTGGCGTTTTAAGGCGACTTTTCCACTGGAATTGATTGATTTTCACGCTTTTTCTCTCGCTGCCGGCAGCCGGGCATCGTGACATCAAAGAACTTGGAGGATTACACGTTCCGGTTCCTCCGGGACGGAGCTCTGGCCAGACATAATTATTCGTCCTGCCAAAAAAAACCGACACAAAATCGAACACAAAACTGCAGCTTCACTGCGGCTGCGGCTGTTCGTCTAGGCGTTTCGGTTTTAATACCGAAGCTCGCCCATAATACGGTCTCCTCATTAAGCGACTCAGCGCAACCGTCATTCGCATCGCTAACTTTCATTTTTACGGATGGTTTTTGGAGCCTTCCGTCTGGCGTTCAGTCAGCATCCCTTAGGCGGGTTGAAGGAAGCACAATTCGTTTCCGTAATTCTTCCATCTCGATGGCGTGATCTTAGACGAAGGTCCCAAGTCTCTTAGAGACGGTGGATAGAAGAGTGCTCTCGAAATCCTCGAGCTCAGAAAAAGGTGAAAGGTATCCCCCTTGAAGAACAAGCCGACTTCAAAGCGACCATTGGTGGACTCGTTAATTTGACAGATGTGATCGCAACGTCAACCGCTTGCACAGCTGTCAACTCATGCTCGAGCGGTTCGCCACGCCGACTTTGATGAAAGTTTTTCTTGTCTGCATGGGGCATTCTTGCTTTGTGCCCTCTGCCGTCCAGCATTGCGGAATGGTCCGGCGGCTTTCGCTTCCGCGTCGTGGAGACACGCTCTTCCGGATGCTCCGTTCAATAAAGCACCCACAGTGTGTGGACCACCTTCAAGAAAACCTGTCCTGCCTTCGGTACCGGATGAATCACGAACACACAAAGTGCAACAGCAACAGTACAAATGCACTGAGTGGGGACAAAGCCACACGCTCGACGAGCCCAAACTCGGCACCTTCCGATAACGAGGAGCTCGGACGATGTTCAAGCGCACATACCTGCCCAGTGTTGTTCCCATAGAATAGCGCCGGCAAGGCGCAATCCTCACGCGCCTTACGCATACGCACCCAGTGCTTTGTCTCGCGCAAGCTAGAACCACCACGGGGCTAGGGGTGAAAAATGCGTACGCTGCGCACGGTGGAGCCTTCCGTGCGCTAATGGGGCGCAAGAAGTGATTACGAGGCCCACCACCTCCGCCTCAGCCCCGAGCGTCTCCTACGAAGGTGCGCTCAAGGTTACTTCCGTTCCGTTCCACCGAGCCAGCCACAAAAGGCCACAACACCACCGAACCCCCAAAGCCCGGCGATCGCTTCTGGGAATCAGAACAGGCAGTTTTATGTGAAGCGATCAGTGAGCGATCGGATGAGCAGCGTCAAGGGGGTGGGAGGGAATGGGGAAAAAGACCAACAACAGCAGCAACAACAAAAAATGGGCTCTCTCCCATAGCAACAATCAGCTGGTGGTGGAATCGAGCATGGCGAAGCCACAACCACGACCGACCAGGCCAGGAGTTTTTCTTTTGCCCGTATTTATGTTTATTTACCTTTTCACGCTCCTCGCCACTAATTTCAATGCTGATTGTGAATCAAACTGAAATGGGTTTCCGCCGCAATTACAGCGAATTCTCGGGATGTGTGAATCAACACACACGAGGGGTGAAAGAAAAAAAAAACCCACCTTGGCTCCCTATCTGCCCGTCGGAGTGGTAGAACACACAACGCGAACAACGCGAGCAATGGTTGCATTTATCAACATACGCATTTTTCCGAGGAACTTCACTATCGGAATCGAAATTGGCCGCAGCCGCAGCATATTGCGCACTCAACTTTTAATCGCTGACTTGGTAGTTGTGTTCGTTTTTTACTTAATTCTAGAAGGTGTGAGCACGCTTAAGACGCCACCCAAGCCTGTTGCCCAAGAGGTGTTTAGAACGGAAGCCGGTTTTGCGTTTGAAACGCTTCGGCAAAAACAGACAAAAATTGTGCCGCCTTTTTTTCCGGCCACCACCATGTTGATGGTACTTACGCGGGCAGATGTTTGTGGAGTTATATGCCCGTTTCAACATTAATGGTGCGCGGGAAACAATAAACGTTTTTAAAACGCAAAGAAACATTAAATTTTTATTGTGTCTGTTAAGCGCACATACTTTTTTGTTCAGCTAGAGGTAAGCTTTATTACGACGAGCACCAGCATTTCTCTTCAACTGGGATGGAATTGCAATGCTACACTTGCTTACGTCATTTGCATCCGTTGCTATGGAAACGGTGCAATTGGAAGCCGCAACCTATGCAGCGAAAGAAAATGCATTCAAATGTAAAAAAAAAACTGCTCCGCTATAGGCTGGCATTTTAGATCTTTATTAAAAGGAACGCGCTGAAGCAATTCTAATATAATCGGGTGATGGATAATGGATGTGAAAGAAAAGATTACATTGCGATTAAGAAACGAAATCAGCAGGAATTCCTAAGGTATTAAAAGATTCCGTGCTGAGACCAGCCAGAAATTAAGCACAAGATCGAGCGATAAATTTTGTTGTTTTGAAACGAAAAAAAAAATGCGCTCAAAACCATGTGATTTATTCTAATCCACCGTCTCTCTCTCTCTCTCTGTTCCCTTGCTGCAAGACCCCGGGGTATTCCGTTTCCATTGGCACCTTCAGCCGATTCGTCCAATAAATTTCGTCCCTTTTTTTGTTGTTGGCCAAATCCCGAATCGACAACATGTGGCGCGCAGTTGGAACAGAGAACCGTTCACATGCACGTACCGCGACCTTCGATCCTTTCCATCCCTCGTCACGATCGGCAACAACACATTTAGAGAAATTGTGAACAAATGTTCCCCGATAAGGCATCTCTCAGCTCCATTGGCTTTCCACACGCTGGCGGTGCTAGTCTTTAAAATCTACTTCTCCCCCCATCAAAAACCGCCATTCGTTACTACGCCAGCAAAGGGAATCAACCGACTCTCTTTCTCACGAGCGGGATCGCGAAAACAAAAAATAAACCCCACCAAAAGGGCGGCGGGTGGAACGGGAGACACACTAATCTGACACACTATTAAGCCAGTCAACAAATAGTCAACACAACGCGGTCCCATTCCCGGGGCGCATTCGGCTGTATCTATTAAATTAAAATGTTTCACACATTTTCCATCCATCGCCCCACGCACGAAACAATGTGGCGGCGTGGTTGGGTTTGGATGTGAGCATGAGACGCTTGAGGAATGACGACGAAACAAGGGACCATCACGGGTCCATAAATTAGTATCGTATGATGGCGCAGCGAGATAGAGCCGTAGAGAAAGAGTGTCATCCATATGCGGGCCTAGGCTGGCTTCGAAGAGGTTCTTTTAAAATGCATTCCTCAAAAAAAAGGCGTGCATTCGTCAGACAAGCGGCTGAAAATCGAGCCGTTCCGGAGTTTCGGTTTTTCTCACACCACAGAGGAATCGGAATCGGAAGGATGCCATTCCTAATGAGAACCATACGGCGTCGAAGACCGGAAGACGGAGAAAGCCACGCTCCAGCTAAACCGCGCTGGAGGAAATGAAGGAAATTTCCTGCACCCCTGAAAGCGACCACAGCTGTTACGCGACCGACCGACCAACCGGTCCTTGTTCTGCTCCTAAAAGGATTAGAGACTCCATCTCACCGCCGGGCGTTGAACACAGATCCCAGATGCGCTGAGCAAGATTGATCGATACGGGTACCGCGTGACCCTGCTGCTGGCTCCTATGGCCAGCGTTTATCTCGCTACCGCGTCCGTGCCGAGAGTGTCCCGAAAAATCGTTATCGTTTTCATGGTTATTTCACAGATTTGTAAGAATAAGATTACACGGCCTTTTGCCTGGTCGGATAACCCGCCGCCAGCCACCGTCGTACCTGTTCCGCCCACCGGGGTCACCGTCAACGTGACACGTTTCGCTTTCTTTCCCGGACCGTTCCATTTTCTCGTCCTTTCTTATTCGCAACAAGCGGCATTTGTTACGGTTCATAAATCATTCCCCGTGGCCGGCGACGTGCCCGACGTGACGACGACGACGACGACGGCGGGCGAGAACCGGAGGTCGTTGACCAAAGTTTTTCCCCAGGAGCGAGCGATGCAGAGAAAAACCTGCGTCGTCCTCCTAGCGCTTGGAATCAGCACCGAGGAGACCAAGTTACTTTGAAAACCCCGTTGCTGACCATCCGAACCTGGGAGGACGGTGGCGTGGGCCTAAAACAATATCCACCTGTCGGGAGGGAGGCTGGAACACCGGACGTCCGAGTGTGGACGAGGTTCGAGGCTTCATTTCCAGTCCAGCGTGATAACGGTGCCATAAATCATGGCACCGAATCGGTACGGTTTCCGGCTCGTGCCTTTAGTCGGTTGTGTGTGCGTTTGTGTTAGGGCTGGTTACGTAACTCCAAAGAACCTCAAAAGTCGCCATCGTCTGGAGCAGATTCTTTGCGATCTCCACCAAAGTGAACGTCGAAAAAACGCACCCAAAGCATCCTTTTAGCCCAACGGGAAGAAGGCTAAAAACCCACACGAACCGTTGCCTAGCAACACGTGCAATTTACGGTCCCATGGAATCCACTTGTGCACTGCACCCGGGGTCAGATTCTTCCCGATTTTGGGTTGCCTTTTTTGTCAGCAACTCGGCTAGGTCTCAGTCCCAGACCCCTGCTCTGGCTATCCCTGGCTCAATCCGTCGCTTAACCTATTATTCCAATTTCTTATCGTTGCTTGTGTCAGAGATCTTGATCCCTTCGTTTTTTTTTTCGTGTATGTTGCTTCCTTGTTCCATTCCTAATGCGCTCATTCCCGCGGTGCAGTTGCAGTTTTCTTCCCCGCTTGTGGTTGATGCTGGTTCCTGCAGACCCGCTGGAGTGCCCGTCAGATAAACAAATACGAACCCCGAGCCCTGGCAAGGATACGGGTGAAAGAATTTCGTCCACAGGAAAGAGACACCAGAACCAGGAACAGGGCAATAAAGCCCGCGACGGGACGAGATTCCTTACCTTCCGGCTCGCCAACCACCGGAGCCGGGATACCTTTTCCCGGCGGGGTACGTCTCGGACTCTGGGTTGCCTCGGAAAGGTGAAAGGAAACCACGAAAAGGGAAACGCTGGCAGGCAATTCATGTACGCATGCATTGGCCTCACCGCAAAGTACCTGCCCATAATTTTATTATTTGTTTATTTTACTGTCTCTCCTCGGTGTCCCGTGGCAACATCCCTTCAGGGGTAACTGTAGCAATAATGAAAAAAAGAAAAAAATACAAACGCATGAAACCACTGTGTGTGCGTGTGTGAAATCGGTCGTAGGTCATCTCGAGGCCACTTGGAACGCTGCGCCAAAAACCGACGGCTCCAATGATCGACGTGACGCCAGAAGATCGCTCGTCCTAGTCGCGTCTCGCGCACGCACGCATGTGTTAACGCACGCAAAGGATACGCGCGATATCCTGGCATTTTCGGAGATGCAACTCGAGCGGTGTCGTGGCAATTGGCTACGCTGCATCCGGCCACCCCGCCCCGTCGACGATGGTGGTTTATTATTTCAAACGAACCCGACCCAGTCCGGGCCGACAGTATTTATGAGTTGTCGAGGAAAAAATATACATATCCCACCCTGGAGAGGAAACGTCTGCAAGCGTCTCTCGTGTCAACTGCCGGATGGGCATTTTTCCAGGAAGAACCAACCTAAAAAGGCTCTTCTAAACCGCCTTTATGGCGACCCGGAGATGACGCTTTCATTCCGTGCATAATGACACAAGAACAACCACAAAGCCTTAGCGCACGCAAAGTTCGCTCTCTAATTACTCATTACATTCCGGTTCTTCTTCGTACATTTACTGCTCGAGCGGTGCTCCTTCGATTAATTTCGCCAAGTGGCTCAACCACCGATAGCGCTGATTAATGTCAAGAGCACGCGGAATTTCATCATCTCGCGGTCGGGTTCTAAACCCAACGACGCGTCAGGGCCACGCGAGCACAGCTGTGTCATGTAGTTCGATCGATGCCTATGCCTACTTGGATGGGTTCTTCCTAGCATGCGTTGGCATACACGAGGTTGCGATTTCGACTAACCGTCGCCGTCACCTAGCAACAGAACACCGACGGATCTCGTGTGAGCGTGTCTCACGGTGCACGAGGGGGTTTTTGAAAAAAAATGACTCCGGTTGCTAGCCTGATTAACCACCAACCGGCCGTTTATTTGAATGCGCTGCCACCCGAATGTTCGAGATAAGATTTTTACGCTCAATTTTAGATAGCCGTTACGCACATTGCAAGCGCTTGTGATCATGAAAACGGGGCGCTTTTTTTTAACGTGAGTTGGTTTTTTGTTGCCCATTCGATGAGTAATGCTTTTGGGAAGCAATTTTTAAACCATTTCGCCCGCGATTGGGAATATATAATTTTCTAGCTATCGCTATTGTAGTTCGTTTACTACATTTCACCTAAATCGACATTAAATTGCGGGTGAGATCATCCTGCGGGTTCGAAAATAATGAAATTGCCGCATGAGTAAGGCTTTTGATGACCGCTTGTTTTGAGTAAACGAACTCCAATTAGTAATTTGGGTTACGGTGACTCTCGCGATACTTAGAACGGTCTTCATGTATTTAGTTTGTTCATATGTTGCTACGAGGATGCGTCATGAAATCTAGCAGAGCTAGCAGATCGAATTGGGCTTCTTTGTCCCTTGTGTATGACCTCGAAGGATGTGTGTTCTTATATGAAACATCGTCTCGCTTACGAGGGTTACTTCGATTAACGTACAATTCCGTTTGGATTTCATCATCCACGGAGTGTGAGTTATCACTCCGAAAGAGCCGATGTTTTCACAACGCCGTTAACGGCTCGGTTTAATTGCTCACTTCAGGAAGGTACCAGGGCACTTCTACTACTGCTGCTACGCCACCGATAAGAACACCGGCCGAGGCCTTCGCGATGGTTGCTGTTGTAAATTTCAACAACGAACCAAAAAAGGAGAAGAAATATAAAAAAAAATGCCGACATAAAACTTTCCAGATCCTCCCGAAAACCCGGCCAACGGTCACGTCCCTTCACTTATGTAAAACCGGCCGTTTTTGGGGTTGGGGAAAAACAACAGGCATGCGAAAGAAAGTTTCCAACTTCTCCAGGCCCGAGGTCCAGCTGCCCTCGGCGATCAGCTGCTGCTGCTGCTACTGCTGCTGGCAAACGGTTCCCCCACGGATATGGACGGATGAGTCCGAAGGGACAAGCGCGAGAGAGGGAACGAAAGCAACACGGATCCGATCGTTCGAAGGTAAGAAAACCACACCGTCGTCATTTCCGAACGAAACCCAATTTACATATCAAATGATGATGCAACGACCGAATGGATGGCCGGTAAATTTGGACACTCCGTTGGGTTTCTCGGAGGCCCGTTTCTCCCTAGAAGGCGAATAGAGTAAATCGAATTCTACCGCAGTGGGTTTTCCGGCTGGCATTCCATCGCTCTATCTCACCTTCTCTGGGGTGTGCAGGGAAGGAAGAACAAAAAAATACACACCCAACTAAACCGACCGAGGCTCGTAGGGAAACAAATTAAAACTCTACCTCCACGTTGGTGTAGGAAAAAAAAACGAAGGTCAAGGAAGGTTCTCATATGCAATGCACCACGCGGTGCATCGGTGTGTGGTTGGTTTTGTACGTACGTATAGGAGTACGTACCCCTAGAGACACCCTACCCCGGTGCGGAATGATACGCCTCACGTCGAGCTCGCGAAACAACGGAAGGTGAAAAAAAAACTGCCAGCGAATCTGAAACAAAAAACCGCAAAACATACTTTGCGCGATCGCTCGCGGCTGATAATGACTCAGGAACAAACCGAACCGTCTCGTACCTTATCAAGGGCGTTAGGCCCCAACTGAGGTAGGGGTAGCCCGAGGGGGTGAGGGGTGGAACAGGTTCGAATCGGAGGGCCCTAACTAACACCACCACACGTCAGCGGGATATCGCACGCATCGACGCGCTTCGACGGCCTACTATGACTAACGTGCGCCTAATCAGCCCGCACCAGGTCGTCTGACAGCTGCTGCCAGTCGCGATTGACATTAGAGTGTCTATTATTAGATTACACGGGGCAAACGCAAAGGCGGCAAAGGGAATCGGGTGGAAGAAAGAAGAAAAAAAAGACAAGAAAAGCACCGTCCGCGGTACGTTCTCCGATTGCTTCCCGAACTGATTTCACGGCCCTTGTTTTACTTGCCTGTTGTTCGAAATAATGGCCATCTCCGGATGGTGTCGGTTACAGCAGCGGACGAAGCAAGCGGGGATATATGTTTCTTCTTGATAGCTCTCTATCACTGTTATTAGCTTTGTGTTCTTTTTTTCTCCCTTCTTTGTTTCAAGGTCACAGACCATTGGACGAAGGCACGGTGAGTCAACGGTGAGTGTGTACGCACTTCTAGAGCATTCCCGAGATGGTTCACAAGCACTTGCATAAAGTAAGGCCAGCAGGCTGTGGAATGGGTCACCTTGTTGCTAGGTGATGTCACACCCGCCACCGGCGAATCAAAGCCCACGCGGTGGAACATTTCATATCGTCCTGCAATGCAATCCATATTCGCTCCCTCCGTCATGGCGGAAAAGTCCCACCTTCGGCAATCGTGAGCAAAACCCACGTCATCCAGAACACCGTGCGCTTGCTGCATGATGCAACACGGAAGGCAACTTTCACTCGTTCTGAGACGGGTGCATGTTTGCGTGCAGCATTGGCGCGATTGAAAGGAAAACAAACAGGAAAATACGTGCATTTCGAGACTGCGGCGCTGTGGCTGATGCAATGCTTGTCCTTTAGCGAAATTCCGCATGACGAAACAACGACGGTGGTGGTTATTTTTGACAGTTATCAACCGACAACAACCGGACGGAAATCGACAAAACTATCTCCCCCCCAGGTGCTGGGGGTGGTCGTGATAGGATCGTGGCCATTGCAAGTTGACGAGTTCGATTCCGATCGGACGAGATTAGACTTGTTGTTGTCGCGCTATTTTCGAGACTCGAGTGTTGTGCCGGTTTTAATGGGCGAACCATCGGTCATCCCTCCATTTGTTTGTTTGCTTGCTTGGCTGCGCTGTTGGGGTGGTTTGGGGTGATGTTTGCAACAAAAAAAACCATCTCCTGCCTTCTTCTCGACACTCACACACACACACACACACCCACAAACATTCGCTGATAAGGCAACAAGGCGAGGTAAACAGTTCCTGCTGCAACAACATGCTACTCGCGCTAGGAACGTCTGTCAGGTTGCCATCTTTTTTTTTTCGGAAGCGAACGTCATTTAATTTAATATGCATCCCAAACTTCGGACACTTCTGGTTCATCGGAATGGGGAGTTTTCCACGTGCCCTTTGGCCCTTTGGCTCAGGCCCGTCTGCTCGGGGCATGTGGAAAGCCATAATAACAATTTCCAAGCACAAATAGAAGCAGCTTCTTCCTGCCCATCGGTGTCATTTTCCCAGATTTCACCTCCCCCAATAACGGAGCGCTGCCTAGACTAGGCTAGGCCAGGAACTTTAGAGCCTATTAAAGTCATGTCACATCTTCCGGCTCGCCATGTCGTTGTCATCGGCACCATCGCCATTTATCGGACCGCTCTCTACATCCGCCATATCCCGGGGAACCGTCACTTGCCTGCAGTCAATTGCGCGCAGCAAAACGTTGCCTCTGCTCTTTCTTGACCTGTCAAAACCGTCGGTTTCAAACCCCACCCACCCAGCTAGTGCCTGCGGGAGTAGATTACGCTGCCCTTCCAACCAACCAGCCAGCCAGCCAGTGAAGCACAAGGTACAGGGTTTGGGAGAGTTTTTGGCAGTTTTAAAACCTGTCACTCTGTGTACGGTGAGCTCGCGTTCACTTCCGCTCTGTCGCTGTGCGGCATATCGCGTTTGTGGGCGAAACTTGCCGCTGGAAGCGACAAAACTTTCCGATTTCTGGAAAATAAGCCCTCCCTCTCCTCTCGCTCTTGCCCCCCCCCTTAGCCCACCCCTCGGTTGGGTTTTCGAAGTAACATCTCCTCCGGAGCCGAGATGAAGTTTAATGTTCAATTGTTTTGCGATGCCCTTCGCTCCACCTCGGCCCCCTGGCAACTGCTTGCCGCTCTGGTAAACCGGTTTTCCTTCACCGCCCCCCCCCCCCTCCAACCCCACCCAACCGAGAGGCGTATCATCATCAGCTGATGATGAAACGGTTTCTTCCTCTGGTTTCCGCGGCATACAACAGCGGCTTATGCTTAGAGCCGGTTCGACGTGCTAAGCGCGAGAGCATAAAACGTTAGGAGAAGCCCCCTCCCCCGCCGGTGAGGGTGAGTTCCGACCATCTACCCCTTCCCCTGGAGGACGGCTTTGAGGCGAGATTGTTTAATTTAATTTTCCTTCTTCAAACCGATTGTATACATTTTTCTTGTTGTTGCTGTGTGTCTGTGTTCGCCTACATCCACACACTCTGGTCTGGTCTCGCAGGAAGAGCCCTCTATCTCTTTCTCTCGCCCTCTCGAACACGTGCTGCTATCTCACTCCGCCGCCAGCCGGTTTTGAAGCGTTGATCTTAGCAGGCCGAGTTTTCTTTGCCATCTCTCTCCGCGAAGCCTACTTCGATCTGCCATTGCTTTCGGGCCGGTCGGTGTTATGCTGCGTTTCTGCCCTTTTCCACGGGTAGGAAAACCGTAGGAAGAAAAACGCACAATCGCATCTCGTTCTTCGTTCTTTCGTAGCTTTTGCGGCCACATCCTCTCGGGGGGTGGGGCCCAGTGGTAATAACGATGGCAATGGGAATGATGATGACGATGATCATCATCACCACCGTCATCATCTTCATCATAATCTCGTTTTCCGATGGGCGCTGGGACTAGCCCGTCAGTGCCTTTGATGCGCCCTTGAGAGGCACCAACACCCACACACCGATCAGGGGCGATCTTGCTGTTTTACGCTTTTCTGAAGTTAACCTAGCTAGCTTTTTTTTTTCGTTGATTTCGTGGCTCACCTTACGCTGTTTCGCTTCGTTCGGTGGGTGTTATTCTCCTTTTGCTTCCCCGTAGCTTGGTTCCCTTATCCGCCACCAAAATCTCGGCCCTCTAAGAAAGCAACCCTTTTCGTTCACCCGTGGCTAGGAGGGATTTTCCTCGCGTAGAGTAACGATATTGAAATGAAAGAAGAAAAAACACCTCAAAGAAATAAAATTCTTCTTTTCGACGGTTTCGATGAGGAGCGGGGTTTCGATCAGGTGATACGAGGAGTGGGGAGGTAACAAAAAAAAACCCGAGAGGTGGAACACTGATTACGCGTCCGCTGATGAACATCTTCATGGCCACCGATTTCCTCGGCTGTGAATCGGGGTAATGGTCCATTCCGGCTGGAACTTCCGGGTCCGAAACTGGCGATGGTGGTTCCGGTCGTTTTTTTCGGAGAGGTTTCTAAATTCCCTATCTTAAACTTCCGAAGCGGCAACCGGGTGCGTAGAGGGTTTAATCCATCGCCCCACAGCGGCTTTAACATCATTGCTCGTTTCCGTGGCCACGCAAGTGCGTTGAATGTCCGTATTCATGATGTACTGCTCTCGTGTGCATTGGTTCCAATCCGACATGGACCCTGCATCGATGCATCGAAGAACAAACCCGCCGGGATTTTCGAAAGAAGATGCCTTATGTCTATTTGGACGTCACTTGTCTCCTGCTGAGAGCAGCCTCCAGGCGTACGTGCAGCAACACATGCGAGCTACGATGGGAAGACGTCAATCCGCACCAGCAATAGAGCGTCGCGATCGACGAACTGGCGATTGCAAAGTGCAAACTGCACCCGAATGCACGTCAGCAGCACGAGTTTTTTCCCCCATTTCCTGGCAATTGCGACTCGAGAGCAATTTCATCAACTCATTAGTTGCACAACCGGAGCAAGGGCCGAGTAATGCGCTGAAAAGGCATACCCAAAGGCACGTCCACACAGAGACACAAGCGTGGATACGTGAGGTCGTGTGTCAGGAAGGAAGCAGAGATCTTAGAAACGAACATACGTCTGTGTGAAAGATAATATGACCACACCTACGCCCATTTGTACCCACAAAAAGGTGTCAAATACATTCGCACGCAAAAAAAAACGGCAACCAATCGATCGGTCTGATAAAACGACACAGCTGATTCGAATTGACAGCATCTTTCGATTTCGAGGGACTTTCCAGACGAGATACCACGTCAGACAGATGGGAGATAAGTGAACCAAACCACGTTTTGTTGTTTGCCAACGTTGATGGCTCAGATATGTCTCACTCCGGCGCGAGGTGTTTAAACTTTTGCTACGCGTACTCATGATGGTTTGCGTACATTTCCACTTGGTGACTTTTAATTTTCCCCGAAAATTCGTTCGCCATCGCAAACGATGCGGTATACGCGATTTCACCGACCGTTCTCATTATGCCGGTGGATAAAAGCGACCCCACGACATGCGCCTTTGCCCAGGTAAATTATGAAACTTTTGTCCACGTTTCACCCTTTTTTTTCTCTCTCCTTTACCACCCTCGATCGCGCTCGAATGCAAATAAAATGCCGGTTAATTTGGCACGTGGAGCGGACGAAATAAAGGCATCGCGTTTAGTCGCGCTGGAAAGGCGCGCATACACATTACCGTTAGGTGCGTGAATCATCATCATCATCATCATCAGTGCCATCACCGTCATCGGGGAATGGTATCCGGCCGCACAAAGCACTACCAGCCCATCGTCGGGCGAGGAAAATCCGGCCACCTTTTTTTGATGAGTAATGAAGGCAGCCATTAAAGCGGTGTTCTATGATTGCGCTGCACTCCTCAACACAATTGGATTAACGTGTGTGTATGTGTGTGTGTGTGCACCTCCAAGCCCCTTTTTTTGTTCCTTTGTTTTGCAAAGCCGGCGTTTAATCACTCCAACTAGGGGGTGCGCTATGAAAAAAAAAACGCTACAACGAAAAAAGAGGCCATTTTGGGAGACTTTCAACCAGCCCAATTTCACCAAGCCACTGTTGCTAAGGTTGCACCCAAACCGGCCTACTAGATCGGTCGCTTTACGTGTCTAGCAACGACAGGGATTTTCCTACGCCAGTGACGTCTTTCAAATCAGAATCCGAAACCGAGAGGCATGAGGTTTAGTCAGGCCATCTTTTCCACGATATATGTGGTTGCTGAAACCTTCTGCCTTCTGTCTTGCTAGGAAGAAGAAGAAGAAGAAGAAGAAACCCCCCCGTTGGGAGAAAAGCACATTTGTTCCAGTTTCTCCCACCGGCAACCGGGACCTTCGAGGTTCCGTGATTGTGGACAATTTTCGCGTTTTCATCGCGGGTCATCCGACATGTGCATCCGTCAACGATGCTTCTTCTAGCTGCTGCTGCTGCTGCTGCTGCTGCTGTTTTTAATCATGTCTTTCCACCACGACCCATTATCGTCCCTATCGTCAGACCTCCAGCAGGGGGCTCTCGGCACCACTCAAGGGACACCCCCGCTCCCCTCCTCCCTCACTAACCCCTACGCCCACCGAAACTACACCATGACTAGCGGCTTGGAACTCAGTTTCTCCCTTCAGCCGCGTTCGCGTTCGCATTAACAACCCACCCGGTGACGGTTGTCTTCGACTCTTCGCCCGGTCGCGCTCCTCCCACGCCTTTCCAATGAAGGGAGTGCGTGCGTGCGTGCGTGTATGTGAGCCCTTGGCCTTAAGCCAGAGCCTCGCACGGTCCGTGAGGGAACCGAGCGGAGCCTGGTAGACGGCGGCGGATGGATCGAATTACTGAAAATCATATTTGCCTCCGCTTAAAAGTGTACGTTTTAGTTTAAGTTTCGCTTCTTCGATTTTGTGCTTCTTCCTCGCCCGGCCAGCCTCGCTTTTTCCTCCCGCACTGTGCCCTGTTTCAGCCGCACCAACCGGCCGTCATCGTCTTCTTTTCCTCGCTCTCGCTCTCGTGGTGCGTTTCTTTTTCCCTGTTTGATTTTCTCCCTTCTTTCCCTGTTTTTTCCCTTTTTTTTGTTTCTTCCTCACGTTTTATGTGTTTCGTATGTTTTTTTTGTGTGTGTTTCGTCTTTTCGCTTTTTCTTCCCGTTCGTTCGTTCTCTGCACCGCTCCGTGCGGGTTCTTCCATCGATCGATACCACCGATGTTTTTATGCTGGTTCTGCTTGCTTATGCTTGACTGGAGGATTTTTCCTTCTTTTTGGTTTTTTTTTCGCCAGTTTCGCTCACTCTTTTCCTTTCTCGCTCTCGAGTGTCGTCAAGTCGCTTCATTTTCCTTCCACTTCCACCGGAGGACCCACGGCTCGTTTGAACACAAGCTTCATCGAAAACCGGCGTCCAAAAAACGCGTTTCCAAAGCCCAAATCGCCCCATACCCCAGCGACCGGTGAGAAAGATGACGATGGTGGAGCGATGGTTGATGGTGATGGCTTTTCATTCGCCATCCATCCATCCCCATTCGCGTTCTTCGCCGTGCGTCTTCTACCCTCCTTTTATGCCGTTTTTTTTCTGGGGGTTTTTCTTCCGCACATTCTCCGTTCTCGGGGGTCCGCGAGAAGTTCGATCTCTCGACCAGAGGGGGCGGTTTAAGCAATCAACTGCTGGAGCCTCGCGTATCACCATGGCTGGAACCCATGGTGTGTAATGTGACCATGGCACGTACAAATCCACGAAGGTTCCCATCCCGGAGACCGTCGTTCCATCGTGCCAAAGTGAACATCGATCGGGCACTCGGGAGATGAAGAGAAGAGAAACAAAAAAAACCAACACCACACACATGTGCCATAGAAGGGACATACTCCGGTTCCAGCAGCAGACCTGTTTGTCGTTTACGGAACCGCTCGAAGAATGTCCAACGCCACCCTAGGAGAATCGACATCTTTGTGTGTCTGTGTGGAAGCCCGCGAGCCATCGCGATCGGAAAAACGGCGACCATCCTGCCACCGTGCATCAGTGATAATTGATGCAATTTCCAGCCGAACTGTGCGAGTTCTGACGCGTTTTTTCTTACTCTGTCCGGTTCGTCCCGACACCAGAAGCAATGGAGCAAAATCGTTCAAAACTCGCTCACACACGCGCACCTCCCTTGGCCTAGGCAGACGCGGTCTTTTTTTTTCCTCCCTTTCGTTCACTCCGCTCAACAGGAAGCAGCAAAAATGCACCCGATTGAGTTGACGAAAAAGCAAAGACAAAAAAAAACCAGAAGGAAAATCGGACACACCGGCAAGTGCGTGTGTCCTCCGGCGTTGGGTTTGTCGTTCGAACGAGCCGAACTTGAAATTGCCCAATTGGACACGGAACTGGTCCAGGGTTGTGCGCTCTCGAGCAGCCCAATTAGACGAGGTAGCCAATCCTTGAGGGAGAGAAGAAAAAAATCGCCTCAAAAGAAAATCGAGCCAGTCAATCCCGGACGTATCCTCGAGAAAAAAAGAATGCCGGTGATTGAAAAATTGCACTGCAAGCAAGCCAAAAGGCCGAACCGATGAGATAATTCTGTCAAAGAGGGCGAAAGCAAAACAAAAAAGAAGAAGAAAAGATATGGAACTAGTGCGTGCCTTTTTTACGGGCCAAGGATCATGAATCAGAAAATTGCGACGAAAACACAATTACGCTTTCTTCGCCTCAGTTACAATGGGGCTTTTATATGCATTTCTTTTTTTCTTCGCGGCCACTTTCCCACCGTGTCTCTAGTAGTCCTTGAGCTGCGCGAGGCGCACTAGAGGTCTATCCGAAGGTCCGAGTAGGCTGGGTGAAGAAAAAAATCGCTGGTTTAAATCGGTTGCTGTCAAATTTTGAAACCATCACACGCGGAGGTGGAATGATCGTGATCGTTCTCGAACGATCCATCATCGTCGTTTCGGGTTTGTTCTGGATCTTTTCTACCCCTTTTTCCCCTTTTCCCTATCCCTCGCGTCATTCTCTCGTCCGTAGATCATTAGAGATTTGAATAAATTCAAATTAAAACTTCAAGATCACCGTGCATTTGGAGACAAATTAGCCACCAACGCCAACGCTAACGGTGCTGAAACGTTAAAATGCCATTTTTTTTTGCCCACCGGGAAGTATCGCTTA
Source organism: Anopheles nili (assembly GCF_943737925.1). Lineage (NCBI taxonomy): Eukaryota > Metazoa > Arthropoda > Insecta > Diptera > Culicidae > Anopheles > Anopheles nili. Next base: position 74,753,870 of record NC_071291.1, on the reverse strand, counting down.
TCTGCCAACCCCAAACCGGCGTCATGATTCATCAGCATCAGTTGCAGCCAGCCAGCCACAACCCTTCACTTCGCTTCGACGAGAAGAGCGTGCCGGAACACGTTCCATCGTGCACACGCGAATCGAGCCCCGGGGCGTAGAGCTACGCGCGATGACGTCCACGCGGCGTACCGAGAGGGTGGATGGAAAAGCGCGAATGCACCACCACCACCCCGGTTTGTGTGCGGTGATCGGATTTTGATTTCCGAGCCCTCTCGATCTTTCGCTCATATGGGGTAGGTGTGTTGGTTGGTCCTCCTCCTCCTCCTCAACAGGGTATTAATTTTCTCCTTCATCGTGTTCTCGCGTTTCAACCATCCCGGGACGACGATGGTTGCGACTTCTTATTTCCAGCTTCTTGGCCATTTCATTCCCGGGCCGAGAATCATATCCGAAGGATTTTACACACCCCCGGGTGGACCTCGGGTCCCGGCTGGGGGTGTGTGTGTTGGAGGGACAAGCCTTCAGCAAACCCCCGGGCATCTTCTTTCGCCTGATGGCGCAGCATCTTCACCATCATCATGTTTGCCCGTCATGATCTTCATGTGGCAACCGGCGACGCCGTCATCGTTCTCTTCATCTTGCGTTCGCTGGAATGGACAGACAGAGAGAGCGAGAGAGAGAGAGAGAGACCCACACAGCTCCGTGAGCCGTAACGCAAACGCGAAAGTGACATAAAGAGACAACCATTAAGGAGAGCTGTTCCCTGCGTTCTCTGCCAGGCAAACGTCGTCACCGTTGGGAACTTAAGTCAAGCAAATTGGGACGCACCGGGAAGCGAAGAACTGACAGATAAGTAGTAGCAGCAGCAGCAGCAGACCAGCGAAGGGCAAAGCAAGTGTTAATAAGAACACGGGCAAACACGACGTGAAAACGAGGAAAATGGTTGCCCTGCCCCCTGCCAAGACCGCCGGTGCAACACGAGCCGCGTACACAGGGTGTCGGATCGGCGGATAATGGGCTGCGGAATGACACAGCCCCCGGGACGGCTTCTTGGGACTCCTTACGAAGACCTCCTCCTCCTCCTTTCTCGGTTGCCACAGGGGCCACATGAAGGGATGAAACCCGACCGTCACCGCGACACTATCACTCTCGGTCGGTGGAACCGTGGCCAATGTGGGCCTCTTGGGCATCCAGCTGCAACGGCCTGGCCGTAGCCTGGCCAGCCAGAGCTTGATGAGTCAATATTTGTGCAAGTTTCAACAGGTTTTTCTTTCTTTTTTGTCTCTTTGGTGCGATTCTCGCGCAGGGTGGAGATGCGGGATTCGTCATCCCCACCGTAAAGGCTCTTTGACTCGCATTTGCGTTTCGAAAACATTGTCCCAGCGGGCTAGGCCATGCGAAGGCTTCCAGAACAGAGCCCAAAGGCCCCGAGCGAAGGTGACGATGAAGCACCCAGGTTGAGTTAGAAGGCTGCGGTCGTCGTTTCGGCACCATTAGCGTGAGGACCAGCGAGCGAGAAATCGGCTAGTCACCGGAAAGGGACGCCCCAAAGGTCGCAAGGCTTACGATAAAGTGCTTCTCTCGGTCTCACTCGCTGATGGGGTGTTTGTTCGCGGTGAGATGACTCCGGGGGTTATGTAAGCTCCGGGTCCGAGCTCGAAACACTGCTTGGTTGCGCGAGCAAAGGCATATGCAGCGGAATCCTCCGAAGCCAGGCCAAGCCAGCCACACGACCACTGCATGCATAATAATATGCTCAATCATTTTTCTTAATTTATTATTCACAATCTGGATTCAATCTTGCGAGCCCCCGTGAGCCCAACGTCTGCCGGGTCTCCTCGGGTCGCTCAGCTGGACACACGAGCTGAACGCAAGAGCTGAAAAATCGAGAGGCGCATTAAAGAAGTGGGGTGGGGCAACAAGAAAAAAAAGACAGCCATCCCTCGACACACACACACACACACTCACAGGCACGCGAGTGAGGACCACTTGCGACTGTGGCATAGGGCCATAGCCAGAGCGCGCTCCACGGACTTATAGCCGCTGTCGTTCTATTAATTTTGCGTTTCGACTCTAAGTGGCTCGATGGTACGCGCTTCCCATTTACGGAATAACAAAGTGTACTCCACGCTCTTTCGCAGTTCGCCACGGAAAATCGAGTCTGGAGACCACCGAGTCCGGACGGTGGAAAGACAGCATGGGCAAAAATTTTGAACAAAATATTTAAAAAAAATGATCATTTTGAGGAGTTTTTTGATAGGTGTATTAAGGATGTCGCATGGCTTACTTTGACATTTAGGTATGTGACATTATTTTGACGTTTGATGTTTGGACATCTTCCAATGGCTACTAGGATATGAGTCCAGGTTCATTCAAATTTAGGGTCCTTTCAAGCATGCTTTTATGATAACATAGGGAAAAAAATGGATCCCAACATTATGACCACTGTACTCGAACAAGTTTAAGCTCGCACCCAATGTGCGACGGCCTCCATCTCACCCCCTGCGGGTGTATTACGGTGCAGTTCTCCTCGGGGTTGGTTCGAGCCGTCGATGCTATATTTATGAATATAGCCGTTTCTGATTGCTCCGTACTCTTCAATTAAAGCAATGTAGTCTTTATTGTTTCTCTCTTTTACTCCCTCCCGAGGGAGGCGTGTGTGCGTAGAATCGTGGCCCCTTTGGAGTAGGGTTGGGTGGGTTGGGTGGATGAAGCTCGGAAAAAGGAGCCGGACTGGCAGTTTTACATCCAAAGCCGGGCACACACCGCTTCAGCTGATGGTCAGCCGGTGGTGTGGAAGGAAAAATAAAATAGCAACGAAATGGAAGGAAGCAAAAAAAAAAACATATACGTATACTCCCAGTCAGCGCCAAGAACCGTCGTGGAGTGAAGGATGAACAGACACACTGTCGGAATGGCAATTGGCAGCGTTTCTGATGGTTGTGTCTTGTTCGCGTTGGCAAGCGAGCTGTTCCATCAGGAACGGGCAGGAATCGATAGGCTTCAACGCGCCTGCCAACGCACCCGCGGGCTAAGCGGCCGATGGTACGGGTGAGATATCCCGGATCCGTCGCCTTGCCTGGACATCGAGGTTTCGGGGTTAGAAGATGGCGTAACCAGCCGATTCCGTTCATGAAGTCATCCCGGATCGAAAACGAAAGAGAGAGAGATAGAGGGCGAGGATCTCGGACGGAGCTCAACATCGGTAAATTAAAATTTATTTACCACCGTAAGGCTCACGCAGGTTCATGGCACGCAGCACACGCAGGATTGGATGCTGCTGGGATGGGATGGGATGGGATGGGAAACCCCATTTCGATACGCATTTCGATATCGCGGCCGCACGAGGTGGGTGCGCCCCGATACCAGACAGCAAGAAAATTGTTTCCCAAATGCTGAAGCGTAGAGCAGGGTCTTAGCAATAAACCGAGCGAGAGAAAAGAGAAAAAAAACTAGCTACGAAAAACCCAAGACACACCACGTTGGAAGCGTACGCAACGGGAACGGGGCCGAACCCAAAAAGAACCACAAAATTCAAACGCTCAAGTCCTAAATTGATCGAGGTCGAATTGGAATTGCCGTACCGTGGGTGTGCGTGTGTTTTTGGAATTTAAAATATTCTCCAGATTCGAAGCGAACCGCGGGCCCGGCTGGCCGGCGGAAAAGTGCCTCCAATCCGGAACGGTTCGATATGGATGGGTGTTCCTGCTATCGTCGGGAAGATTTACGGCCCTTTTGCGCGGTCGGTCGGTCGATCGGCGCTCGAAGAGTGTGTGTGTGTGTGTTTTTCCATCTAAAATTAGTTGCCTTTAATCCGCCCAAGAAGCACCAATGCACCACCGGCGAGAACATATGCTGCATTCTTCCAGGGCCCAGATTAACGACGACCTTCGTCAGAGTGTATGGTGTGTGCTATATATGGCCAATATAATAGCTACCACGCGGTTGAGCATGAAATAGGGACCTTCACAGTGTCCTGACTCATTAGAAACCTAAATCTCACCGCACGGTACATGATTCATCCATCGAACGCGTTTTTCTAAAGCTGCAGTGCTTGTAGTATATCGCCACAATCAGCACGCGTTCCAGCGCCGAGAAAAGCTGGACCGGCCTTCATACGCTCTTATCACACCCTGTGATCGGTTTCACCGATGGTCAGCAGCTGATTAGATCCAGCAATCGCGATGATTGCGAGAGCCGGTTCTGTTTGCCTTTCGAAAACCTTGTCAAACAGCAGACGCGGGTGATAACGTACGCGCTTCGAGTTCCTTATTTTACACGAACCGTGGCTGGGGTTTGCTTCTTTTTTTGGTTATTTCGGTGACCACCATGCGCGATGCTGCAGCTGCTGCAATTTGCAAGTGATCGATCATATGCTTGGAGCAAACGAAAAACGACATAAAAAAACGCCTCCCCTGCAACGGTGTGGCTCGGAAAAAAAGAAACCACACCAAGTTTCCAGTTCCGTTCCATCTCCGGTGGGCCAGTGGCACTTGGCAACAGCGAAATGGAAAATACGAGCGCCCAAACGAGGGCCTCTAAAAAGCAAACACGGTCGAGATACTGTGGCTCGGCCGGGCGGCTCTGTTGCTAAGGTGCTAAGGTTGCTTTACCGTCGTTTGGTGAAGCGAACGAGAGAAAGAGACACAGAGAGAAGGTGGAAGAGATGCAGAGTAAGACCCGTACGCGGGTCTTCGTCTCCGAGGCTCGGCATGAGTTGAAGAAGAAAAAAAAGGCATGTTAAACATTCTCACTATGCTAGGGTGAAAGAGAGAGAGAAAGAGAGAAAACCTAGGGACTGAAGATCGGGTGGAAATAGATGGGTACGGAAGGGGAAAAGTCTAACTCGCAAGAGCCTACACCTCCGGGAACGGATCCGGGGTAATTACTGTACTGAAAAATTCATTGAGTCTCGGTGGACTTGGCGGACTCGAGCTGAAGAAGGGACGACGACCATGGCCATGGGAAACGGTCGCCTCGGGGCAAACCAGCAGGGCACACATAAAGGCAACATTGCATATGCGCCGGTTGTGTGTGCGCGTGTGTGTGTGTGTGTGTGGTTAATGCTAGCGAGAAAAGTCACTGCAAGCCGAGAGCCTAATGCTTGGAAAAAGAAGCAAAGACTGCCGGTCCGGACAAGAGTGGTTCAGGAAAAACACACATCATGCGCCCTTCGCGCGTTAGAAGAACCCACTGCAAGAGCGAGAGCGAGAGACAGTGAGAGTGAGATGGCGAATGGGAAGTACCAGCCATCAAACCCATGGTAGGACGGCGGACAGGTACGGGAATTAGCATAGGCCGTGGCTCGAGAACGTGAAGCCGATCGGCACCAGAACTAACGCAGATCAAAGCTTGACTTCCTCCCACCCTTCAATGGCGGAACAAAAGGGCGAACACCTCCTCCACAACGGCCGGGAACTTCAAACAGAACGCTCGACGCGGCGTCTACGCCCGTACCTAATGCCGCCGTAAATCGTCCCTAGACCCCAGGCTCCCGGGATCATCCGGTGCCGTAGCCATATGCAACATATGCTAGGAGCTTGTGTGTGCGCGTTTGTGAGTATGTGGCCTTGTGCTGCTCGGAACGGTGGTACACCTTTTCCTCGAAGGTTGCCAGCGGTCCGGAGACAGCTGATCGACGATCAACTGGGTCGCGATCGCGAGCAAAGACAACGGAAGAAAACGCATGATGGGTGTACTCGTTTGCCGGCATCAAAACGTCACGCGATAAGACTCGCGATTGTCGAAATAAATGAAGGAAAAAAACAGAGCAGATACTTTTTCGAGGGCTCGCCTTCGCCGTGTCGCTGTACGCGCGAGTGTGCGGTTGTGTGGTCATTTATAGAACGATCCCTCACTCTCTCTCACGCGCGCGCGCTTCCACCCTTGGGGCCCCAGCTGATAGGGGTGGAAGAGACCTTGTTTGTCGAACGTCGGATGTTGTTTACGGCACTCGACGGTCGATGATGGTTAGTGGCGTTGTAATAGCGAAAGAAAGAAAAAAAATAACGCCAAAGAAACCGGGCAGCAGCAAAAAAAATCTGTAATAAACAGACACACACGCGCATACAACGAAGTCCTCCGTCATCATCGTTCGACATCTCAGTAGGCCGGTCTCGCGTGGTAATTAATTTGACGTTTCGGGTGACGTTTGCGAAAGCAGAACCAGAAAACAAAACTGATGCCCTGGGCTGGGCAGTCTGCGTACGAGAGATAATGTGAGAGAGAGAGCGAAACGCAACCTGCGATTGAAATTACCCGGCGCAGGCTGCTATCTGCTATCAAAACAGGACAATGTGCAGCGTGTGGCCGATGAAAATTAGGCTGTGATGACGAGGTAGCATATAAGCACTACCAAGAAAGAAAAAAAAAACGACATCGCACGCAGATAAGGAATGTAACGCAGGTCGCTACAGCTGACCGCAGGATGGAACCTGAAACCGGTTTCATTTCCGTCTTGCCTTCGCCTCAAGCGGCTCTTCCGGGGTATGCAAAACCCGAAAAGAAAAACAGGACAAACCAAGCTAAAGGAAACTCGAGCAGAACACCTAGCAAGCATCTGTGTGTGTGTGCGTCCTTCTTTTGTTCCCTTGGTGGCAACACTTGTGTGTGCGTTCGAGGGTAATTTGGACATGCACTTTCCCACCTGTGCGTGCGAGCCGGACAAGTGTACGGACCCCGAAACAACAGCCCGTTTGCACCGGAATTGCTCATCGCAAGAGACGTCAACCGGACCGGAAGATGGGCAAGGGACACCGGGACGGTGAGGGTGGAGACGGCAATAATTGAGTCGATAAAAATTAAAAAAATAAACAAGAAAAACGAGCATGCAAGGAAAACGCAGCAGTAACAAAAAGAGAGCCTCCAAAAGCAACTAGACGTAATTTGGCCAATTTATGTGAACGTTTTTACAGCCCCGGGTGTATAAAGGCGTTCGTTTGTTTGTTCGTCCGTTGGTACGTCGGTGTGGCCAAGTGCACGGTCGGTGGAGGGCTAGGAAAAAGGCCACTAGGCTAAACGGGGGTGGCCCAGAGGCCCGGCAACAACGACGACGACGTAGACGATGGTTTTCCGCCCGGTACCGAAATTTTACAACCACCGCAGGTTCAACCTCCGGCAATGGTCGTTTTTACGGCACCCGGAACACACACACACACACCCGTAAGCCCGGGGAAAGGGTTTTCATGGGCGAATGCAGTGCGCGGAATGCATCCCGTGGCGCAGGAAAGAAGCTTTTATAGCGCATTGCGACGCCCTATGAAAGCGATGGAAGTGACACATAAACTAATTTCGAAGCCTCGAGACGAATCCTTATCATCCCACACCACTTTATAGGGGTAGGTTTGCGTTTGGCCCTTAAACACACCTCATTACGGACGTCTGGACGGGCCCGATTAGCTTCTAATAGCGTTCGTCATTAGCCATCCGACGTACGGCACGGTCTCTCCTTCCTGGCCGGCCCGGAAACTGCATGTTCCCGAGCTGCACGAGTCATGTCGGGAGCGTTTTTATTGCCCCGAGAAGGTTTTATTTATTTCCCGAGAGCTTTTCCACGGCAGCTCCATAAAGATCCCGAATCCAGCGTTGGTGATTAAAAAGTGCACGTTCATTTATTCGAAGCATATCATCATATCCATCGTGAACCAGCGAGAATCGCCCAACCACAAGGGGCCAAGGGCTTTAGCGGTCATTTTTTGCCCTCTACGGTGTGCGGTACCTTTTCGGGTGCAACGGAAAACCCTGACCCGTTCGTTCTGCACCGAGAGCACTGTGGTCGAGAAACCCAACTACGGTGGTTGCTTATGCGTGTTCCAGAGCGTACCTCCAAAACGGAAAACCCGTCTCGTGAGGCGTGAAAACGCGTGCACACGTCACGGGGCGAACTATCAGAACTATCTCGAAGAAAGCCGGGTGGAAAAACTCCCAACGCCCTATCGAGGTGAAAGTAAATTCCTTTTCGCCCTGGCCGGCACGAAATTTGGTTTTTATCTCCTTCCTCCTGAGAAGCAGGGAAGACGGGTGTTTAGAAGCGGGAATTTAACGCTCAACCGCTCTAACGTAACACCACCGGGCGTGAGTCATGGCCGCCTTCGATGCGTATTGTTTTTCTTTTTCCATCATTTCATTGCGCTGTGCAGTGAACGATCCGTTGAAGCCGTTTGGCCATCGGGCCATGGCGCCTTGGAAGTGGAAGAGCAACAAGAGAAGCAACAGCACACACGAAAAAAAAAACCGGTAAAACACACGTAAAACCAGGTGATTTTATTCGTGCGTTACGGTCACGTAGCCACACACGCGAGCAGGCAGGCACAGTTTCCGTTTCACTCGCTCGCTCGCGAGTGTTCCTTAGACCCCCTCATTATTAGGGGACCGACGTTCCGGCGGGCGAACCAACAAACCGGAACATCGCGTACGCGAGAAAACTAAACGGCCGCCGGTTTGGCCCCGAAAGGCTCGTCTCGGGGCAGCCGTTTTTCCGTGGCAGGAAGCACGGGCCACGCGTATTTTATTTCATTCGTCGCTTCTCGCTCGCTCTTTTTGGAGCCCAAAACACAGTTACACAAAACGCTTGTCAAAGTTCGCGCTCCGCTGGCGGAATGCAACGCGAACATGAGCAAACATGCACCGGGCTTTCCATCGTAAGCCGGAGTAGGAGGAAGAAGCAAAACTAAAAAAGGAAGCCCTCCCCTTCGAGTAAGATGTTGCATCATCATCAGAACGAGCGATTAATCGTGCACATGTTGGCGAAAGCGATAACGATCCACCGAGGTTCTCGAGATGGGTTGCCCTACTTGAAGGACCCCGCAGAACTCACGACGGTTCGAGAGGGAGAAACGGTTCAGAAAATGGTAGAAAATAAAAGTCAAACGAAACAAAAAAACACGGCACAAATCATGCGAGGCTGTTTGGGGAAGAAGTTTTGTTCAAGGGCATTCATGTTGGAGCAGGCATTTGTGGATCGATCGCTTCGATTCCATTCCAGTGTTCCGTCGTCTCGTTTCACCAGCAGTTGTAAGCAAAATGTTTGTTTTATCGAACAACCTTCTCGTCGAAGGCAGTTTTGTTGCATCAGAAAATAAGCACGCGGTTCTGTTCGTCTGTTCTAACACACTCGTTCTAAGCTTGTTTCAGTGAAGTTGCATCACTCTCGTACACTATTATAAGTATCTGTTTTGAGCTAACACTCGCCTAAACATTCCTTTTTTTAGTATCTGTTAGACAAAGTGGTCGCACATCTAAATAAATCTAACGAAAATAACATCATCTGAGCTCTCCTCATAAACGATCAGACACATTTTAACCCATGTAAAAGTCACATAACTTCCACACTCATACACACTCGCAGCACGAAAAGGTAGCCGAATCGAATGGTATTCTCAAAGAAAAACACGTAAAAAACATGCTTTATAAAAAACACACACACTTTTTATGCAGCAATCCTAAATTAGCCTAAAAAAGAACCCTCTCCTAAAATCGTATAATAAGCATTTTTATAACCCCCCGAAGCCTTGTCTCGACGGTTGGGGCAAACAAACAGGCGACCGATGGAGAATCGAAGGGGCATAAAGAATTCGGCAATTTGCACTGGCGACAGGCACCATCGTGTGATAGGGCTTTAGATTTTTGCTACTAAAGCCCACCCGGCCGCCGGCACAGAACGTTTGGCTAACGTTCGCACAAAAAAAAGGCATCCTTCCTGGCTCGATAAGGTTCGGTGTTGGGTTTTTTTTCAGTCCCCAGTTCCAGGTACCATTTCACTGAGATTTCATCCCAGGTACACCACACACGCACTGTTATCGGACGGTTTCGTTTAATTGCAGAGATGATTGGGGTGTTTCTAGCAAAAACGATAAAAAAATCGCACGGCAGCAGAGTTTATGGCAGGCGGCGCCTTAGAAGCCCATCATTGAGCAAAAAAAAAGGAGCAAAAGCCTCCCGGGTCGAAAGGAGACCCGCATGATTACCAAAAACCGCGAACCATCACGGCGCTGGATCGATTCGATCGGTTTCGAAGGCCAATAAAATCCTGCGTTTTTGTTGCCTGAGTCAACAGCAGAAGGTTCTCCGGGTGTTTGTCCATGTTTGCTGCCCACGTCGCGCTGCGGGACAGACAAAATTGTTCTACCTTGCGGAGAAAGGTTCACACGGGCCCTTAACGAAGGGTAGCAACATCGTGCAAATTCTTCACAATTCCGGAAATTTCCGTACTTAAAGCTGTCCTATTCTTTACCCATCACGGGGGTGATAAATCCGCATGGCAATGAGTAGACGATTTCCACAGCAGCGGCCGAATGTGGCCGTTGTCGATAAGCGAAAACAGGCAACGGAATCGCGTGATTGAAACGTGTTCCTTGGTGATCGGGGAAAAAAACCGATAACGATAATAGTAATCCACACGAATTAGGTTTATCTATCAGCACATTCTTTTAGAGGCCTTCTGGAGGGAAGCGAATCTTGAACGCACGAAAATAAAATTATTGTAGCAACGCCACTAGAGAGATTCTGGTGAAATTTTTTTTTCTTTGAAAAGAAAGCCTCTTGAGATGATGTACGCTTCCCATAAGCCGACACTGAGTCGAGTTCAGTGGCATCTCAAAAAATAAAATTGCGTCATATTTCAAACATACGAAATTGAACAAACACTCCCAGAACACGGACTTAGTCTGCGAATTTTTAGGCACACTTTTAAGTTAGGAAATAAGCGCTGCAGGACAGGTGAAGCACCAATTCGGAGTCACCTTTTTGTGTCAGGACACAAACAAGATAGATAAAAAAACACCAACACCTCCAGCAGCCGATCGTACGATCGCTCTGGACCAACCGGGAGCGATCATCCGAGAACGATCCTTTTGTTTTCACGTGCCGGTGTGAGCCATTTGAAATTGAACACGTTTCACGTCAGGCCGGTACTAAGTAAAAGGAGGGGAAGAAGCCAAAAGAGCTCTATTTTTAAAGTTCCCCAAAATGGAGTCCCCTAGCAACACTAGAGCCACGAGGCCAGTGAAGCCATCGTCTTTTTAAAGGATGGTCGAATTTGTGGCTCCTCTGGTTACTAGGAAACCCACGGAGAGAAAAAAAACATCAAGTCGAGTAAAATCACCCAAACACGCTTGCTGTGATTGAGTCGACAAACTGGAACTCGATCCAACGTAATAGTTGGAAAGGAAAGGTAAAAACAGAAACCCTGCAAAAACCTATCTCACATGGACTGAGTTCTAAAATTTTTGCCATCTCCTGCCTACACTGAACACTTGGTTCCTGAGCTAATTCACATTGCCGAGGTGCCTAAGTCTACTCTTTCCTCGTGACGACACGCACTGCTCTCGAAGCACACTCTTTCGATCTAGCACATTCTCGAAGCTAACCCTCTCCCCGGTTTGCGGCACTCGATTACGCCTTTCGAACCAACTTTCTGATGCAACAAAACTGCTCCTCCACGTGTGGACGATACTTTTTTGGTTTGGTTTCTTTCCAACCGCCCTAGGGCGTTCTGGCACACACTGTCCTGCTGGATGAAAGCTTCTTGCACACACGCTTTTCACACCGGAAAAGTAGGCGCTCTGACTTTGATTCAAGCTCGATGATCTCGCTCTCGGGAAGAAAAGGGACCTCCAGGGCTGAGAGACCCACGAAAAATTTGGCGTTGGAAAAACTGGGATTTTGCGGAGGGGTGGGAAAAACAAAAAAAAAATCGAATTACACACGGTGCAGCTTCCTGGTCAAAAGCCCGGCCTGTGTAAGCCTCGGAAGAAGAACACGATCCACAAACCCTGCGATTGCCTGGGTGCTGATGCTGGACGTATCCACCCAGCGGTGGTCCCGGAATATGGTCCCGCGGGTCCCAACCGGGAAGAAGAAAAAGAAGCAGCGAGAGCGAGAACGAGCGAGGTGAACAAAGCAGAGAGGACGGAACACGAATGAGAAGAAGATGCTGATGATGGCCATCGCTATCCCACCGTGCTGTGAGGGTTCCGGCTTCGGCTCCACTTCGGCTCTGCACGTACGCACGCACATAAACGCGCGCGCCATGTATATACGGATGGAACGGCAAAAGGACGGAACCGGGCGCAGGCAGGGAAAACCTTGTATATAAATATATATCCACACACACACACGCACCCCTAAACATTCATAAAGTGCGAGATGGGCATCGAAGGATCAGTTGATGGATAGCAAATGCACACACCGAAAAAGTGAGTGCGTGAGAGCGAGAAAGAGAGCACCGCACACAGTAGGCAACGGGAGCCAGAGCGAGAGAGAAAATGACTCATCCATCTGTGGTCCAATGTGTGTGCTACTGGAATTGCTGGCTTGTTTGCCAGTTAACAGCCTACTATGGTCACTTTTATACAGTCAAAGGGGGGCTCGAAAGGCTGCTGGTTAAGAAAATGGGGGGATTGGAGCTTGCGCTTGTCCCCAACCACCCCATGCCCACCCCACCAACGATAAAATACGTGAATGTGTGAGCCTGTAGAGTGGTGGATCACTCTATATACCCCACACGGCTAACGCACTGGACCAGGCCTGGATTAAGCTATCTCACTTCCACGACCACGGCTTTACGCGAGCTCTGTTGCGCTTCCGATAGTTGCCACCGGTGGGTAGAGCGAGAAAGCAACGTGCATGCAAGTGTGTAGCGCTCTTCGTTTCTCTCTCCCATCCCTTGCCCATTATCTTTACGACGTATATACACTACCGCGTACGCGTTTGCGTGAACCCGTGCGCGTGTGTTGGTGTTCTTTGTTCGGCATAATCGGATCGGTACCGGCAAAACCGGCAACTTGAGGAGCTTTTTTTTTATTCCACCCCATCTGGCAGTAGGTTTTCCACGCCAGGAACGAGGGGTGAAAGGAAGGACGAACGCGAACACACTGTTGTAAAGTCACGTAACCACTTTTGCGCACGCACACACTCGCATACGCAAACCCACCACTGTGCGCGTTTCCATCTTGCTCTCTCGCGTGCGACGTACCGCGCGATCGATGCGGGATGCGCGAGAGCACAAGCGAGATGGCGCGATCGCGTGAGAGTGTGCGTAAGCGCAACGTTCATTTCGTATGTACTGCGTTCGGGTTTCGCGTTCGGGTGGTGCGATTCTCGGGACGGTTAGATTATAAATAGGGGGCTCGGTTGCCGGCCGGGAAATTACTTAGTTTCTTTCAATTGAACAAGCAACATCCCTTCGTTACATGTCTCGGAAGGGTGCTCTAGCAGCGGAGAATACACAGCAGCAGCAGCAGCAGCAAAAGAGTTAGAGTTTATATCGGGTCGCAAAGTGACACTTTCTACGCGACAAGCGAACAGTTCAAAGAAATTGAAGAGAAAAAAAAGGAAACTAGAGGCAAAAGTAGCAACACACGCCTCAGCATCAGTAGCAGCAGCAGCAGCAGCAGAGAAAAGCGAATCATCTCAAAAATCGTGTGAACACATAAGCGCGAGAAGCGAATTTTGTGTTTTTTTCCCCATCATCATCTGTCCGTTGTTGCGAATGTTGGAAGCGAACGAGTTTCACTCGGCGAGCGAAAGGAAAAATTGATTTTTCCACGATCCGCTCCTGCTTCTCCAAACATCCATCAGCAACCGGTATAGATATATGTACATCAGCAAACCCGAAAGGGTTTCAATATTTTGCGCACTGTTTCGGTTTTTTTCCGCCTGCGGAAACAGAACCCTCCCCAACGCCGGGTCGGTTTTTGATGTTTGACGTTCGCCAGGTGCAAGGACACACCGTACAGCGGCGTAAGCGCAAGAGATCCGTGTGCCGGAAAATTGTGCATTAGCGAAAAACAAGGCGACGAAGACGACGGTGGCCAGTTTTTGTGCTCAGCAACATCAGTTAGCAGCAAAAGTGGTGTGCCCCCCTTTCATAGTAGTGTGTTGGAGTGCGAAAAGATACGGAGCACACAACAGCGTGAGATATCCAGCAGAAGAGAAGAGATGAGCGAACGAAGCACGGCCACAAGCAGCTGAGACGCGCCACCAAACGCCCCACCCCCACCAATCGCGCGACCCACTCTTTTGGAAGCGAAAACCCCAGCAGTCGTGAGGTTTTCTTTTTGTTGTTGTGCGAAAGAAGCTTCGGAAGCAGTAGTAGAGAGCCGTTGGCATTGAAGAGAAGGAAGCCGTACCAACGACGAGGACGATCTGCTCAAGTATAGAGAGAGAGAGAGAGAGGCAGCCGGAAAATTCGGAATAGGACGGCGCCGCGCGACGATCAAGTGATAATCAAGTGCTGTGAAATTACAAATAATACATTTTAAATATACGATATAAGGCAGCGAGCGAGCGAGCGAGCATTTTGGCCGGTGACAACACACACACACACACTCGACGACGCGACCGAGAGAAAACAGAAAAGCAAAAAGGCACACACAGCTTTTTAAAAGGAAGCGAAAGAGAAGCCGCCCCCGCTACGCTATATAAGATATACTTTTCTCGTATAAGGAAAAACTCACAAGCCACAACAACGTAAGAGCAAAGCTGAAAAGTTCAAATAGGATATAATACCGAAGGAGCAGAGGACACACGACGGAACACACGCAAAAGAAAAGCCAAAACTCCCACGCGAGCTTTTTTCCTCGTTTTTGTGCGTTTTTCCTCGACGAAGGAAAAACTCTCCCTCCCAACTGAGCGAGAGAGAGAGAGAGAGAGAGAGAGCGAGTGTACACATTTTCTCGCCCTACGACCAGAGCCATCCAAACGTGGAACGTGCAGATTAGTAGTGCGGGTTTTTCCGTGTTTGTGTGTTTGTGTCTGTGAGTGAGTTTTCGCGTGTTTTCCCTCTCGTTCGTGTCCGGTTGCCCGCGCGAACCGGAGCCTTGATTTATGAGTGCGAATTTGGCTGCAATTGACGAATTGGTCGAAGAGTTTCTGAAAATGGAACTCATCTCCGTGCCGCCGTATCCGGGCCAGCTGGGCTACCTGGGATCGACAAAAGTCAACGGTAAGTGATGCCATTTCTTTAGTTTTTCCTCTTTTCTTAGTAGCGATTGTTTTTTTCGGGTTGGGTCTCGTGCGTTTTTGACAGATGAACGCAGCAACCTCTGCTGTCAAAGCGAGTTGCTTGCTGTGCGTCGTTCAAAAACGCGTGTAGAACAAGAGAAAAAAAAACGTCCCAAGCGTTTTCCCCCTTTGCTCATGCCGTGCACATCATCTCCTCGTGCGTTGGGGTTTCTATCGCGGAAGGAAGATGCACCGGGCACTAGTAGCACATACACAAAACCACACAATGATGGTCGGTGGGGGGCGTTGGATGTTACGTCAAACAGCCAGCCGGTCGTGTTTTCGCATGAAATCCTTTCCGCACGTGCAAGAGGCCGTGAATTTGTGGTTTGCTTGGATCGCGCAAGCCAAAAAAAAAAGGAAAAGGAAAAGAAACACGCGATTTTTCGTAACACCACCAGAGTCCATGCTGGTGATGCGCCCGTCCGTCTCTTAGATAGGGCTGGTCGCGAAGTCGTCGTCGCTGTTGCTAGGCGAACTTTTGCTCGCTCGTGGGGCAAAAACGTGTTTTCCGGTGGGAAGGGGGTTGGTGAGGTTGTTAAAAAGGGGGGCCACGAAGCGATAGAAGGCCATCCCGGTCTGAGAGAGCGAGAGACCGTGCGAAGAGACGACATCAGCCGGTTTGTGGGGAGCACCAGCTGGTTCGATTGGGGGCTTGGTTGTGTACGAGAGAGCGAAATGGAAAACGAACAGAGCCACCCAGTCTCTCCCACCCACCCAGTGTGCGAGAGAAAAAGATGAAACGTACCGCGTACGAGAGAGAGAAAGAGAGAGAGCGTGAGAATGCCCCACCATATGTTTCGGCTGATGGTTGAGCGCTCTCACGCACACACTCTCACACGTTCGCAGCGAACAGCTGATCGCGGTGGTTGCTTGGATGAAAGAGCGAGTGAGAGCCACCACGTGAGCGAGAGAGAAAGAGAGAGAGCACGATTGTGCGTAAGTGCGTGCTAGCGCCGGCTTGTGCCGTTACTTTGGCACCATCGTTCTCGCTCTCTCACGCACGCACGCACGCACTCTCTCTCTCGCTCTTTCTCGCTCACTCACCGTGACAGGCTCCCTTAGCCGTTCCACCGCGCTCCTACCCCCAAACCGCGCGCCATCCGTTGCGCCACTCGCTTTCGAACCGCCGACCAGGCAACATCAGCAGCCGCGCGGGCCCAGCTTCTCTCTCTCCGGTAGATTTTTTTCTTTTCACACATCTCCATCTAGTCACCCCGGTTTTCTCGGGTCCGGGTCCTGCCGTGTTTGTCCCTGTGTTTTCCGCGCTGGTGTTGTGTGGCGCACTCTTCCTCGTGGACCTGAGCATCTGGGATAGTGGTGTTGAATTCGTGTATCCTAGTAGTCTTTCATCAGCAAAAAAGACTTTGCTGAGTGTTGTGCCGATTGACCTCCCGCAAGTCCACACCAGGAAGAGAAAAGCATCCCAGCAAGCGAAACCGGCGGACAAAGCGCGCAGTGCCAAGACTCAGATCGGTGACGTTTGGTATTTTTCGGCTTGGAAAAAGGAACGCCAAAATTTTCCGCAAAAGTTTTCCACATCCTGCTTTCGAGCGCGGTTGCTGCTGCGACGGAAGTAGGCCCAAGAAAAGCTCCCTCGGAGAAACCCGGTGCTGCTGCTGCTGCTGTTGAGAGTGTCGAGTGTTGTGCGTGTGTGTGTTGGTGCCGTGCGTTCGATAGTGGTGTTCATTCGGGTTTGAGCTTTTCGGATTTTTCCCTTTTTTCCGTTCACGTTGGCCCTAACCCACCAACTATTTTCACGGGCGTGCGAGCACCTCATCTGCGTACGAATGTACATAAGGAGTAGGTATTATTCGTGGCGGTTATATTTGGATTTGGTTTCTTTTCTTTTCTTTTCCCTTTTCCTTTTTGCGAACGGGTTGCTCTGCTAAGCCCTTCCGGTGTCGTATCCCGTTCGTCGCACTTGCCAACTGCGATCGATTTTCCACGGGTAAAGCAGCGAAAAAAAAAACTCCATCAGTGAGCGAGAGAGCGCGAGTGAGCGAGCGAAAGAGAACGGGAGAAAAAGAAAGAGCGAGAGAGAGAGAGAGAGCGAAACGTCAAAGAAGCCCAACTGGGGGAGCCCACGGAGAACGAACAGCTGTTTGCTCCACATATTTTCCGTGGATCGATAAAATGGTTTCGTTTTCACTTTGGCGCACCTCCCGGGTAAGAGGGAGTGCGCGCGCGAGATAGAGCGAGAGAAGGAAGATGGCTTTTCTCCGAACTTTTCGCACGCTCGCTCGGTCGGTTGGTGATGGTTTTCTTTTTTTTTTCTTCTTCCACACGCTGGAAAAGGAACGGGCGCATCCCAAGTTTAGAGGAAAATTTTCCGCACGCTACGTACGTGTGTGAGTGTTTCAAAAGCCCCCAGCTGAGCGGATGCGATGGTGTGCGTGGAAAATCGATATTTTCTTCACCAGAGCGAGTGTGTGAGAGAAAGAGAGCGTGCAGTGGGAAAATCGATTCTGACGTGGCCGGGCCCGGAATTGTGCTTCCCTTTCTTTTGCTTCCCTGTGGCCCCCGCGATAGGGAAAAATAAAGGGGACAGAAAATGCTTCAATAGAGAGGGAGGGAGTAAAAGAACATGGAATAACGAAATGCTGCTTCCCACGACGTCGTTGCTAATGAAAAACCCTTTTGGTTTTATTTTTCTTCCCCCTATCCAACTCAACAAACAGATTTCCGGACACCGTTGATGCCCATCCCGGCCAATAGCAACAAAAATTCTAATCAAAGCCAACGCCATCAAAGCCAGCAGCAGCAGGCGCAAAGTCAGCAGCAGCAGCAGCAGCACCAGAGTCAGCAGCTGCAGCGCAGTCATCACAACCACCACTTCAGCAGTAGCCATCATCACCATCATCATCACCATCATAGCAACTCTTCCCACCCGAGTCAGCTGCACCAGCAGCGACTGCAGCAGCAACAGCAGCAGCAGCAGCAGCAACTGCAGCAGCAGCAGCTGCTGCAGCAGCAACAGTTGCAGCAGCAGCAACAGCAGTTGCAGCAGCAGCAGCAACAGCAGCGCTATCACCAGTCGAGCGAGAACCAGTATCCGCTGGAGCCGGCTACGATAGCGCTGACTGCGTCACCGCACGAGGATGCCCTACAGAAGCTGACCCAGCGGCTCGAGAGCGAGCTGCGGATCGCGAAACGGCAGCATCTGGCTTGCACTGAGGTGCTGCTGCCGGCCGATCTTCTCCCGAGAATATCGTCCCAGATGTTCGAGGAATCGGAGAAGGAACCGTGCGGCATCCGCGGATGCACCGTGTACATTGAGTTCGAGGACGAGCCTAACAACACTCGGTAAGTAGCGAAGGAGGATTTCAAAAGCTCGCGCGTGCTCGATGTTTGCTAACGAAAAAAATGTCCCTTCACGCTTTTTCCTACAGGCGGATCGCGACCATGAAGACCGATCCTAACACGGTGTCGACGTTCGAGCTGTACCTTACGCTCAAGCAGGACCGGCGGGGATGGACCTCAATTTTGCCACAATTTTTGAAGTAAGTATCTCCACGCGAGAGTCACAGAAACGTCTATTGTACCAAGCCAAACCATCGTTTTATCAATCGCTTCTTGAGCCGCTTGCTTATGTATTTTCTTTTTTGTTTCTCTCCCTTTTCTTTTCCGAACCGAAAACAGAAATCTGGCCCGTGGCAGCACAATCATGATCAGCCCGGAGTTTTTGCTGAAGAAGAACAAGCTCTACCATGCGTACTCCGATTAAGTAGCATCGCGTGGCCGAGAAGACGTGGACTCACGACATTCATCGTCAGCGTCCTCCCCCCACTAATACCCCCCCTTCATCCACACGGCGTCTTCTCTTCGATGAGGAGAAGCACAGCAAAAAAAAAAAAAACAAATACACCACCAAAACCACCCCCATTTTCCCCCAAACGCTCATCAGGCGAGTGTGTGTTTCTCACCACCCACCGCAGCACATCGGCAAAAACACCCGTTTCTCAACAAAAAAAAGGGTGTGTGACGTGCGTGTGTGTGTAACTGCGCCCTCCCACTGGCTCTGGCGCACCACCCCACCGCAGCAGGACGTTCCAGCAGTAGTGAGTGATGCGTGTGTTTGTGCGTCGTGGCAAAAGAGAGAGAGAGAGAGAGAGAGAGAGAGAGAGAAAAGTTGATCATAAAAAGTGCAGCAAACTTTGGTGCAATCGGTGCATATGCGTGTCTCAGCGTCGTTTTTGAGACATGCAGCAGTTCTCTGGTGTGCATACCGTAACGGAAGAAGAAGAAGAAGAGAAGATCTCCCCCCTCCCCCCCGCCCACATGCCTGCGTTTGTGTGATTGGCCGAAAGCCGCGAGGACACTGATCTTGTGAGATGGTGCAATCGGCCGAATCAGTGTGTATCAGTGTGTTCGTACGTGTGTGTGCGTGCGTGTGTGCTCGTATGAGAGGAAAAGTTTGGATTGATTCGAATCGAATCGAAGTTTGTACCCTTCCGCCGTCTTCATCGACCACACACCCACCACCACCACCACCACCGTCATCTTGGACATCGGATATGATTATCTGATCGCGATCGACACACACACACACACACACCGGAAGATCAGCGCTCCCCGAAGTCGTGAAGGAGGAGGAAAGCGTTCCTTCTACGCGCCATCAGCAGCCGTCGTCTTCGTCAGTGCGGCAGATCTCAGACGCAATCACCAATTCAAACAGCGCAGGGAATCGATCCTGGAAGTAAGCCACCACCACCCAGCTCAGCCAGGACAATTCGTCGTCTCATCAACGGCATCCAGTCCCAGTGTGTGCACCAGCAAGGATCACCAGCAGCAGCAGCAGCAACAGCAGCAGCAGCAACAGTAAGCAGATCTCCTCTTCTATTTTCATCCACCCGCAACAACACCGCACCACCCACACCGGGCGCGTGCGTGCGCGTTTGGGAACCGTGGGCGTGAGCGTGAGCGTGAGTGCGTGTGTGTATGCACCCGCACGGCACATCGCGTTGTGCGTGTGAGTGAGTGTGAGTTTTAGGAAGCAAAGGTAGGAAAAAAAAACAATACAAAAAAAAAATACAACCGCGGATTGTCCTTTTTGCATTTGTCCTTCCTCATCCCCACCACCACCACCAGCCCCCTCGCCAGGGATAGGTAAGGGGGACTGCGGGGAGAGGGAGAAGGGACGGTGAAATAGCAGCAGGCAAAACAAAACAAAAAAGTATATACTATATACATACATATATATATATATATACATACATATATCTATATTAGCCACAAATTCAGCAACAACCACTCTCTGCTCTCTCCCCGCCCACGCGCGCTTCCTGGATGAGGAAAAGGGGATCCCCTCCCCCGCATTATCTTCCCATGCTCTGGCCCTCGTGGTGGGGAGCTTTGAGCGAGCGGATGGAGCGCAAGTGGCGGGGACGAGAGAGGAGAACAAATTTTTGCAAAACGACAAACAAACAAATCAACAACAAAAAAAAGATCCCATAAACATACCTACTTTTTAAGTATTTTATAAATATTTAAAGTGGAAGTCCGACAAAACCGAACTACGAGGAATCGAATTGAAGCAAAAAGAAAATTTGTGAAAAAGCAAGCACGAAGAGGAAGCGATTGAAATCGCGCAGCTGCAGAGGGGGGAATAGAGAGGAGCAAACCCAAGTGATGAATTATGTGTAAAACAAAGCTGAAATGCTCTAAGTATAATTAAAACCACACAAAGGATTGCGCATTAGATATGAGCGTAAGAGAGAGAGAGAGAGAGAGGTTAAGAGCCAATCGGGAACGAAACAACATCCTTATTTGCTTTTAAAGAGCAAGCAAAAAAAAACCACACACCAACACAACACCCCCTTTACACTCCTACATGATACAAAACGAAATCAACAACACTAATTAATATGTAGTAGACAACCAACAAATTTTTAAGAAGGGATAATAAGCGAAAGGATGATCGAGAGAGAGAGAGAGAGAGAGAGAGAGAGAAAGCAACACGAATCAGGCAGAAAATCGATGCGACGACGGGCAAACGGGGTGCAGCGCATCATCAAAGAAAGCTCTATTTTAACCTCATTTTTTTGTCCTTCCCGAATCGGTTCTGGAGATCGATTGCTGGGCTAATTTTTCTTTGTAGTTATGATAATTTGTTTGTGTAAGAGTCCTGTTTTTTTTTACCATTCTTCTCGCAAAGCAAGAGTAATGAATCATTGCTTGCGGCTAACTTTTTCTTTTTTTTCGTGGAGGAAAACTCCCGTTTTGACGAATCGTCGCCTTTTTCTCCCTTTCGAAGAGAGGAGAGGTCCGCCGTTTTCTTGCAAAAAGAAAATGGTTTTCTTTTTGCGTTCGAACACACTTTGGGCCGCCGCATTGCAGGAGGAAGGAAAAGCCGATGAGGAAAATGCGTAATTGTGTGGGAACTGAATGACACACACACACACGCACAGACATACGTCCTCAAAACGGCACACTTTGGCAAAAATTGGAATTTTCAATTTATCTCGTTACGTGCTTAAAGTTGCATAGCGTTCGTTTTGGTATTTTTTAAATTGGTACACTTAAGGAATGCAGATTTCACTGCAGATTGTTTCTTTTCACTCCCATTTTTTTGTTGCTTTTCCACAGACGCATGTCCACCATGCGTTATATCGAGTATTAATTGACATAAGTGCATGTCGTATTACACGTGCGAAATGAATTTATAGCTATATTCATACATCATATATATGTGTTTTTGTTGCAACTTACCCCGGAGGCTGCTCGTCCGCGTTCGCGATAGGTTTTCGATTCTTTTGTCCTTTCCTTAAACGTGAGTTAAGCTGAGAGAGAGAGAGAGAGAGAAAGAAAGAGAGATAGTAAGAAGAGCACCTCTTATATCTAATAATTGTGAACGATTTTGTGATGATTTCCTAGTGATTTTCCAATTTTCCCCGCTTCTTACATTTCGCTACGCGCGCGCGTTCCAGAAGCAAAGAAGAAAAAAACAACCCCACCGTTGTCAGGGACAGAGAGAACGAGAATGCGAAAGAGAAAGAGAGAGCGAGAGAGAACGTTTAATGAGGGCGTTCGGGGGTGTCCCTTTTTTTCCACCCTTGTGTGGATATGCCATCACATCCACGGGGATTCTCAATTCAGTGGAAGAAAGGAAAGCGCGTACACGAGATATAAGGTACAACCGCGGGAAGGCACAGGATGCGGCAGGATAAGAAGAAGAAGGATCGTTGATTTTGTTTTAAATATATAAATATAAATCTATGTGTATATTGTAGGCATTATATGAAAACAAAACAAAAAAGCTGCTGAAATCGAGCAACAAATTTTCGATTTGTGAAGGGCGTTTTTTTTTTCATTATTTCCTTCATTTCCGTTCATAATTATACATACGCGCTGCTCCGTTGTATGAACTCGAATCGAGAGCCGGGAGTAGTGGCCGGAGTCGAAGCGACATATTGTTGTCGCGTTCTTTTAGGATTTTCAAATTGTTTTACAAGCAAACACGCGCGAATGGGGGAAGAAGAAAAGAGAGAATGCGAGAGGGAAGCAACGAATGGCGAAAGTGCGCATTTTGCTGCAGGTGGTTGCAAAGCAAGGCAAAAAACAAAAGGATAAGCTAAGGATATAAGCAAGGCAAACCAAGATTTGCTTTTCTCTTGTGATTGACAAACAAAACAAAAAACCTACAAAAACCCGCCCTTAATAGGGTGACGAAGGGGAGAGAAAGTGTGTGTATGTGTGTGGAATGTACGCAAAGCGAAGAATTAATGATGAAATTTCGAATAACCGCGCCTTGTAAGTTACAAGTTTTTTTTTTGTCTCTTCGTAACACTTCCAAGGTTTTCCTCCGGATTTTTTTCTTCTTTTCGATGAAAACGTTCGATGGTCCGAGCAGGAGAAACACGAAAGGACCCGAAACGTGCATTTTCATTCATTCGAAAGGTGGAGGAACCTTCAATGATACATAGCCCAAGAGGAGTTTTGTGTACTACACATACACACACTCATTCACACATCAGACACACATACACACGTACACACATACACCCATCGGTGTCGTAAAATTATCGTAGGGTAAAACGGGAGGAAGGTGACGAAGAAAACAAACACCGCGATACAAACTAGGTTTTAAGGCCCACCCCCAACACACAAACATTATGAGAAGAGAGAGAGAGAGAGAGAGAGAGAGGTTCTTTTTTCACCTTTTTTTTCGAATTTTTCTGTTAACAAACTCTCCTTAATTTTCATCGTTTTTGAATTGCTTTTTTGTTTAACTTTTCGAATTCTCGTTAGATGATAAAGAGGGTGAGTTTTTGGAGACGAATTTTTTTGGCATTGATTGTTTTAGACCTACCGGTTGGCTCGATGAAAGCGAACTCTCCCCCCACTTCCTGTACAGTTCCTACATGACTTTTCATTTGTTTGTATTAGAATCGCATTCGTTTCGTGGCGATGGAAACTGATAAACATGAAGCAAAGCATCATAATGGAGCAACAATAATCGTAACATCTTGGATAAGCGAAAAGGAACGTGGAGAACAAAAAAAAACACAAAAGAAGAAAAAACAAATCAAAATATCTAAACACGTGGTCGTCTAAAGTGAAGGAAGGGAGGTAGGAGGTACAGAAAAGCGGGGCGAGCGACGCCAACGCGAGTGGAAAATGGAGGAACAAAATTAATAATAACAGAAAATGCAGAAAAGAATGGGATGAGAAGAGAAGGGGTACGAATTAACTTGATAAGGATTAACTAGCGGTAGGGTGAAGAAGGAGAAGAAGGTGGGAGTAGTGAGGGCGACATGAATATAGAGATAAGCGCGCCCGTGTGTGGAAGTCAGGAAAGCCGATAATAAAGCATTTGTGAGTAAAGGGATGGAAAGGAGAACAAGCAGTTAGGATGAAGGACACTTACAACCGTCACATTTCAATACAAAACACTTACATACCCGTACAGATGCAGTCGCAAGACAAACCAGAAAAACACTCAAACATTTTCTTGAAAAAAAAAACACACAATCACAGTACAGATTACACAACCCGCAAACGAAATGAAAAAAAAAAAGATACACGTGTGTTAGTGCCGATTCCTTCTGGCGAGGTAGCTCTTTTCCTCCTGTTCGTTTGTTTTTGAAACACGAAAACAAATCATTGATCTTAAGCTTAAGCATTGCGAGCGAGCGAGCGAGAGGCGGGGGAGATATTTTTTGAAAATGTTTTTCCCATTTTTCCTTTCGTCAATACACTGTGTTGTTTCTCTTAATGCGTTCTATTTGTCTCTTTGTGTGTAAATTATTCGATTCGAAGCGATTGAACGCGAGACCCCGAGGGGAAGAACAAAAAAATGAAAAGAAATACAAAAGGAGAGACGAAAGCAAGGCGAAAAAAAAACATACAATAAGAAAAGATACACGTAAACGAAGAGATAAGATAAGAACAAACACAAAAAAAAAACAAAAACACACAAACGTGAAAACAAAAGAAGCAGAGATATGATATGGAAAGGAAAATATTTGCAGGAGAAAATGGCAAAGGACCGAAATATGCGAGTAAAAGAGAGAAAGAGAACGCGAGAGAGAGCGCAGTCGGGAGCGAAGCAAATCAGTTGGATGAGAGAATGTGAAAGGAAAAGGATAAAACCGTTTCATTTGTGATATTTGAATTTACGAATTAAGGATAAAAACAGATATCTTTCTCCTTTTTACTACCGCGCTACTCTATTATTATTATTATTATAATTTTTTTTAACTTATGTGTAGTAACCTTTCCTTTTCTTCTGCAAGTTTTTTTTCTGTTTTTTTTATTATTTGTGATCTCACTGTCTTTTGTTTTTAAGACATCCATAGTCCGTAGAAGTTGTTTTTTTGAAGAAAAAAATAAAACTCCACATGAAAACGTGAAAAATAACACTACCCCTTGGTTTTTTTGTTTTATTTTGTCTATGATTTGTTTGAATGGTGGCAACACTACACACATACCGAAATGAATTCTTCCACTTCTCGACCGTTGTTTCGTTTTCGCTTTGTTTCGCATGATTTTTGTGAGTTTGGTTTTCTGATTTTCGTTTTTTTTTCGTTTCGTTCTTGTTTTTCCGTCTTTCGTCCAGTCATTGGAGGAGTAAAAGGTGTATCAAATCTGCGCCTCCAGCCCTTCCTTTTTCTCGTTTTCAGGGCTGGTGGAAACACTTAGAAATACGAGGTTAATGCATCCTCCCCGCTGCGATACTCGGTGCAATCAGGATGTGCAGATAATAAATAGTAGAAACTAATATCAAACCATAACTCGTGTTGTATCACTGCGGAGAAAATATCAATTTGCTAGACACACCAATACCGTACACACGTCCACACGAAGAGCAAAATGAAATGAAATAAATTCTCCTTCCCCCACATACACATACATACATTCAGACACTGACTCAAAGCAGCAGTTTTGCGGTAGGATGAAACACCGTTTCATTTACCGTATCCTTTTCATCACCAGCAGGATATCGTTATTCCATAGGCAGATCAGTTTAAAATAAAGCGTGTTTGAACAGACAATTCCCTTTGAAACAGCTCCAACAGCGAGAAAGTAAAAGAACGAAGACAGAAAGAGAGAGAGAGAGAGAGTGATAAAACTCACATTGTTTGTTATTTGATAAAATGGCAGCAGAACCGTAAGCGGAAGCAAGAAAAGCAGAAAATTCGAAATGGAGAGAGAGTGGATAAAGCAAAAAAAAAATCGAATAAAAACGGAGAAAAAAACTTACTCACAAAAAGTAACCACAAAAAAGTATATGTATGTGTCTGTAGTAGTTATTAACAAATTAATCAATAAAACAACAAAAAAGCAAAAACGTGACAAAACAAATTCAAGAACAAAAAACTAACAAATAAAAATAAACACAAATGAAAAAAAATCAACAACAACAAAGCATCACATTTTACACACACTTCTCACGGCGTTCTCGTACTGCTAGCTTGTGGCCGTGACGTGGAGAAATTCGAACTGATAGTGGGTGAGAATACCGTCGGGGAGATGGTGTGGAAATGAGAGAGAAAGTGAACGGAAGGAGATTGAGGAGATAGAACAGGAGAAAACAAAATAGCTTTCGAACCAAATCCTTCTCGTCTAGTACTCATTGGCGTGTGTGTTTCTTCTTTCATTCCCCGAGGCCTACTACGATACGAGCGCGTGATCGGCGTGAAATGGTTGGTGTATCTAGCTTGGGAAAGAGGGAAGTTCCTCCTCCCATCCGCATTGTGCGAGCGAATTCCGTTCAAGCCTTGTCCTCAAACGAAAACAGAACATGAAAGAAGAAAATGAAATGCTAAAACCCGAATCAAGACCTAACGAAATCCCACCAAAGACACGCAAATCAGTCGCGCTTTTCTTGGGTATAAGTAGGAGGAAACGCTGAAGAAAAAAATGATTTTCCATCATTCAACTCGTCCTTATTCAACAGGTTGCGATACGATCCGATCCTGTCAGTGATCCCTTTTCCTGGGGTTCAGTGTCTGATCGGATGCGTAAATGATACGAGACGAGATATTTTACAGGCATATCCTTCTTGTCTGTTTGGCAACGGGCGCGAGCGTTTGTAGCGTTTGCTCAGTCCCATTTTCGCTTTTCAGTGGTAAATTTTCCTCCGAAAAAAAAAGAACAAAAACGTAAAGAAGTCTGATACTTGTTTCATGATGGGTAGGCGGCGAAGCGTACGAGGAGACTAAGCGTGTCTGGAAGTGTTTGGAAGGATCGTATGCCCTTGGCGATTCGAAAGGGAAAATCAAAACGGGATCGAGCCGATCGTCAGGTTATTCCGCGATATAACGCGGACACGATGCAAACGAGGTAGAAGGAAGGGGAGGAAGAAAACAAAATAACAAAAAAAAAACAAGTACTGTGTGTGTGTTTTTCTATATTTATATAATATACATAAACCAAAAATATATATATATATATATACACATATGTCGATGGTAGCAGGTAATGGAATATTAGAGGAGAATATGATAACGAAAAAAAAGAAAATCGAAATAAGCGAACGAAAAAGCTTAAAAAAAGTGCAAGATGAAAAAAAACGGTAGGAGAAAAGAGAGAAGGAAGGGAAGAAAAAAACAAAACAAAACTAGGATTTTCAAATTTGATAAACTATTGATAATAAATGAAAACCCAACAAATTTTTACACGACAACCAAATCATCAACAAAACAAGAAGAAGAAAAAAACACTACAAAATAAATACTAGCGATGTTGAAGCTAAATATCTAACAAGTAACAAATAACAAACAAACAAAGAAGAAAACGAGATGGACCCCACCCGCCTACGGGCGTCCCTGCCTTTGCAAAATGACAATTCGTTTCGCTGCTGTCACACACGCGAGGGTTGTTTGCGAAAGCTGGCTTTTTGCACGTTAGTTGCGCGTTTGTCGTTAGTCCCGTGTTTGTTTTCATATTCGTTTTCCATTGCCTTTTGCCTGTTGGTTTCTTGTGCTTGTTCCGGGATGAAAGAGAAACAAGAAATTCACCCAACATAGCGCTGCACGACGGTTTCTGATTCTTGCACCACTTTCCCATTGCATTGAATTTTACCATTGTTTGTGGAAGCTCATTTTCGGCTTAATTGAACGCCCGCGAGCTACTTCTGGGCTTGCAGTAGCTAACATCCATTTTATCAATAAAAAATTGTCTGCTTTTTGCGACCTTTGTTGCTGAACGATAGCTACAACATTTTCAAAAAATCCCACACCGTACACAGAACATTTAACATGCATACTAACAAACAAAAAAAAACGATAATACAATCCATATCCCGAGAGTAAAACCAGCATAACAAAGTAGTGGAAAAGCAAGAAGGAGAGAGAAAGAGAGAAAGAAAAGAGAAGAGAACATGAAACACAAGTCGGCTTCAGTCGGTTGATTGTGTGTGGAAATATGGAGCAAAACAGTTCAAGTTTAAGCGATAATGTTAGCGATAGAACGAAAGCGAATGTAAGCGAAAGGCAAGCAACATTAACGAAACAAGAAAAAAAAAACAAATACAAATTAAAATAACACATCTCAATAATCTATATGTAATTGTAGTAGAATTTTCCTCCTCGAACGACAAAAAAAACAAACACAAACTAGTAAACTCAACCAAACAAACGACGAAGGCGAAGAAAGCGCGAACAAAATCAGCAACCCACAAGAACAAGCAAACTAAATGGCAAAAGCAAATTGACCAGGGCAGCGTATAATCGTACGGTATAATCAGTAATCTGTAGTACAGCAACACACAAAACAAAAATCAGAAAAAAACACAACTAACCGCACCGTTTCAGCAGCGGAAACGGTTTACTGTTTTCTTTTTCATATCTATATTGTTTTTCAACATAAAACACACACGATTTGTTGTGTTCCTTGGCTCTTATCCAGGCTAGTGTAGCGTGCGCTGCGAGGAATGGCAGTTGCAGCAGATAAAACACAACCAACCAAACAACCTTAAGCTTAACCTATGTCAAACAGATAGAGCAAACCGGAAACGAAACGATCAATAGCACAGACGCAAACGCGTGTTCCGGCGAGCCAGCGGTGGAAGTGAAATCATTATAAAACATGGCAAATCTTGCACCGCCAGGCATCGCGCAGGAGCTGGTAATTCAGTAGCAGCGAAATGCGAGAAACCCGCAACACACACTCAACTTATTAGCTATATGTGTACATGTATAATCCGAGCATGGATCAGTGGAACATACGACGTTTGTTGGTGGCACAGGAAACCGTGCACGGCCACACGCAAAAACAAAACGATCATAGTAGGCAGGGCAGGATCGCCACGTGAAATTACGAGATGGCAGCGCTGCCCCGCAGGGAAATAGTGCTTGCGGAAAATGAATCCTGCTTCCGCTACGCCATCGTCCTATCAAACAGAAGATCGGCGTGTGTATGTGTGCGTGTTGTGTTTTAGCCGCGAAACGGGAACAATAATCATTTAACCTTAGTTCGGGACGTTTAACGTCAACTCGGTTGCTTGAATGGAGGCGCCTGGTGCTTCACGGGTACGGGGCTAATGCATTGGCGTGACTGGTGCGTTACCAAGGCGGTTGTCCAGCGGGCTGTGGCTACTCGATGCGAAGTAAAAACAAAAACAAAAAACCAAACGGCTGGCTCAGGGAGGGCGCGATATGCTTTTAAGATTTGCGCGTTTGCTACCCACCGGCTGCGGTGAGGACGCAAACTAGAAGCGAAACATCGCTTACCAATCGACGTACAAAACATTTATTGATTACTCGTTCACCCCAACTACCTAGTATAGATAGGCGTTAGTGTGTAAGTATTGATTACTGCTGTGTATTAGTCATAGGTCTCTCTAACTGACGATGAGTTTTCGTTTTTCCTTTCGTCACTTGAGTTCTCTTGCATCGAATCTTTTTTTCCTCTTTGTAATTGTACATTTCTGTTCACTTCGTAAGATTTAAATTAATATTTTAGTTCTCTAAACTTTGTATTCATCATTCCACTCTTTGTACTTTGTATTTATTTTATGTAACTTTTTACGTTCCAAGTAAACCCATCATTTGTTCATCGTTAGCGTTACGGAGGAAAACTCTCTCAACGTGATATATTAGTAGCCATACTCGCCCCTCCCAAAACCCGTCCCACGCATAAGGTACGCAAGCTTCGCGCCAGTCTTGGTGGCGTGCCAGATGCCACGACCAGCATGAATCAAATCGTTCCCCGTATCTCAAGATACTGCAAGTATCGCCTACCCTAAGTACAAACGAAACCAAACGAAGAAAAAAAACAACACGAGAATAATACACAAGCGCTATTCGTAAACGACCAGGCGCCTCCATCCGTACCCGGCATGGCCACAATTGTGACGAATCCCCCCTACGGTACGAACCTGTCGGTTAGCCCGGCCGGCAGGGCAGGGCATATTTTTAATCAGTATTGCATGTAAGTTTCCGTGCTCGGTTTCGTTTTTTGAGCGACCGAACGATAGTTCCGTAGTTAGTCGCGCGAAAAGTGCGTCTCTCGAGTTGACTCGAGAGTAAGTGTGTGTGGTTTAGCTCTTTCCAATTCGGCTTTGTCCATGTTAGCGTTCACTCGTTTCCCCGGTGAGGGATCAGTTTTAGCGCAAAAGCGCCACACATGTTTTTTCTCCGGAAAACTTAACGTGTTATCGAATTTCAAAGCCGTGCGAATACGACGACAAAAACTCGAAACCATAACGTGATTCTATTTCGTCCCACGATCAATACCGCGTTTCACATTCCAAATTTCCCGACGGCCGAAGGGTTGAATAATTAGGTTTGCTCCGTTAGCGAAAGAGAAATCGCACAAACACAACTCGAACGAAATGGCGGTTAGCGAGGATCGAGGACACACAAACAACAGCGTCAGTAAAGAGCAATGGTTCAAGTGGGATTAAACGAAAACGACGGAAAGACGACCGAACGAAGGCGGGAGAAAATGCAACAAATTATAAGTGATAGTATCTAAAAGTGATAATAAGTAAGTCACGGTGGGAGGGCTCGAACGAAGAAGAGAACAGAACTCCGCGAAGAGCGAACGAAGAAAACGTGCGAAAAAAACCGGCCACACAAAAACGGATGGGAGAATCGATCAAAAAGGAGAAGAAGAAAACAAAAGAACTCAATTGTGATTGATAGGGAGGGTGCGGTTGTAAAATGTTTGCAAACAATGAACGAAACATGGAGTAAGCTTCACACAAAATCATTGTAATCAAGAGCAAAGCGGGGGCACGGTAAAAAATTGCTCATGTAAAAGCATCTTCAAACGAATGCTCGTACATGAACCAACCCCCGCAACAACAAAAACAAAACAGAAGACGTTTGAGAATTTGTGGTGGATAATTTAGCGGCAAAATAAATCTTACAATTTGAACACAAGTAAAACCCAAACTGCGACAACCGAGCCCCTTTTAAACAAGCATCCTTGCATCACCGGAGCGTTCGTTTTGATTAACCAACACGCCCAAGCCTTATTTGGATGGCTCCGGCGACGAGTATCGGAAAGAAATTTCGTCGATATGGTGGTGGTTGCCGTTCGTTTGTTGTGATTGTCTCGACACAAAACAAAAGGTTCCTCCTCGTCACATCGGCGAATGATCTATTGATGCTCTTGTTCGTTCCATCTCAATCGATCGATCAATCGATCGATCGATCGATCGGTCAATCAACATCGGAATCGCATAAGGGATATCCGAAACATCTCCCAACGTTTTTTGGACCATCCGTTTTTCCCATTGGTTCCGCTCTGGGCGCGCTCATTCGTTTTCGGCTCGTTCTGCGTTTTCGTAAAGGGCGTGCGTTCCTGTCCTGCGGTTTCCTTGAATCAGTCCCGGTACAGGACACAAACTGTACGCACGTAGCTCCCGCTGGCACCATGGGAGAAGGCTAGAGTTCCCTGGAAAAGTTCAAATACCCAAAGCCTCGACTGGGGGGCGGTGGCAACAGCGGCATTCGTGGGGGCCCCGCGCACCGACCGGGGCAGTCGTCCTGCTACGGCAATCTCATGTGATCTAGCGAAAGCGGTGCGAGCTCACCTTCCCCCTGCGATCTCTCCACCACCGAAATTTCCGTGCGTGAGAAGGAGTGACCGAGTGGCGAGAAGCGCACATTGTGATAGAGAAAAATCCTTCTCCCATGGTTTCAGCGGTGGACGAACCCGAAGACGGGGGTTCGCCGAAAAGTGTGGGCGTACTCGTTTCATTTCAATTTAAGCTAAGTTGTTTGCCTTCTATTTCCACCATTGAATGGGTGGAAAACGAAAAGTGAGTTGCCATTGGTGAAGTGCGGTGCAAAAGAAAAGCCCACAAGTGGAAAGCGAGAGAATGAGAACCACGATCAAATGAGAATCAATAAACAAGATACAAATTAGCGATGTAAGTGAACTGATAGCGATGTGAAGCATTGCGCAAGTGTCTAAATACCAAAATAAATGCAAACAAATAAGAGCGAATAAAAAACTTGAGCGAGTTTGAAGGCAAACGAAAGATGTGCATATGTGCAAAACGTAATTAGCGCTAGAGAACGAACAAATTTTAAGTAAAACACACAAACAAATAAAAATGTTAGAAGGCAGAAAAACGCGATCTCGATATGTTTCTTTTCAATGAATGCTCAAGCGAAAGGAAAGCGAGGAAGCAAAAGAAAAAAACAAAATGGTGCAAAAATAAACGTCATTTCCAAACAAATTGCCTCTCCTTCGCGAGCGAAGCGGTCCATTCGGTTCGATATTTTATACTCTAAAAATCTCTTACAAAGGAACAAAAACCATAATAATAAAAACAAAATACATGGTGATTGCGAAACGCGCTAATTGTGTTACTATTGGGTTCTAAACTTCTAAACACGCACTGTGGTAGCGATGTAGGGAAACCCTAACAAAAGCGAGCAAAAAGAGTGGAAAATCAACAAAACAACAGTACAGCGAATAGGAAGAAAATCAACAAATTGAAAACTTGCTGTCGTTGACAGTTTTGGGGGGAACGATAAATAAAGGGAGCATAACGGATAACCACAAAACAAACGATTCGAACGCATTTATGGAAGGTGAAAAAACTTTTCGGTGAGCAGATAACAAACCAACAAACAAACAAATAAGCGCTCACAGCAAAGAAAGCAATGGCTGCGGGAGAGCCAACGAAACGTGAAAACAGTCGCGATGAAGACGGTGTATAAATTCTATGAATTTATAATTGCGCTATTACTGTATGATTAGCCCGTAAGTGACGTGTTTTTTTTTGTCCTGTCAGTGAAAATAACGCAAACAAACATTATAGAGTATTCAATTGAAAATAAAGTACTATGTGGAATGAAAACAAAACAAAAAACCAAGCACGAAACCGTGTCACCAGTGTTGTGCCCACTGACAGCTGTCATCCGAAAACCGCGTTGCCCCTGGCAACAATGGGAGAGATCCAGAACAACCCCCGGGGTGCTAACGTGACCCGTATGGAGCACCTTTTCACGCTGAGAAGGTTGATCATTAGCGTTGTGCACCGGTTCGCCAGACTGTCTAATGCCACCGGATCGATTCTGACCCATGCCCTTACGTGAGACGTGGCCAGTTTTTCGCTCTCTTACACGCTCTCTCGCTTACGCTTTGGCTGCTTTGGCTGCCAGAACCTGCCGCACAACATACCCTCAACCAAAAACGGCGTCCCAGAAGGCGATCAGGTCGGGATTCGCTGCCTACGTGATCTCAACCGCGCACTCGCACTAGATCTTGCCTGTGGCCGGTTTGCATCTGCATCGTCGATCGCTGCGCGCTGATACCGTTACCGGGGCGCAGCAACACAATCGCAACCCCACGCAGCAAAGCCCTAGGGGTGGGTATGATTGTGGCCCAGTGTGCTGGAGGACAGCACGGTCTCCCCACGGGGTGTATTATTTGCACCACCGCTACACGATTATGGGCCTCGCCATCAACCACACGACCACTATTATTGACAACACAGTGCTTTTTTGCCCGTGCCTCTTTGAGAAGGTCAGCCTGTGCGGCATGCCTGGTTGGTAGCAGCATCGCTTACGGTCGCGTTTATCCGCTCATGCATGCGCACCGGAGCGAAGAGTTTGATTTATGTACGCCTTCGTTCAAGTGTTTTATTTCAACTATTCTAATTTTATTCACTGCCGAGTTTGTACCGAGCTGTTTCATTTCATTGCCACCGTCGTTTGTCAGGGGGTTATGTTTCTTTTTTTTGTGGTCTGATTGTTCATGATTTCTGACATTCTTCTTTACTAAAAGATAAACTATTTAACATTGTTTGCTTTAGCCCCATAACGCGTTTAACTAGATTTTTCTCTAATTAAAATATGACATGTGCCATGTAATTGAAGCACCTTTTTCGAGGTGAATTTTCAACCAACCACACTAATTTCTGAACTCCAAACGAAAACTGTTCAACAAGCGTGATGCAAACGAAATCTAGCGGCCGAAACCTGTCTCCAATGGAGGCTCGGGATCGCGTATTTTCGCCACAAAATCCACCGCGACCCCGCCGTGAGAGAAAGTAAGCGGCAGAGAAAGAGGGTACGCGATCGCTTCGTCGGTAACTCCGGTGGGCGGTGTAAGCTGAAGGGTGCAGCTTTGTTCGAGCACCGTTTGAAACCCATCCCCCCCCCCTCCCTTACTCCATCACTATATTGCCGCTGGGCCTCGTCGTTGCCGTCGTCGTCGTCGTCGTCGTCGTGATGATCATTAGCGGTGACTATCCTCCACAGCCATTATTATGCCACTTTACTGCCGATCAGATCACGCTCGGTCTAAGGGTTGCCGTGCAGAAGAAAGGCAAAAAAAGGCAATGCAACAACCGAAACCCCCCCCCCCCCCCCTTCCACCCACTCTAGCCTGCGCTGCTCCCCGTGAGATCGAGAGCGCGCACGGAGGGAAAGATCGAAACTGATCGTGTGCCCTTTACGACGAGTGCAGCTCGCAACCCCGATCGACGAATCGGGGGCGCCGGCTCCATCACCCTCCATATTTTCCATCCTCCCCCCCCCCTCCACACCCCTTCAGTAAAAAAAAATAATGTGGTCACCGTCGTGGATGGGGTTTTGACCGAGCCGGGCCAAAACGAACGACGCGAAAGGGCGTCCGCACCTTCCATCACTGAAGTGGCGGGCACAAGCTCCACCGAGACCGAGGGCCAGGGAAAACAGCCCCCTACCCCCCAGTACCTACCCCAATCACACCCTTGCTCCACGGATACCACCCCCATCCCTTCTAGCGGTAAGCCAGCTTGAGCCGAAACGCTCGAAAGAAAGAAAACGTTACCTCGGCGAACCGAAAAACCGGTTCGAAACGAGCACCATTTTCCAATCGTTACTGCAGCTGGATGGAAAGGCTGTATCGAGGAGGAGATAAAGGAGAGGGTGGTGGGCGTGAGGTGTGCGCGATCGTGAGCTGGACGAGCAGGAGAATGGGCTGGTGCCTCAACCTAGAGAGCTTATCGTTACCGGCAGGCAGGCGGTAATGACGGCGACATAATTTTCTCGGGTCCACCACGGACCGTCGTACTGGAGGCACCCTCTCGGGAGCCCGGCAGAGAACGTTGGCCTCACGGTACACGATCGGTGGCGGCGGTGGTGACGAGAGTGCGGCATGATAGATGGAGGAAAATCACGAGCGCACGCGGCCCCCGGGGAGGGAACGCTTTCACGCCCGTACATGGCCCAGTCGGTCGCTCGGTGGGCTATTGTGCTTGTCAAATGGTTGAATTATTTGTGAACTTGCACATCCGCGTTTGGGTCGATGCGTAGCGAAGGATTCGAGGCACGATCACTGGATCATGAGCTTTATCCCTGGCTAGGAGTGCTCGGATACGTCGTAAACATTTACTGAATCTAGTCGTTTCACCTTCACGATCTGCATTTAATCGCCCATGATACTGGCATTACGATCTTCTAGCAATTGTGAGCGATTGGCGTCAAGCAACCGATCGTACGTCATATCTCATTTAGCGAGCCGTATTTAGAGCATTTTCAAAATCAAGAACCGTTTTCGTACAAACCAGTATGAACCGACTCGCATCAACCAGCAAGCAAACCAACACTCCCCAGTATGCGGTAACATTTGAGCTCATCACTAGCGTGCGATCGCAAGATCGGGTCTCGATCGAAGCCGTTCTAATAAATTGAAGCATCTTCAATAGAACGTCTGCGAGATACGGTACGTTTGCCCTCCATCATCATCATCATCATCGTCATCGTCACAGTCATCCAGAGCCAGCGATCGGTGCGCATCGATGCTCTATTTTTAGCACATCAATTGCTTGATTGATGCGGCAACCCTGGGCGCAGAGATGGCGGTTCTCCGGGCGTCAGGTTGTGTTATGTGTCAACCAGCGTTTCCACCCAAATGGGTGTATGTTTCGGCTGACCACGTGCTGAGGGCGTGCGATGGATGGAGTGATCATGTTCCAAACATTACTCCCTGATGGATTACCTCTCCGGGATCCTTGGAAGAACACTCTCAAAGCGGCTATGAAGGAGCAGCGAATTTTGTATCGTCTTCCAGGATCCACGAGCGATCGAGAAGGAAGAGGATCGCTACTTTCCTGGTGCAAAGGTTCAAGGTCTTCGAGCGCGACGGGAATCCCAGAGAGGAGACCACGATCGCGCACTGAAGGAAATGCGCGAACCGAAAGCCAGAGAAACACCAAGGCCAACACCGAGGGCGCACCCGTGGCAAACCGCGCGGGAAGGAACTGGATTGGAGTTGATTTTTTTCAATTGATTTTAACTAACCTTAATGTGCGCGACGACTCGCGCGTTTGAGGTTAACGCGTTTGGTTCTACAGCCTGCTTCTTCGTTAGTTTTTCTGCTGCTGCTGCTACTGCTGCTGTCGTTGCCCATTCGCAGTCCCGTACATGTGCACGTACACGTTTGAGCACGAAGGTACAAGGGCAGCGATCAAGCCCACGGTGGAGAGTGTTTCGAAGGGCTGTTCCCACCCTTACGCCTGTCTATCGCGGTTGCAGTGATCTGGTTTTCTTGCTGCTCATGGTGGGTCTCTAAAGCTTAGCTTCCGTTGACGCACCGTTGATGCTTTCTGCCGGTGAAAGGGCAGCCAAACCTAATCCGACCCAAAAACCTATCTCTGTGAAGGTGCTGATCTTCTTCGTGTCCCTTCACATCGCTGCGTGGAATTAAACTAAATGATAAAATTGGAACAATTGCTTTCAGCTTATCAAAAACAAGCGATAACTGCGGCATAATTAAATAAAAACCGCGCAGCTAGAACTGTGTACAGACCATGATGGTTTTTACATCCATTTCCGACCCCAGTTCCAACCGAACCTGATCGACGTCACGTGCCGTGGTTCGAGAGAGAGAGAGATAGAGAGAGAGAGAGAGATCCCGCACCGGTTGGGATCTTCATTTCCATCCGGTTCCGTACTTTCCTTTCGGTGCTGCGAAGAAAGAAGCACATCGACGGTGGGTAGGAAAAAAAAAAGCAACCCTCCTCACCATCCACTCATCTGCATTTAGGTAGACGATCGGGATGCACTACACCGTGGCCATCAGCAGCAGCAGCAGCAGTGTCGAGATCGTTGAGGCCTGCCGAGGCTGCAAACGCGATTAGACTTCATTTGCATGAGAATAGTAATCTTTCCCGTCGATCCTTCCCCACCGATCGACCACAGCAGGGAAAAGGGGGTGGCTAAATCCACCTCCTCTCAGCCCCATCACCACCAACCCCACGCTACGGGATAAGCTGTTTACAATGCAGCGTTCGGCGAGGTGTTGCTGTTCGCTTTTCTGGCCACTAGCTGTTGTGGAGGTTTTTTTTTCTCCCCCGTGTGTTTTTCGTTGTTTCGTATGTTGCGCTTCTCTCTAGTCTCACATCACCTCCCTGCTCCACCAAGTGCCCCACTTCTTCCCCCAGGAAGTCGTTGGTTCCGATCCGATATTGCTTGCTTTAATTTCCAGCCCCAAGCACAAGCGGTAGGCCGGCCGGCCCGGGGCCTGAGTGTGAGTGAGTGTGTCTACTATTTTTTCATCAACCGTTTTTTTTTTTTGGTGAGCTTCTACCCCACCACCCCCCGGCGATCGAGGGTGCGTTCAACCCACGAGAGTGAGAGAGGGTTGAAGCCTTTCACCAGCAAACGGCCAAGCGCCCGACAGCATGACCGGAGGCGATCATTTGGGAAGGTAAGCGATCGCACCAAAGGGGGCCAGATTAGTGGCCATCTCATCGTGGGGATGGGCTTTAGAAGGGGATAAGGCGAATGCAGGCGGGGATAGCATCGGAAATGGGTGGCTTTTGGTAATAGCAACAACAACAACAACAAAAAAACAATACCCACACCGAAAATGGCACAGAACGCGCGTTTGCTCATTAGCGAACGCGCGATCCCGATGAAAGTCACCTCTCGCGCACGTCAGCCTTTCCATCCGGGCGTCTGTGAAACACAATGGCCCCCTGGAGGGTGGAGGTTTCTCTCTTTCTCTCCCACAGTCGGCATTGTGGGTGAGTTATGCCACGCAGAAAACAAGCTGATAATAGACGACGGCAGCAAGGCACCATTATTATACGGCCGGTGTGTGTCTGTGTGTTTTTTTTTACTCTCTCGCCCAACGCCCGAGGCGAAATGCAACATAAAGTAAACAGGTCCATAGATCCCCCTCCCCCCCTCCCTCCCTCCCACCCACTGGAATGGTCCCAATGGGGGTGGCGAGGGTGCGTTTCTAGAGCAAATAAACCAATGCGAAATGAAGGGGTTTGTGCAAAGGTACGGAGAGCAGCAGAGAGCTCAGCCATTTTTCCCCCCGTTTAACGGGACGATCCACGGAGGGATGGGTGGGTGGGTGACTTGATTAAAAATGGGCAAAAAAAAGAAGAAGAATAAGAAGAAAAAGAATAAACTTTCCTGAGTCGTTTTCACGAAGGTCACCCAACGGAAGGGAGAAGAAGCGTGGATGGAACGCAGCGGGAGATTGAGGGGTTGAATTAACCTTGAAATAAAAAAAAAAGACGAGCGTATATAGTGTGCTTTTTTTTCTCTTTGAATGAATTGTTTAGTTTCCACCGTGGGTTGAGGTGTACTATTTGATTTCTGGTTGGGAGATTCGCGAGTGTTGCAAAAACCGTGTGAAACAGTGTCACATTCCACATTTCCAGAAAGGCATTTTTTGAGCGATTTTACTAATTAAATGCCTATTCTTTTTAAAACGTATGTCGCGTTTAGAGGTGAAAAGATGTACGCTCAATCTACCGTCACGTGTTGCAAATAAAATGGTACAATTTATGGGTCATTGTTATTGCACAAAAAAGGCAATGAAAAGTTTCTTTCTAACGATTTCTTCGTATCCGTAAACCCTTTGCCACCCTTTTCGTGAGCCGAATTCGCAATATTCACTCATTCACCACCCGGATACTCCGCAAACTGAGATCATACTTCAACCGTATCATATCGTTCTTTAGACTAAAAGGTTCAATTTTGCCAACCATCCATGTTGCCGAAACGATTTCTTACGCTTGCAAGCCGCGAAATCTCGCAGCAACACGCCACATCCGCGAAGGCCAAAAAAAACCAACCTCCTGATGCAATTTCCAAAAGGACCGCGCACGCTATCCGTTTAATCCTTAAAGCGCGCCCTATTGCTACCGGTTGGACGATGCGCGGCTTTGCGCGTTTATAGCCCCCGTCGCGGCGTGTTCGCCAATTAGTTTATGAGCCCATCAATGCCGCCCGTTTTGTAGCCGGGGTGGCGTAAACTGGTAGCCCAGCTGGTTGAGCGTGGATAAAAGTGAGGCAACAACAAACAAAAAAGCAGAAGAAAAGATCGTTCGAATATCGACGATCGACCGAGAGGGGTTGAAAAAGCACCATCAACGACGACTGGATTCGATCGCGAGCTGTGTGGATCAATTTCAAGCCAGCGATCGGGGACGCGGGGGTTTGGAAAAGATATTTTTGAATCTCATTTATTTTATTGATTTGTTTACGCACCGGTATCGATGCGTTTGGAAAGCCTGCGCCTCGCGCTAGATGGCGGATAGGCGCGGATCGAAAAGCGAAGCAAAAGCAGCAACAAAAAAAACGCACACACTAAAAGTGGTAGATGAGAAAGATACAGGGAATGAAGAACAAAAAAAAAACACGCGGATCGTTCGCATTAGTCATAAGCGCGTCCGAGCACGACGGGGTGCGCTGGCCAAAACCGGACGAATGTAGCCCCGAGGTATCGTTTTTTTTTTGTCTATTTCATCGTATATATGTGCTCCCTTTGCTACGGCGCTGTGCTGGTCGGTCGGATCATGAATAAATAATTTATTCATGAAACTCGCCTCCTCGCCAGCACACACGTACGCACACACCGCTCGCTTCTTCTCAACCCCTTACTTGACTCCATTCCGCCACGGGAAGACGATCTTCGAAGCGATCTTGCCTCGCGAAGGCACCCAACACGAGGCGAGGAGATTAAATTTATACCGTCCGCGCGATCGAAGTGCCGGGCGCGATCGTAATCCATAAAGTGTGGTGTTAGGTGTTTAACGCGAATCGGCCAAAGCCTCTCCACCCAGCCGGCCGGCGTCAAACGGCGCCATTTTCCTTATCGGTGCCACGGACCGAGGCGCGGCGCTTCGGTTGCGAGGAGTTTCACCTTGGAAGCGAAGAGCCCGACGAGTTGAGCGGTCGCTTTCGCGCTCGAGAGCCACCGGTTTGAGGTGGGTTTAGTATTTTTTACTTTTTTCAACATCAACAACAAAAAAACCGGCTGCTTTTCCGCCCCTTTGTTCGATGAAAATTCGTCGGTCGGCTATTTTTCCGTTTTCTTTGGCTTTTTTTTTGTTTGTTCGCTCGTCCGTCGGACCGTTTCGGATTGGAACGAAGAAACGAAAGAAGAACTAGTCGGCCCGTAGTATCGCTTCCGGTCGTTTGCAGTGCGGAAGGCGGCCGCGAGACGAGACGTCTAGGATGTGAACGCGGCGTTTTTCCACGACTAATCGCGAGCGATCGGTATCGCGGATCGGTGACCGGTTTGCATTCATTTGCTGTTACGATCGGTGGGATAGATAAAGCCGACAGAAGCTAACCAGGGGGTTGCTAGTGGCACACAAAGCAATGGTTGTGCGTTGGACGGAGATTTTTATGGGCTGGTTTTTTTCGGGAGGAAGGTTGATAAAGCATCCCTCACACATTCCGTCGTGATTATTGGTAGTAAAAAGCAAATCCTACCCCTGTTGCGTTGTAGAAGACGTTCAACCGATATTTCGTGATGCTCCAAATATGCTACATCCTTCAGCATCAAACGAACGTAAAAAAGTACTCTCGTACAAGAAACAACAAATAACAAACCACCCTTCGGTTCCGTTTGGGGGAAAACTTTCGTCGAAAATAAGAACATGAAAAATAAACACACACACGCGCGCGCCGTGATAGAATAATATTTCCCTTTACTCAGAAAGGCCCAGGATGCCCTAACTTAACTGATGGTGCACACGTACATCCACCAACAAACACACACACGCATACACACGTGGTGAGTTAGCATCCTCCCAAGGGCGATGCTTGGAAGTGATCGTGCACGCCGCACCGGCGTCGCGACTGAACGGAAATTGCTTCCAACCGGGAGCCAAGGGTTCCGTTTTTCCGCCCCAAATCGCGCCCTTACGCGGCATGATGATGGCGGCTTCGCCAGCGAGTATCATTCAATCAATTTGTTTGCCACTGCTACCACCACACCGGCAGGCATCATTACACTTCACTCGATTCTTTGGCGTCACGAGGCTCCTCACGATCGAGCGTAACTCTCGCAAAGAAGTGGTTCGATTTCCTGCCCATGTTTGTTTGAACCACACGCAGAACAGATCTGCTTTAATCTGTCGCCCTCAGAAGGTCGATCCAACCACGGCATCCTTAAGGATATGCGTGCGTGCGTTCCCGAGATGTAGCCCGAAAAAACAACGGCAAAAATAAATTACCCCACCACAGCGCGGGAACGACCGGAAAGCCGGGAAACCGCCCAAGCGGGGAAAGAAAATTGTGAAAACTTGTGCGCGCCTGAATTCGTCCTCCCCTGTTCCCACCAGCCCGACATAACATCGAAGTTCCTAATCGATTGGCGCCACCGAAAGCGTCAATAAAAATTTATTCATTATTTGTCTTACTGTATGCCGTCTCGTTCGTTCGTTTCTCACAACGCTCTCACTCTCTCACTCTATCGCTTTCGCTTACTATGGTTGCTTGGATTTGGAGGGTTTGGCCCTGGTTTGGCAGCAGAAGCGCGCACGAGTTGGTTTCGAAAATTCCCTTTATTCCCTTAGTTCCAGTACACAGCGTGGCGTACAATAACTTACCTCTTCGGGGTGTGCCATTTTCCTGCCACCCTTCGAGGGCCGCTCTTCCTTCGAAAACCACCACGCTACTGCTCCCGGTTTTCCACTTGTTCTCGGCGGTCGGGAAAACTGCACACGAACTCTCGCCACTATTCCCTCTTTCCGGCGTCGTCGAATTCATGTTTCGTCGATTCGCTCAATCACCATCATCCACGGGCAAGGCAGGCACTTCTGCCTCGTCTCGACTCAATCCTCGGTTCCCGTCCTCAGTTCCTTTCTCTGGAACAGGCCAGCTCCGCTTTCCATCAGGGAAAGCAGGATTGGTGTCGCCAAACGAAACGTTTTTCTTTCCTTCATTCCTTCCAGCCACCCAGCCCCACGGGTTTCCGCGTCCGGCGATCAAGGGTAGTTGAAAAGGGACAGCAAGAGAGAAAGAGAGAGACAGAGAGAGCGTGTCCCGCGCGAATGGCGCCACCCATCACTAACCCCCTTTCGGGAGGAGACTCGATGTTTCCTCAATTTTCATAAACAAAGCATAATCATTAGCATTGCGCCGAGGTCGCAGCATCCCGCGTGGAGAAAAAAGGAGTCTCCTCCCTCCCCCCAACCACCCAACCAACCAGCCCAATCCAGTTGGTCAATATTAGTATTTTCTCCGATGCGCGGCTTCGGCATTAGGCGAAACACGCCACTTTCCGAAACCTGTCCCGGCGGGGTCGGGGAGAGCTATTTTTAAAACTTCCCCGGACCGGTTTTCGGAAAATAAGGTCCCGGTCTTCCATTTCCCGTGCCGTGGCCGTTCGCTCGCGTTCAACCCTGCGGCGTGGAGATTAAAGTGATTGAAGGCAAAATAATTGAAAGGGGTCTCACTGTCCCGCGAGGCCAACCGAGCACAAGAGCAAGAGATGATTCGCTTATCAAAAGGGGTCTCTTTGCGCGCGGCGCCAATCCTTCCTTCACAGGACAGAAGGAACGGGTTGTGGATCGTGCCTCGATGGGGTTGGCTGCAGGTTTTTCCGGCCCGCGAGGCGAAAGCATAATAAATATCGCCACCATTACCGGGGCGTATTAAAAGACGCTCTCGCGATTGAGGTGGTTGGATTAAAGGCGATTTTTCAGACTGCAACCGGAAACGCCCGCGAGCCGGAGTTCTCTGCTGGACCAGGTGGAGAAGTTTCGTAATTAAAGACGCGAACTGTGTGTCCTCGCCAACGCAATTATGGAGCGTTTAGTGTTCCTTCCACGGAAATAAATGCAAAATAGGATCATTGAGCGTCACAAGGATTGTTAGTAGAAGAATCTCAAGATGGACAGCAGTTATATCGATTATGTAACCATCAGCACGTGCTTAAAAAGGTTCGATTTTGTGCAATTTAAAAAGTTGCAACAAAAAAAGCCCATTTTTAAACCCTCTCAATCGGGAAAGTTTGCAGCCGAATCTTGTCAATAATGCTCCTTTTTTCACTCTCTTTCCACTTGTGCGCGCAGTTAATACTCGACCAGACCAAAATTGCCACCCACTAGCGCACTCAATTACTATGAAGTACTGCAGCACACGCAGACACCCACACAGGAAGTGTTCTTTTGCACCCCACAATGCTTCGATAGCTTTATAGTTTGAACGACAGTTATGTCCTGCGCTGGCTTTCGGAAAGCGGAATTACGCGCTGATCCTACTCCCATCCTAACGACCGTGGCCTCGGGAAGTATCCTCGGCACGATGGAGTTCTGCTGCAGGACAGCCAGTGGCAAAAGAATTCACGCCACAAAAATCCCGCCAGGGGCAAAAAAAAAGACACCGCAAGAAAAAAGGATTGTGCACGGTGAAAAGAAAACCACACCAGGCTTTTGGGGGGGGAAAAGTGGTGTCCCGGTTTGAGGAGGATTTTTTTTCTGGCCTCTGCGGCGTTCCAAAACAAGAGATAAACGTCGAGCGTCGGCCCGAAGTAACGGAAGCCGGACAAGTCCGTGGTGTTTGGGGTAAAATGTCGCATCGGCGAGGATCGTAAAGTAAGTCCGAAAGTTGCTTAAACTTCCTCCCGCGCGCACGGAACGACGCAAGATAGAGGGATAGAAAAATTGGCTCGATCGTCGGCCAAAGGAGGATCGGAAGCGATTTTCCTCCTTCGAAAACCCCGGCAAGGGAAACTGCCTGGACGTGGGCCGAACGAATTTGAGCCTTTTTTCGGCCCGCGTATTGTGCCAAAGCGTTTTAAATGTCAAATTCAAACTTTCGGAAATGGCTTTTTCCGGCCCTCCGTCGTCGTCCGGTGGATTGTTTCTTATTTTACTTTCATTTGTGTTTTTATTTCATGTAATGCTTCCAGCGACCGCCCAAAAGATCCACGCGCCCGGGATGCGGATTATGGTCCTTACGTTCGACAGTTTGCCGAACCGCCGGAATGTTATGCCTTTCTTCTTCTTTATGCTCCATCCCGTGGGGTGGTTTTGGTGCCCAAGCAAAGAGTTGTGTGGCCATCCGTGGGGCTTACGGTCGAGCCCGGGAAGAGCCACAGGGTAGCTAG
This sequence comes from Anopheles nili, assembly GCF_943737925.1. Classification (NCBI taxonomy): domain Eukaryota; kingdom Metazoa; phylum Arthropoda; class Insecta; order Diptera; family Culicidae; genus Anopheles; species Anopheles nili. Next base: position 74,709,623 of record NC_071291.1, on the reverse strand, counting down.
ACAGCGCGACAGTTTATTGGATGAAGGCATTACTTCGGGGTGAAGTACGCTTTTTTTTTTGCTCTCCCGCGGCATTGGCATTTTCGACCGGGAGTTGGCCAGTTTTCCCGGCTGGAAAGGAAGAATATTCCGCAGTAAAGCACCCGCACCCCAGCCAGCGGCCAACCGGTCGGGGAGTGAAAAGGGCGAGCAAACATTTACATAAACTTGGCAGCGTTTGAATTTAAATGCCCTCCGTGGACTGGGTTCGCGGACGCTTTTCGCACTGAGAGCTACTGGGGAAGGGTGGCGTGTAAAAATGTGTTCGCTTTTATTTGGCGACGGTCTGTTTAATCCTAGTTTCTTTTTTCTTTTTTTTCTCTTGAGTTTCTCCTTCCAATCACACCCACCACCATCGGGATCGGAAAAGCACGACTCGCCACGACTCAATTACTTTTTTTTTTACTCTCATCCCTGCATGATTTCCACCCGCTCAGTTGGGACCACCAAAAAGTAATCAAAAATCATTGTAAGAAGAAACAAATACTGCAGAATAACGATACAAACGGCGAGGTTGAAACAATGCGCAAACTTCGTAAAAGGGAACAAGTGAAAATTTATTTCCCCAAAAAGTTCGGTAAGTTTCCAGACAAAGTAATCTCTCCACGGTCCCGTTTCATCTTGCACGTCCCCGGTCGGTGTCGCTTTATCTGCCGCAGTGTCCGACCTGCGAGCAGGAGTGTTTGGACTTTCTGCGTGGAAAAAGCCTAACCACCACCCACGCCATCAATGCCACCCCCGTGTCCTCACGAAGGAAACGCTTCCTCGCACTACGGAACAGTACAGCATTTCTGTCATCAAATTAATATTCGAGTCCCCCAGCTAGTTGCTTCGTTAGTGGCCTGTCTAACGACAACGGCTCCCGGCGATCGGTCTCCAAAATCCCAAAACACACGCCTTAGCGAACCCTAGCATAAATTCGGTCCACTCGCGGAAAGAGTTTAATGCCGCTGTTTTCCCCGTGCGTTGTTTGCGAACCGATCGAAACGGTCGCGTATTTCAACGACACCATAACAGTTAAAAGATACTGCCCCACGAAAATGCTACCCCAGCCGGCCTCAGTGGCCCAACACGGATTATGAAGTGTCGTGTAAAATTAGACGCGTAGGAGAGCACAAGCACTGCCGCTTTGATGGAAACGTTCGATGGACGGATCATGATCGTTTTCAACGTCCCCACCAAGGATCGGTTCCAGCGTTAGGCGTCACCGAAGATGGAGGTCCTCCCCCTATTCTTAGCATTTCCGCGGAGATTTACGAACAAATACACACGCACACACGGTCTTTCTCTCTTTTTCTCGCATTCACTCAACATCCCCAACATGCCGGTGGACCTTTATTACGCGTGCTGGTTTGCTTTCCTGTTTGTGCCGTGTAAGTTTTGACGCGGCGAGTTTTCGACGAGTTTTACGGCGCGAGTTGGCTCCGGTTGTGTTGTGTGTCTTTTGTTTTTTTTTTCGTCGTTGTTTCGTGTCGTTTTCGTGGTGGTGGCTTATGTGTGTGTGTGTGTGTTTTCCCCCGTTCCTCTCACTCCACGATAAACGTGGTTTGGATGCTGCGAGAAGGCGCGTCTCCCACGCGGTTTTTATGCGCCAGAATCGTCACCATACGCGCGTAACACGTGACCGGGTCGTGAACGCGATCGTGTGTGATTTAAACGTCCTCACCCGGAGCACGGAACACGTGGCCGCAACGTGGTTGCATCGCCAGAACGCGAGAAAACCCACCAGAGTGTGATCGACCGTGCCCTTCGCATACGGATGTAGAAATGTAAAACCGATCCACCGATCGATGATCGGTTGCGCAGATATGATGTGATAATGGCGATGAACCGAACACGAGCAGCTCGACCTCTTTGGCCTCCCCAAAAACAAAAAAAAACAGGACAAGCTGATTGAAGATCCGTTGCGTTGCGAACATGAATTGGATTTGGAAATCGTTCGCCACCCAGCGTGCGCGCGCGCGCCCATCGCATCCCATCGAGATTTCGTTGGGGGGTTTTTTTACGGCCTTTTAACGATAGCACATTATGCTCGCGCGCTCACTTTTACGGCGCTTTGATAGTTATTCAAATCACAAGCGCGCTGGAATCATCAAACGGATTGTGAACCAGGGCTTTATTTTATTGATCTGTGCTGCTTTTTTTTTTATTCCAACCCTTCTCTCTACCGCAGGCTCTCACGAAGAAGCACATTCCACAACACTGGGCAGCCGGCCAGAAGCGCAAATCCTTTTTGATCTTTTTGATATCGACTTCACCCTGCCGCCTGTCTGGGTGGGGTTTGATTTTTCCCGTGCGTGCACGATCGTGCTCAACCGATCGAGTGATTTTTATTGCACCCCACGATCTCCGAAGCGCTCTGGGTACAGCAGATCGATTATTTGTTTTCATTTTGGTGGCCTTCCCCATGAACGTTTGGCTCATTAGCCAGTCGAAGGGGAGCGGGGGGGAATTGGGAAAATCGATCCACCCCGGGTGGCCCGCGGTGTTGAAGCAACAAACAAATGCCCTCGCGTAAAGAGCGTAAACAACAATACGCATTCGGCCGGGAAAAGTGTTGTGTGAAAAAAAAACTCGTACCGGGAAATGCGTGCCATTTCGATCCGGAGATCGTCAATCCTCGATCCTCGATCCTCGATCCTCGATCCCGGATCGCTACCCTGTCACCGTGGGTTGGATGTTGCGGTAGGTTTCGCAATGGGCGACTCAACTCAAACCGTGTATGACGCCACGCCACAATATGGCAACAAAATAGAGCCGCGCCTCTCGGCACGCCGAATTACTACGACGTGGTGTCGCAAAACAAAAAAAAACAAGAAAACATCGACAACAGTTTTGCCACTTTATGTGGCGTTTATTTTTATCATCGCACACGACCACACCCCAGAGAGGAAGGACACGTCACGGGAGGACGCGGTGTGTGTGTGTGTGTGTGCTTTTGTGTGGTTGAATTGCTTTTTTTATTCTCTTTGTTTTTGCGATGAATGTTTTCCCTCTGCGGCCAATTGCGTTGTGCTCGCGCACGGAGGTTTGTTTTTTCGGATGAAAATCTGACGGAATCCACGTTTTGAACGCCCGGTGAGGGATGATGTTTTCCTTCAAACCGATGCTCGCTTGCGATTGTTTTGCGTTTTCACGTGACGCACTTCACGCGAACGGTAGGCGAATTTATTTCTTCAAGATCACGGACCGTGCGCTTACCATTGGACGAGATAGTAGGTCTGTGTGCTTCTACAGAATGGAAAACGAACCACCACCTCACATAAACTCGCTACAATAATCATCCCCGGCGGGTATCACCTTTGATCAGGAAGCAAAGGATTAAACCCCATTTCCGTTTTGAGCGTCGATAAGCCGACGATGCATAGCAAAAGAAAATCGCCCAACCGGTTCCACGGGAAGACAGTAAGTGAGGTTGCCAGCCGAAACCACATCAAATCGGTACCACAAATGTTGGGTTTTTTTTTCTTTCTAGCTGCCCATACCACCGAAAAGGGCCACCGACGAGGGCACATTTAATTTTATTGCGCACACTTTTGGCATGGCCGCGGGAGCGCGTAAGCCTTCCGGAACCGCCCGGTTCGGCTTAATGCTCGGTTTATGTGCGCGCAGCACACCCATTCATCGCCCGGTGGTGGCGTGGTCAGTGAAGTGCGACCCGGCAACGAAGCAGATGAACCAAAATCATACGGCCCGCGGGTGAAGGGAAAACAAAGCCGACGGGAACCGGAATTTATTGATCCATAAAAGCGCCGGCGGGCTAAGTGATTTGCCAAACCATTTTATGATGCCGGTCGAGGTAGAAGAAGAAGCAGAAGCTGCCATGTCGATCCGGCGATCGAGAGGGATCACTTGCGACGCAAAAGGATGGGTTGGTGGTCGGCTGATTTGTGAAATTATGAACCACCCTCCCGGGGGGTGGTGGGATGAAAAACAAATCGATAATTCAAAAAAATCTCCCGGCGGGGAGTCGGGTCATTTATCGTGATATATTTGGCGTGCAGTTGTGGTGATCGCGTTTTTTTTTGTTACAGTCGAGAAGATCCCTGATTCAAGCTGCTCCAGAGGATGTTGAATCGAGGATGGAGCAAGATCAACTTCCAATAAATGGATCCGATCAGAGATTAATACAAAGCGATCGTGTGGATTTCATTGGGTACACTTTCTGTCGACTTTCTAGTTGCTTCTAACGTCCTAACGTCGATGGTACATGTTGACGTTAATTGGGTGGGAAAAAGGGACCCCCCATTGTTGATCGTCGCGCTCTGCCTTTTCACGGAGTAAACAAACCCACCAGGCGAACCAAAACCCCCAACCGCTTGAGGTACTACGCGCATCAATTAATCGTCGAGCTGCTGGGTCCCTTTTTCCTGGTGCTTACTTTTCAGCAAACCCCAAAAACGTGACCAATACGCGACGTGCACGATTCCACGCAAACCGCACGCACGCACCGGACGCGTGCTCCAAACGCGGAGTTGGGAGGGTTTGCTACCCTTAAACGACCCACACCCAAAACGGTTGTTGCGACGATCGTTCGGCATTATGGAAGCTTTTGTTTTACGCACCAGCGCAATTTTCGACCAGGCAAAAGCCACCAGACACCCTGAAACCAACCAGAGCGACGTGCTGCACGCTAAACTAGGTCAGATCGGTTGTTGATACTTAGAGGCATCATCCCTCCATGATCGTTGCCATCGCGATCACCCCACGGTGGTGGTCGACGAGGTTCGCGCGTTTGGGGCGATTTGCTAAAAACGAAAAACATACCCTCCCTGTCCTGGCGGTTTGGCTCCACCCCCCCCACCCGTCGATCGCCATCGTCATGATCGGGAAGTGGAAGCAACACGCTACGCTGCCGCTGGGCGCTGTTGGAAACGGTCGTAAAAACTTCTAAAAACAAATTCAAACAGGGGAAAAAAAACCAACAACCTCCCAAACCCATTCCGTGAGTCCCGCGAGTCGCCGAACGTGCCGAGTGACGGGTGTTTATGGTTTCCTCGTTGTTTCTTTTTTTGCTTCTTATGTTGCTGTTCATTTCTGCTGTTGCTGTTGGTGGTGTTTGGTAAAAATGGAAGGGATATGAGAAGAGCGCGGCGTTGCGAGATGATGAGACCGAGCAGAGGGGCCGCCGCCAGAGATGTTTAAATGCTGTTTTTGTCCGATGGGATTAAGAGGAAAGGCGCAAAGAGGGGAGACTAGCGCGAGCATGGGGAGGGTCCTATTTCTAGCCAACCACTTCCTGTTGTTGTATTTTGCATACATTTTATCAACACGCATGGTGGCATTGGCTAGGAAGGGGGGGGGGGGGGGGTGGTCGTGGCTCATAAATGGCGATTTATGGACTGCAAGCGTCGTATTGATTGTGGGGAGTTTTGGTGGAGGCATTTTACGCGTTTGATTTGTTTGATTTTAGGAAACACACGCAACAGGCACGATAATTATTCGTGTTTCTTTTCTTTTTTTTCTTCGAGTGGGCGAACGGTCCATCGTGGGGACAAAATTGTTGGCAATAGCATTAGAAATGACGACAGGATATGATCATGAAGGAAGCAAATGGCACTGGATGAGGGAAAAATAGCAGCAACAGCACGTACAGAATAAAAAGCCACTCAATGCCATATCTGCCACCTTGGATAATAATAGCACGCGCCTTTGATTGGATTCGTTTAACAGCAGATCTAATTGACGCTAGAGCCGTCCGTTTTTAGCGTCATTATCTCGACGGTGCGCACAATTATCGCTTACCCAGGCCGTTTTATCGACGGATATCGTATTACAAAGCCACATCGCGCTCTACGGAGGAACGTTTTTCTTCTTCTCTTGTTCGCCATTTTGCCACCTACTCGCGAACCGGAAATTCCCTCCCGAAGGCTGACCGATTTCAGCTCCAGTTCCGATTCCGGGCGGTCCACGGTAGCCAGTAATTGTGCACCAATTAAAGTGCACCATGCAACAAATGAAATGGACGTACGGCAAGGCAAGAGCAACACCTCTCAACACCTGGTGGGGTTAGGTAAGGAGCTACCGGGCGCAGAGTCGAACACCTTGGCAGCCGTGGCTAATGCAAGCAGCACAAGCACAACAACCGTGAGTTGTCTCGCGCACGCTGTTGCTATGCGCTCGAGACAGCGACATTGCGTGAGACACCATCTCATTTCATGGGTGCATGTGAGACAGCCTCCATAGCCGGTGAGAGCGTGAGTGAGAGTGAGAAGCGAGATGCCACAACAGATGGCCATGCAGTGAAGCGTGCACCGGGGCTAATGACAAACCGCGAGCACTCTGCGCCTCCTACGTCAAAACGTCAAACGTCACGCGAACTGTCAACGGCTTCGACCGCTATCTCGGCACTATCTCAACATCGCGCTTATCAGCGGTTCGGTTCGGTTGGAGATTTGTTTGTTTGTTGCTTTTGTTTCGGTGTGTCTCTCCGTGCGAGGGTGGTCTCTTAATCGAACCGGTTCAAACTGGTTGGGTGTACACACGCACACATACACACGTGCGCACTCCCCGGTAGGGCAAGTAAACAATCCGTTCCAGCCGGGATCCATGCGGATGCTCCCCGGCTCTCTCAAACAGCAGAAAGCGATCGGGGATTGAATTAGCACATTTTTACACACCACGGCCCCGTAAAAGGTGTGATGGGATGTTTCGCAGCACCTATCGGTGAGTGGGCGGGGGGGGGGGGGGTGCGTAAAAATACGCTCAAGCGAAGGTAAACCAATGGGAGCATGAGGTGGTGTACTCGCGCGAACACTTGCTCGGGACGTGCTGCTAATGCCGGCTCGATAAACAGCTTCGTCCACGCTGCCCCTGATGGTGGAGGGCTTGGATAACAGCGTGCAACCACGGACCGATCCGGTTCGCGGTGGTTCTCGAAGGTGTAAACGAACTGCGATCAGTGTGTGTGTGTGTGTGTGTGTGGATGTTCCCGTGAAAGTGGCGTGATCCCTACACCTCAGGACGCTGCTGGAACGGTATCCCTGTACCATAATTAACTGCTAATTACACCGAAAAACAACAGCACGGCCGTGGGAATGATACCATTTTCCTGGCACTCTCGAGGGCAGAAAAACAGGAAATGAAAGAAGAAAAAATCGGTCGAAATCCCCCCACCCCCACCCCCGTCATCCCCAAGGATGTTAGGCTCGCGAAGGTCCTCAGGAGGAAGCCAATTGCTGAAGTGCTCTAACGGATTTCCTCTCACAGCAATGGGCAGAAATGGGCGACGCGAGGGTAGAAAATATGTACAGCACGTTTTCATGAATTTCCCGCCACCTTCCTTACCACTTGATGGACGGATCCGGGGGTGGGTTTTTCCCGATGGGAGGGAGGAGGATCGGTAGAGTGTCCTCTCGCATTACCCAGCGCGCGCTAGCAAACGGATACCGAAGGATACACACTCCGTGTCCCATTTCGTCCCATTTCGCATCCCATGCCAGAGCAAGCGATGCTTTCATCTATTTTAGCCCCGGTTCTTTTCCCATTTTTGCTCCATCAACCGACCAGCGCGCGTGATGGCATCTCCTCCGTTCGGACCAGCCACCAGCAGCAGGACGAGAGCGTCGTGCGCGCGCGGGTGCGCTCTTTCCCGAGAGTCACGATGATCCCGTATTTAGTTACATGCTGGGGAAATTAGATTTTCCCAAATTGAAACAATCATTCCGTGCCATGCCGTGCCGTGCCGTTCCGGGCCGCCAAACGTTTGGCGCTGTCAGCAGGCCGCTTGCCGGATTTCCACCCACCACGCGACCCGGCCAATTTTATCGCCCCCAATCGCGCCGTTCGCTTCCCGGGGGTTCGGTCGGTTTCGGTTCGCTTTGATGATCTTAAATGAGTCAGCTTGCCGGGCTGATGATCTCCCCTGGGTTCGGCCATCAGCAGACTCATCAGCGGCGGCTAACGGGTGGGTGGATGGGTGGCGTGGGCCGGGGTCATCGCGAAAGGCCTGCGCGAGTGTCGACGTACACCCGGGAGATGCCCTTTTGGGTGGAATGTAATAAAGACCGAACGATGAAAGCAACGATTACTCGCGCTCTCTCGCTCACTCAAGCGCATTTTTTTCCCTTCTCTGAAAGCATGATGCAGGGATATTCGCAAGGATATACGCTATTAATAAACGGCCAACGAGATGGGCCCGCTCCATGTTGCGCTAGGTTTTTGATGGAATCATATTTTCCAACCACAAGCCCCTAGACTCTGGGATTGAGGGCCCGGTCGTGCCATGCACGGCTGCATCGGCTTAAACTCATGCTAATTGAGATCGCTAAACAGTTAAATCAACCGAGCCCGAGCAAGCTAGGAGCACACACCAACCGTGGTCGTGTTTTCGCCCCAAACGGAGCCCGAGAGTGAACCTCCCAGCGGATACAATGATGCAAGATAAGATACGAACGGGGACACCGGTGTTTGCTGTGGGTACATGTGAGTGAAAGAGAATCGGGGGTACATTGATCGATCGTGAACGATATCAAGATATCATCAATCGTGCGATGGTTTAGCTGGGGAGATATTTACACAGCTGGATGAAGTGTCTAAAATATCTCCAAAAAAACGTCAAAAACAACGGAATTAAACGAAACCAATCCATCCTAGTAGCCGCAGGCACGATAAAGAAATGGGATAGAATCGAAGATGCGTCACTATGACAACGAATGTCTACCATCGACTCTAATATGACAAATCGCGGTGCGTGAGCGTTTTGCTGTCTTAAAAACATATATTCCCATTAACAGCGACCCAACTGTTTGAACCCCACACACCGGCAAATACAAAGCGGCTTATAACGATGCACGTAGCTCGCTGTTCCAGCTATTCCGAACTATTAGTTTCTCGTGGCTGCTCCTGCAACCCGCTAATGACGACATCATCAACTCAAAGCGCACCGACGGTGTTCCTCAGATTCCTCACAATGAGCGCTCCGTGTGTGTGTGTGGGTGGAGGGGTCCACGTGGGTGGGAAGCATGGGGTGACAAGTACTCGAGTGGTGACAAGGAGAATGTACTTCCTCTCACCGCGCAACACCACACAACCCGGGAAAAAGGTTCTAAATAATTAACATAAGACACAACAGGTGCACACGATCGGGAACAGGTGGCGCACACAGGAAGATAGATGAAAGCCGAGAGGTGCTGGAAAGAGGTGAGGACGCGGCGGGTGGTGAGACGCAGGAGAACGTGTTGATTGACGCTTGACGTCGCGCTTCCGAAATGGTGCACAAACACAACATACGCGGGAACGTGATTTATCGCTGCTTCGGTGAATAATTGATAATGCGCCCTTTATGTTATGGGGCTTCTACCTTCTGGTAGTGTTTCTACTCCTACTACCTAGCTTTCAGAGGCTTCCAGTGGCATCGGCTGCGGGAGCAGGTGGCGATGGATTTTTCAATACAATTGCCCGCAATAGAGTGGTTGTGGCAATTGCGAAGAGCTTCGAGTGTGCTTCGCCTAGAGCCAGCAGTTTACTAGCACAATCTAATGAACAACCCCGTAATGGGTGGAGAATAGATTGGAACACTTGTAGGGGGATAAAATGTGTCATGTTCTCCGATGGCATCCTTCAACATCTGCGTCAGACAAAGCCACGATGGATGATTAGCATAGGTATTAAAAAAAATCACAACTAATTGGATGAGCGAGCCACGATCTCGCGATTATCATGTTCAATAGATGGATCACAAAAAGATGTTTCGGTGTAGGGAAGTTGTATCTCAACTTTATCGCTAAAGAGCCAAAAAGATGGCTTTTTGGAGTTATGAGATGGAGAAGAAGGACATAAAAAATAGACATCGTTAAATACTCAAAACCATGGTGTCGTTTGCTGGGTTGGTTCTAAAACACCCTCCCGAACGTGATCACGATATGGGACCATGATCATCAGCACCACCTTCATCATTATGTGATCGTGTATCGTTATGCAAATCGGTTGCCCCAAAATGGCCCCGATGGACAGGCGACTTTCCGTTGGAATATTTATATGTTTTTATGGAGATTTATTTTTGGAACGAAGTGGAATTTTGCTTTCCGACCGAATCGAACCAATCCCGACCTGGAACGAGAGAGCAATATTCCTTTTCTTCCTCCAAAGTTTATGCACTCGAAAGTAATCATAAAAAAAATAGTTTCCAAATTACCGCAACGACTCGTTAAGAAAAGGTACAACAAGCAGTAAAATGCGTCCGAATGGGCTTTTCTTCTCCTCCTCGAAAGGATACGGCCGAGCTGTCGAGCCGCGGGATAAGGAAACGATTCAAACCGGTGTAACACGTCGAGTGAAAGGCCCAGTAGAGGCCCCAGAACCGGACTTCAATTCTCTGGCCTACACAAGCCGTATGCGGTTTCGTTTTCACTCGTCGATGGTCCGATGCACTGATTCATGCACCCGATTAAAGAGGCTGGGTTTTTTTTTCGGGAGAAGCTATTTTTGGAACCATCACCACTACTATATCACCATGCGCAGCTTTTTTTCCCTGGCGTGAGGAACGCGTGTTGCATTTCACTAAAATACCCTTTCCTTTATAGAAGCTGGAGCGCTCAGCTGTCCAGTTCTGTTCGTGTGGCTTTTGATTTCGAGTTGACCACATTCACTTCGGTTCCTGATCCATCCCGTTCGCTGTGGGCCACGCAGTAATCAAATCACGCAGCCCACAACCGGTTCGTGATTCAGAGGCTATTTTTAATCGGAACCACAGGAGAACGTCGAATATTCGTCAATCAGGAGCGCGCCGGCGTGGTGTTAAATTAAGAAAAATCCACCAGTCAACGCCCCTCTGGGTGAAGGTGAAACGCGTGTCTTCGCGGTGGTGGCCCGCGGCGCATTCGGGTGCAATTAATTGGTCATTGCACTGAATTTTGTTCGCGAGCCGGCAACCCGGTTAAACCGGGGCCCTCGAGGAGCGCTCATGATTTCGGGTTTCGGTAGCTGGCTTTGGTTCGCTTTTGTTCCTGTGCACGCGATGGAACTGAAGCCCAAGTTACATAACGCAATTTATCGTGCGCGATTTTGGGAGTTTCTGAAAGGCTGCAGCGCCAGGGGGTGCCGGTTTTTTATTGTCTCTCTCTCTCCCATTTAACAATGATTGACACGCGTCAAATAAGATCACGTAGGCATTGGTTTGGATTCGGATTCCAATTTCATGCAGGGTTGCCCACAAAGAAACGGGTTATTTCGTTTTTTTTCTCTAAAAATTAAAATAAACTCGCTTTTTGGCTGGTAAATATTAACATCATTCAAATAAAAGGTAATAAATCTAGCAACGGAGAAGCAATCTCTGATTACACGCTACGCACCCAAAATCGGTCAAAATCAATCAAAGCAATCCGGTCAAAAGCTAACCGTCCTGCAACCCTGTGAGGCCTAGTAATGCTTCGACTCAGTAGCCCGTGTATAGACCCTCGTTCGCTGTCAAACGCGATCTACTGGTTCGGCGTGATTGATCGCGTTTCAGGGGCGCGCCCAGCCGCCCTAAACCGCCCGAAACATAGAGCAAACCTATAATCAGTATCGAAGCTTTAGTACCACACCCGGTGGTGCGGCCATGTTGGCACCGGGCTTTGTTTGCATTTTGACACCCCGCGGAATGGTTTCCCAAAATTAGCAGATTCCATTTCGGTAACTGGCGAGGTCTCACACGAAGGTGCTTGAAATACACAGAGAAAAAAAAGCTTCATGATGTCGCACCCTCCCCAAAAAGAGACGAGAGAAAGAAAAAAAAACCATCGAGAATAGGTTTAAATATCCACCCAAGTGCATGGACGACTGGAAGCTCCCGAATACGCACACGCACGCCAGATAAAATAGAATGAGCAAACATGGCGCAAACATGTTATTTGGTCACGCAGAGGCGAAACGGCAGTCCCGCGGGGTGCGTGCTAATTAGCGGGACAATATTGGGACTAATTCCGGCCTGGGTTCGACAGCGTCCCATTATCGGGCACACACGGGCATACGTGGGGCACGAAATGTAATTATCCATCGCACGGAGGGGAGAAAATATGGCTTAACCTGCACGAGCCTGCGGTGGCAGAATTTGAGCTAGAGTCGCTTTGAACGCGGCCCGAATAAAGACATGCCATTCAAGCAAGAAACGTGCGTCTCCCCATCCGTGGGACACCTTTATGGGGATGGCTTTTTTTATTCAACCACGTGCAGCTAGTCAGATGTCAATCGTTGTGCCGCGCTCTCTTATCGGACAACGTTCAAAGCAAATGGCAGCCGCCCAAGAGACCCCTGATTCATCTGATTGATCGATCGTTCGATCGATCGATGCGTGTGGCTAGTTCAATGCACTTTCGAGGTGCTTGTTCGCAGAGAAGGCTACGAGCGCTCGTGAAAGGGGTTGATTGTCGACGGGAAAGGTTAGAGCGTTCTAAGGGATATCCGCCTCGAAAGACCCGGGTCAAAAGCCCGGGAAACGTGCATCATCCGTTTGTGCAAATAATGGCGCGTTACCGTAACGAGAGTGGATGAGCTTCCTGTGGGAGGCGGCTTATCGTGGAAGATAATCGTCTACCTACACCGTGTGTTGACGGTGGATGATGACTGGACGGATTCTGCAATCTCGCCCGTTCCGTGAATCACCTCTCAGCGAGATAAAGCAACCACGCGAGATCCACCGGGACAAAGTGCAGAAATCGCAACCACGCACACAAAGAAGGGGTTGCTGGAAATAAAAAAAAACATCAACCCCTTTCCATACGGAAGCAAGTCGGTCGGGTTTCTAATCGAATCGAGCGATTCGATCGCTCCTTCACCGGAGGTGCGATAATTAAAACGTCCCGTGCCGATTTCGGGCCTGTTTTGAGCCATTCCTGGTGCTCTCTCACGTGAACAGGAAAGGGCACCTTCGCACACGCGCTGCCATGCGAGTCATGCGTGAGACATCAATAAAACAACAAATTTGGCCAGTCCAGGGTGGTTGGATGGAAACGTGGGAAGAGGTGGGTTTAAAAATAGACACCCAGGAGGTGTTTGTGATGCAGTTTAGCACCCCACTCCAATGGCAGATATGGTAAAACGTTTCGAAAACGGCATGGCACGATTGGAAGTGTTTTTGGCACTAATAAGCGATCGTACGATATCGTTGGATGGTGGTGTTATTTTGAGCAGTGGATTCGTTCGAGCACGTTGGTGATTATTCAATTACTCGATGAAAAAACTGACTGCAGTAAATTTTTTCAGCCAGTCGAACCAATTCCGATGGCGATGTAAATTAAACCAACAGACAGGGATGTGCCTTCACGCCTTCGATTTCAATGTCGAGAGAACAATAATGAGCCTTACTAACCGTGGAAGACATTTTAGCCCCAAGAATACAGCGTTCATTTGCGCCACATAATTTCATGCGCCATGCAACACTGACGAAACGACGAAAATCAGCCGCCCTGACCCACATAGACCTCCGGAGACGCGTGGCAAACAACAGGGCCACTCGCGGGATCCATTGATCCGGAACCGCGGAGCCGCCAGCCATTCGTAAAAGATGCCGGTCCTGCTGTTTGTCGAAGCAGTTTTCTCCACCATCGGTGAACGTGGCGCGGCTTCACTGGAGGAAATCTGGCGACATCTCGGGGTTCGCTTTTATCGCTTGTTTATGTTCCACTTCCCGGTGCGTTCAGTTCTCTTTCCTTATGCTCGCTTGCACCAGCAGTTAGGTGATCCTTCCTTCGACCGATATCACACTCGACAGAGTGAGAGCGAATGGGTTTTAAAATATCCAAAAGAAGTGAAACCCGCCGTCTCGCGGCAAACAGGCGAGAATAGGTTTGTTTGTCCGCTTGCCCTCCAAAATCCAAGCCCTCTGGTTGCTGATAAAGGAAGCGCTTGAAAAAAAAAACACATACACACTCAGCCACGAGGAAACGGAACGAAGGAAAAACACACGCACCAGAGCTCGCGGGAGCGCTATCTTAACCGATCGGGCTGGTTGTAGGAAAAAGCGGACACCGAAACGTGCCCCGGCTAATGCCCTGCAAGTGCGTGTGCGCGCCGATGCGGCCGCAAAGTTGTGTAAATATTCGTTTTTATAATCTGAAAATTACATAAAAATTTGATTTAATGAAGCGGCGGCTCTCTCGAAGGCCACCTTTTGCCGCGAGGCCCGCCGCGCATGGTGTCCGATTAATTTTAATGGCTTTATTGCATCCGAAGCCGCCCGGTGGGTGCTCGGAGCACTTAACGTTCCTAAGGCGGCCGACACACTCAGGCAAATCACTTCTCCCTCGGTTGGGGAGGGAGCTCAAGAAAATGAATTTGAAACACACATACACACACACACATGCGCACGCACACCCGGAATCTCTTATTCTTCACCCCGAGCCCGGTTTCCGGAGGGAAAACGTTCGCTTTTAAATGCTGGGCTGGTGGTGGATTTTTAAGGTCTTTTTTTTGGTGCCGGTTTCTCTCCAACTCCTCGGTGGGTTCGAGAGGCCCACCAATATGCCATTAGTACACGCTGTGGCGGCTTATCGAGCGGCTATCGAGCCGCTGGAGCGATGCCGCAATCGAGAAATGGCGCACACACGTCATAATTTTAAAATACATTAAGCCGGCGCACTGGGGGCGCGATCTATTCTTGCGGAAGCTGCCATTAGGCGGTGCGAGACGATCGAGGAAAGTGTCTCGATCCCGCGCGATCATGAAATCTAACATAGTCAGTAAAACCTCAAACCCGGGATTGTGGGAAGTAGCTTTTGAGAACGCACCCAGGGATAAGCCAAAAATGTGTCCTGAAGGTCGCCACATCGACAATCGGAACTGTTCTGCATTCAAGCCAGATGTTTTTTTGAGTTAGTCCGGGGGCTAGAACTATGCGTCGTTTGTTCGCTCGTTTTAAGGAGGAGTCACTCCAGCCACATGTTTGCCGGCGCGGTTGTGAAGAGATCACATCCAATTCGACTGGCGGCTGGTTGGTTGGGGGACAAATCTGGCAGGTTCGAGCCATGTGGAGACTGTTTATTTGATATACCGCCGGTTGACAACGACGCGGCATGAGAATTCGTCGCCTCTTCCCAGAAATGGGTATTTACAAATGACGCCCAAATGGGACCACATGGATCGAACCCTTGGAATATTGCTCTACGACGGTGTTGAATAAACGAGCGTTCCAGACTGTCGGAAACCATTAGAAAAAACCTTTACGTCTTTTCCCGTGCTGTATGAGTGCATGCATTTAACCTACAAAGCAAAACGACAATCGTCTGGTGGAAGTTGCCAAGGTCCAATAAATAGTTAAAATAATCATTTTATATATTCAACCCAAGGTGTCAGGTTTCTTCCTTTCACCTTTTTCGCCGGTGATCGATGAACTGCAGCGATCGATTGTCAACCCACGACACAATAAGCGCAAGCCTCACTTAAAACTCACTAAACCTCGCCGAGCAGTGCATTGAACTTTGGTTAGAAACTAAACATCAAGAAATCAAGCACTCGCCTGCCCGCTCGGTGCGCTCGCGAAAAGAGAAAGTCCACCTCTAAACACGGTTCACGCCCGGTCGGAAGAGGTATCATTACGCAAAGGCGGCTCGGTGCCGCGATTACCGAGGCGCGAGTGTCCCAACCTGACGGAAGCGGATTGATATTTATGCTTCGCAAGTACCACCAACCGCACGCCTCCCGATTGGGGCGAGTGAAATGTAAGAAGAGCTGCTGAAGGGGAGGAGAAAAAAGCAACAAAAAAAAGCCACCCCAAGCAGCCCCACACAAAGTAGCAGCCACGCGGGCGCGGACCGTTCGTGGAAACCGCAAATAAAACGTACCAAGTAAGGCCAGAATTAGCGCGAGAGCCGGTGTGGTTACATAGGAAACGGCCAGAGTCGTCATAAATTCACCCTCTTGGGTTGCTTCGTATCGGTCAGGGGGTGATGGTGTGTTTTTATTTCTGATCGCACTTACTGCTGCTTGTTTGCGCTCCGAGCCAAATGAAGCCTTCGTGAAGAGGCTGGTTGTGTTTTAACTCGCACCACCGAGGTGGTCGATGACAAAATCCTCCAAAGTACCCACCTCAAATGCCTCCAAAAAACCGGTCGTCACTCATGATCGACACGTCCGATGGGGTGCTGGGGACAGATTGTGTGTGTGTGTGTGTGTGTGTGTGTGTGTGCACGCGCGATCTACCGAACGTGGAGTGTGTTTTATTTTAGCGGCATTAATCATACACTTTATATGATCGAGTCGATTTTCGAGTGTTCGACGCGCCCGTGACGCCTTCCTTCTCGCAATCTCAGCCCCAGCCGGACAGACGATCATCGTTTATCGTCGTTGGCGCCGTCCGCAGTTTCGAGTTTGAACCCGATGGCGAGTTGTTTGCTAGCCACCCGACCCGGCCAGTCCGGAAAACGGGTTATGGAAATTATCGTACGTCGTTTGCTGGATACGATACGGGGAGATTTTGTTTACCTCGCGCACGCGTATCGCGTGGGTGCTTCGCTGCGATGGAACGTGCCACGATCGCAAGGTGTCGACTCGAATGCCGGTTGACCTTCGAACCGGCGATGGGAAATGGTCTCGAGCTAACCATTGCATCACTCAAAGGTACGAGGTAGAGGCAACAAGCACAAAAAAAGGCACGAAAATAAAAGATCACCAAAGGGATCGCTGCACACGGTCGCCTCCCTTTTCGCGATCGCCACGATCAACGATCGCGAGCCCTCGAGGGTGGGCTTGGAAACGATCTAACGATTCGGTTCGATCGCGGCGGAATTTATATAATTCCGGTCTTTACGATCGATCAAATTAGCGGGGCCAACAGACCGGGCCACGGTTCGTGTAGCAGCTGTTGCTGCTGCTGCTGCTGCTGCTGCTGCCTGCCCAAGGGAACCGGACGGTTACAACACCATGCCTCTTCACTACGACACTAATTTCAGCATGCCGGACCGGGTGCCTTTCCCACCCACTTCCCACCATTCGGCGTTTTTTTTTCTCTCTATCTTCCCGAACCGTTTGAAGTCGTGATCGATCAAAATTGCCGGCCCAAGCGCTGGGCGTGGATATGCACTTACACCGGGGACCGGGGGTTGGTTTCGAATCGACCGGTTGAAAAATGTTTATTCCTCGTTTATCCCCCCCCCCCCCTGGTTTTTCACCATGAACCCCCTCCCGCACAGCCACGCTTCCGGACGAAGGTGGCAAAACAGTTTTAGATACTTAAAATAAATATAATACTATACTATAGATATATATTTATATCTATAGTATAGTATTATATTTATTTTAAGATTTAATAGATACTTAAAATAAACCTCCGCTCACGGGTGTGATGGGCGGAAAATTCGAATCAACGCCTGGAAGCGGTTCCGTTCGCCTTCACGCGGAGTGATCCGTTTGGGCGTTTTGCATCTTGTGCTGTCGGTTTCACATAATTCGACGCGATCCAACTACTAATCGCGGGTGTGAAAGTGAAGTTTAGCTGCTTTTTTTTCTCCCCAATGCGCGCGACTCACTCGTTCGGGTGAGAAAACTGTACTCCATGCGCTAACGGGCTCGTTTTGGTGTATTACGACGTGCGGGAGGAAATTACATTTCACAAGAGATCAATTGATTGCAAAATCTAACCCAACATTCGATAATGTAAAGTGCAAAGTACTTACCAAGTGGATGCATGGTTATATTTTCCTCCATTAATAAGAACAAATGGCTGAAAAGAGTAAAAAAAAAAGACAAAATTCACATGAGCACATTATGCACCATTTATCACTATCATCTATCAAGAGATGGCAAGTAAGACGTATAAAGACAGTTTTCGAGTAGTTGCCTTGGAAACGAATAGCTCTAGAGGGTGTCTTTGATGGAATTGAGCAACCCACCCTGGAACACAATTGAACGACCCAATCAACCCGGTGATCGGTGATGTACGGAGCTGTACTCGAGAATTAAAAGCGCAGAAACAGATTCGCCAATCCGATACCCCAACCCTGCGTTAAGAGCTTCCCCATTACAACCACCCCATCATCATATCCACTACCACCATCGCCATGTCGTAAAACGGCACCGAGCACGTCATTGCTGTTGTTGTTCGCGTCGCTGGCCCCGCATGGCCTACTATTGGCACCTTTCGCAGTTCTGCCTTAATTAAGCGCATATGGAAATTAAATAATGGAAAGGCGGGGAAAACTTCACACCATCCATACCAGGCCGCCCCTGTGTCCCGTACGGTTGGTATCATTAGTGGCTCCGAAGAAGGGCCACTCTCGACTTCACGCACGACATATCCCTCGCGCGTGCGCACTCGAGACACTCTCGTACGCGGCCACAGAACCGGGTGGTGAGTTAAATGAAATAAAACCAAACAAGACGGACCCCATCGAGTGACGGGCTGGTGCTGGCATCAGCTGATGTTCTCGAATCTCCCTCCACCACCGCGGCGGCCATTGTTTTCTGAGCCCAGCCAAGGGAACGGAGCCCCACGACGATTGGCTTACTGACTGACTGACTGACTCGGTGAGTGGATGACTAATGGTGGATTACTTTATTATGACTTTGGCTTACCTTGGGAGGCAGCAGCTACAGTTTGCAATGCCGGTGGCGCGATGTTTTGCCTTTATTTTTTCGCTTCTTTTGCTGCTTCTCGTTCGGTTTTACGGCCGGTACGCATGAAGTACGCGGGCCGTATGGAGGATGGCGAGCAAAAAACAAAAAAAGCAAGCTCCTCAGTCGGTTTTGCCGTTGATTTTCGTGGTTCTTTTTTATGATTCTCGCCTTCGTGGGCCCCAAAGAAGTCTCCCTCCTACCAAAAGTAACACCAACCGCGGCAGCAGCAACAGCAGAAACAGTGGCCGTCATGTTCTTTGCCAGTGCCGAGGTGCCCTTGAAAGTTGGTTGCGTACGCGCAGCCCACGGTTGTGCCGTAAAACGCCGTGTAAAGACCTCGAACTTCGACGAGCGGCGGTCGGAACGAAAGCACCAGCGAAACGAACCCCAAAAGTGCACCGACAATCGAAGCACAATCGTGCGTTTTCCCAAACGAAACGAAATCCCAAAACGGTGGTGCATCAGCGCCTTTTTGTTGCTTTATATTATTCATACACACGTGTTTTGTTTTGCTTTATTACGTAGTGCGGTTTGTAATTTCCACCGTTCATTAAATTGTAACTAGCATTTTTCTTTACTGTTTTATTGTTTTTAGCATGTTTCGATTGCTTTGCTGTTGGCTCACTGCGTGCGCCATATTTTTTCACTTTTGCTCCGTTTTTCTTTCGTTATGCATCACCCCACGTTTTCCCTCATTTAGGCTTCTGTTTTTGTCTATTAAATATTTCCCCGTCCGCGGCTCTTTTCCATGCGCGTTCGGGCTTCAGCGTTTTCTGTGCGTCTTTTTAGAGAAACAAATAAAAATCGAATTTATTTCTATTAACCCGGCGTTCCGTGGGTACCGTGTGTGTGTGTGTGTGTCCCGGCTCTAACCGGTCATTTCAACGGCTGACGCAGAACCTCCATCCGCGAACACGGTCCGTTGGAGCGGTGAACTGGCCCCCAGCGCCCGGGTGCACCGTTTCGGTGAGCAATCGCAATCGGACGCGATCCGTTGACGTTCGTTTTGCATTTCTGCCATCGGGGGAGGGATGAAAAACAGGGTGGAAGTGGGAGGGATGGGAAAGCCAAGAAGGGGGTGCTGAGCGCCTGTGTTTCGTTGTACCATTTCCTTCCATTTTTTCCCACTTGTTCCGTTGTTCGAATTTACTTTTCTACTAGCATTTTTTTTCTTCGTATTGTGTTGGTTTTCCTTTTCGCCGTTGTTTCGCTGCTGCTCCGGTTTTGGTTTTTGTTTTCAGCGTTTAATGGTGTGGATTATTTTTAGTTTCCCCACCAACCCCCATCCCCCGTCCTTCCGCACCGAAGCTGCTTATTATCAGCTCGATCGTGACCGCCACCTCCACCGCCCCCCCCGCCAGTATTCCTCGTCAACTTAAGTCGAGGAATTGTTTGTGTTTTGTTGTGATATTTTAATCTTCTTGTTGGGCGTGACTTTTGCTGTGTTATTTATTTATCAGCTATTTTGCGGGCTATCTTTGTGCCTTTTTTTTATTTGGTCTGCCTTTTGTTTGGTGTTTTGTTTCCAGTTCTCGTCCTCCTTCGGTTTGTGCGTTTTTTTTTTCGACGATTGCTGCACGCACACCGGTTTTCTCACTCTCGGCTCGTTTTGAGCTGCGTTTCGTCCCGGCACGCTCCACAGATCCTGCCGCAAACCAACGGCCACCACCGCGGGCATATTATCTAATTCCGAGATCGATCTCGCATCAAGGTCTGCGCGCCCGCTGGTTTATGAGCTGTGTTATAGCCCTGGTTTTTGCGGCCTCGCCTGGCGGTGGTGCCTTATGCCCGGTTGCACTCGGGATTCGGTGGGTGGAAAGTGTGTTCCTGTTCCTTTTTTTTATGTTTGGTTTCCATTGTTCCTCTTTTCCGCGGTTTAATTCCATTTGCGCTGCCGCTTCGCTGACTAATGTTATATATATAAATATCTATTCTGTTTTAATTCCCCCATTCTTCGGACGACCGTTTGGTGTGTGTGTTGCGTTTTCGACTGTCGGGGCACACTTTAATGAATGCCAAGACCGTTAAATTGAGATTTATGAGGGAGGATTGGCGGATTTGAACAGCAAAGTGCCAACGCAGAGACCAGGATATGTAATTGTGATACCAACTTTCAACATGAATCACACTCTTGGGTTTTTAGGGCGAGCCGAATGCAATTTTGCCCCACAATTGATCGGTCAGTAATGTTTTTCCTTCCCCAGGTGCTGGAAAATGAGCTGCACTTTGGCTTCAATCAAAGGAATAAAAAACATAACCCCCCCCCCACGAGCAACACAAATCAACAACGAAGCTACACAACCGAGAATAAGGTAACAATTTTAGTTACCATTGCGCCGTGAAGGTTGCCACCCCAATGCTCCAATGTGCCTTCTGCTTCTGGCCACTCAGGGGCATTTGGATTTCGATGTGGAGCGATGTTCACGAGCGGAGGTGCATTTGCATAATCAGAGACCTTCGGGGCGGAAGATTTTGATAAGGCCAGTCGAGTGCGTTCATGACCATGCCATGAGCACAAAGCGGATCAATGCCCGATCGCTCCCTCGCTCTCTCAACCGACCAAGGGAGAGGTAGTATGGAAAATTAATACAAACTTTAATTTGACATAAAAATCCGCTTTCCCGGGGTTTCAAAAATTAATAAAGTATCAACAAATGGAGCGGCATTCGTTCGTTCGCTCGTTCATTCTTCCATTCACGAAAACTCCCATCTTGAGCCTCCCCAAGTGCAAGCGAAATTTGCTCGTTTCAGCACTGCCCAGAACTCACCTCGAACTACCCTCGATGTGGAAAACAGAACGGATCGCGCTTCATTACACATTTTGTGCCAGGCTTTTTTTTTTCGTTGGACGGTGACAAGCTGGAATGGGAGGGACGAGCTAGGCTTCTCGATTTTTTTTTTATCGGCATTACTTGTTTCATCCCCAAGTGCCACGCAATGGACGGACACTCGCAGAATGGTCCAAGGGCGTCGTGTGGGGGAGGATAGGAAACGCGAGGGAAAACATGAAAACGCATTACACTGCGGCAAAGTGTCGGCGGCTCTCGAGTGCCTGCCACCCATTGGCCTCGCGAGGGCTTCGTTCCGGTCGTGTTTTTCCGTTTTTCCTCGAGATGTTTTCACGTTAAAACACCACCCCCCGCTGCTGTTGGCTCCTCTTTCACGGAGGTCCACACCGACGTAAGGGTATGTAAATCTAAAGAACTGGGCCCGTTTCTTATGCCTTCCTTCCTGGCGAACTGCCTCACTCTCTTTCTCGCTTTCTTTCACTCCAGCTGCAGCGACCAGCAGGGAGCGGTTCGCGGGAAAAAATTGAAGAAACATAAATTGAATTACGAACAACAATGACGAAGGCGTTAATGAGGTGAAACATATTAAATTTTCGTCCGTATACCAAACCACCCCCTCCCAGGGTTCGAGTGCTTGTTGTGGATGGTACAATGGCGAAAAAGAAGGCAGAAAAAAAATGGTGCAAAAGCAAAACGCACGCGCGCCAAGGAGTTTGATTTTATTTTATTCCATTTTCGTTGGTGTTACTTTTCCTTTCAATTTTTCGTTTTGCCCCCAACCGTCCAGGGAAACTTTTCCACACGCGACCAACGGCGTCGACTAACGTCAGCAAGAGAGAGAGAGAGAGAGAGAGAGAGAGAGAAAACGTCAAGAGATCCCGCAGGAGTGATATGCTTGCCATTCATGTACAAGCTGGCTGCCCTTTGTATCATGTTTTTGGCTGGTTTGCTTCTGCGAGCCACCATTCATCGTTCGACGGAAAGGAGGTGTGGGTTCTTTTTGTCCTTAGTATACACTTTTTTTTTCTTCTTTCATTTACTCCCCTCCCCCAACACCACTCAATGCGGTCGTTGTAAAGTTTCGCAGTTTTGCGTTCATTCGTTTAGGCTGGATACTGTATTTTTTCAATTTGATTATACTTTATTTTCCTCTTCCTGGATGCGTCGTGTCGTTTACATTCCACTGCTTCCACAACGACTCCCTCAATTTCCTTCTAATAGCATTAACATAAGCAGCGCCCACACGCCGCTGGAAAGGAGGAGAACTAGAAAAGTACATAAAAACGTTCTGACTGGGTATTAGATCACCGATCGGGCGAATACGTCCATTCGGCGAGCAGGAACCGAAATCGCCGTACACGCACAAATGGCAGGGCGTGTGGGCTATTGAAATAAAATGCTCCCTCCAAGTGCGGCGCTAATAAGACAGCAGAAATGTTTTGAAACGGAAAAACAAACGAAAATCACTCCAAATCGTAACCGCACGAATTAACGTCGTATGAAATTATTCCTGCCAGTAAAACCGTGCCAGTAACTTCCTTGCGGTGGGAGAGACTCCGGAACAGGTACCTTCTTCCTGCCCGACATAAAAGTGCAAATCCACCCCCGAACCGAGGGCATGTGGAAATAAAAATGTTTCTTTAATGATGTAATGTCCTCCGAGAGAGCGGGAGGGATGCGATGCACGGAGAAGCAAACGAGAAACAGATATAAAATAATATAAAAACAAGCTTGATGATGCAGCTCTCGGTGCACCGCTCCGAAACGAGGAGGAAGTGAAGAAAAAAAGACACAAACGAACGAAACGCAACGGCATCATCATCGAATATGAATAAAACATTCCGCCATAAAGTGCACTGGCGCAGGCACGGCAATTTGCGCCCCAACATCGTCGTCGTCGTCGTCGTGGACATCGCCGTCATTGTCGCTGCGAGCGAAACGATGCAGCTAAATGCAGTTTGATGCGTTTAGTGCGCCTTCTCCCTCGCCGGGTGGGAGGGCACACAATCGGTACACCAAAGCACTAAAACACACCCGGCAGCAGCCATGACGCTCGCGTGGCCACCCCAAAACCAAAAACCCGCAGATGGGACGACGCCAAGTGCAAGTGCATGTGCACCACGACGCCGTTGGCTTATTGTGTGCAGCGTGCATCGTAAAATTTGTAGCGATCATTTCGCACCCAACCACCGGGGGAGGAGGAATCAGGGTGCTTCAGCTCAGATGTGGGTGGGTCTGTGTGTCGGTGAGTTTATGCATAGATTCATCGTTCGCTTCGTTTGCAAAGTGGCGAATAATAAATGTTGACTCCACACCCTCGCGCTTTTCCCTGATGACGCTCATCTCACCTCACTGTCGGAAGAAATGGGAGTTTTCCAGCGAACGAAGGGGGATGATGAAGAAAAATGCTGTTAATAAAACAAATTTTCCTCCATTCGTTTAACCCTCGAGCTAGATTAGACGAAACGCGATGCATTAAAATGCATTTCATGTTCGAAAGCCACGAGTCTCTGAAACCGTTTGAAATGTTTGTAAAAAAAAGGAATCCCGCATCATCAGAATTATGCACAATTTTAGTCAATCACACATATTTACGAACATGGAGTAATGCTTAACAAACGCCTACTTGGATGTTGATTCAAACGTCAACTCCTATTTACCGCAGTGATGCATTTCACTCATTTGACAGCTCTTTGTTTACGACGCGGATGGAAACAGATGTTTCCCCCTTTTGACAACTGCAACTGGAATTGTTCATTTGCGCTCGTTAAATCATAAAATCGAGCCAGCTACCCCGAAGCTCCACTTGCCACACTCGCTGTACCCTCGTTTGCTGCCCCAAAGGCGTACGGGTACGGGTTGGTTGCCATAAAATAGCTCCTCGGCACCACACCTCGGAGCTGTCGGTGTATTCCGTCTTCTGTGGCGTCCCATCCCATCCAGCGGTGCATCGTTTAACGACGTGCAGCAGCGACTGCACCTTAGGCAAACTCCCACGCGCGTACAGCAATTGAAATCCAGCCCAGTCCGTCGCTAATGACACTGCCCGCGGATGGCGTTTTGCATCGTCGTTTTGCATACGCGATGACGATGCGTATGACAATGTTGCCGTGAGTGCAGCAGGGCAAGATGAACACGGCGACCGAGGTCGGGCGTGAAGTGGGCTAGTGCTATTAAATCGATGCAACACCGCGCAAAGAAGCGCAATTATTATCGTCGTCAATTGCCGAGTGCGGAGAGGCGTTTTTCATTTTATTTTTTGCTTCTGCCGTTCTCTGCAAGCGGGGGCTTGGCGAAGGTTATCGAAAGCACAGCGTGCGCGGCTTCGTCGCTTTCGGCTGGTGAGATAAGCAATAAAACAAAACAAAACCACACAGGCGTCGCGTACGCGCGAGGAGATATGCGCAGGCCCTAGAGGGCCACGGCCGTGGCATTAAGCGGTTGTTTATTCAATTAGAGCCTCTCGTTTATGAGCTCATTAATCTGCCAAGGGAAGCAAACAGTGCACCGGGCGCTTCCCACCGCTAGATTGGAAGGATGTTTGTGTTTATGGTGTGTGTTTCCTTGTCTTTTTTTTTCTTTTTGCTAGCCGAACCGAATGAAACCGACGAAGCCGTCGTGTGTGAATTTGACAAACACGTATTGATACCGTACCTTTCAGCAGAATGGAGTTTCCTTCTGGCGGAGGAGCCAACGGACACAGCAAATAAGGCACGAGCAGATTAAATATTCGCTTCCTGTGCTCCTTCAGCGCAGTTCGATTGCTAAACAACGCCTTTTGTACTCGCGCCAAGAGGCATTTTTTCGTCCTTTCAAAACGCGGGTTGAAGTCTGACAGCAAAAACCATCCTTTCAGGTAAAAGTAATCACAGCACGAAATGAAACATTTTTCATTCCGTCAATTGGCTTCAAACTACACCACCGTCGCTTATGCCCGCAGCAGGGCAGATTAGCAAAACTGGCCCATAAATAACGACTGTCGCACGAGACCTCGCTTCCCCCATCTTCCCAGAAGTGGCCAAAAATTGGCGTAATTGAGCACATAAATCTGCTCAAACGCCGGCCTCGTGCCCGCCTGCTTATACGTATGCGAAATCCGATCGAGCGCGCAAACATAAAGAAACCATAATCGCGGTGTTCACTGGAACCGAACCGCAACAGGAAATAATGAGACACCACACATTTTCTCCGTTCGTCTCGCGATCGGGAGCTCCACGTGACGCAAAACGGACGGGACACAGTTCCTAATCTGCTCCGGAGAGTAAGGGGGGCTTGATTTATGATGACCGCACGGGGACGGATGTATCGCGGCCAGTGCTTTCGCCGTTGGCCAGATAGTTACGTGGTTTTTTTTTGCCGGCCTTCTGCTAGTTCTGGTGGTATTATTGTCAGTGTGTGATTTCGATTACTCGATGCCGGTTCATTCTGAAAACAACGTTCGAAGGAAAACTCGCCACCGCGGACTGGTGAGCCCCACTCGCGGAACATAAATCGTCCCAGCACGCGTCCCATATCACGAGGCGTGCCGCAGCAACGCCACGCAGAAATTGGAAACAAATCTTTAGGCGCAAAAATATGATTTCGCTCCATCCTTCGCCCCTGAAGCCCGGTGCGGTTCTGGAAAAATCCGCTTTCAGCTTCACCGAAAAACATCGAAAGAAGAGAGAGAGAGAGTGAGATAAAAAAAACATCTAAGCCACCCACTGCCCAATGGCAGGCACAAAATAGAGCAAAACAGTGGAGAAACATTCACCACGATTGATGGTCAAAAAAGGCGCTTTTGAGCGATTATTTTTTCCCGAGCGTAGTAGGCGCTTTTCCATTCGCCATCGCGCCCGCTGGTTTACGACCGCGGATCGAGCGCTCGTCGGAGTCCAGAGGGGGGATGATACAAAATTGCAAAATAAATAGAACCCCCCCCCCCAAACACACACACACATACACAGGAGAGTGGCATTTTCCATGGGCTTCCGCACGGTTGCATCTGTTTGGAGGTTGGAAGCGCGCGAAAAGGGATCAATAAATTTCGCACAGTCCTGCGGCAGGCGCTTAGCTTAGGTGCACGGATTGGTGTGATTCTGTGTGCGTTTATTTTATTCTTTCCCTCACCCACACCCTCTAACTCCTCGCCCCCCATCCCCCCCACCTCTTGCAACCGCCAATGGGGGCCAAAAACGGGTGAAATGTGCTGCGCCTTAGCAGATAGGGTTGCCCGTGCTTGGAAAGGGGGCATATTTTGTGGACAGCTACGGACTGGCTGTACCCTCGGAAGCGAGTGTACGTTTCATTCCGCTGCAAATAGATTTATGGCCAACCTGGGGGTGTGAGTTGAGGAGTGGAACATTTCAGCGGGGTGGTGGTTCCTCGCGGGCGAAGTAAATAAATCGACGTTAACAACTGAATCGGTTGCGTTGTGTGTTGTCATAAAAATGGATTTTATAGTAAACAACCGGGGCACGTCTAGCAAACCCACCTCAGCTCTCCTAGCCACCCATGCCACCCCTTTAGCAAGCCTTTATCGGTGCTCAAAGCCCAGCACCGGGTGCATCGGGTGCATCATTCCGTTCGGGGTCGGATTCGGACATTGTAGCCGCGAAAGGAGTAGGTGTGCGGGATATGCGCGCGTGTCGCGATTTGTTTGCGAGCATAAATAAAACGCGCGCAGGCACTAGCGATTATATTTCGCGTTTTATGAGCCCCGGAGTTGGGGACATGGACATGGGAACGGCCCCGTGAGTTCGATCTAGCCACCGAGCGTGTGTGGCTGGGGGGTTATGGGTCTCTCCCGATCGTAATGCCGGTTTTATGGCATGAAAGTGTGTGCTTATTTGTGCTGGCCCACGATCAGTAGAACAAACAAATCGAATCTGAGGCCCGGGATAGAGGATTAAGTTGAGTAGCTTAAACGAGAGATGGAGAAACCGCAAACCCGACTGCATGCTGATGAGGACTTGTGGTGGGCGAAAAGTGTTCCTCTTCGCGTTTTAGAAGCCTTTTAGCACACGCGTGTAACAAGTATTTCTGTTAGGCAAACGTTTTATTGTAGGTCTACAATTTGGTGCTTTTGATCAGTAACAGGCGAAGCTTCACTATCAAAAAAGGTATGTTAAAAGCAGTCGTACTATCTAACAAGCCAAACAAACACACTATGTACCTCTCAAAAACAGAACCAGCCACTCGTAGCGTTCGTATTGATCAATAATTGCTCAACAAATGGTAATTATGTGTATCGATTTTGTCACTGCCAGAGACCGCACATTCCGTGGTTTGGGTTAGGCGTGCAAACACACCGAAACAAACATCCCTAACCCAAATAAAAAACACCCAAAAACAAACACCATCCCAGGCAGAGCCGTCCTCCACCAAGAGGGAATGATATTTAAATTCCATAATGAGCTATCGATTAGGTTCGCCCGCGGCACGTTTATTAAGCGCACTTAAACGCGACGACCCAAGCAGGGAAAAAAAGCAGAATATCATGCTGCCAGCGGAGTAAACACAGCCCAGAGGCGAGTGGGACGCCAAACATGGGTAATTAACTGCACATGATGCTGCGTGTTTCGCTGATAACGCTTATTATGCTAGACCCAGCAAACGGGGACACCTCGTGCCCTGCAACATTGTGCCGGCTCTCGCCGAACCAGACGTTTTCAGCCTCGGCACGTGCTCTGCCTGGCCTCAAAGAAAAAGCAGAAGAGAAAGAGCCATTCGGGAGCCCAGAGAGGCCAGGCTTTTGCTCGTATCATCAGACAGCTTGGGCCGCACACGAACGGATGATTTAATAAATGTCTCACTTGCCGCTAATCAAAACTCGCCTTTGGGCTGGCCAGTGGGGAGTAGGATTGGAAGACCGGAGGGAGAGTGAGAGAAGAAGAAGAAAAAAAAGATTGTTGCCGCTTATCGCGTGGAACGAGCGCAACGAGTCCCACCATGTGGTCAGGCTGCTGGAAGAACGAGGGTTGAATTATGGAGATTGGCTTACTTTTGTCCCGTATGATAATTACAGACCCCGACATCGACACCATGCCGGCGCAAGTGACAAACAGGTTCCCTGGACCGGAGCACCGACGAAGCCTGACGATGACGTACGCGTACGGGCTGGCTGCTGGATGCTGGTGAATTGATTTACTTGGAGAATCGCGGGACCATGCGACATGCGACCGGCGAGCGTGCGAATCGGCACCCGGAACGTTCTAAGCGCACCAGTGTCAATTCCAAAACCCGCGTGCCATGAAGATTGTTCCGACGTAAATCAGAACCTCGCTCGAGAACGACTCGGAACGCGGCGGGAAGCGAAAAATGGGATTTAATTTGCATTAAAAAGCGCGCCCGGACTGCCGTTTTCCACCGTTGTTGCATCACATTGCGCGTTCTGGGAGCGAGAGCAAAGCAATCACCACAAATGGATCGGAAGCGCTTTGATGTCCCCGTAAAATAATCCCACCTGCTGCCTCCACCATTTGCAGGAGGCTCCATTCAATTAGAGCGTTTTTGTTTCTGCTTTGTTGTTTGTGTGGCGCACGGAAAAGTCGGAAAACTGCGTTGCCCTTCCGGGAAAGGGGCCGCTCGATCCAAAAACGGCCGATCATTAAACGCGGAAAGCGCTGCCGGGAAAAAACCCCGTTTTTCTCGTTGCGAACCCGCTCTACCGGAAGCAGCAAATGAGTCGGGTGTGCCTTTTTTCGCGCACCAAGTTTGACGCCCGTTTCGGGTTCGGGTGCTGTGCTTTTGTTTCTGGTTTTTGGGGCGGACAATTTAATAATCGGTGGCCGCAAAAAAAGGTCGCGCGCCATTGATCGAGCGCTCGGGGGTTAGAGATTTACATTTTACACCGACCAAGTGAGCCGTGACGGGCGATCGAAGTAGGCAGACAAGCAAAGCGGGCGACGGCTATTTTGACAGTTGACAGTTCCCCTTGTTCTGTTCGTGGTGTGCGAAAGTAACCCTCGTGAACGAGGAAATGCTCCGGCGAATAAAACAAAAAGACACCGACAACGACATAATGGACGAAAGTGGAAATAATTACGCCCATTGTCGCGCGTTGGCAACGCGTCCGCCTATCCGGACGAATCCGAAGTGGAAAGGTGAGACAAAATAGATTCAAGACGCGGGTGGCAGGTTCTCCGATGCACCTGGCTAAAGCCAACCGAAACGGATCGTCTTGCGCTCTGGTCGGGTATGCTTTCTTTTGGCACTCTTAAGTGTGCCGATTCTTATTCGCTCCGGTCAGCTAGTGACACGAGGAAACACGCGTGCACCCGCAGCCACCATCCAGCTCCATGAGGGTGGCGTTTTTCTTTTTTGTAATTACTTCCCACGCAGAGAAGCTAGCAATTTTCCGGCTCAGAAGTTCTGAAGCGATCTCAGCTGTTTCTCCGTGTGCGTTGCTTCACGCTCGGCCACAGCTGATTGAGCCCGATTGCGATGGGAAACGTGAAGCCCACGATCGGTCCTTTGTTTTCCAGCCACCCTCCAAAATGCCACCCCTGTTGCGTGGAAAAACTCTTCCCTTTCGTGACGGATGAGTCTCCCGCTTTTGGAGAGGATTTTTCGACCGTTCCATATGATTAACCGGGTTAACTTACGCTTAAAGGTCCACCACGGCGAAGAAGCGCGTCAGTTCGATTGACTTCTCACGCAACTCTTCTAGGTTCCAGAGCAAGGCGTTGGAGTTCATGTGACCGATCGCTATGGGATCCCAATTTAACTACACCGTCTTCTCGACCCGCGAAAGCTTGCGCTAGCCAGCGTGTCGCTTGCTTTCCATTACCCTCGTCATCGTACGAATCCTCCGAATTAGCCCACGGCACTAACGGCATGCCCAAAAAATCATGCCCATGCCGCCAAGCGAACTAAGCGAGTGAGATCCCGTTGCACCTATCGATGGCTGTTGGCCCAAGGGTGGTTGGGGTTGATGGGAGAAGGGGGATCGCTAAATGCGGCTTGCCTCTCAAAAGCGCGACACACCGCAACACTTCACATTTCCACCCACCAACTCCCCGATCCAATAACAAAAGCTTCCCAAACACGGGGGAAGTTATAATGCGCAGCAACAGAAAAACGGCTAAGCAACAAAACAACAACACCCCCCCGAGCATCCCGCGTCTAGTTCGGTATTCCACACCCCCACCCCCAACAGTGCCACAGTTCCGTGGATGGAAACGTTTAGATATCAAAGCGCGACACGACACTGGTACACCTACTGAATGCTGATCAGGTTCTATCGTGCGGGAAATCAGTAATGTTTTGTGCCGGTTCACCCCCAAGCACAGGGTGGATGGGTGCAAGGAGGAGATGACGGCCTATCCCAACGTGCCCGAACGGCACTCTCCCTCCCCCTCCCCCTCCCCTGTATGCGGATAAATCCGATCCGTGAAGCATACGAATCGGTCCATAACAATGCGTCCCGTGCGATGCCTGCGAGGGTGGTGGCCGCACGTTCGAATTATTATTGCTACTAAGCGCGATTTCGGTTCCGCGGGGAAGAGGACGCGACTCGTCACGATGCGGCCATGACCATAAACAGGGGAAGAGTGGGTAGCGGGAGCAGCGCGGCCAAGGACCGGCTCCCAAAAGCGGCTTGCGCGAAAACCGCAAGGAGAAATTGATACCGAGCTCACGTGCCACGATCGTCGCTGTTCGAATCGGCACCACTAAGCCACCCCTTTTTTTGTTGCTGTTGTTATTATTACTTTATTTTAAAACCACAAAGCACGGGTGTCTCGCTTTTGGGAGGACCCCTTTCAAGCGACCCAGCAGCCAATCGATCGAACATTCTCCACCAAGAGATGCACCATCCGATCGTTCGATCGTATAATTAGCATCGAGCGTCATAACTCAACATTACATCACGGGAGTGGCCTTTCGAGTGAAGTATTTATTGGCCATTGTGGGTGGGCTTCAGAGTGGGACATTAATTGGACGTGTCCTTTAACGGGTTGAACAGAAGCTGCTGTCCGCTTGACACGAGATGATCGTGCTTTGTGTGCGTCTTTGTGAGGACGTCGTCCTCGGCTTGCCGCAAATGGTGAGCTTTTATGCATAATCATTTCACCACGAAATACCTTCGTCAGGCAGAACACATTGTGGAGAGAAAGAGCAGACACAGCCTTGCGATACGGGCAGGATCACCCGGAATGGAATGGCTTAAAGGCGAATATATTTCTTGCACGAGAGCTAAGCGTCCATCCGGAGATGCAATTTGCACCGTAGTAAAGCGTAATTAACGCCAATGAAAGGGGGCTTCGGGATGTTAAGAAACCCTTCGTATGGATCCTTTCACTCGGATCGTCGTTTAGCTGCGATTGTTTGCTTTCGCGACCTAAGCAGATTAAAAACCCATTTGCGAAGCATATCACTCACAGTGGACGATCAATTTATCGTTCGGCCAACGTCGGAGAAGGGGATCCTTACGACCAGTCATCGTTAAAAGCGAAGGGGATGGTGGCTTCCAAACATCGCCAAGGTGGTGCTCACCTGAGTACAACGCGTCCAAGAAGAGGCAAAAAGCGACGCTATCTCACCACCCAGTGATGATGTGAGAACGGGCGCATTCATCTTCCGTGGCAGGGTCGTAAAGCATGTTGCAGCACCAGCACCACAAGCGTTATGATTATTTATTTATGCTATTCAACCGGCAAACCCATGCTCCTTAGAATCCTCCGGACCGGAAATGCTCAATTTGTCCGACACTTTCTCCTCGCGGAAGGGTCCCACGGGATAAGCGGGTGCTCGAGTCGGGTGTCTTCCGGCACGAAAAGGGACGCGTTGTTTACACACGCAGCCAAGTGCAAGTGCAACAGGGATGCAACGATGGGCAAATAATGCACCCGACTGTTCCACGTCTACCGACGCGGTTTTGGGGAAATCGGACGTCGAGCCCGCAAACAGCAGCCCATAAATAATGTCCGCCTGCCAGGTTCGCTTCCGGGTAACCGAGGCTGCTTCGTCCTGGCTGCATCCAAGGCTGCTGTTTATCGGGAAGAAACCCCCTTCGGTGGGTGGTGCGATTTTACTTTCCACACGAATGGCTGTCGTAACCCACTCGCACAGACACAAGCCCTGGAGTGGGATAGGTTTCTTCTTTACGTCGAGAATGTGCAAATGTTGCTGAGCTGGGAAGGTACCCAACCAAGGTCTCCAGGACTGCTCCTTCTTCAACCCCACGCGTAAAGGGATTGCGGTTACGGATCCTCCGGTGTGTGTGTGTGGTGTGTAGTGATGATGATGATGAGTTATAAGCAAGTTTTTAATAATTCATCGAGTTGTAATTACGGTCCCGAGGTTTTTCGGAGCAAGTTTTCGTTGGCCCGCGTCCAATCGGAGGCCTACAGATGGCTAGGGCCCACGCTAGGTGCTGATATGCGGTTGATGTCGCTTGTTCGTCACCCTCCTTTGGTGTCCGAAGCGAGAGTGAGATATATCCTCGCTTCCTGGTGGCGAGCAACGAAGGCATGTAGCAATATGCTGGCCTTCAATAATTAACGAGAACGCCTTTTTGGCGAAAGTCGAAATAAATGAGGATTTTGTCACGTAAAGTTTTTGGGTTGGCTCTCCCCCCCCCCCCCTCGGGTTGATGGGGCACAAATTACATAAACTAATCAGTGTGTGCGTGTGTGTGAGCTGGGGTTAAATGTCGTTATCGCTGGAACGCAGCTTGGTGTGGTGGGGATTAGAGATTGCCAATAAATTACTCATTTATGTCAATTATAAATTACTACTTTTCGGGTGTACGAGAAATCAACGAGCTTTTTTTCCTTTTTCAAATAAGACGCTCAAGAAGAAATGAAAAGGACTGTTCGTGTTATAAAAGCCATCAAAGTAGGCTACGATAAATCAACCAAACTACGACACTTCCTTCTTACGGCCTGGTGTCGCCATAGCAACGACCGTTAGAGGTTCCACCCTTAGGTGTGTTAACAATTTTCTCGCGCTCTTCTTAGGGTCTCTGCTTCCACGTTGGTTGGTTTTGCCTCTTGGCCCGGTCCACGATACGTATCTCCCGGGCGTGCGATTTCGATCTCGTTCCATTAGAGGCTGCACTTACGGTGATGCAGCATACTCGTCACACTTCCGCAGTCAGTTAGAGGAATCCCCCGTTCGACGCACACGGAAGAAGACGCGTGAAACGCAAATTTATCGTGCTGAAAGATGGCCAACAACCGATTGCGTACGGGAATTTTGTTTCATTGCAACGCTTCACAGCGCGCCGGTGGTTACAGTTTTTTTCCTTAGCTACAGCTACAACCACACACGCACGCCGTTTTCCCAGAAGCCGTTGGTGGATTGGCTTCCCGTTTCGGCACTCGATTTCGTGTCCGGCAGCGCTACGGTCTTATCGGCAGATCGAAACTCACGTGCGGGCACAACGAATTCTCTCTATTTTCTTGTTTCACCCTCTCCAAAAGGGACATCATAAACAGGTGTATTAAAATTAATTTCAAGAAATAAAAATATTTTCCACTTCCAAAGACCGCGAACCCCCTCCTTCCGCAATAAAAAGGAAATACTTTTCCACTCGCACGCCCGTCCGTGGCCATTTACAAGCTGTAGAAGGTCGGAGAAACGAACCACCACACGCATCGTACACGCAGAAGGGCGGCTAACGGCGTGCTCCAGGGTGGCCGCCGTGGGTTGTTTTCTAATTGAAACTACAAAGCCCATGCTTTTCCGACCACTTTATTATCCGACCACCGGCACCGGGTTCGCTCGGCCATCCCAGGATCGCTCAAGCGACGGTCGAGTGATTTATTGGTAATATCAAACGCGCCACCAAAGCATAAATCTAATTGCGCTCCCATCTTGGCGGCCGATTGTGTTAGAGCTGGAGGGTTTTTATTTTTTTTCCACCTACTACACGCCGCTACCCTATGAGAGCTTTTGTTCCAAACCCGACGGGAAAGCTGGTCTCTCGCCGTCCGATTCTTTGTTCGCGATTCCCCGCAAGCACTCACTTTATGGCCGGTTCTTTCTCCTCGGCTTGGTGGCTGCTCACGGTGGGTAGCGTGAAAATTATCAAAAACCGTTTATCTTTCTCCGGACCTACGGCGACCAAAAGGGCCGCAAAGCCCCGTCGATTTCGATCATAATCGCGAGTGGAAAAACACCGTAAAAACATGTGCAATAAAGCAATGGAACCGCGGCTGCACTCCATAAATGTAACGAGAGGTCATTGAAGGCGAGGCCGGTGGTGGAATCAGTGGGAACTAGAGCTTGATCGTGTGGATGAGTGTGTAAGATTTATCGATCAACGTTTCGGAAGGAATGACGATCAGGGAAACTCTCGAGGGATCTTTTATCAGATCAGCACTGTCGATTGGGGGCTTTCATGATCCAACCAACATTGCCCATTCCAACCTTAGCGAGAGATCGCAATCTAATAGAAATGACCCTTGCATTATGATGCCTTTTACAAGGAGACTCATCGTTTATGTAGATGCCTTCCACTAGTCAATCCGTGCCATCGGAATCGGATCAAAATGCACACCCCAGAAGGACCAAAAAGCAGAATATCAAATCACATTGGCCGCGGTCATCACCGGTTCCAGGGAGGACGCGAGGAATTTGATTTTCATTAAGAAAATTGCGTTGCTCAAAGTCACTCTCTCACGCACAGAAGACGGTCGGTGTGAGTGATGTGTATCTCGTGTAAATTAATTTGTAATCCTCACCGAGTCAAGTGACTCGACTCCGCTGGTTCCCGGAAGCGGGAAAAACTGCCCGTCCAACCGATTCCCGGTCGTTTATGCGGGTTTTACGACGACTGCTCGATCCTTTGGGGTCCCCTGCGCGCGAAGAAGGCCCACGAAAAATTGGATCTAATTCGTACACTTCCGAACGGCAATTGGTTCCATCGAAAACCCCGGGAAACCGAAACGATGCCGTCCCAAACAGACAGCCTAGGGTGAAAAAGAGTGAGAGAGAGAAAACACACAACCCGGACCTGTCAGAGGACATTTAGCGGACCGGCGAGAAATTGATATTAATGACGATGTAAGTGCGTCGACAAGCCGTCGGTCCCACACAAGGGATGCGAGAGGGTGGCCAGTGCGTGTGTGTGTGTGTGTGTGCGGATGGGTCGCTTCTTTTCGTTCCACCCGGTGGTTGTGTTTTTATGCTTTGCATCCTCGCCAACCGGGCGACCGGGAGAACTGAAACCGTTCGCTCCAATAAATGTCACTCGTAATGCACTTGCGGCGAAACACTGTCGACCTCGGGTGCAAATTCTCGGTACCACAAGCAACAGACCGCTCAACAAACACCCTAGTCCACGGAGTGGGGAAGGGATTTGAGTACTTTCAGGATGCGAACCGGAGAAACGCCCGCTAAGCCGCTTTAAATTTCATCATTTCAACGAGAGCAGCAAAATGCTGAAAGGAAGTGAAATGGATTTTTTTCCTACATTTTTACGAAACTCTTTGGAGCATTCATAAGCCTTAAATAGCGTCGTCGTCCTGGGTGGCTCATTTTTACGTGCTCATTAAAAATATGTCTCATAAGCAAGCAAGTGACCCCAACCATCACCGGCCTCTTAATTTGTTTCATTTCCAAAAACAACACTCGTTATCGGAACTGATAAGGTTTGTGTGCAGGTGGCTAAGCATTTTTAGGCAGCAATGAAAGAAAACAAAACCCTCCGACATCTCTCAACGGGTCTCATCGGGGGCTCCTGAAAGACACGTTTCGACACCTCGCAAAAGGACCTTTCGCCTTCTCCCAGGTGGGGTAGATTCATCCCAAAACAAAAGCCCACCCCTACACACACTCACAAGGCAAACGGAATCCAAATGAAATCGTTGCAATGCATTCGTTAGCCTAATTCCGTGCGCAAATACAGGTTGAACGATGATGGACACGGTAGCGACAACACGGGGGTGGGACAGGAAATAAATTAAAACTTCCATTTTGAATGTGCCCGGGAAAGCGACCCACACACATTAAGGCGTGCTGCTCCACAGGCATCCCCGGTGGTCAATCTGTGACGGTGATGCCTGAGACTGGGGAAAAAGCAATAGAACCTCGGAACCACAAAACAAGCGAGCGAAAAAAAAAAGAAACAAAACCAAAGCGGCAAGCAAAGTGGACATTATTCTTAGAAAGGCAAGCCCGAAAGGCAAAGAAAATGGGAAAACTAAACCGCACATAGTCATAAAGCAAAAGCGTCTCTCCGTCCTGTTCCCGCCTGGGTGTTCTCGGCGAATGGAGAGTAGGGAAAAAGAATCCCCAAAGCAAATGGAAAACCGTCACGCAGAGGGAAGATTTCGTCGCCGGGAAAATCGTCACCCTTCGGCACGGTGGAACAAAAGCGCAACCCGGCCGGCCTGGCGATGGAGATGCGGAAAATGCATTAAATATTTATGCAAATCTCGGCGCCTTCCTGGGCCGGCCGGCCGGTTCATCGTCATCGTTGTCGTCCTGCTCGACGGCGGTTGCAGATGGATTTTGGCTTTCGAGGCCCAACCGACTGGCCAACCAACCAACCGACCAACCAACCAACCAAAAAAAAAAGGGACGTTCCGGGATTGAATAAACTTCCGGCGCGCGTGCTTCGGAGGGCTCGACCAAGTCCCGCCTGGACCGAGCTTTCCGTTCTAGCTTTAGCCTTCTGTTTTTTTTTTTGATATCCTTATTCCCATTTTTTCCCATTTTCATTTTCATTTTTACCATCCCCATCCCGAGGTTGGTTGTGATGGAGAGGGGGGTGAGTTTTATTTTTAGCCACTCGCCACCACCCCCGGAAGCTGTCCCTTTTTAGCCACCCCCGCCTCCGCGTTTCGGGAGCAGCAGAATGGGTCTTTTTTTGTTTGTTGCATCCCAACCCCGGGCACGGCACAACAACGCCATCCGGGACGGCCGAGAGGCGAACAAATAAGCCTAATTTAAATTTAAAGTGCATACACTTAATGTGTCCTTTCCGTTTCGGTTTTCCTGTCCGATTCCGGGCGCTTCCGGTTCCGTTCGGCAGAGTCAAAAAAGCGCAACGGTGAAAAACGGTGAAGAAAACGCCCAAAACCGGGAGGAGACCGTGCCGTGCATTTCTTTCACTCGAGAAAGGCACAAACACACACACACACACACAATTGGAGCATTGGCCACGGAAGCGCGCGAGTGAGCTCCGGGAGGTGGGTTCGAAATGTTTATGGTAAATGACAAATTCGAATCCGGCCTGGCAAAAGGCAGACTCTCGTTGGGTGAGCTAAGGACAAACGGTGGCTCTCGCAACCGGATGGACGATGCCGGTGCTTGATCAAGTGGAAAAACCGCACACCGACAAGCTGTGAGGAGAAAACTCCACGATGCCAGGAGGTGCACAACTGTCGAGTGAATGCAAAAGTCCACACGGTGCTTGTTGTTTTTGGGGGCAACAAATTCTCCATAAATTAGAGCTGTTGTTAACAAATTCAATTTTTAAAGGAACGGAGTGAGATGAATCATTCATACGATTCTCGGAGTGCATGATAAGAAGGAGGAAATAAATGGAATAATGTTCAGGATGGCCTATGGTCCTTTCGAAATTTTGATATTTCTTTCGATTCGTTTCTTACCATGGCAGGAGGTCCCAAAAACCCACGAAAATCAAGCCAAACTTTTGCTCCAACCGAACATAGCAAAGGAAGCAGAATCCCAGGAAGGTTGCCCTGTCTTGTCTGACCCAAATGAAGTTGAATGAAAAAGAAAAACCTCAACCGGGTGGTGGATGTTTTCCTTCAGACGTACCACCTCCCAATGGAGCCACCCAAGGAGCCCGTCTCCCGGGTCCCGGTGCCCGAGAACTATACTAACGCCCATTTAATAAGGCGCCAGCAGCGAGTGCATGTCTCGATTGTTTATCGAAACAATTGAAGCGTCCGATGGAAGTGAGAAAATAAAATGAACCGAAAAAAGGCACAAGGGGCACACAAACACACACACACACACAGATAGCCGCTCCCGGGAGGGAATTCGACGAAACAAACAAGCCATTCGAAACGAGGCATAATTTCGGGAGCAAACAAACGAAACTAAATGAAACCGAACGGAAATACCGATTGTTCTCGGTGTTCGGTGGGGTGGTAGAGGGTGTGTGAATGATCCTCCGGAATCGTGGCGCTTGGATTTTAAATCAACGACCCACAGCGGAGGTGGGACGCGTGCATGCACCGAATATTTAAACCTAATAATGCTCGTTGCATAATTTCGACATAGCCGTCGATGGGAACACGTGGAGTGGGTTGCCTTCCCCCGGGGGGAGGAGGAGAGGCCACATTCTAAATGCCTCAGGTAGGGACCCACAAAGTGACCATAAAAACACACACACAACGGGAAGCGCGGTTCATAAGTATGCATGGGTTTATTGGAGCAATAAATCAGTTTACATAGGCATTTGTTGCGCGATTGCGTCGCATGGAAATGGTCCGTTTTGGGGGCCGTAATAAGCCGCCGGAGCGGTCGATGAACGGGTGGGATGTATTGCGAGTACTTTGAGAACTTAAAAAGGCCGTTCCGCGAGAGAGCTGTCAACGGGAAGAAACCGTCAATGCGCCCTTTTGTTTAAACTCATCGCGCTAAGGGGGTGATCCTTTGAATCCTCGGTTTCTTCCCAAGAGTCCTTTCGCTGGTTCGCGTCCTGATCACCGAGCCATTCGAGGGCCTAAACGCGT
Organism: Anopheles nili; assembly: GCF_943737925.1. Taxonomy (NCBI): domain Eukaryota; kingdom Metazoa; phylum Arthropoda; class Insecta; order Diptera; family Culicidae; genus Anopheles; species Anopheles nili. The sequence continues at coordinate 74,670,628 of NC_071291.1, read as the reverse complement.
GAGTAGCCCCAAAGAACCGACATCAACCGTGGCAGAAAAGTTACTGTTTCTGTTGATTAGATTTACTACTGCTCGCGAAACGAAACGCTGCCACAGTTGGAAAAGTGTGTTCGGGAAAGATTTGAGGCATAAAGTTTGTCGGTTCGCGAGCGTGAAAGCTTTCTCTCCTTCCTGTTCAGGAGGGTTTCCCTTTGCTAGGGGTTTGGTGGGCAAACCTCACGCCCATAGGATGGCGAGATATTTTATTCGGAGGTCGTGGCGCGGCCGCCTGTTCGGATGTAAATTAGATTGGCTTCATTTAAGTCAAAAAGTATGTTTAACAGCACGGACCGGCAAGAGAACATAACGGGAACGCATCCTACAAAGCAGCACCACCAGGGCCTTACAAAAAGAGGAGCGAAAAAAAACAAACTCCCGCGTATTGGATTACAACACTCTCCACACCACCGAAAGAACGCATCGCGGCGTCTTTTTTCGCAGAATTTTTCCCACCATCGCAGGACATCGTAGAAGAGAAGCAAAAAAAAAAGACACGCGGTCCGATTCCAAATTGGAAAACATCCTGCCGAATCGGTTTCTATTCCCAGGGCGCCCTGCGACGAACCGATCGGCCAAACCCGCCCCGGAACCGTGTTCGATCGCACGTTCCGAAATGGAACCGTTGGCCCATCATTTCTAATTAAATTTCTCGGAAAACTTCAATCATACCTCTCGTGGGCGGACAGCACTGGCACTGACCTGTGGGGGTGGGGTTGCTTCCATCTGGTTTTCATCGGCGGGATCTATCTATACTTCTTTTTTTTTTTTGCTCCTTCCGTTCCAAAGCGCCCACGTTATCGGTGCTGTAGGGCGGACGAGGAGAGATCGATTCTAATAAATTCCTTTCAGGATCGCCCATTCCCGACGGCGTTGGTAGCTTTTGGGCGGCCACCCTCGAGGGAGCTGGGAAACACGCGTTCGGCATTCTCCGCCGTCCGCCAGAGATCATCCGAATATTTCGTCCATCCGCAGGACGGCTAGCGCTCTCGGACGGCAAATGGCGAATGGCTTCCGGGGCAGGAAAATTCGTTTCTGTCCATCAACCTATCAATTATCGCACTCCCGTCGGCTGGAACCACGAACTGCTGGCGAAACGGCCGGAACGCTGCCACCAAGCGCCATTTGCCAAAAACCGACCAAGCGTCCTGGACCTGGTCCTGGCGTAGAGGAAGTAACGAACAAACAAGAACAAAACGGTGGTCTGGTTTTTGCTCGGTGTCGTGCAAAAACAAAACAAGGAGAGAGACATGCAACGGTGCACGACAGAACTATGGCGAGGTCTGACCCGAGGTTGGCCTCGGGAAAGTGGATGAACAATTTCGATTCCACTATTTAGTCGTCCTTTCTCCATCTCGCTCACACACTCTCTCCTTCTGCTTTCTTTCGCTTGACAATATCGCCGAAAGGATGCATTCGCCAAGCGACCATTCGTTCGATAGCGAACGGCGCCTTATGAGTGACAGCTAGAGTGACAATCGAGTCGCAAAGGGAATGAAAACTGAGTAGGCCACGACGCCTTGTTCCTGTCAGCCATTGTATTTGTTTCACCGACGTGGTCAGATTTCTGTGCTCAGTTTTCCTTCATCGAATTCATTCCCACAAACAATAGCAAGGCACTTGCAAGTAGTACCGTATTTTACCAATCGAAACTGACTCCGTTGAAAGCCCGTTTGTCTATTTTTTTTTTTTGAAAGTACACCCACCGTCGGGCAAAAGCGATGATAAACGGTTTCCTTATTATTCTGCTTGATTTTCCTCGATTAGAAAACTTCTACGCCATCGTTGCGAACCGGTGTCCCAATGTCGCCCAAGAGACGCCGTTACCGCTACCGGAAGTAAGCCACGCAAAGACACTGTAACGATGTCCTTTTCGGTTTCGAGTCACGATTCCTTGAGTCGGGCAGTAAAAAACCCCACCACACACACCGACCAAGTGCACGCACGCCATGGAGGGCGTTTTTTTTTTGGGGTGAGTTGAGAAGATAATCGGAAATCGTGCCCGAAGGCTGGCCTCGCGATTCAGTACGCCTCGCGTACTTCTGCATATTTTACGCTGATAATATCCTGTGAACGGTTTCTCGAGAAAACCCCGCGTCGCAGGGATGGCCCGGATGTGGTGCGGACCCGCGGTAATTGAGTTGTCGAACAATCGTGGAACACATTCCGGCCTTTTTCCCGTGCCCAGCCACTGGAAGTTCGAAGGATGCCTCTACCGGCATATTGTTCAGAAGGATTCGGTCGCGACCACCACCACAGCAGCAGCGCCATCGTACTCGATAGTACTCCGCTGGATTCATTTCCGCGTTCGATTGTCCCCGGTCCGGGATGGGGTTCCGTTGGGGTGAGAGTCAAGAAAGCGAGGGAACCGAAACGGCGAACAAGAATTACAATTATCCTCTGCTGGGCTCGGGTTGCGGCACAAAAAAAACGAGTTGCCTCCAAGAAGCGGTCCAAAAACAAAGCGAACAGACCGAAAAGGGCCTCTCCTCGAGCGGAGCCGAAGCGAGAAAATCTGACAGCTAAAACAAACCCAAACCGAACACGAAAACGCTAAAGCACTGGCGCTCGAAAGGAAATGGCACGAAGATGAGCATAATGAGGCAAAGATTGCAAAACGCTTATTAAATCAAGTAATAACGACGAGCGCCCTCCCCGAATGCCCACGACGCCGGCGACCGGTTTCTGTTGGCCATGTTTTCCAGCGCTCGGAAAACCGACGAAGGACCTCTCTGGGGGGGAATGCTCGAAGAATGGCGAGTGGCCGGAAGTGGAGCTTTTACTGCTGCAACCGACTGAATGAAGCCGGCTGCTGCTGGTGCGCTGCATAATCAGCGAGGCAACGACGACGGCCGAGTTCTGCTTCATTTGAGCTTCTGCTCGATGCGGACGCTTCCGGTGGCGAGCCTTGCGGCGGCGAGTAGTTGATAGTGCACTTAACGGGCGGGCATTATGTGCCACCCTAATGCACAATGGCTTTCTTGCATTTTCGGTGCATTAGCTTCAACAAGGCAAGGAGGAGGCGAACAATGGGCGGGATAATGGGCACGTGCTAGGACGTTCGGGAAGTCGGTCTCGTCGTCGTCGTCGTCGTTGCGCGAATGCCTTAAGCTGATTATTGGATGAAAGCGAGAGATGAAAGCAAGGCCCTTCTGAGAGAGAGCCAGCTAGCGAATTGGTGAGGGTTTATAATGTTGGACCATCAAACAGATTTAATGCCCGGTGGTTTGGAATTATTTGCGCAATGAAGCAAGCCTCATATCGGAGCTCCCGACTCATACACGTCGTCCTAGGTTGTGTAAGCGTGTGGTCGCGCCTGCTAGCTTGCGGCAGATTGAGAAACGATACGCGAGACACCGGGTCTGACGCGGTCCGTTCTATCGCGGGCAAACAATCGCACCATTTTCGCGGCACGAACATCGTTGAACATTAGCGGCAGTCGTGAAGGAAAATCAGATTGGAATGTATTCTCGCTTCACAGACGAGCAGCAGTAACAACAACAAAAAAAGATGTTAAATACTCCATCACACACTTCCCATCGTTAGAGAAACGAGGAATGTTTGCCCAGGTTCATTTGTCCAGGTTTTTTTGTGTGTGCCTCAAATGCAACTTCACACACAAAGCGAGCTGGATCCCGCAGTTCATTGGTCGAAATCGCGTCGATCAGCCACACAAACGGTGGCAAATATTTACCGCGATGCACATTAACCTAACGCGATGATAAACGTTCGCCACACTGACCGATTTGGAACGCTGCATGAACGCGCCCAGGGAATACAATACAGTGCGGCCGCGATCGCACCCGTTAAGGGTTGGGTTTAATAACTAATTACCGCCCTGCCGATACCGATCTCGTGCCGGTCGGGGCAGGTTTGAATGAAAAATGACTCCCGCCGGGTGCGCAAAAACAGGCAAACGGCACAAACATTCGCTTAAACAAACACACCTTCGGCGAGCGGCGTGTGGCCTCAATGGGTCAATCCCGCCGCACCCAATGGGGGGGGGGGGGAAATGGCGTGAAACAGATTATCATACAACACGATAAGGCCCGGGGGTTGCGATTTATCACTGGGAAATGCTTCCCAGAGCTAGCTAGCGATTCGTGGTTTTCCTTCAATAAAAAAAGGATTTGCTTGGTCGTCTGATGCAACCAGTAGGCGGAGGTGATCAATTATCGAACACAACATTTACAAAGCCATCTAGAACGGTTACTACGATGTGCATGTATATTAACAGGGTTGCTATAGTAACGATTGGGTCAAATTGAAGAGCAATTTGACAGAGTTCGTTATAACATAGACGAACTGTGATTCTGAATCTCCAATGCAACAGTTACTGGTTTTTATTCCATACGATGCAAACGAAATATATTCAAGAGAAAAAAAAACTCAGCCATGGAGTTAATAATTGCTAATGAATGCATAGCATCTGTCTTAAATTAATCACACACAGGGTGGTCAACGTTCGCAGCTAGCAAACCGTTACAAGGATCGATCGTTTGACCGTGAGAAAATAAATACGTTTCGAGAAATAAAAAAAGACACACTATCATGTACGAAACAAGACGGTTTTCCAGTTTAATCCCCTTTTTAACGCAATGTCCTTTGTCTTTGACCATTTCGAACCATGCGAACAAATGAGCGGGGTAAAAAAAACCCTAAATCACACAACACAAGATTCTAATCAAACGGACACGCACAGCTGGCCCCGCGGTTAGAAAGTGATAACCCTTCACACCCTGATAACACGAGTAAAACCGGCGCCTACCAGCTGGCGGGCCACGCTTTTCCCAGGCACCGGGAATGCATTTAATACAGTGCATTCTCGGCGCGCTATTTACGGATAGTTCGGTAACATAAGCAACAAAAAATGGCCTTTTCGGGTCTATCTATTGCTCGCGCCAGCTGCTCGCGGTGCATAAAAGTGCGGGCCCGCGGACTCGCGACCACCACGACAAAGACTTGCACCCTTTCGCCGTGGCCTTCGGTGTGGGGTGTGCATTTTCTCACCAACCAACGGTCGAACGGGAAACCCCTTTGGACCGCGTTTGGTCAAATAGACCTTTTTTCCGCTTTTTTATCTACCTTGCTTTTGAGTGTGTTTAGCGTGCATCTATCAGCTCGATTATATGGCTGTCTGTAACCGTTTCGATCGACATTCAAACACGTACGCGGCTTAGGGCGATGGTGTTCAGATAATGAGGGAAAAGTTTCGTGGAAAATTTGAAAAAAAAAAGGTACGATGCAATATCGAAAAACGTCGGCGCTCAAGAGAAGTCCCCAGTCTATTTGGCTAACTAAATTACAATAACAAATGCGCGTGACTTCGAAGATAATCGATCGGTAGCCGTGAGAAATCCCTTCCAAGGTAGATCTTTGTTTGATAGTAAATCCATACGCAGCGCGATGGGAAGTTGGTGGATTAAGCCCGCATATGGGTTATGTGTTTTTTTTTCTTGGTTATCATCCGCGCGATTCCTACGGGTATTAAACAATCCGCTCAAATGATCCGCGGTGAATATGGGCGAACAAAAGGCCCTAACATTATAACTGGCTCGAAAGAAGAAGAAAAAAAAAACCTGTTGAATGCATTAATGGCATCCGATTTCTGTGGCGCGCTGTGCAATACCGGCCACGACCGAAAAACTCGGTCAACGAAGGGCTCTCGCTCGGCTTTTGTAACGTGCCGTTTCACGAAGATTTTCCCAAAAAAAAACCCGATTGCGTAACACACAATGGAACCAAGCGCAGGGATGAAAAAAGGGGTTTGACCGGGCCCGTTGATCCGGTTCCGACAGAAGAAAGTACCCCGCCGTTGCCTTTCGCCGTCGTGAAACGCGCGGTTGCTGTTGTGACCAGCGCGACACATCCCTTCGCGGACGACCGCGGGAACCGCGCAAACAACCGCGATAGCTGCCATCACAGGACGCGCTTCCCGGTTTTCTTTTTCCATACCACCGGCCAGCGAAGAAGTACACTCACCTTTTTCCACGCCGAATAGAACACCGCCAGGCCATTGTCCTTTCTATCCCTCCCAGGGGTACTACGACTGAAGGAGCGTCAACAACAAAAAAAGGGGATTTCGACACAATCGTCTTGAGATGCACGCGCATTAAAGCACTTCTCGCTTTTCAGCTCGCTGGATGTTCCTGGATGCCCACGGTGGGTTTTATTCGCCCGTTCCCTAGTGCCACCGGTTCCATTCAGTGCCACTCTCGCGCGCTGTTGTCAAATCGAGGAGTTTAATTTCAATCAAACAATCAAACACACAAAACACGCCGGCCCAAGACGAACGAATCGACGACAAGGACGAGCATGACGACGATGGTTATGGAAGGCTTTTATTTGTGCTTTCTCTCCCTTTCCGTTCGCTCAGCTCACCTTTCAAATCCACGATTTCCTTTTATCATCTCCTGCGCGGTTCTATTGTGTCTAAAGTCCTTTTTATTTCGCTTGCCCCTCACCGTTCCTTCGCTTTGTTCGTGCGCTTTCCTTCAAACAAAGCCCCTTGAAGGGTTGCACGCACATGCACTCGTCGAAAAGAAAGCATTTCTACCCCCCCATGGATGCGGTACCCCTGGAGTGCGTGAGTTGCGCAATAAATCGCAAATTTGAATGCACTTTTTAGCTACGCATGGTTCATTGCGTCATGGTTCGTGCAAGAAGATTTGCGATCGTTAGCGATCGAGCATTGTTGACGAATCGGCAACCGAAAACAGCGAGCTGATGAAAAACTTAACTCATTTTATTCATTCAAAAGGCGTAGCAAATCTAGAATATTTTTTAACTGTAAGGTTCTCTTTTTCAATCGATTCTTCAGCAGTGCTAAAGACGTTCGATTGCAACATTCCCGATTTGTCCGTAGTGAATGGAAATGGAGAAAAAAACCTCTTTAATGACATTAACAAAAGCAATATGCAGAAACGAGGATTACTTCAGCTTTCAATCATCAGCTTAAGAAGCGTGTTGTTTATCAATAGGAACACTTCTCTAGATTGCGTTTCCAGTGTAAAAAGGACCAAGAAAAGGGGGAAGAAAATCGATCACACTTTGTATTGTGTGCGCCCTTCATGCATCATTCACGGCGGAATTATAAGGAACGCACACACACACGGGCGCGTATGAAATCCGACGAAAGCGCACGGGCATTCCGATGGTTGTAAGCGGGTAATGCCGGGTTCAACAACTAGTTATGCTAAATTTATGATCACCCCGTCGCCAGCCCACCGATTGCAGTGAATGACCGCCGGCTGCGAAAGGAAAAAAAAGACCCCCAAGCAAAGGACGAAGCGGAGAAAAGGTCCTTTCCCGTTGCACGCGGGGTTGTTGTGTACGTCGAAAGGACCCCGGCGTTTCGTTTGAGTCGTACGAAGCGGCGATCATTTGCATCAGAATGCAATTCAATTGTTTCCCGTCGATCCGGGTAGGGAGTGTAGGGAAATTCGCCACGGTGCTCCGCCCCAGGAAACGTAGAAAGTGCTGAAGAGGATTCGGAGGTGAATCACGCGAGTGCGAACCCGCGAACGAACGGAATCGGTGGTTTCGCGAGGAGAAAGTAAGCAGGACTTCGACCGGGAGCAAGGAAGGAAAAAAACCAACCGGCATTGCAATTAGAGAGGTTACGGACCCCGTATGGAGGACTCCTGTTCCCATTTACCATCCGTACGACCCGAAAGCAACTGGTTGGGCCAACACAAAGGAGGTTTACCAGAAGAAAGCGGGACGAGCGATCAAGACACGAAAACACACCGTAGAGTTCGTGGGTTCGATGGCAGCCGGAGGAAAAGAGCCACCAGAAACAACAAAACCGAAACGAACGAAACGGACAAAAAAGAACCCTTTCCATTCGAATGATAAATCGCATTCGCGCGCTTGTAGATGCGCCTTTGTGATTTGTATTTTTTTTTCTATTTGGCCCAGGGAGGTTGGTGGAAAATCATCAACACAAGTCGTAGCCGGGGCCCGGAAGGATTACGTAATTCCGTGGGACTGGCAGGGGTTTTCCACGCCGGAAATGGAATTCTTCGGTGGTGAATTCAAACCAGCACGCTTCCACGTGGTGGAGCGACAAGCCTTTGTCACATTGAACTGTCCGCTGCTGAGCCACTGGGCATTGGGGAGAGAGTGGCTTTTACAAAACGAGCAATTGATCCTTTCAGAATGGGCAAAAGAGAGAGCGTGAGTGAGAGAGAGAGAACGAGTGCGAGGGCTTTAGTTATTGGTTTGTGTAAAAATTTAAGCCAACATATCGCCTGGCCAAAAAACAATTCGGCAGTCAGGCACCCCCTTTTGTGAAAATAATACCGGGCTTTCCAATCGGTTGCCGGCGTCCTCGTCAATCAGCTTATACGTCTCGCGCTCGGGCGTGGTGGTTTTAATCTCCTCACTCGCTGGTGGCACACGTTTTTCCGCGCGAGAGTTGATTCTAAATTAACCAACGCCCCATGGCAGCGCCACGTGTTTCCAAACCCCCCAAGCCACCAGGGAGAGTGCAGGAGGCTCATTAAAAATTAATCTGATGCCAAAATTTTGGCCATGTTGGAAAAATTACCCACCCACTCGCTCTCCCTGGGCTGGTGGGAGGGAAATTGCTTTCCGTGTTGGTGTACCCTAATGGGTGGGGAAGCAACTAATTGATAAGCCCGCGTACACAACCAGTACACGCTCGGTGGAAATAAAAAAGCCACCCACACACACACACACAGTCGAAGCGCAAAATAATAGGCCCGCGGGATCATCATCAAAGGATTACATCGGCGTCAGCTGAGGAACCGAGAGCGGGGATTGGAATTTGAAAATTTCCCTCCGAAAAAGCTCAATCGGGCGCAGTTTTTCCCCCGCGAACGTCCTGGCGACGGGCAATGCCGGCGAGACGTCGTTTGGTGCGTTTAACTGGCGCGGCCTCCGCTTAAACAACAAGACTTTCCCCTAACGATGCGAGGTGCTATTTTAATGAGCGCTTTCATTTGCTGTGCAAGGAAGAAATCCACTTTTTATAACACATTTCATGGAGTTTAATGACGAGAAAGCAATCCACGGCTGGGGAAGTTTAACGAACGAGTTACTTGAAAACGTGGAAAAGGAAAACAACACACTCCGGCGAGTGAGTGGAAAATCAATACACTGAATGGGATTGTGGCCCCGTGCAAGAAATTCGTACCAATTTTTCGTCCGTCCGTCCATCTCACCGTCTGGGCGTTTTTCAGGAATTTTCTTGGGGACACTTTTCCTCAAACACTGTTCAAATTTGAAGTTTTGCAACCTACTCGCAACAAACTCACTCACAAGCAAATCGGTCCTCCACGCGACCGTTTGCGCACTTTCCGACTGTCAACGTGTCCACGTTCGCAGCATAAACAGCAGAACGAAGAATATGTCAATTTAATCAAAGCAAGCCTTTCTTCCTTCCCACAGTGACATGGTGAAACCCCGGTGCACTGGGAGCCGAAAGTGTTTGCTATTTTTTTGTCTTTTCCTTTCTCCATCAACCAGTCAACCTCGCGTTCTCGTCGTTACGCGCGCAATCATTGCTAGTTCGGTTAGGCGAAAGCGAGCCAAAGTCAAACGGGCAAGCAGGAACAGGGAAACATAATATCAACATAGCCCTCCATCCATGTGCGGGCGCAGAAGAGTCCCGGGGTCGATTCGGAAGCGAGAATCGAAACTGCAAAAGAAAACGCCCCCTGCCCGGATGCCGGATGAACTGAAACCGGTGATGTCACGGGAAAAGTGAAGAAAAGCCGAAAACTGCGAGCCACCGCCGGGAAAGAAACAAAATAAAAATCAACGACCCACATCGCTTCCTCGGCGTCGGCCTTACCGACACTCCCACACCCCCACACACGCTTCCGATGCGGGTGCGATGGTGCTGCGGAAGACCTCCTGGGAGAGATTTCCTTGGGTGGAAAATTTGACAACGTGCACACACACACACACATGCTGCGATCGAAAAACGGAAACCCTTTTCATTTTGTGCGTGGTATGTGTGTGTGTTTGTGTGTGCTTTTCCTACGCTTTGCTTCTTCCATTTCATGTTATTTTTCCGCCCGTTACCGGAACCAGTGCAAGACAACACGGCGTGCGCTCACGGTTTCACACAATGCGCTGGAAGTTTGCTTATTTTCGAGCCCTACACCCCCTTATAAGCATCGCACAGTTTTTCGGCGATAAATATAAAAATTGATGAGTCCTTTCGTCCTTCGGCCCGGGCCGGGTTCGTGACGGGGCCTGGAAAATCGATAGCGAGAGTGTGGCAGCAACCAAATAACAAAAAAAAAGGCCAACAAATGGTGCCCGTTGGCTCGGTGAGCTGGCTCTCTCTGTGTGTGGCGTGTGATTTCTTGATATACTTTCTTTTATTTCTCTTTTGCTCTGCGACTTCCTTCCGTTTCGCTCCGTTGTTGGCAATCCCCACGCGGGCATCGAGAGGATGGGCTTAGCGGAATCCGTCAAGGCGGGGAAAAAAAGCGGAAAAAAGCTTCAGCGCAGCTAGGGAAATCCTTCCGGTGCACAATTGGCAGCACATGGCTAAGCGAGAGAGAGAGAAAGAGCACGCGCTCCATGATGGTAATGGTGATGGGATCTCCGCCGGGGCAAGGGAACCCCACCCGGCAATCAAATTCTTCGGGTGGTGGGTTGGAAAAATCCCTCCCAACACGGTTGCTCCGGACGCGAAAAGAGAGTTCCGCGGGGTTGGCCTTTCGCGAACAACCGCCGTCCTTTAGACAAGGACCGTGCGGACACATGAAGACATCGGTCGGAAGTGTAATTTATTCGGCGACTAACGACAATCGAGAAACAGGAGGCGGTGGAAGACATTTTCCGTTCTGTCCATCCCCTCCCCCACCGGAAGCGATTTTCCGAAAGTGACAAGAAGCGACAAAGGGGTTTTGCGTGGCGAGTGGAATGATCCGCTTTCCCGATCCGCCTTCTGGCACTGCTTTATGAAGTCGCTTCCGGGTATCGAATTCCGCACGGCGCAGAGTTCCGGTTGTCCGGTGGTAATATCCTTGGAGGAACACGCGGTTACACGCCACTCGTCGGTGGCCGTTTGCGTGTGGAGAAGAAGCCAAAACTCGGGGCAAATGGAAATTGCAGCATTTTTAGAGAAAACCACCAACGAGACTGCGAGAAAGGATGGGAGAGGTTGGGAATTTTTGTTCGGAATTTCACACTGATTGGTTCGCGGGATTCAATTGGCTGAACCTTTCGATCGAAAAGGGGTTCCCTGGTGTTGAGCGGTGGCTGCGTTTATTCCCACCAGGAACATGGTGCAAATTGTCGTCTTAATCATTTGCAGGACGACAACACAATCTAGTAGAAGGATCAAAAAAGAAATCTCGAATCTAGCTCATATGAGTATAGTTGAGGTTATACTAATTAGAAAATGAAGAGTAAACATAAACTGAACTCCCTTCGAACAGCTCCAGAGACGTTCCTCCACACGAGCCATACTAATTTGCTCGTTTCTCTCAGCCTCAATCCTGAATGATGTTCTGTCGGTGTTCTCAGAACCTGACACACGCGGTTTAAACAAAAACGACACTTCCTCAAAGCTCAATCGAAAGCATACGAAAAACAAAAAAAACCCACCAACAAATGATTAACTTTGTTACGGTAACGACATCGTTATGGCCGCACGCTCGCGAACCCATAGCACACACCCTGGGGTCTTGGGACAACGCAGCGAAAAAAAAAGTGAAAGGGACCTTGTTAGGAAATTATTTATCACCTTCGATTGCACCGGCTATATGCCGTGAACCCGGTCCAGTGCCACACCGCTCTGAAAAGCAGATTGGGCGGGATGGAATCCCACCGAACTCCCCCGTGGCAGGATCGCCGGATAACGAATTCTAACGAACTCCGGCGAAAAACCCCCCGTTGGCCGAAACCGTTAACGAAGCCGGAACCCGGGGCTAATTTGTTGCTAGCTCCGATTCTCGGTTCCACCGGTGTGTGTGTGTGTGTGTGTGGGTGGAGTGGGAGAGGGGGGGTCGTTCTGGAGGGAGGGTCGGTGGGTCGGGGTAGACAATTTGTACCAATTCGTGTTTCTAGCGCGATGGCGCGTTCACGGGTAAAGGTTCCCGCGGACCGGAAAAGGAAAAGTCCCTCGAGCTCTGCGAGTCCTTCGAGAGTCCTGCCTGAATCGAGCCAACGTGGCGTGGTGGGGTAATGGAATTCCAAGGAGACCACCCTGTGGCCGATTCATCCACCTTATTGCGGGTGATCTAACGAAGGAAGAACCTTCGCTTCTCTCTCTCTCTCTCTCTCTTTCTCTCTCTATCGCCCTCGGTCCGGAAGCAGCGAATCGCAACCGGTCGCGGAAAAAAGGTTAATAATAATCGGACCTCTTTTCCACCCCAACCCAACCCAACCCACCCCATCTAGTGCCACCGTGGCCAGGTCAACTGCCAACGTGCGAACGGTTTGACACTGAATGCCGCGAGGGTCGGTCGCGTGACGATTGGTAGGAAAAGCGTACACAGGCGTGGGGGTCCCAAGCAGGACCCTAAACCCTCACGGGACCCCATGGGTGTATGGGTGCGTGTGTGGTTTACCTCCCACTCTGCCACGAGCAAGTGCTGCCGTTGTGGGTTGTTGCTTGCTATTTATTTAGAAGTTTTCTCTTCACTTTCTCTCTCTCTCTCTTTCTTTCTCTCACAATGGAACGCACTCCGACAGGACTACCGGAGTAGAGCACCCCGAGGGAGCGGTCGATGGAATAATTCAATAAATCGAAAAACAACGCACACATCGCGGCCAGGGCTCTAACGAATCGTGCGTACAGGTGATTGCCGGGCACGGAAGGCGAAAGAAAAAGTTCGACTAATCTGATCACGCAGGACGGCTGGTGAGGCGTGTGATGGATTTCCCTGCAGCATGTAAATGGGTTTTGGCGCAGCGGAACCGTTGGGTGTGTGATAAAAGAGAGACAAAAAAGCACGCTTTCCTGAAGAGTGATGAGGAATACAAACTCCGCTGGACGACCTCGTGATGGCCAAGTGGCAGGCAGCTTGATCAGCATATAGAGATGTTGAAAGAATTCGATGGCTAAATGCTTAAATATAATTCTACAAAAGAAATCGTGCTGCGTATCACAAGCACTGCCATTCATGAATGATTGTCTGGGAAGAGATGACTTCATGCCATTCTTTGTCTTGCTTCATGCGATGAGAAGAATCATGAATGTTGGTGGCATTCAGAGAAAGGAATCCTGATTTTCCTGGATTGTATCACCTACCTCATAGTATGGCTTCTGAAGGGGCTTAGAATAGGGGAAAGTAAACCACAAACTAGATGCTTACAGAAAACCCCACCAGAGTACGTGTGAATGAACCCGTTTTCTCTGTGATGCTGCCTCATTCAAGAACCCCCCCAGGCAGTTATTTGAGCTAGTTCCTTGAAACCACTCCTAGGCGGTGATGTTTCTCAGAATTATAGTACGACCCAGGAATCACTTCAACAGCGCTCCCAGCAATTGTAGCGGAATTACGACGCATCCCTTTCATGCTACCAGCAACCAGCAACAATGTATAGCATCGTATCGCTTTGAAGGACTACACAAATGGCGTAGAAACGAAAGACTCGTTTTGCCATCTCAATTGGAATCCCTTTAAGATTTACCGATAAACATCACGCGAGCACATTTCGTATGCGACAATAAAATTGCGAACAATCGATTCCCGAAGCCGTGAGCGCTCCGTTCCGTAGTTCCACCGTGACACACGTCCATAAATCGCACAATGTCTCAGCGCGTCCGCGTTCGGTTCTGGAGCAAACAAAACGGAGCGTGTAATAATGTGAACAAAAAAAAAAGCTATAAAGTGAACGAAAGAAGAAGTAGCACCATGCGGAAAAAAAAGGATATATATTCCTGCACAATATGAATAGGCTGATTTTTATGGCATTCGAGACGAAAAGGCACAGCAGCCAAAAAACAGAGAACCATGAACCGAATCACATCCTGCCCGATCATCTACGGGGGGTCGGGAAACGCTCGGTAATGTCCTCGAGGCGGGAGAGCAAACGCAAAACGGATATCGGAAGGTGGCCAAGAATTAAATCTCGCGCACTAAAAACCGTTTTACTTCGGGTGCAATTTCCAATCGCGCAGCAGCAGCAGGCCATGACGCCGAGAGTCACTTCTCTGTTGACGGGGTGTTGTTTTTCTTTTTTTTTTTGGTCCGCTCTCATCTACTTCGTCCCAGGGTGTGTATGTGCCATAAAAGCTGCGCCATAAATCATACCTGTGTGCAGTCGCCGTAAAGGAAGTGAACTGTGAAATAGCGCTCCGGGGCCAAAAGGGCCCCACCCTGGCGATGGTGTTGTGGAACTGGGTGTGTGGGTCTCGAGCCGAACGGAAACGTGCAGAAAATATAATTTACATCAGAAAACACTTTCAGGTCTTGTCGGTGGTGGTGGTGGTGAGGAGAGTTTCGGCAGCAGCCAAAGTAGGCCCTGGAAAATGGGGAGACATTTTGAAGAACAAAAAACGTCATCAACACCGCCAGAATCCCGCCGTGTGCCATAAAACGTCGCGCGAGCTAGCTGGGGGGGCATTACAATCATAAACGTCAAATCGATAAAAAAAATATAATTCAACTACAATCTGTTCGCGACCGTTCGTCTTGCCGAAACGAGAAGCACAACAACAAAAATAACACACGTAACGAATCCGTCATCATCATCCGAGTGAGGGGGCTTCTTTTTCTCGTTCTCGAATTTCAACGAAAAATTTTCATTCCATCCGTCGAGCATTGCACTATTTTCCCAAAGTCCTGGGCAATTTTTATACCCATCATTAACTGTCAACCCCGACGAGCGACCGACGGTTCTGGGGTTCGAAACCGGCCAGATAATAGCCCGGTAGAGCAGAGATTCCCGTCATCGTCCTGGCCGGCAGAACGTTCGCCAGATAAAGGACACCAGGCATTCAATGGTTCGATGGCTTCCTTGCGCTAAGGACACAAACCCAGTGGCCGCTTTCAGTGATGATGAACTGGCACGGTGACGGAACGGTGAAGACACGGGTAAAAGAGCACCATCTATCTCTCTCTCTCAGAGGGCCGTAGCTGCTCCTATTGGCCCCGGTCCCGGTCCCGAGGGGCAATAAAATGTTTTAGAATAATTCTCACTTTCGTTACCGCCGCGCATCTGGTTTTTGTCGGGTGGATTCGGGCATGTCTTCCCGCTGCGAGTTGCTGTGGCCACTGGTGCATAGGGCTCGCGATGCAAAAGGTGTAATAAAATTACTTTTATTATCAGCACAGCACGTTTTCCGGCGGAGTTGTTTTGTTCCGGAGAAGGTGTCGGTTCGCTTCCTATGGTACACTACGTATTTATTACTATTATTTTATTTTCATCCCCGTGCGTTCGTTTTCTTTCAAGCGTCTTCTTCATGCACGCTGGAAGAAGAGAATCCCTCTGCCGCATCTACCAGCGCACCGATTTTCGTTATCAAAGAAAAAGAAGGGACGCAGCACTCGCTGGCATAGGCTTTGATGATAGCTGTTCTGTTCCCGGTGTGTGGTTTATTTCTTTTTCCTTCATTCCCTGCAACCAGCCAGTCTTCCCGGCCACAACACATCAACGTACCGCGGTCAGTACCGAACCTGAAGCACCATCAATCGGCGTCTGGCGGTCTCTTATCGATGACGCGAACAGAGGAGTCGCTTCAACTCGCGTCGGATGATAACGATGCCTCGCTGAGGCGAAGAAGAGGGAGAGCCAGCGAAAAATGCCACAATTCCTTTCATCTGGCATCGGTGGGTGGGTTAGCATAAGCATTCCCCCAAGGGATCCTGGGCACGGATTTTTCCCCCCATATTCTGTTTCATTCGTTTTTTTTTCTATTCGCGCTTTTGACCGGGCGTCGCTTCTGTCGATTATAATCGGTCGAACGGAGAGCCACGCGATGGCGATGGAATCAAATCATCTGCCAATCTCGCATTTTTTATGTTTGTTTCGAACGTTTCCACTCGCAAGCTCTTTTCAGAGCACTCCATCCACTTGGGAGCGTAGTGGCCACAGAAGGGGAATCGTGGACAATCCTTCGGGGCTCTCGATCTCGTTTGATGTTTGTTTGACAATAAATATCGCTGTGCGGTTGATTGCAATTGGTTCGAAATAAAAGAGGGAGCAGAAGAAAAAAAATACAATGCCACACAAACGAATCGGCGACAGGAAAACGTGTTTCAAAAGTTGTTTTTTTCAAGCAAGCGATGGATTAAAAAAAACACGTGTTTTATATACTTAATATCTCTCTCCCCGCCCATCAAGAGAATTGGGTGGGGATCCACTTGGGCTCGTCCGGGATTTGAACCCGGGACCTCTCGCACCCGAAGCGAGAATCATACCCCTAGACCAACGAGCCGGTTGAAAGCGACGGCGCTTGAAAAAGACTCTACCACGCATGGTGCACCTGTTCCTTTCCATTTTAATTGATAAAACAAAGGCACGAACTTCAAGTCAATACATGCGAATGCATGCAATATGCAGTCGCAGCAATGTGAGAGTAAAATGCAGATTCAAATTTAACGTTCTGTTGCAAACAAAGGTATGAAGCGTTCTAGCAATGACATGTAAGCACACAAATGCACAAATCAACGTTGTGACGGAACAATTACTTGCATCCTTTTGTCACCTTTTTCGCCAATCCCGGGAGCTATTCTGCGGATCATCAATCACACAAAATCTTGCACCGTGAATTCGAAGTAGGCTAAACATTTCCTCCACGTCGTTCCCTTAGCAACGTGGAACCTTGCGTGGCTGAGCTTGGAACGCTCATCCCACTGGCACGGAGGGACAAATTGTTTTACGACCAGCGTACCATCACCCGCGGCTAATTCTGGGTGCCTTTCTGGGACACCTGGCCAGCAAAGCAGACAGGCAGTGTTGTGTACCGCTGACTCGGCAGAAAATGACTCCCTGCGGAAAAGACGTTTCTCGGTATGGTGTTTATTTGTATGTTATTTTTTCTCTGTTGCTCTATTCGAAGGATTTGCCATTCCCATGCGAGTGATCTTTTACGCTCTCTCTCTCTCTCTCTTTCTCCTGTCTCTCCGTCATCACTCGATGCACACACAATTGATTCAGGCGCTTTTCCCATTCCGCTTGACATCTCAGCCTGTCACAACACCATGACGACGCACATTTTGAGGTAATGATCAGATGCATTCCTTCTTTTACCGGATAGATGGAGACGCGTTTGCACGGAATGAATTCGTGATTTTCTTTTTTGCAATATCCGCCTTCTTTCAGCATCATTTCACCGACTGTTTACCCAAGAAGCCATGTTGTTATAGCATTTTCACGCAGCGGGAAAGTTGTTTGTGTACAAGTTTTCCCAACAGTACCCTGCAAAAGCCAATCGAATGGCTTGCGAGTACCAACCTCGCTCGCAAGCAGTTAAAAGAGAGTTAGTTCTTACGGGTCCTTCCCAAATGCGACCTCCTGCAAGCCATTAAATCTGCATACGAGTGGGCTTCTTGTGTGGCGGCGTATACATTTCGTGGGACATTGCGAACGAATTCTTCCCCAAACGAAACACAGCTCCGATTGAAGCCCCAGCCATCGCCGGTTTCGAAAGGAATATCGTCCACAATTAAGTTCTGATTTGGTATGCGTTTGTGTAGTAATTCCTTTCGACCGACACCGAAACACTCGAATGTGTTCCGAGCCGTGCCACCATTAAGTGAAACCCCACTCTCGGACAAAAACCCAAACCCAAAAGCAGCCTCCGAAACCGGGCCAACAACGACACCCTCCATCCCAGGGCGGAGTGGGAAGTTTGAACGTTAACGAGACAACATAATACACAATCGCACGGACAAGGACATTCGAGCGCAAGGAGGGCCAGTGGTTCTATCGTTAGAGCACATGGCCGAGACCCGGAGACGTCGTGTGTGTTGTGCGCGACGTTTATGCTTCCCTTAAAAGGCGTACAAATAATTAAAACTTAATTCCTCGCTCTTGCCGCTCTGCTGGCCGAACGCTCGAACTGCTCTCGGCAACTCGGACGAAACTAAGCGGAAACTATCATCAGCTCGAACGACCTAATAAATTCAATTAAACAACGATCATGCGCTTCGGGTACGGATCCGGGGGGGGGGGGGGTCGCACTTCTATGGGGCCTGACTCGATCTAGAGGATTCCTGGTCGTCGAGAGAACGACTTCACTTTGACCCGTCGAATGTCTCCGGCCAGGCATCAAGTCCACCGAGTGTTTGTGTGTGTGTGTGTCCTTTCTGTCTCACGAGGCGAACACGGCGTTGAAGTGTAATTGAAATAAATAATAAATAATTGTTCTAAAGCATCCGACTTGCGACTGGGAGGGCGAGTCGGTCGTGAGGCTCGTGATATGTCAAAATCGCTCACATTCCTTCCGGTGGGTTGGTCGTGGAGCGGAGATGAAATTGCTCCCCAGTGGCAGGATTGTGTTCGGAATGGGGGGCTTTTTTTCATGCTTCACTTCAGGTGTCTTTGTGTTCCGACCGCCCGAGAGAAGGGCCTTCTAAGGTGGAACTTTAGCAGCATCAGACGCTGGCTTCAACCGGCTTGGGGTTTGTCAACCGATACGAAGGGCATCCCGTGAGCGATGGCAATGGGGACGATATCAAACATACTGCTAACGACCCTTAACCATGATTCATCAAACTGCGTCTGCTACAGCCACCGTTCGATCGTCATTTTTATATGCGCGTGCTTCATTTGCAGTCGTTCAATCGTAATGCAATGAAAGCAAATTCCTTCAAAAATGCGAATATCGAGCCACAATTTGCAGTGATGGTTTTTCTTCTTATTGTGAGCGGACTCTTTTCACTCAGACGTGATGAATCTTCCCGTGACTGATTAAGCGAAGACTCAAGCGGTCCCAAACACTCATTATAATCAACATTTTACAGGATTAATTTTTCTTTAAAAAACGGCACACAACAATGTGTGAAGGTTTGCGAAAGGCGCAGCAGTATAATGTTGGTGTGTTTTCGCGCACGGGAGGTTATAGGTGGGCATTAAAAACAAAAACAATAATCGAAGTACAAGGCCGTACCATTAATTGTACGACAGGCAGGCAGGAATGCAGATGAGTTTGGAAAAGGAAAGGTTCGTTTTAAGACCAGCCGTGCAATCAATATAAAAATCCCAGCCCCCAGAATGGCACCAGAAATCCGCAGTACCGAGAAATTACCATCATCGTGCCCCGGTGGTGGTGGTGCAAGCCGCGAAGTAGAATAAAAATAACGATAAAACGTTCTGCATTAAATAATAAAATCCAGCCATTTTTTCCCATCTCTCCCGTGTGCGTGTTTCGCTTTTTTTTCTTCTATTGCTCCTTTTCCAGGGGGAGGCACCAGCACCAGCGGGATGGGTAGCTTTTCCGGGATGAAATTTCCCGTTTCCCGGAATCATTATGCGTTTTTGGTGGTGGTTCCCGGTTTTTTATAATGTCATTGCGCGTGTTCCCGACGGGCCTTCACGTTAATCCCGAGGGTAGCAAGGCGTCGGATCAGGGAACGAACGTTTTGTAATTTGATTTGACGATAGTTATATCGCCTCCGCCAGGCTGCTCGCCGAAAACCCTCCTCACACGACGCACCAGTGAGCGAACGAGCGAAAGAACTTAGCAAAAAAAAAAAAATAAGGCGACTCAAACGACTAACGATAACGATGGCAAATAAATGAGCATGGGATGACTTGACGGTTACCATGGTTACCGAGCGATGACGCAAATGACGTTTCCCGCCCAGAAGCGCCCGGATTGTTCGCGACTAGTGCGCTAGTGGTGCATGTCCTGTGCGACGACCGCCGGCGGCCAGTGGTGCATCGTCCTTTTCCTGACTTCTTCAAACTCAAACTTAAATTCCAGCTTTCCAGCTCGTCCAGGAAAAGTGTGTAACGATCTTGTTAGGGGATGGTTATTTTGTAACACGAGCCCGTTTCCCGTGGAGACGAGCGTGACAGTTGGACGGAAACAGAAAAGTTGCTGTACGAACATTCTACGAATGGAAAATGGCCAATTGACCCGTACGGAGAAGCTGTAACGATATTTTCAGTCCAACTATCAACGCTCATCTATGTTTAGCTGCTTGCAAATACGCAACTGGACGCATGGGAATAAGAATCAGCAGGCAAATAAAAGTACAAATTGCCGTCAGCAGCACACGAAACCCCCGTATTGCCATTTGCCCATCCAGCGGTGACCTTCGAAAAGGGTCGAATCGTTTGCGGTTCGGGTAATAAAAATAAAAATCTGTCCGTCACATCCTGCCCGATGACTCAACCGGGGTTGGTTCTGGTGGGCTGCAGCGCGTCATAACTCTGACTCTGACCACGAACACGAGACGCAACAACTCCCTCCACCGAGAAGGTGGTCCCGGAAATTCGATCCGTCAGCGGCGTAAAGAGCCCGGCCATTTTATTATCTTCTCCCTGCGCATCTTCCACGCAGAAAGGTTATGGGTTTCGTTATGCAATTTTTACGGTCCTTCGAACCCGTGAAGTCCACGCGGCAGCTGACAGCAGTCCTCCGCGGAGAGCGAAGGGTCCTCCGGGATCGGATCATTTAGAGCCTCGCGCGGCCGATGATGTTCGTCATCACTCAAACTGCGCCGTTGCAAGCGCGTCTATTATCATACGCTTCTCAGGAGACCACCCATTTCCCGTGCAATGAAAAAGGAGGGAAAAAGACCAAGCAACAAGAACAAAAAATACCGGCACCAGCAAAAAGAAAAGCGCGAACTAAAGCACGCCAGCAGGCGCACCCCGCGATTCAGTCAGCTGTCGTCGTACCGGCGCGAAGAACCGGAAACGGTGGCATGCGAAATTCTGCCACCACCGGAATTACATAATCGCGCAAACCGGTCTTCCTTCTGTGGGGTTGAATTCTTGACGATGGCAATCTCCCGTTTCGCTTCGCATGCGTTCTTGAGTGCGTTCCAACTCTTCTCAGCTGTTGTGTTGTGCCTCGCGGTGTTCGGTGGTGGTGAATTCTTTTCGCTCACCTCCATTTTTTTTTGGCACGACGGGGAGTTCTCGAGGACCCCCTTCGCCCTTTCCATGACATCCGTTCAGGTGGGCGCTCCAAGTCCACTTTACCCCTCCGAAAAGGTGTGGTGTTGATCTCTCGCTCTCTGTCTCTCTTCCACGCGCTGGAAGTGGATGGAAAATCAAAACCCAAAAGGTCTAACCTTACGCTGCAAAAAAGGGGTTTTTGTTTCAGGCGGAGGGAGCGGTTTCCTGTTCCGAAAAGGTGCTCCGTCGGATGACCGAAATTTGTCGACCCCGCCACACAGCACAGCTGGAAGGCCGGTGGATGGGTTTTTTTTGTTTTTCTCCGCAAAGTTTCCACCGCACACGGCAAGCGCTCCCTCGCCCCGTGGGGGTTCTTCTTTCGCCGAAAGCATAAAATTTATGCGCAGTTCTCGGATTGCCGGTGCGCGCGTTTGTGAGAGTGCTGGGTTTTTTTTTCGTCCACTTTGGAAGAGAAGGAAGCAAAACGTACGGCAGCAAGGATGGTAGCGAAAAAAGAAACGCCCTAGAAGACGCGTTCCCATTCGTCCGCGAAACCACACCAGCTTTAACATATGCTAACGGCACACATACACGCGTTTGGGTTTAGAACAGCCACGGAATCGGAACTGGATCATGAAACGTCATGTGACTGTGCGAGAGCATAAAAAGTCAGCACAAAACAACGGTAAGAAAGAAGTCCTAAACACCAAGAAGCCTTTCGAGAGAGAGAGAGAGAAACCCCTTCTTAGAAGCCTAACCACGCTTGACATTGACTAAATGCTCCACGCCATGGCCTACTAGGCGTTTATTTGCGGCCCAAGTTCTACTGCGCTTTGAGCCCAACGAGAGAGAAAGAGAAAAAGAAAGAAAGGGAGCTGAAATTATGCTCCGAGCATAAATATTTCATCCAGGACAAATTTCGAACAAAGCGCCGGTTGTCGATGAAGCCGAGATGTTTAACGTTAATGCCCTTTCCGAAGTTTGGTTTCGGTGCCGGCATTCCGCTTCCCAAGGAGGCAAGATTTTAATGGAGAATTGGGATTTTTACAGCAACGGAGCTGATGGAGCTCCCCTGTCGATCCGTCCGTTCGTCAGCGGGAAAGAGTTGAGAGGAATTTCAATTATCTCTGGCACGGTTATCTGCGATCATAATTTACTGAATTGCCGGGAAGTTAGTGTTTAATTTTGTACAGCAGTTCGAAAAGCGGGAAAACAGCTCCCTACGCTCGAAATGGACTGGGAAAACGTCGCTTTCGCCGTTTCCGCGAAAATTCTGGCACGTTTGAGAGGCTCGTCTTCTGATTTGCGAGGGATGTTTTGTTTAACAATAGGGATTCAGATTTGTCGCTTACTTTGCATAAAAACCATCAAAGGCTACTTGGACTGAAGTGACGCGACGAATGAGTACACTTTTGACAGCACTTTTCAACCTCGGTCTAGCACACGCTGACAGCTGATAATTCTCACGTCACACGGAACCTTGCCGCCGGCGTCATCGAAATATTTGTTTGAAAATAATCACCCACCCATCCCAACCACCAGCTGTCCGGCATTCACGGCACGCCACGATCGATCGGCACGTGCATGTGATAGAAAATCCGGACCGCCTCTCACACGGGAAATGTCCTCGAATTCTTGCGATCGGTGCGTGAACTGTCCACACCTAGGTGTGGGTGAGGAGTGAGCGTTATGACGCAAAAAAAGGCGATCCTAAAATAGCACGTTCGATGGAACCGCGCGATTGGATACGCTGTGGAAATGTCACTGGATAAAAATACGGTACGCGCGAATGGGTGGGATAAACGAGAAGAACATTCCACCCATTTTTCCTCCAAGTATAGTCCGTGGGTGGACTACGTGCGGGATGGGTTTTCGCGAATGATGATTTCCGCATCAACTTCGCCCACTAAATTGGACCTCAAGACAAGGCGTGACGATTCTAAGGTGGAAGCGTAGGTTTCACAGGATTAATTTGAACGGAAAACACGTGTACGGCTAGAAAGTGCCACTGTTCCTGCAGCGTGGTGAGTAATGGCCTCGAAAAGATCGTCACACGATACTAATGACGCGTGACATGCAAGGTTAGGGAGTCTGAAATGTAGAACCACATTAGAACACACATAATTGCTTGAAAAAACTTACTTCAGATTTGTGTAAAGGCAAGCATTACTATTGTCTTTAGTAGAGACGTCACTGACCTGGCCAACCTCGTGAATGCCATCATTGGCAAGATTAATGCAGTCGCCCGGTTTACTTAAGGGGTGTTCAACCACCCTTACCAACAAAAATGATCACGGAATTGCTGATGCGGGCGATTGTTTTGATCACTGGGACAATTCTCTTCGACCTGACAGCGAGAATTACATTGGCGCGCATAAATTAACACCAAATGGAACCATTCTCACTAAACCAGCTAGTGAGGATAGTGGAAAGTATACCACCTTTTCCTCGGGCGACTTTAAGCCTTCCTTCACGAACAATTTGATTAATGAGCACGTGCCTCGCACACGTTTTGTGCAGTGAAATGGAGCAGGTTTTGATAAACAAAACCCCGAATCCGGATGCCTAGGCGATCTCGGCGATAGGCCTAGGGCCTTCGTATGGGGTAGGTCAGTTACATCCCTCACACTGGGGGGTTTCATTTTCGCATTTCACAAAATCCCACCCATCCGCGGCGATAAATCTCTGACCGTGCGCGCGAATCGTGCAAAAACAAAAGTATTGTAAGGTTTTTTTCATCTTACATTCGGGCATAAAACAGCCGCACCCGGGGCATGGAAATGTGAAAAAAAAAACCCAACACGCCCGGATGAGGAGGTGCAGCAGTTGTGCAGCGATAAATAACTCCCGCTCGCGATGATATACGGTTTCAGCCGATGAGACCGGGCGGACACAAAAATAGCTCTCGAAACGGCGGAAGCAGTGGCGAAAGCAAAAAAAAATTGATCAACAACAAAACAACAGAGAGAGAGAGAGAACAAAGAAATCAGCAAAACCAGCCGCGAACGCGCTACGTTTCGAAACGCAGCAAAATAAAAAAGAGCAGCAGAAACTAAACCGAGCCAAACAACACACAACAAAAAAACAGTATACAAGCATAACAGCGTTGAATTTCACCCCCCAAAGTGGGGTGGTGCACCGTGCACTCGGCTTATGATGCACTGACGCGGTTCCACGTTTGTTTTTCGCGTGCTTTTTTCGTTGTCTTTCTTTTTCTTCTCCACCCGAGTTGTTCTCGATGATCTTGCACTTCTGTCGAACGGTGCTTTCGGATTGGATTTCAGAACCCCTTCGGCTGGAAAGCCACCGTCATCGAGCTGTGTGCTATTTATAAATGTACCGATAACACACCCGAGGGGCGGAATCAAAACAACGGTGTCCAGTGTTTGCTTGCACCGAACTTGACACTGACCGCGTATATCAGGGCGGCCTGATGCAGCTCGATTCGCACGCCACCGTCGCGCGCCTTGGCTCACGCCCTTACTCGATAAGGGCTCGGTTCGTTCGCTTCGTCAAACTAAGTAGGCGATGCGATTTGACCGGCCCTTCGACGTGAAGCAGCTGGAAATGATAGATAAACGGGGACGCGCGTATCCTAGCAACCCTGGTGACATTTCACCGCACACTCTGTTCTGTCGATCCGAAATACGATTGACCTCAGAATTAAACCAATTACGCGTTCCATCGCGCCATCCTTCCTTGTGGATAGGAAAACTACTCTCACCGCCCTGTGGAGCGGGAACGAAATTTATACTCCACTGTAGCTGAAATAGGAAAACTTTGCAAATAACTCAATCACTCGCCCATTCTTCTCGTGATACTTTCGCAATATCTCTGCCCAGCCCGCGCGTCCGGTTCTTTTGGGACGGACGGTGATGAAACTATTTCAATTTGACTTCGGCCGCAGTTTGTCAATGGAATTTTGAGTTCGGAAGGAACTGGGGCGGTTTTCGTGGTGGCTGCGGGTGTGGCTGTGAAAAACAATCCCAACCCGCATCGCCACGTTTCCCTAAATAAACCAACCCTACCGCTGTTTCGATGCGTTTGCTGTCCACAAGCAAAAAAGGAATGGAACCCGCCAGTCCGTCCGTCCGTTCGTTCGTTCGTTCGTTCGGAATGGAAAAATAGTTTTGCCCACTGTGCATCAAACGCTTTATTTGTTCCCTTCCGACCGCAAGGGAACGTACTTACAGCGCTAAAATGCCACCGTTACAGCGTCGAGGTCGGTCCACTGGCGCCAGCCGTCCGTTCTGTCGGTATGCTCTCGCAATAAGACGGGATGAATTCCGGCGCAAATTTTATGTGCCATCAGTCACACACCACGCAGCCCGAAAACCGGCCACATCCCGGAAAGCAAAAGAGGCCCCCACAGGACAGGATATCTCATAACACGGACGCTCGTGGAACGTTATGTGTCTTTCGTCCTTCGGGTGGCCTCGCTCGCTCGTTTACTTCCAGGGTGGTTGGATGATTTCATTTGTCACTTCAGGACTGGGCACACGAGGAACATCATGGCGGGATGGCATTCAAAATTTCCCGACACATCCTGCGCCAATCGGTGGGGACGTATGACGCCACGCTGGCACATTCTAACGTCCAGCGTAATGCTGTTCACTGCTGGTGTCCTTCGGCACCCGCGAACCGGTCCTTGGTGGAAGGAATTTAATTTTACCTCGCTTCAAACCGCTTTCATGCGCTATTGTCGCGCTGACAGTCGCAGAATCGTAAAGGACGGGTGGATGTATCTTTCATTAAAGATATATAAGCCAGTAATAAAACATATGCCAACCAAAATTGTTTCTTTATAATTTTCGGTACCAAACAAAGCTAGAGATTTACCTTTTTTTTGATCAGGACAACCATGCGATGAAGAAACTCAACTAAAATGACCCTTTCTCCACTCAAGTCTTCGTCCAATGAAACTATTCCCTTCCTAGCAATTGTTACTTACTTTTACTGTTTTCCAACGTTTTTTTTGCCTCTCCCCATGCTCAATTTAATGACACCAGCTAGTGGGGGCATAAAAAATACAGACGAACCTGATTTTATAACAACCGCCTCTAAGTGGAGAATTTTTAGCTGATGAGACACCGAACGCAAGCAACTGGAATGCGTTTGCTGCAGCACGGCATTCGTTCGCTGATTTCACTCAAGTGCAATCGTCCTGGCTAGCTGGCCATTCCAAACCGAAACAGGAGCTCTCCAGGCGTCAACTCAACCAACGGAACGGAAAGGAATCGCTCATTGTGATGCAACCGAGCAGGAAAACGACCGCTCGGCTAATGTCCCCGGATTGCACACCAGTGTTCCCGAGGGATGGAGAAGATTTTCCTCCACAAAAACAGGAAAAATTTCCACAGAAAATGACCGACACGATGCACAAATGTCAAAGAAAATCTGACACGCCAGCGCGAGCACCTCGCGCAGGAATTGGCCCCGACTGTCGCTTTTGAGTGGCCAAGCAGGAGAAGCGAAAGAAGGAAAGCCCCCGAGGAAAGCAAGGTCCGAAAGGATGTCCGTGCAAAATTCCAACACACGGCAGTGATTAAATTTTTGTCCCCAGTTGCAACAGGAGGAAAATTGCTTGCGACGGTCATATCTGACCCCCAGCCGGTCGCCAAACGTCTCCATTTCGTGAGATCCGTACCGAGGACAGTATGGAGCGTTGATAACGACACTGCTGCCTGCACTGGAGAGCTTTCGTCAGCTGGCTGGCCACATCCGAGGGCGCCTTTTGAGCCAACCGGGGCACAATATTAGACACTCGACTCGGCTCGGTGCCTCGTAAGCACTATGTGTTTCTTGTGGAATGCATTGCGAGGTGCGAGATATTGAGGCTTGGATCGAATGCTATGCTTGCGCTTCGGGGTGGATTTCTTTTTCCTGTTTTGAACGACATCTCCTCCCGAAGCCCAGAGCTCAGGGCCAGGGACTTTCCAGCTATTGTGTGGGTGAGTGTGTGTGGGTGTGTCTGCAGAGGCCCATTAAAGCAGCTCTCGTGCGGCTTCATCATCGCCATCTGCCGTTCCGGATCGGTCGGTTGACTATTTCTTTTTATCTCTTTCTCTCTCTCTCTCTCTCTCTCTCTCTCTGTTCCATGCCTTATGCGGACGTCGTTCACACGCCGAATTCGCGCCGAAGAACAAACCAAGCACTTTTCGCAACGCGTCAAAAGCGCACCAAAACCCACCCGGTGCGCGTTTGGGAGGTGGAGGAGTTGGTTTTCCTTTTTTTTTGGGCGTTTTTTTTGCCTTTGTTGCTTCCCCAATTTTACGACCGCGAGAGAATAAAAATCCCGTATGGCAAATATTCACCTACCCCCCGCGCTCTGCAACGGCGCGCCATGGGTGTGTGGTGTGAAATATTTAACAAGCGCAAGAAAAAGCCAAGCAGCCCCGAAAAAAAAAGCAAGACCACCCCTCGGGCCACACGGCACGGCACAGCTTCCAAACGCGGCTGGAGGATGTGATTAGATGGCACACGGCGAAGAGGCCACCCTCGGGCTTTCCGAACTCAATCCACGGTCGAAGCGCGCGCCTTGCGATCCTTCCGGACACGCGGTGGTTGGGAATTTAAAACATTTTCCAGCCATAAAATAAAGTCATAAAATAGATTGAAAGTGCATTAGACGACGCGTTGGTCCGCGCTTCGGTTGCCAATGGTGACGCGGGCACACGAAAGAAAGAGAGAGAGTGTGTGCGAAAAACGTCCCTTCCATCCGCGTTCGCTCTGCAGCAGTGGTTGCTGCGATGGAAACGACGCGTCTCCATGGGGACGATCCACACAAGCCAGCCGTGTCAACGTGCCGCCCTACGCGACAGCCGAGGCCAAACGGTGACGATGGAGGAAGGAACGGAATGTTCCTGTGCGAAATATTTTGGAAAATTTTTGCGCAACCACCCCCAGCACACCCGAAGCAGCGCGAACGCGAAAAGCGGAAACGCGCGCGCTAGGAAAGCTTCTCGGAAAAACTCAACGGAAGCCGGTTGAAAGGTAACGAGCAAAAGGGAGATGGAGAGAGTGAGAATGAGAGTGTGTGAGAGAGAGAGAAAACACATCCCACCACTGCAGGACTAACACCGACTAGAAGTGTCGTAAAATAAAAAGGGCCCCATTTTGATGGCCCGAAATAAACTCTCCGGTCCGACGAAAAACAACGAAAAGCAATTGTTTCCTCCCGGTGGGTGGTACCGACCGTCATGTGTGTATGCGTGTGTGTGTGTGCCGAGCGTTCTTTTGCGGTTGAACGGAAGCTGCTGTGCGGTGGGACGTAACATGGGGATAAATATTTGCAGATGCCAGAGTGATTAGTCGGTGAAGGAAAGTGCACTGAGCCGGTGCACACAATGCAGCCGATTGTTTTCCCGCAGCTCGATCGCACCGGTGGTAGCGATAAGCGCTGATAAAAAGCTCCACACGGATGATCTCGTCGTGCTGGAATGTGTTATTGTGCTCGATCGTTACGCGGGCGCGCGCGCGAGCTGGATCGGATGATATCATCCGTACGGTGGCGTGTTCGAAAGGAGGATCGGACCTAGACAATGATGCGCCGCCACGCGAGCGATAACGCGGTCGCATACCGTGGCGGAATTTCCCACGACAGCTGCACCTGTGACGAGCTGTTTTCTTGTCCGATCGTACCCGCCCCGTTTGCTCAGGTGCACCAGCAACAACAGTTCCCTTCTTCCTCGTTTGGAGGTCTTCTCGACGATGAGGAACGCGCGATGATATGGGCAATTAAAATGAGGCCGTCGGTGTGTGTGATTTGAATGCGTCAACTTGCCCACAACGCATTGTTCCGATGCGGGTAAGCTATCGATTGGGTCAGTTCATAGCTGGACAATGTGCAAAAAAGGACCTACATGTGTCATAAGACAAGAAGAAATTCACTCAGTGCGTCAACATCCAACCCGAATGCTGGAGTATTTCGTTTCCGCCAAGCGCCTGGCTCCCACCCAAAGTAGGTTAATGGTCTTGTTTTTCCGTGCGACGTAAAAAAGAACCCAAGTGGGCTCGATCCAGCATGTATCCTCACCGCAGCTTTGCAAACATCGCCTCTATTTTGTTGCGAAATCGCTACGCAACACATTCTGCTGGGGAATTCCGGCCCGATCGATGGCCAATGCCCGTATTTGCCCAGCCGGAGCAAAAGCGATCGTGTCGGTGGGTTGAGATTGTTCTAGACCTTGCCCATAGCTTTCCCAATCCCTTTTCACGGTACAAAAGACAATGGCGATAATGACGATGGAGCGAAAGAAAGCAGTTCGGGGGAAGGAAAATGTTCCACACCTGCCGTGACCGGGGTCTGAAAGTGAAAGGGATGACGCATCGCGCCCATCCCGACTCCTTTGTGCGGATTTTCTCCGATGGCCAATGGGCCATTGTTCCGTCCACAAGACGGCTCTCTGTCGTAAAGCCTAATTGGTTCTAAACTAAATGGTGTCGTCTCTGGCTTCCCTGTCCGCCAAAGGAATGGGGGGGGGGGTGATCATTTTTCATTCTCCTCCCACTGCACGCTCAGTGCGGTTAGGTTTATTTTTTGTTTTTTGGGCAAGGTGGAATGATGATGCCCTTCTAATGCGAAACCCCTTATCGCCGTGACGGGTGGGGACCTCGAGAAGAGAAATGTGCTCTTGAAAAGCGAATTAATTTCCCGCGCACCAACCGGACTGGTCTCGCGCGCGCGCGCACGCGTTGACGTCATCAGGGGGTTGCGCACACGTGCGGTCAACCGGAACCAGTGGGTGAGGGGCACTGAAGACGAGAGGGCATGGGAAAACTTGCCACCGACCGAATCTCGCTGGGTCGACGGCTCCATTGTTTAGGGCAGCAGTCTGTTTTTTGTTTTGTTCTTCTTCTCCTTCGGCTTGCCTATTTCTTGAGCGACTTTTGGGGCGCGATGAATGAAAGGAAGTGACCGATTAGAAGGGAAACGTGTGCGTGTGTGACTTCAGTGCCGAATCTTTGGCATCGAAGATGAGCCCCCACCCGCGTCTTTGAGAGTGGCGTAAGACAGCTGAGCACCATCACAAATCGTGTCGGGTCGTGGTCGGTTCTCATGCATTTATGGAGCAGATCACGCGGACGCTCGCTGCGGGTCAAATCGAAGAAATTATGCACCATTGATGCGGCGGCAAAGCGCGAAAAGCACGATTTGATGCGTTACGCACAAGTGCCGGTGTGGTTTTGGGAGGCAGAAGCAAAAAAAAAGGCCAAGAAAATCCCAACAAAACAAAGAGGGTGGTTTGTGGCGTAACAATCGAACACCGGGACCGGCGTGACTCACAACAGAACCCACGGGAACGTTGGTTTTACAAACCTTTGCGTGGGTCCCTTTCTTTTCGAGGGCGATCATTATGTCACACACCGCACGCGAGCCAGAAGCGACAATTTTGGGCTATTATAGTGTGCAAGACCCGGAATTCAAATAAAGCCAGAGAACAAACCAAACAAAGCAGCAGACTGAATATAGCCTAAACGATTTTTTCATCGATTACGGCAGGAAATCACTCAGTCAATAGCATTTTGTAAGCAATTTTAGTGATCCACTCGATTACTGGGTTGTGCAAAGAGAAGGAAAAATGTTGTTAGCTTCAGTTTTGTTGATAGACACTGCAACTTCGTACGAGTCGCACGACAAAGAACAGAGAAATTAAAAGAACATTTGGGCAATTTAACACAACGTTTTGCCATTTTGATACATGGCCGGAAAGAGATCAGAAGAAAACTTTACCAAAACACAAAGAAACGTACCGTCTAAAGTAAATAGCGATATCGCGATGAGAAAAAGCGCATCTCCTCCCCAAGAAATGGCCCCAAATGGCGAGGGACAGAGCCCATTACTCTTTCGCGTGGTTTCATCGTAGATCTCCCCCCACCCGGAGGTCGCATCATTAATGGCCCACGCGTGCAGTAGCCACCACATCAGCATGCCTGACCCGTTCCGAACCGGAGGATGATTTCATTAAAACTAGATTAGCGATAGTTTGGCCATCCCTGCCAAGGCCAATTTGCCTTTTTCTGCCGTCGAAACCGGCGAAGGGAGAAGAGAAAAAAAACAACGACAACCTAAAAACCAGCGCAAACACACAAGCTGGAGCGCTTTCTTTAACTGCCGCTTTAATGCTTTAATGCTCCACAAGTAAGCCCTGGCGGTTCGACTTTGATTGATGATGGGAAAAACGGAATACCACCCCACCCGGTGGTGAGTTTTGTGCGTAGCAAACAGGCGATTCCCCCCGTGTAGGTGGTAGAGCGAGAGAGAGAATTGGTTTAAAATTGTGTCTCACCCAACGCAGCACGCACCAACAATGCCGCGGGTTGAAATTAGGGAAAATTAGCTAAGATTAACACAAAAAAAACGACGCAGCACACGACCATCACGAAGCTCGTGTTCGTAAACGCAAGTTAAAATATGCAAATGAAAAGTAGGTTTTTCAACGGTTTTTTCGCAAAATAAAATGTCTCCTCATTTTCTCTCTACATCAATTTACAACCTTTGAAAGTGTTTCACGCGGTAATAAAACTGCTCCCTGGATTATATGTGACTGATGAACTCGCAAGGAACAAATTTGTGTCGTTCCAGTTTCAGACCGGGAATAGTTCTTTTGCATAAGACATGAAGAGACCTTTCAACAATTTAGACAATTTCTATAAAAGGTGTCCAAAAGTAACTGTTAGTTGCCCATTTAAGTGATTATATTCCTTCGGCCAAAACAAGCAAAACATCGCAAAAAAGACGACTTTTCCACCACTGCCTACGGTCGCACGGATGACGTTCTGCTTCAGAGCCTACTTTCTAATCCTTTGTCTACGCGGTGCGTGCTCGATGGCGTGCTCTCGCCAACGGTCATCTATCGGACAGAGGTCATTTTCCTTTTTCCACGCATAAAAACAAACCCAAAATTTCCCCTGTGCGAGGGACATCGAACAATTCCTCGCTTGTCAGACTACAGAACAAGTGTGAGGGTTTCTCTCTCTCTCTCTCTCTCTCTCTCTCTCTCTCTCCTTCTCATCGCCACGCAGCAATGATACACACATTAAAGGCGGAAGCATTCAATTCGACATATTACGCTACATAATAAGTTTCATGCTACTGGCTCGTTTAAATTAATTAGTGCGAGCCGCCACTCTCTCTCACTCCATTCACCAAGGGGGGCTGCTCCACCGTTCCGGCCTCATTACCATGTGCCGCTGCCAGGGAAAAAACCTTCTTTCCCCCGGCAAACAGGCCACAGGCAACAAAGAAAGTGCACCATCCGGATGGTCCAGCAGCGAAGGGCGCGCGCCCATCGCGGGAAGCGCATAGATGGATCGAAAATAAATGCGAGAAAATAAAACAAAACACAGACAAATTCAAATCACCGAAACCGCATCAAACGACGCAAACGACTGGGAAGCGCGATCACCCACGCGCGGGATCTGGAGAAAATGAAACAAAAAACCAACGATAACTAAAATACGCCACCGTGAGCGCAGCAGCGAACGCAGCCGGGCACACGCAACGGAAATTTACATAAAACACAAATATCGCGCCCGCTTGCTACTATTATATACTGTGTGTGTTTCTTTGTTTTGTCTCCCAACCTCGCCACCCCCATGAAAGGGCTCCGCCGGTGCCTGGGGTGTCTTTGTTTCGCGCGCGCGTTCGCTTTTGTGCGTGTCGCACGGTGGTGGTAATGTTCTGGTTAGTTTTTGGGTGTTTTGCGTTTTGCCTTTTGTTCCCATCGGTGGCGCTCTTCTGCTCTCTCGTCCCCAAAGGCTTTCTTCGTTCTGAAGGGCGCACGAGATGATGGGTTGTGACAAACACACACACACACACACACACATACACGCACAGAGTCTCTCAGCGCTGGTTCCAAAGGGCAGGCACAACAGAAGGGCTCCATGATTTGGATACCCCGTGCGTTGGGCATGGCATATTTTATTCCAATCTTTTTTTCTGTTTGTTAAGCTCGAGTGGCAGACGAGGGGTTATCTCTTTTTTTAAATCCCTCCATCGCCGTTTTTAATTTGAATCGCTCAAGTGTTGCACACCGATGCCAGAGCGATGCTTCACAGTGATAAGATTGTTGTCGGGGAGGTGAATTGGTGGTTGCTGTTCGGATCGAGGGATGAAGGTTGCATGAGTGTTTTGTCCCTTTGGGGTGAGCCCTTTTTTGCCGTTAATTTTAGGTATAGTAAAAATATTACTAGCGACACCGGAAATGAGCAAGCCGTTCAGCAGAATCTAAAGACCACTTTTGACCTATACTAATTCTAATAAGAGATCGTTTATGTATAGCTTCGTACCCTGCTAATCACAAGATGTGCAACATTAGAAGCTGACTTTAAGTATAAAACACATAAGTCGGCATAAGCCGATTAACGAAAAATAAATGCCCAAACCCACACATGCTGATATAAAAGCCCGATAGAAACGACTGACGGCAGATGTTAGACCCGCTAGGAGGCCCTTTTGTGCCTTTCCAGCACCTCATCAACCTCGAGTCTGGCCCTTCCGCGAGTCTCCAGCAAAACCACGAAGGGATTACCGCGAAGGTCAACCCACTGTTCTTTTGTGCATACAAATTAACCACAAAAAGAAACAAAAACTTACCAAAAAAACGCCGCACCATGTCGCGAAGGTAGAACAGGCAGATCAACGGAGGGCAGCATTGTAAGGGCAGCGATACACCAACACGCCACAAAACCAAACCTGAAACGTAGGAATAAAGATAATTAGACACTTTGGATTCAATTTCCGAAAAAAGTTTCCTTCCTGTGTACGCGCACCACCCGGGGCGGCGTGGCCTGCTGTGCGAGCCTGCGTTGCTGGCATGGCAACGAAGATCTCCTGAACGCAGCGACGATCGTCGAAGAGCAGAGTGGCCGCATCACCCGGAGGCAGTTGGAAATCCATTAAAATTTGCAAATTTTTACGACTTTTCAGCAAAACAGCGAAGCCACCATCCGTCGGAGGCTAAATAAATGCGCTCCTAATTGTCCCGGAGGCGCCTTTCCGGGCTCGAGAGTGATTTATCGATCCAAAGTCGATTTAGAGACGAGGCGCATCCCCGATCGGCTTTAAATAATTCCCACCTTCCTTCCGACCGGCAGCGGCAGAAGGATGATGCCGTTCGCTTCTTATCCAACCCATTGCATGTTTCGCAGCCATTAAATCAGTATCGCAGCCTTCCTAATGTTGGTGACGAATTCCTGGGCCAATTCCGGGGCCAACCGTGAGCTGTAAAATTCGCAACGCAAACAGGGAAGATCGGGAAGATTGATGCAGCCCGCTAAGCCCGCCCAGTGCGGCCGTTACGTGGTGGAAAATGTAATAAAATCGTAATAAAAATTCACAAAACACCGCCGCTCTCTCCGATCAGCTTCGAACGATGGACGGGGGAATACGGCAAAAAAGAACTGTAAAATTGCCAACACACCGGGGTTCCGCAACAAGATAAGACGTAGGTGTGTTTGTGTGTGTATGTGATTATCACGTTTGATTCCATTCGGAAGGATACTCGTGTGACAGGAGAACGAAGAATTCTCATGGTGACATACTCGCAAGGATGAACGAAACCAACAAGAAGCGTGTGTTTAAAGTAAATAAAAAATATATAAAAAACACACACACCCCAAGCATGCGGACAACGGCGTCAAACGTTAATCCCATTTTCGCCCTGTGCCAATTTATGATCGATTTTTATTGCCCGTCTGTCACACACACACATTTTGCGCCCGTTGCCGTTTGTGCTCTCCCGCATCGTGTGATGTGTGATTATTTATGGTGCAATTTCCAATCAAAATTCCGAGTCGCTTTAATTTCCCCTCGCACACACACTGCTGGCGCATCGTGTTTTCCTTCTTCCGGGGGTAAATTGATCCTGCCAGCAACATGCTCTTCCCGGTGATTCCCGGTGATTCCCGGCGACGCCTAGAGAACAGTGGATTAAGATCTCGCCCAAATGCACTTTAGCCATCGATGCGGGTAATTAGACGGTGGGTTTCGAAAAGCAAATATTACTGCCATTTTCCCAACCCTCCCAAAAAGCGCCCGCCCGCCTTTCGACGTTTGATTGTCGTTCAGTTGGTGCGGTTTTCCATCGCACTTCTGGCTGATAATGACATCGATAGTGGGATTAAGAACCGGATGTGGTGCTTCTTTTACGAGCATTAAAAATACGAATCAATAATTTCGATCGCTTTTACGAGCCTTGTCGACGGGGCGCTAGGCAGGATTTGATGGCTTTCCGGATTCGCTTTTATTGGCTTCGTCATTATGGCCCAGGAATGAGCAGGACGACCCAGCACCAGAAGGTAGAAATCACATTCCAATTCCGCAAAGGCCCGACCAATTTCACAGGAAGTTTTCCACCGAACGATTCCAGGGATGGGTATGTCATGTGTCGTCAGCGAGTCGACGAGAAGCCACTTGAGGCGAGGCAAAGAAAAATGCCATGGAATAGTGAGTTTTATTTGCAGACGGAAAACAAACAAAAAGACGGCCAGCTCCGAGCCATGATAGTGACACAAAACGAATCAAGCCACTTTCGCTGCAAACGACTTCTATACGAATTCTTCTTTTTTCCTCCCCATTAAAGCACGCATTTGATGATCGTTCGTCCCAGAATACGTTTCTGGAGGCACCTTCTAGGAATTTTCCACAGGATAACGTTAAAAGGCAATTAATCCACCGGCTGCTCATTGTTGGTTCTGGCATTTCGTGGAAAAAATAACCTGAAATACACACTCACCTCGGGCAACAAGCAGAGTACAGTGCTTAAGCACTTTGTTTCAGCTGGCAAAACGTGGCCAAACATACCCACAAAACCGTTACCGCTGAAATCAGCACAATTAAGTGGAGCGAAAATAGAGCCCGGCGAAGTGTATGTGAATTATTTAAGCATGCACTTGCGTACCCAAGAAGCAAACTTCCGGTTTCGAAGGATTTCGAGGAAGCTGCGCTGATGTTTCTACTTACCACGACGGACACTCTCGTGCCATTATTTCTGTGCTTTCCGTTGATTGATCATTAAGGTTGGCACTCGCGCAACAAACATAACTTTCATCCATCCTCTGCTCGTTCGGCTCGTGAATTATGGAACGGATCGTGCGGCTCAAAAGGACCAAAACACGATGGAAACTCAATCAGTGCTCGCTTACTAAATCGAACCTCGGACCCCCCATAATGCGATTCAACCGCGTACGGAGGACTCGAGAGTAAACAAAACATCCTCCACCTCACGCAACCACCGCTTTTCCCGGGAATCCATTGCGCGCACGTCAAACATCCAACATAACAACAACCCCCCGACCCGATTCCTTTCGTTGTAGCTAATTTCGTCCGGTTCGTCCGTAGGAAATAGAAACCCACACACGGGGGTTCGCTTAATAGACTGCGCGATTCCTGCGAGTGTTTGATTTACAATCTAATCGATGAAATTCTCACCCCGAGGCCACAGGTCGGTCCCACGGGTGGCATGCGAAGCAGTACGTCGGGAAAAACAGCCTACCCGCTCTCCACACACACACACACACACACGCGCGATAGAGAAATAATTTATGACCATTTGCATTCGAAACGTTCTGCACCGCACGCAGTAGGCCGAGACACCGGGGTGCAGATAAACCATACATCGCTCACCCCGGCGTTGTTTACACCGGTGTGTTCGAGTACTCGGAGAGCTGCCCAGCGGCAACACACCACCGGCGTGAGGCCAAGAAGCAAGTGCGATGGGAGTAATTAATAATTTTACGAGGCCCTATCAATCACGCAGCAAATTGATTCGTTCGGGGTTTCGTGTTCCGCGTCCTGTCCGAAGCAGACACCTGCTTGTGGGAGCGGACACGTATACTCCACCCCCACCAGGTGAAGAAAGCCGCTGATTTATGTGAGATTTTTGAAAAATAGCCCTCCCTTTCTCGCTGAAGAAAAACCCAACCCTCTCACGGTGGTGAGTGACGAAACCCCGGGAGCTTTTCGTGAAAAATAGATCGAAATGAGAGATGCGCTTCCGGTGCTGCCTGCGTTCGACCTCCGGATTGATAGGGTGGTTCCACGCATCAATCAAACCCGAATGAGGGAGGCAATTTATGAGCCGAACATGCGCTCCCGGGTATGGGGAAGAGAATGGAAATTTAACGACACGACACGGGGCGAATATTCACGCACCCGGTGCGGGCCCCGGGAATCTCAATCTTCACGCACGCAAAACCCCGGGAGGAAGTAATTGAATCAGGCTCACAGATTAATGCCGTCCCATCGGGAGGAGTGCGCCTCACGGAGAAACCATGGGCTCGGGGGGCAAAAAAACGAACAAAAAGATACACATTAAATGGGTGGTGATGGTGAACGATTTCACACAAACGGTGCTGTAATTAATCACGCCTTCAGGGTGACGTTCCTGTTTGGGAGCTGGATAAGGTGCACAAAAGGATAAGGATGCGAATTTCACAAACGATCCAGCCAACAACAGTTGAATATTCGTTTTTCTATCATTTCCACATTATAAGCCAACACGTTCCTTTGCTTTTTGAGCCTTTTTTCACACCGAGCGATTTCACTTTGCTTGCCAACTGTCCTGAATCCTTCAAGGCAAAGCGTTTGACATTGACTAGAAGAAGCAAAAAATACACAGTCAGGTACGAATTACACTTAACGAGCTATTCCCCACGAGCACTGACGATCATTTCGTGCAACCAACACCACCACCTTGGGAAATGCCCTGTTCCTTGCTGTACCAAAACCCCGAGTAAAACACGGGCGATGAAACGAATCGCCAAAAAAAAGGGGCCTCCCTTACCCACGCGTAACACGTTGTCACTCGCGGCGCTAATGGCCCAAATTGACATCGGGTTCCCGGCCTCATTTGCATACCGAAAGCAATCCGGCTCAATCATAATTAGTCTCATTTATTGGTGGCGTACTGGAAAACTGTGCCTTCATCGTCCCCACTCTCTCTCTCTCTCTCTCGCTCACTCAGCTCCTTTTTGGGGAGCGCCTTTTTCCCTTCAATTCGAGGAAAAGCACAAACCCCCTGTTTGCGGGGGT
This sequence comes from Anopheles nili, assembly GCF_943737925.1. Lineage (NCBI taxonomy): Eukaryota > Metazoa > Arthropoda > Insecta > Diptera > Culicidae > Anopheles > Anopheles nili. The sequence goes on along the minus strand of NC_071291.1, from coordinate 74,632,548 downwards.
GGCAAAAACACCGTAAAGGTAGACGACGGAAGTGTTCCGTGAGGCGCTTTCGGAAGGGATTTCTCTTCTTTCCCGGTGAAAATGATCCAATTATGCGTGGCAGCGAAAGGAAAAGCTTCTTTTTTGCTTTAGCCAACCGCTTGTTTTTTTCTTTTCTTTTTGCGAACTGGCACGATGATAGAGAGAAGCTTGTGAAGCAACCCAACCGAGGTGGACGAGGTGAAAGTCTATTTTAGAATGCGGCCCTTTTTTTTCGGGGATCAAGACTCACACCGGTGTCGATGGGATTGCGAAACGGTGTTCCCGGTGTTGGGATTGGTAGGAGCAAGAGAGAGAGAAAGAGAGAGAGAGAGAGTGCTGATACCGGGCTTACGGAGGACCTTCGTCGAGTCAGGTGTGATTAGGTCAGCGGTCCATCCGATCGGTGGTGGCATCGGTAACAGCGGTGTCCGTGCCGATGAATGATTCATGAGCCGGCTTCCAGCGCCATCGCGACGGGGGATTTGTGGGCGGTGCCGGCGAACGATGGCGATTTGTTGGGAAATCATTGAAAATCACTCATCAATGATGCAAGACAGTTGCCATTGTTCGGTTTCGCACGGGGCCCCGGGGAGGGAAAAGAACACTCGTTTAAGCCTCCTCCCGAAGACGTCAGCAGTGTGACCGTCAAGCAAGGAGGCACCACTCGGGTTTTCCAGCTTTTCCCAGCTCCATTCCTCACAACAACAACCAAAAAAAAACAAGCACCAAGTAGGTATAGGACACGGACGAATCGCGGTTCCGATCGATTGAAAAGCCCTAAACGAAGGTGGGAGAGAAAGGAAGAAATGGTGGTCGATTTTCACTTAATACCCACCCCAAAAGCCATCGGGAAAGCCGCCGGTTCCGCGGCCGATTCGTGGAAAAGTGCGTTTTGAAGTGCGGAAAATTCCATCACGACGCTACACGCCACGACGGAATTCGCACGGACGTGTCGAGAACGAGGGAGGCCACCGGTCCCTCCGTTCGGTTGCCACTCTCGGTAAGTAGTAAACAATTGATTTTCAAATATGAATTATAAATGGTGGCAGCTTAACGGTCAGAGCAGCGGGTGAGAGAGAGCAACCATCCTTCCCACGGGTAAAGGCGTCTTGGTCGGTTGAGAGGAAAATCAAAAAAGAAAATGAACTGTAAGGGATTTTCTGCAAGCCCACCGGGTGTGCCGCGGAAAATCCCGACCATCGGAAACCGGGAGGCTTTCGTGGAACCCAACCACGGCAAACGAACGCAAGGGAAAACAGACACATGCCGCCCGGAGCCGTTACTCGAACGCTGCTCGAATGCTGGCTGTTTGCTTTTTATTTCGATAAATATTTAACACCGGCCAACCGGCAGACCATCCGCTGCCATTCGCGGGCAGCACGAGCGGTGGGGAATTGAAAATTGTAAACGATTTCCAGCGAGAAGCCGAACGCACTTCGCGCTCGCTTGATAACAATGTCACAATGAAGTGAGGGTTCTGTATAAATTATCATACACTTTCGCAGCCACGCGGCACGCTCACTGGATGCGATGATAAGCAGCGCTAGAACGAATTGGGAAAATATGAAAATGAATAATTAAACACCGCGAAAAGGGTGAGTGAATCAGGGGGGGGGGGGGCGCTTTTCATTGCCGGAATTGGTGACAGTACCGCTGCAAACAAAACGCGCGAACGTCTTGTCGTCGGCTTTACTGAGAAAATCAAATTGTTCGTGATGCAAGAAATGGCCCCATCAACAAAGCATGCGTTGGAATTTTCACGTACCACGAGACGGCCCTTCGAAAGGTACGTTTAGAAGCGCGGATCGAGTCGGAGTCGGGTAATAAGGCGACTATTCGAAAATAATTGCTCTTCCCGGGGTCTCTTTTTCTGCTTTATTTTTTAAACCAATTCAGTGCTCCGATTTCGTGCTTCCTCAGTAGTCCCTTGACGATCCTTACTGAACCGCCACCCGCTCCCACTATTCATAATCTGCAGCGAGGGAAAGAACCATCGGTTTCCCATCGATAATCCGCGTGGGTTGTTCTATTACTTTTTAAAAGCATTCCCCCAGTACTCCTTCCGGCGTGTGACGGTAGCGAACCCATCCAGAATCCTTTTTTTCCCTAGCATGCTCCTTCCCCCATGCGGTCGCTCGGTAGGGAATTGGCTAAATGCGAACGTGAAAGCATCTAGCCGTCGCCAATCCGGGAATAGAATTCAATCCAAACGCCGGATGTACGCGGGTTGCGATTTAAGCCGTCAGAAAACAAACGGAACCTGTTCGAACCCTTCACCGGGTTTACCGAGCTCGAAGGGTTTTGGAGCAGGCCCCTTTTTTTGGCCTTCCACTCACCGGCGAAGAATAGGAATCCTTTCAATCAATATTAAAAAACCCTCGTTCGGGCCCTTTTTTGCGCTCCATTTTAGCCACAAAACCAACACCTCGAGCGGGCCCCGATTCCTAACGCCTGCGTGCCGGTGGTTTGCTCATTTTGGTGCCAATCCATCGGGAGTTCGATTTTGCCTGCCCGAGGTGAATAATTGAGCGGCGTGAAGTGAAACAATTTCACCACCCGAGTGGAGCAGCGTAATTGAAAAATAAATAAACGGCTCCGTTCCATCCTGAGAGAAAAGGCAACCGTGTTAAGCGAAAGCGTAGGCGTCGTCAGGACGCAATTCCTTGAAGCACTATCGTTTCTTTTTAAACTCTTCACCAGCGATTTTGCTCGGGAGCAAACGCGACTTACGCCACCATGAAAAAGCCCCCAATTGCATCGCAAACATCGGCTTTTGCTCTCGAAGGACGGTGAAATTGAATCCCCCTTTAAAGCTAAGCCGCACCACTCGGCGGTGGTGGCATCTTAGAAAGCTTTTAAGACAATTTAAATGCGCCGCATGAAGCAATATTTCCCCACACCGGCACCACGGGACAAGGCACTGCGTGAACTCGTCGCGCCCATGCCTTGGTCCCCGGAACGATTGGCCACACCCGGGGAAAGTAGAAGTTCAATTTTTACGACCACTATGTCGCGGTTCTCTCATACTCCGAGGTTGTTCTTCTGTGTGGCACCGAACCGAGCAAAACTTCGGCCCGGTTGCCCACGAGCCCACGGGCTAAACGCTGTAAAGTAACGACCCAACTTTGGGGAAGCCATTTTTAGCGGAGGGAGACAAGCAAACACAAAAATATCACCCCCAGCCCTGGTGAAGGTAAAGCGTGCAATTTATGCGCCTAAGCCTGACTTCCACAGGCTCACCAGAGAGTGAGAGAGGCTGCGAGAATGGCTTTAGCACAACGCAAAAGCCCGTGCGCTTTTGGGCGGTGTTATTCTAGCTGGCGTTCGACGGCACAGTACGGCTGGAACACGAAACATCGATACATTAATTAAAATCTAAACTGATCCGATTACTTGCGCTGCCGATTTCTTCCAGCTACAGTGGGAGGTCAAACACAAATTGCTTTCAGGTTGGCAGAAGTAGACGATATTGCAAAGCAGCACTATCTTACATCTGTAGGCATTGATAAGAGCGATACGGGCACGGTAAAAGTGTAATTTAAAATGCTGGTCAAATGGAAGCACGAGCTTGGTTTTAAAAATAATTTGTGTAGACAATTCAACAGCACATGTCGCCAAAATTCTTCCCTTCTATCAATTCAAACTTATACAATCACGAATGGCACATTTAAATAGAGCTAGCGCATTGCATAACCATTCAGACCATACACCACCCTTACGATCATTCTGTTTTCCATAGCAACCAGGCCGCTCCCTCGCGGTTGCTAAGAAACGAGCGAAACGCAAGCAGTGAAACATCTCCATCCATTTGCTGCAGCAAACGTCCGGGAAACTCCATTCGTAAGCACCCCAGGAATGTCCTTGCCACGCCTCGGTTGCATTAGAATAAAGTAAACGTTAGCGAGCAACGTTTTCCCCCGAAGCTTCCGCCCCGCAACATGCCCAAGGAACCACCCACAACACAAGATGGTTCCGAGCGGGAACACAAACTCCCCCGGAGACAGGAGCAAAACCAATCCATATCCTCCCGGGGTCCGGCTTCGGTCGGTGATTGATGAAAATTCGATAACGATAAAACAAAGTGCACGTGGGAGGGCCGTGATCCAATGCGCCATGAAATCCGCCCACCCACACACGGATTGCAATCCCCGGCTGACGGCGTGCGAGTTTCCTTACGAGTTCTTTGTTTGTGCTATTCCAAAAGCGATTCTCCCACCCAGGGCAATAAATTTACCTCTTTGGAACGTCCTCTCCTGGGTCGCGTGGTACGGTGGGCGGGTGGAAGATAAGAAAACAAATTTTCAATTAAAATAAGGAAACTCATCGCTCGTTATGTGCAGAGCTAGGAAAATCTAGGAACTAAAGAAGAAGAGAAAAAAACAAGAAAACAAGTGCCAGCATAGGGGGGGGGGGAAGAACCGATAAATACGCCACAACTCGTCCACCCATTCCCCGGGATGATGGTTGCGGGACCATAAAATTCACATTTCCTCAGCTTGCGATTTTTGCGACACCCACCACCCCCTAAAAGGCGACAGCAGCAAGGGATTGTGGCCAATCGGTTCCAGCCACTCTCGGAAGGGATGTCACTTCACCGGCATCGCCTGTGAGCGATCGATCGGAACACTACGCCCGGTTCGGGTGGACCGGATCCGCCTCTTCCATGTTTGGGCGCAATTGAATTGATCGAAAAACAACTTATCTCCCGGGCAGCGCTCAAGCACCAACGGCAGAACGCTGGAAGGACCACGAATCAGCATCCGTTTCACACAATGGGTGAGGAACGAACCACCCACCCGAGTTGGGTAGCAATAAAAATATGCAATAAAATTTTATTTTCTTTTCACTCTCCCACCCGGACTGGCAGCCACCCGAGTCTTTGCGAGATGATTGCTGAACTTTCTCCCGCTTCTGAACGTCGAGGAGGCGCGCATTACGGTCGACATTTTGTCGCGCTGTCGCAGGACACCCGAAACGGGACACCCAACCCATCTCGTCAGCCCCATCATCTGAACGCCATTCGTATCCGTCCAACCCATCCATCCATCCATCACCGACCACTCAAGGACCTTCAGAAAGCAAGGACTTTCTTCTTCTTCTTCTTCTTCTTCTTCGTTCGAGCGCGGATTCCGGGAAGAGTTATGATCGAATCAAACCCATCCTCCCATCTCCCCCAACGACGTCACGATGGTCCTGCGGATGCGACGAAACGATGGCAAAGGAAATTCCTCGCATCCGCAAACCGGAATCGAAATCGGTCATTTTCGAGTTGCGTACGTGGCGCGGTTCCATGGCGGGAAGGAAAGCGCACGCTTTATGTCCATTTTTGTTCATCGTAACCACGCATCCGCCCGGAAGGAAACCGGCCAACCTCGCCGACCGGAAGCCAGCAACGTCGGCTCGTCGTTGCCTCCTGTCGTCCTGAACCCGATAAGGCACCCTGGCCACACTCGCTTCTCGATAGACGACATTTCTTTTTATTGTCATAATCTTTCTCGCATCCTTTCTCGTCGTTCCCGGGGTTCCGATGTCCGGCTGTTCGGGAAAAGGGCACCCGGGGACGAGCGTGCTAGCGTGATTGAAGGATTTTATTGTTGAGTTCAGCCGTCCTTCCCTTTGCTGGAGCTATTTACTGTCCATGTGACGAAAGACGAACGATGTTCCATCTCGCCAGGATCGACGGCGATGGGGACCTTCCTTTGGCTTCCTTTGACGGTGCCGGAAACGGTTCAACAGTTCGTAAAATAGATGCAGAGTGTGCAGTTTCGCCTTCCGGAGGGTCGCCACGACACGCGGTGAGGTGATTCCATTATTAGGTTGCTTGCACAGAGTTCGACACTGGCGCACTGTTAGTGTTAATCAGACGGGACGAATTGAAAAGGGAACCGACGCCGATCGGCCGGGATAGAGCACCGGCGAAAGCATATTTACGGCGCACAATGGTAGCTCTTTACGATCGTCTCGAAGAGATATTGAGACCAATAAAAGAAAATCCTTCCCTCCACGAGGCGGGAGTAAACGATACACATACCGTACGTTGCTTTTCAACGTCCATCAGCAGATATTGTCCAATTATAAAAGGGCATTTCGATGGAAGGAGAAAAAAGAAACGCATCAGATGAACCGCAGCAGAAGTTAGCATTCAACGATTGCCATCATCGAGAAGCAAACATAATTGCCGTCACATTAAGTTACTTCCCGGTCATTTGGTTTTGCAGGTTTATTGCTTTTCTGGATCAGATTAAAATACGAAATGATTTGAAACCTCTCATATTGGGGAGGGTTTTTTTTACGCGTATTGATGTGGAACACTTCTTTTTGTTCTACCCACAGTAAAGCGCGCACAGTGGCATCAAAATGAAAGAGTTATATTTCCATTTCACGGAATTAATTGCAACGCCAATCAAGTAAACAATTCAATTACGAATCGATGCTTGAAATGTTCGAGATTTTTTTTCTGCCTTTCGGAAATGCTTCTCTCCCGCACACACGCAACAGGAAATGAAAACGCATTCGAACGATACCACAAAAAAAAAAACAAGCGATCATCAGAAGGGGGGGCTCGAGGCTCGTGCGAATAAATCAATTAAATTGCCACTCGGGCGAAATCATTCCAATTACTCTTCTGGCTGCTGATTGAGAAGAGGGCACTCGCACAGTGCCGGATGATTACAGTGTGTGGAGCCAATTTTCCACCGCGTTCGTGGCGAAAGAAGAAGCGAGAAGACGCACTAAAAACTCATCCTCACGCGCTACATGTGCTGGCTGGTGACTGGGGGAACCCACCCACAAAGGGAGGAAGAGAGTGAGAGAGAAAGGGGAAAAAACGGAAACCATTTTCGATTGGCAACATCGGCTTCATTATGTAACAAGCGTGGAACAAGAACACGGTCCATCCGTGCGTTTCGAGGGGCTATAGGGCACACAAAAAAAAACAGGAAAAACCAAAGTCCTACCACAACGTTCGATACACCCGGCTCGCCAGTCCACCCGCACGCACCCACACGGCGTTTGGTCACATACAAATGCGATTATAATCCGATTTTGCCCGTGCCCAGGACCTGCTCTGTAACACGCCGGCGAGAGTGGGTAAAACCACAAAAACCCAAAATATCAACTTCCGGTTCGAATGGCATCAATCAACGCAGCGGAACAACGTGCCAACCGCCTGCGACGGTGGGTGGATGGGTGGATGTGTGTGGCCAGGATCCGCCTACTTCTGCCAAACCCACAATCCGCGGCCCAAACCGCGAACCTCGAGTGTCATGTAACAGCGCTCTGTTGGCCCGTAAGCTGCCCTCCAGGAAAAGCCTTCGTGGGGAGGGAGTGGTGAGACCACGGCGGGACACGTGACCACCGATCGGACCGGCCCTTTTCCAGAGCTCGGGAAATGTGACACTCGTGTGCGTGCGAATGTGTGCCCTTGTGTGGCCGCGTGTCAACGTAATCGCCGTCACGTTGCCCCGATGGACGATGATTGGTGATTGTTATTTTTAGTGATTATATTTTCAATTTCCCCTTTTTCCCGACCCATCCGGAAGTGCGAGGACCCTCTCCCTGTGGGCAAACAAGCCGGGTTGGGGATGGTTTTCCACCGGACACGGGAATCGATCCAAAGGGACGCGAGCGAGCTGGATGGACGATTTTGCAATATCCGTTTTAGGTTAGGGGCCGGGTCGACCAGCCAGTGGCGATTCTCGGTGGCGATTTTCGCCACGCCGCCGGGACAGGATGGTTATTAAACTCAGGAAATCGTGTGCTGATTTACGGTGATCGAATTGCGACCGGACCCGCTGGCCAGTTGGGTCGGGTTGGGAGAAAATCGATCGAAACGGACACGGCATCGTTCGTCACGTACGTACGTGTGGCGACAAACCGGCAGCTGCCACGATTTAGGCGAGGACGCGTCCTTTTAGGATCGGGCAAATAGGATTTTCATCGGTGCAGACTCTAGCACGTAAAAAGTTTAATACGGTTTGAAACAAACCGAACGAAGTCGGCGTACGAGCGGAAAACCGACCGACGGAAGACACAGAACAGTTGTTAGCAAACATCCGCCAGTGCACGCGTGCCGAAGTTAGAAAGCACATAAAATGACATCGGAAGTCACGAATCGTGGAACTGGTAAGGTATCAAGTGCCGGCGGCCGAGAGTGTTTTATCGTCTTGGTTTGGATTCGATAAAATTTTATCGCTTTTAAATTTGAAAACGAAAACACTATCGATCAGCAATTGGTGTACGGAAGAGTTGAGAATAGGGTGATAAAAATCGAAAAAAAAAAACAATCGAAAAGAGCGACATGAAAGCCAAGCATCTTATTTTCTACAATAACCACTAACCAAGCTAATCAGCTTGCGACGGCGCAACTAAGCTGACTGCGCATGACAAACTGTTAAAATTAGATGCTCTTAACTCAGACGATCTCAGACAGCGGAGCATTTCCTCTAATGAAATAATCTCATGTTAAAGACGTATTTTTAAACAAAACGAGCCTCTCTCATCCCACCCGAGGTCCTGTGGCGCAATGGATAACGCGTCTGACTACGGATCAGAAGATTCCAGGTTCGACTCCTGGCAGGATCGGAAAAACTACTATGTTTCTTTTTTGGTGCATGATACAACAACATTGATTTGATATTTTTTTCTGCCCTGGAGCAAAAGGCCAACAAGAAAATGCGCACTCAATGTACTAAGCTGAGTGTTTTTCTTCGACGTGCTATTATTAGATAAGATTAGATAAAGATGGCGCTCAATCTGCCCTTGACCTAGATGCTTGCCCGGCGTAACTGACCGATAGGGAAAGCAATGCTCTCTCACTCTCACTCGCCTACGCACTGTCTCTCTTTGTTGGTGCGGGGGCAGCGCTGACCCACATAGCGATTTCTTCGCCAATTTCTTATCAAACGCTCCACAATATCTCACCACCGCTGCGAAAAACGTCGGGTGAGTTTTGTTCGATTGAATCTGACCTTCTCATCATCCCCTACGCAGGATGCCATCGTGACGCCGGGTAATTAATTCATTCCTCTTCGGTGCGCTTCCGATCGGGTCGGTGGAAAATTTGCTCCCCCGGTAAGATGAAGCCGGACCATCATATCTCGCAAGATGGTAATGTGGGAGGAAAGCTAAGGGTATGCTTCGTCAGGATTATCGTCGATGAAGAGCGATGGAACATAGCAACGGGAGAAAGGAGACAGAGAGCGTGAATCCACGCATCAACGAAGCCCAAAAGAAGCCGCATGGTCATGTCGGACATTATTGGAGATATTAACGCCAATAATAAATAATGATTATAAATTATGCTTCCTGCTCAGCAATATGGATACAAATGTTACCTTGGCAGCGTAACGAGTAGAAATCAATATTATTTGTTCAATTTCTGAAGCTTTTTAAGCCAATCTCTCAGTCAGCCAGCATCTATTGCAGAACCATGAACAATGAGTGCCATCTGAAGAAGCATAAACCATGTCCTGTTGTTAAGGCACCCGAAAAAGCCTCGCGTGGTTCAGCAAATACAACTGTCAGCTTTAACGGAATGATCGAGGCAATCCATGACAGCGTTCGATGGTGGTGACATTTTTTGTTGCTTCATCCCTTAAAGGCAACGCTTGCTACGATCCACAACTAACGAAAAGAGCCGGCTATCCTGAAGGATAAATTATGAATTATGGGCATCGAGATATCGGGTGGTGGTGCTATCAGCGCAGATCATGGCTTTGTTGTCGCCCGAAATCGAGAAACAGCTCGAGCCAATGCGTGCGTTTTGCTGTTTGCTCGTTAATGCGCACATTTTGGGACACACGGGTACGAAAACAAACAACGTTTCGTCCGCCTGGAAGCCGCATTTTACCGTGGGCTCTCGAATGTCCTTTCCGGCACGACGGTGCAATTCATCCGTGGCAGGCATACTCTATCGGCCGACGGAAAACCCATCGTTTGTCGACACATTTTGGCCCTCGAAAATCGGCAACCCCGTTGTGTGACCTTTAGGCAAGAGCGGTACGCATCCCTTGCGCCGTGTGTGTGGACATAAATATTGTTCAGGCACTTTTAATTGAAATACCGTCGAGGGAGCAAAAAAAAAGGCACACACAGCCACGCGAATGCCAGGCTCCTAGCGAATCGATCCGTGGGACACGGACGAAAGGCTCGCTGGCAGGATCGACCGAACATTAACAATAGCGCTGGAAAAAAAGTACTCACATTTAAAAATAAATAATGGCTCCAAGTGTTGACATTTGCGGTGCAATCCCGAGGGTAAATCATCGCTATTTGATGATCACCAGACGATGATAACATCAGCAGCAGCAGCAGCAGCAACAACAACAACAAAATGTACAATCGCGACATGATAGTTTATTTTTTTTTGCACCCCTAAATGGCACCATCAGGAGGATAGTTCAAGAAAACACGCACCGAACCGAGCTAAAAATATAATAAATATATCGATAAATTTTTCGCAATCGCTTCGCAACCAACCGTTGTGTAGCCGTTTAATAGATGGCTTTCGATTTCCCGAGCCGGATTTTAATTTTTACCGAACCCATACCGCATAAAAAGCTAATAAATTACGATTCAAATACGATCCGGGTCGCATGGTAATGGTGCCTTTACTTCTTCGCATCCGTGCAGAGCTTGCTGCATCGGGTCCAGTTTGTCGGGTGCGCTTTTGTGTCAATGCAATTTTGCATCATGCATCAGCTAGACATTATTATTACCGACGACGCTCCGATAGTAAATCATTTTAATGGTATTTCAATTTGTAAGCGCACCACCGGGAAAAGTGGAAATTTTCACAGAAATATATATCATCCTCAAATAGAACAGGCGGAAAAGAATCACACTATCGTCAGTTTTGCTACGTGATGGAATATGGCCCCACGGCCGAACGAAACAGCACGTCTCATTGGGAAGCCATTCGTCGGCATAAAATAGCGCCAAGTTTGACTGATAACAAGATTGGTATGGATCATTTAGTACGCCTTGACACCGCACTTTTGTCCGAATTTCCACAATGCCTCGGAACAACTTCTCCAGCCGGAAGTTTCATCGCCGATAGTGATCTCAACTTCAACAAAGAATCCTTTCCTGAGGGGGATAATTTTGGAACTGAAGTTTCCCATCAGTTGGAAACTCGTTTCACTCCATTGCTGATTGAAGCAAGAATTTCCCGGAATTTTGTTCAACCGTGCGGTGGTTCATCGATTCATCGTAGATCCCATCGGGAGACCATTAATTACAGGGAGATTAAAGTTTCACAAAAATGTACGAGGCCCACGCAGTAGCTTCTTTGTTCGCAGTTCAAAATTACTACAACGATGCTTTATGCTAACAAAACAAACGGGCTTTCTGCGTAAACTGACAGGCACTTAGCGTGAAAACAACTGCGAAGGGCCTTTCAAACCAACGAATTGCGTTCAAAATCAGCCAACTTCAACGTACATTTGAGGAATCCGTCCTGACGAGTTGAATGATAATGCCCGTGGTAGTGGAGCGATGAAAAATCACCCCGCAAACCAATCGTTTCCATTCCATGCGGCTACGCAGAAAACCCATTTCCAAACGCTCCAACCCTCGATTGACAACCCGCCGTTAATTGCATCGTTTGTAAGGGTGAACGTAATTGGACGCACGTAACGCACCGGGACCCGAGGATTAGCGACAGCGACAACGTTTTGACAAAAAACCATTAATAATACTTTACAGCGATCGCACAAATTGGCTTATGAGAAAACGCCACGCCAGGGGCTTCGTCCATCGAATCCATCGAAGTGTGAATCCATTTCTCAAACCCAAACACCCGGAGCTCATCTCAGTTCAGCCGTACCTCCCCGGCCATTTAGGACTATCGCGCACTATTTTTCTTCTCCCTGTCCGGGGTCCGTGGGTATGCTCTCGACCCGATTTATAACCGATTTCAGTGGGGGGACCACGAAATAAATGACTCCATTTTGGGTTCGCGGGCTGGCAAACGGTGGGCTAATCATTCATACGACATCCCAAAGGCGAATTCTGGCCTCGTTCAATCATGCCCTTTGAAGCCCGAACTGCGCGTTACAAAATCAAAACAGCATTAATCAAGCATTTTACTCCCCGAGGGTTCAATTTATAATTCCTCAAACTGCCGACCGGACGAGCAGTAAGACGAGAGATTGACAAACTGCTAAGTACGCTTGGCTTGGTGGAACTAAACTGATCGTCCGTTCGTCAACGTCGAGTGCTGCAGCTACATATGTGCGTCACCCTACCAGCGATGCCCTCCGGGAGAAAAGGCTGCACTCGGTTGACACATTTGTATCCCTTTTTGTTCCAGGACGAAAGAAAATAGCACTCTAAGCTGGAATAGCCTGGCAACCGTTTGTAGGAAATATTCGATTTTAATTGTCCCTTCGGGCGTATCTAATTATAATCTGTTGATTCAAACGTCTCACACAAAAGCGGCTGCGCTTCTGGTGCAGTACTGTTCATTTTTCCATTATTCGTTCGCTTTCGACGGGTGTCCCTTTTTCGCTGGCGTATTCTCTTTTCATTTTTCCCTCCCATTTCCCAACACTCAAGTGTGTATGTGAGAAAGAAGGAATAGCGATGTAACTTTTAAATCAAATGTTTCCTAACCCCGAGGCGCTTCGAGGCGATGTGTTGTAATTGGACTATTAGAAAGTTCAACCGGGGTGCATGTGGCCTCATAGCGCAAGGACGTCGTTTGGCACGCAAGCTTTAAACAGCCACTCCACAAATTTTCCTTCCTTTGAAGAGGAAAACCATGACACGCTACGTACCTTTGCATCCCACATGCGAGTGAAACGGTGGCTATGAAACCGAAAAAACAGAAGGCATTTCTAATCGAAGGTTTCGCGCATAAATTCCACGGTACAGAGCGAGCGAGAGCTAAACAAAAACCATTGCCAATCGTCAAGCACCAAGAACAAAGAAAAGCCTAGCCATTTTTTCCGTCAGTTTTTTTTACGGTTTGAACTTTAAAGAGCAGCCATCGGCGTCGATGGCGTAATCCCAGATGGCTTTTTTCCTCGTGGATTCGAAATGAACTGTATCGAATTTCAATTACGGACCAGGGAGCGGTCAAAGTGAGAGAAAGAGAGAGAGAGAGAAGCCAGAGCAGTACACGAAACGAATGAAAAAAAGCCTGTACGAATTCACCCGGGAAGGAAACAAGCTGTCCTCGTCGGGTTGGGCCAATTCGATCCGCAGGCGTTTGTGGATTTTCCTGACACTCCTAACGAGAAGTTCCTTCTCTCTCTATCTCTCTCTCTCTCGGGGGAGATCGCTGGCACAGGAAACAGCTGATTGTGGAAAAGTTGGAAAGAATTAGACGCCCAAAGGGAGAGTGCGAGCAAAAAGATGTATAATAAATCCCCTCACACTGTGACCCACACGGAGTCACCCCTCAAAAAACCCACCGGACACTTTCGAGGGCTTTCCGTGTGTTGAAGAGTTGAATAATTCATCTACTCAGAACCAGCGTCGATAGATAACGAATGCGCGAATATTTTCCCTCCGAAAGCGAAGGGAGATGATGGAAAAAAAAGCCAAGAGCGAGTGATAAATGACGTCCTTCTTGTAGATGTTTAAAATGTCATTAACTTCGGCACAGTAACGTGAACATGGTTTTTATGTAATCCGTTTCTCGCTTTCTTTGTCGTTTCCTCCCTTTCTTCCAGGAGAAAGAAAACTTTAGCCACCAGGACACTGGTTGCGTTTTTTTATCGTGCTTTCGAACCGTTTTCGACAGGCAACATTGTGTCATTCTCTCTATCTCTCTCTCTTACCCCGTGGTCAGAAGCCGGAGTAATGAAAGCGGAGTGATAGAAAAGAAAAAAAACGCAGCTAGAAAAACACGCGAGCCGAAAGCAAAAGTTTTCGCGTAACCCAAAACCATAAATTACACCTGAGCACTCTCCGGGACACCCATTAACCGGCAAATGGGACGAGAACAAAAGCCGGTTGCCGCTACCGGTTCCCGTCCCTGGCTTCTTTTTTTTTGGCCGGAACAGAACTCACGGGAGAGGCCTTGCTTAGGATAATTGTTTTCTTCGCGCTGGCGCCCTGGAAAACCCGCGCAAATGCTATCGATTGCTGCCGAAAGCCTTCCCATACGGTGAAAGGAGCAATCTTCTCTACGTGTCCTCTGGAACGCCCCGTAAAGGCTACCGGGCCGAGGAAGCGGGAAATAATAATGTTCGTCCATCGTCGGCTAATCCGATGATTAATAACGGGTTGTAGTGTATGTGTACGCATGGAAAGGGTTACGGATACAGGACTGTTTTTCTCCCTTTGCGACCTCAGATCCCCGAGGGAAGAGCCGTCAATGTTTACGGATGGATTTTCGCTCGACCCGCTGGCACTAAATCAGCCGATTGTTGGCAGGAATTTTACATAACATCTAACGCCGGAAGTACTACGCATCGGCAAGCGTGAACGACAGCCTACAAAAAAACCAACCAGGAAAAGTGAAATGAATTTATCAAACGAGATTTCAACCGTTAGCGATTTCCCGTCCGCTTTGTTACCTCGGGGGAGCCAACGAGTCAATCCGGAACCGTGCGTCGTAATAAAATCAGGCTTCAACCCGATCCCAAACTCCGTCGGGCCGCCCAATGGCCGATAATCAATCGATTTACGATCGATTCCCGGGAATTCCTCACACACACACGCACAGCACAGCACTCTGTCACCTCTGGCAGTTAACCGGAAAAAGGGGGCGAGTTCCGTGTGATTTCGGTGGCCACCGGTGTTCGGCGTTTGGTTGAATAATTTCGGCCCATCATTATTGCACCCATTTTTCCCCGGACGACCATTTTCCATAATGACCTTGTGTGTGTGTGTGCCGTTGCCACTGTTTTGGGGGCAAGGCGGAAAATAATGGCATTCCTATCGGGTCCCACTGGAAGCATGTGGGTTGTGGGAAGGACAAAAGGCCGCCCCCGGGAGAGTAATAGCTCCCGACGCGTGAACCTTGGGGATTGTGAATCACATACGTGCTGGGGGGGGCCTAAGTTTTTCCAGGTTCTTCCCCCCTAGGGGAAACGCCAGATCGAAAAATCGTCCCCTCGACCATGGGAAAACGACAAAAGGGCTCTCCAGCCCTGCCCAGGGGGACACCTCCCGGCAAAATCAATCACCTCGTGGGGGTGGCAAATATTTGTGAAAACTTTTTCTAACCCATCGGCAACCATCGGACCCTGCGAGAAATCCCACGGAAAACCCATGGTCCATAATGCCCGAAGGTGACCGAAGAATTTGCCTTTCCCACCCGAAAGCCCCAAATTGGTCCGGATTTTGTGGTTCCGCTTCCCAGGCTTCCCTCGGTGTCCCGTTTTGTGCCGGAACTTCTTGCCCGCGGTCGAATCCGATCTGGACAATAAACGTCAACTCGGTCCCGGGGAAATGCCATCCGCAAAACAAATCTAACCGAGATGCCGCCCCGAGGACCCACCCGAATCTCGTCCTGGGATATTTGACGTTCCAATTTTTCCATTCGGATGGCGCAGCCACACACACACCCGGGGTGGAAACTCCGGAAAAGATTCCGCTGCGTGTGGAAACGCCCGAACAAGAAACCCAATTAGTGCGACCATATATCACGGGACCGAATCCGAGGGCTATTTTCCGTGCTGCCCAGGAGAAGAAGGTTTCGTTGAGTTCTACTTGGCTTGCTTAGGTTTCTTCGCGGTTCCTTCTTTTTGCTGGCACGGCATCAGCTCACCTGCTCGGTGGCATATTTTCTCCCATTTGACACACGGGCAGGAATTTCTCTAGCCCTGTGACCTTGCGACGGAGTTTGGCGATTTGGCACAAAAAAATAACAGCTAGCTTCCACCGGCGTGTGAGAAGAACTCGCCGAAACGGTCTCCGAAAGAGACAGCCTGCCTGAGTGAGTGGGTGGTTTTTTCGACGGGGCAAAACTTTCATTTTCCATTCGCATTCGGGATTGCTGGCCTTCCTCCTTTCCGGTTTCAGCTCGCTTCACTCCGTCGTCTACTTGCCCCGATCGGAACACGGCGCACATTCCGGAAAATAGCGCAAATGGCGATTGTCCTGAACGACCTTTCTTTTTCCCTTCCATTTTCGCTGGCTTCCCATAGCTGGAACAGAGAACGAGAGCAAGGAAAAGTAAGAGCTTGCGGGAGGCTGCCCTTTTTCGGGCGTTTGACTTTTGGGACAGTGCCCACACACCGGTTGACCGGTTACGGTAAAGAACTTGGTTGGCTGGCGGCATCCGGAGTGGCAAAGAAATAGTGCTTCGGCAAGCAAATTGGCATCCGAGATTAAGTGAAGCGTAACCGAGGGCTGCCGCCGGTGCTCGGTAACCCGTTGGTTCCACAAAAAAAACCCTCCGAAACGTGCGCTTTCTACACCCACACACACACACACACATACACAAACCGGAAGCATCATTAAAGTGGACCACCGTACGAGGAAGGAACTGTGCACACAAAAAAGCTTAAAAGAAAAACGTACATAGGACAAAGAAACTGTCGCTTTTCGCCAGGTCGTTACCGGCATCTGTTGGCCGCGCAACGCTCTGCCGGCTGATTGCCGGTTCTTAGAGGTACTCACGAGTAATTTGCAGGATTCCGGTCCGTTCCCAGTTACCCCACCGGGGAGTTAAACGATTGCCATCCGAACTCCCACCGGTTTGTGGCAGGTGACCTTTTCCGTCCACGCCACCCGGTTGTGGTTGGGTTTCCTCGCGATGGCACTTCCGGTGGGGAGCTCGTGCCCCAAGCCCAGAGTGGAAGTTTATGGCGGTAATTGAACCCATTACTGCATTCGCCGGGAGTCGCCCACAGCCGGGTGGTTTTCATCGCTTTTACCTTTGTCCGGGACGCCATTTCCACCCAGTTCACTATTCACGATCGGAAGGGGCTAGGAAATGATCAACTTTTCGGAATGAGCTGACAGCAAATTGGTCCATTGCCGGCTTCATCACGTACACCACGCGGTGCAAGGAAACGGAAGTGCAACGCGTTTGCTGAGGGCAAATTACACAAAACCGACGCAGGGAAGCACGAACAACTCGAAAAGGAGTGGAATTACTTGCAAAAGATGCCACTGGAGATGGAGAAATCACTTTTTTTCACGCAAACACTACACCCACGCTTGTTTTCGAAGCAAAGAACGCGGCGCAACTAGTAAACATGGTGGACTTTGACGGTTGAGTATACTACCAGGTTGGAGGCTTCAGTTGATAGGAGGCGAAGGCATAGGAGCACCGGTTGTACCGGTTGGATAAGCCCACCTGGTGGGGTTTTTTTTTAGCGTTCAAACTCCCGCACGACTCCAAGAAGGACGGTCGGACCGGGTTTCTTGTCTTTTCTTGCCAAGAAAATAAGCGATTTCTTCAAGCGACAAGCGAAGCATCATGTTTTCATTTTCCATGCAATTTATTACACCTAGCTCGGCTTCAATTAAAATAAATTACCTTCCACCGACGCTAGACTTTATTGTTCAATTTGTTGCTGGCTCGATTTAAACAAAAAACAAACTCCTCCACTGCACCTGCATCCAACGGCTAGCCACCATATTAACGAGCGATAAAATAAATCATTCAAATTTCGCACCATAATCCCCACTCGGTTTAGCGTGATGGGAAGGGGAGCGCGTTATTAATTACACATTACAAGCGTTATTCGGCCCATTCTTTGGCACTATTTATCGCGCATCCGTGCGGCCCGCCCTTCAGGGGGAGCGATAAATATTTCTCGCCAACGAGACCGGGAGGCTGGGCCCGCACTCGCATCGCATAACGTTGCTTATTTTTCAATTTCCCGATTACGGTGCAATTTCTGCCGGTACGAAATCGCTTTCGCTTAAGCGCTTACGACCACCCCACCGAACCGGGGGCTATATTTCTCTTTCGCCTCGCAGAAAAGCGCACCCAAATCCGTCATCCTTTGGGGATTGTGGGCTGCCTGGCGGCACTCGGATCACGCAGGATGGCTCTCTTACGGCTCCTGCGAACAGACGAAGCGAATCGTTAATTTATACGTAAATCTTCCACGCAGCTACGCACCACCCGCTTGGCACGCGTGGGCGAGGACGAAAGAAAAGAACCGTCCTTCACGGCACTGGCGGGCAACGACGCATTACTTCATCCCACCCGGCATACATCAGCAGCCGGCGAGAGAAAGGGACTTCTTGTTAGCAAATGGTTAATTTTTCTCTCGGCTCCGGGTGCGGTTAGCGTGTCTTGGGCTTCTTGCCGGCGCCTTTCCGTATCCGGAACCGGCCGGTCTGTCAAACGCATAGTGCTGAGCTCGGCAACGGCTCAGGACCGTGTCCGGTAATCACTTTCTCCTTTCTGGTGGCGTGCGCGGGCGTTCTGGGTGGACGCGAAACCAGCGCCCGTCGTCGTCGTCGTCGTCCTAGGGCGAGATAGAGCAATCAAGGCTAAACTCTGGCCGGTGGGCTGACGCTCGAGAAATGGAAATCCTTGCCCGTGACCGAGCGAGCGAGCGGGCGAGTGCAACAATGGGTGGAAAATGAATGAGGTGTTGAGCGAGCGTTGATGAAGAAAAGTGCTGACTCCTTTCGCCTTCGTTTGTTGTTTTTCTTTTGATTTCTTTCCCTCGCTCGCTTGGAAGGCGGCGTACATGGCTTTGGTGAAGACTTCGAAGGAGTCCGATCCCTTGCATCGGGTGGGAAAAAAGCCGGACGAAACGAGGTGTTGCACGTCAGCCCTTCGGGAAGCCGGGCTCATCGTAGCTCGGGCCGTCGAGCGAAAACAAGCGAAAAATAATCATCACTCCTCACGCCCTCATCAGGCACATGGGCTCCCTCGTTTGCAAGGGAACTGCAAGGACGCCCCGGGAGACGAATGGCCGACCCCGTTCACCCCGTACGGGCAAGGGAAATGAGAAATGGTTTTGTTTTTCGAAACCCTTCGGTCTGGGCCCGGCCCCAGCCGAACGATTTCCATTTAATCATGGGCCAACAGTATGCCCGTTGATTTTGGCACGTGTCTTTAAGCCACTGGGCCACTGGCGGGAGGAACGTATGTACGTGGAAAACTGGCCCTAGGCATGTAGGGAAAACGATTCACCGGAATCGTTTGGGAATTTTGCTCGGAATTTAATGTAGACAAAACCAAAAGGCTTTCTGTTTTTTCGAGGAATCGATTTGCTTTGCACCCCACATTAAACAATTCGATTAAATCAACAATCAGCCAAAAAATCCGATCTCAGTAGGCGCTGTAGACGGTTATCTCAAATTGCTGAATATTTAGCTGCTCTTGTTTTAGTATGGATGATTGGAAAAAGGATCCTTTCTTCGAAATAAATGCGTCACCAAAACTCTAAGAAGCTGTATGAGGACAATTTCTTCGAGAAAATGTTATTATTCTAAAAGCTTTACACCAAATCTACCAACCCACCTATTGCATAATCCTTTCGCAAACTCCACAAAACCAGTGCTGTTGAAGATTTGCTTCACTCTTAGTGCTTCTCGCTAAATCTCCCGGAAATCCATCGATCGTTATTACAGAGTGTCCTGCGCCTCACCACCACCATCCAGCCCGCCTTCGTAGGCAATCATCGGAACCGACCAGAGCAGCCGGCATAAACGAAAGAAATAATTAAGATTCTTCATTTCGGAGGGCCGGCTTCGACGACCAGAGGGTCGCCGGCCAAGGGCGCCTGGTACGGTGAAACGACCGGCATTCATTAGCACTGCTGCCGATCCATGAAACTGACGAAGCTGTTTCCTGTCCATCCGCAAATCCAACTCAGGCCCCTTTCTCGTTTCTCCGTAAGACGGACACCACCCAGCAGCAGCACAAGCGCGCACTTACACGCGAGAAGAAAGTGAAAACAATCGTCCTGCGTATGTGTGTCTGTGGGACGGGATAGTGCTGACGAAACGGTCTTTCACCCCACCCTCGCAGGGAGAGCAGGATCAATTAAAAGATTTCAACCAAATGGGCAAAAAGCCATCCGTCCACTCGGCCCAGCCCAGCCGTTACGTCGCTTTTATGGTGAAAGTGGCTCGCCCTCGCTTCGCCTGCTAACGAGAATCCATTTCCATCTGGCGGCTCTATCTCGAGCGAGGTTCATCCATCAAATCATCCACACGCCGATCCTCTCGTAGGACGAAAGCGAAGAAGAAGAAGAAGAAGACGAGGACGAGAACGAGAACGAGGACGAAAGAAAAAAAAAGCTCGCAAACAAACAACGCGCAAAACAAGGACGTGCCCGGTATGGCAGGCGATAAAGAAGACGTATACTCACTTCCGGATGATGGAGGATCTGTGCGGAACGTCGGCACAAAGGCCACTTCCGGCCCACCCATACACACACACACCCACCCACCGGGTGGGGGTGGAATGAAGTGTCAGAAAGTGCGCGTTGTGCCCTCACTCGTGGGGCGAAGCTTACCGAGGATTACGACGCCGACGGTGCTTGTGCTGCACGGGGACAACCCACGTCACGCCGACCCCGTCAATCTCGGAACCCGGGTGCCGTTTGTGCTCGAGCTGTATAAAATCTAAATTAGTAATAATCGTAAAACCGCTCTAAATCCCACGGCACTCCGGTGCCTGAGGGGCGCAAGAAATGGATGGAGGTCAAAAGGAGCAACAACACAACAAAAAAAAAACACCCCCGAAAAACAACGCATTCCCTCTACAGGGAGTTAGAGCGCTGGCAAAGGTTCCGCAGAGCCTGTTCCGTTCCGTCACCGCCTCCTTCGATTGTTCGATTAGCATACAGAGCGGAGCGAGAATGACGGCAGCTGTCAGGACGAAGCCGACAGGGATGATAGTCGGCGGGCATATCCTGCTACCAAAGGAAGCCGTTTTGCGCTCGAGCTGTGATGCACATCGTAAAAACCCGCGCACCGTTTATAACCCCGATGCTCGGTTCGTGAACCGGGCGTTCCGGGGGTGGCGGTTTACAAGCGAGAAAAATAAACCCTGCAAAAGGGCACACGACCACGACCGGCCTGCTGATTAGAGAGTGGCTTTCGGTGCGCGAGTTTCTTCGCTTCATTTTGTTTTTTTTTTCCTACATCAACAGCCTTCAGCTTAAGGGCTTTGTTATCCGGTTTTCCGCGTTCCGATTATATGGTCCCGGCGCGGGTTTAACCTTCCGAAACCGATGCCACGATCGCGAAGGTACACCCGGCAATGATTGTCATCTGATGGGACGCGTGATTTCGTCAAATGACGCCGAAATAAAACGAACGACCCGCGGGATGGAAAAGCGTCCTGCTTTCGAAAGGACGAAAACAACGCCCTCCGGAACGGGCTCGCCGGTACGCGGCTCATTTCAATGCAAATGAATCAGCACGCACACCGTTGGTGTCGTCAATGCGCTTCCTGAGTTCCTGATGTTCTCCAGAGAGAGCGAGAGAGAGAGAGAAAGAAAACTGCATGGAGCATATCCTGGGTGCGGTTCCCGGCCATCCAGGCCAGGCTCCATCTTGCCACGGGCCAGGAAACGTGCGTAATCGGCCGTTCGATCGGCGGTGGGCCGTGCATTACGATTCGGTTCCACCCAAGGACGCGAAACCTGCCAGGAAAAAAGCGCGCGCGAGAGAGCGAGAGAACCATGAAAAAAAGCCATGAAACTCGAAGCGTGAAAACAAAGCACAACCGACAACAATAATCCACATCATCGACAGCGTATTAGGATGGCGAGATAAGCGAGAACCGGCTGTCGCAAGGGTGTCGATGAAGAAGGGCGCGTGATGCGCTTCCAGGACGAAAGTCAGTGCCCGGGGGAAAGAGAGTTTTTTGCCGGCCTTTAAGAAGCCGCTCGGTGGAGAAGAGATTTGATCGATTGTTCGTCAATTTTATAAATTGGTAGGATTGACGGAGCTACCCTCCGGTGGGAGAGTTTTCCTTGGCATATTTTCCTGGCACTGAATATTGTTTCTTTAATTCAATAACGTTAATGCTCCCTCAAGATGCTTAAGAAACACAGTCTTACGGGATTTAAGTAATGGGTATAGGGGGTTGTTTTTCGCCTTAAATTTTACCAGGACCAAGAACCTGTCCTTGCTTTAGAATAAAGTTGAGCTCCAAACATTCATTTGAAGCAGTAAACCAGCAGTGTTACGTAAACCAGGAAAATATTCCTTTCAACGTGTTTGTGTATGGTTCTGAATCCTCATTGGCAAATCACTTCCGTAGTAAAATATGCAACCCAATCTTCGGTTAAACGACTCCACCGAGTGATAGGATTTGCTGGCTTTGTTTGCTCTGCTTTAATTCAACGAGCGCCCACAGTGGGTGGTGAATTCTTTTGTTCTCATCCCATATCCGTACCCACTCCCAACGAGGAGTACGTTACACAACCCGAATATGAACTACTCTAATTATCAGCCAATCCTAGCTCGTACCAAAACGGATCGCAACCAGCAGGACGCTAGGACGATCGATCGATCGGCTTGAACCGCAAAACCCTTCGATCCGAAGCCCGCAGGACTCGGTTGCGTAACGTTCGCCTCAAAATATGTTGCTCCGGGTTTGCTTCAACCTTCCAACTCTGTATGGTCACATCCCTCCCAACCCCACGTGCGGAACTATTGCATAATTCAACAGTCTCGCTCTCGAACCCACTCGAGCCTGAATCCGATGCGATGTGAGTGCTCCGAACCGACCGGGTTCGATATTCTGCCCCTTTTGCCCCGTATCCACCAATGACGGTGCCGCCCCCTTTTTCCGACTATTCAACATGCGAATCATCAACAAAATGTGTCCCCGGACCTCGAGCGGAATGGCAGAGACACAAGGGCTTCAAGTGCGCTCTCGCTGACCCATCCACCCGGCTTCCGGGATCATCAGCAAAACGCACCGAAAATCCACACGAACACAGACCCAAGAACCAATTCCGCAACCGAAGTAACCGGCCCGGAATGCCCGGATGCAATGCCAGAGCATATTCGAGTTGACACATTTCTGCTTCCGTCCCTAATTGACACTTTTCAGCGTGAAACGAAGCGAGCGAATCCGTGACGGGGACACAAATAGCCCAACGACCTGATCCGCCCGTGGAGGGGGCGGCAGGACACCGGTCCGGTTGGTGTTCGGGAAAATTCACTTGAATAAATTTTGTCGCACCCATTGTCTTTGGTGGCGCGTCACTCGCGGATGGTAGAAGCGCGAATAGAGCGTTTTTTTGTGTTGTCGTTGTTGTTGAAGCCCTCCATTTTCCCGGGGCCGTACGTCAAGGAAACGTGTCGATTTCTGACAACCGGCACACCGGCCGGTGGAGCACCGTCTCGAGGACTTTTAGCGTTTCCCGGTGCAGTTTTTTTTGCTCTCATTCGTGTGTTTTTTTCTCTCTCGTGTTTGTCATTATCCCTTCATCAGACTTCCTTGCATTTTCCGATGCGGAGGGTGGTGGTTCGGCTGCACTTTCGAACGACGTGAGATGCAACCGGCAGTTCGCGTTCTTGCCCCGAAGGGAACCCATCAACATTGTTGGAGCCATTGTGTTCTGTCGTATCCTTCCTAGCAGCACCTGTTTTCTTCTTTTCCAAGGAGAGAAAGAGAGACACTTACCAATGTGTGCTGGGGTGCGTTTCTTGTTTGCCAAAAATAGATTCCCGGAACAGCCCGACTGAAGGACGAGCGCGACCCGAGAGGCTTAGTGTGGAAATGCAAAAGCAAGCAAAAAGCAAAAAAATAACAAGAAAAGCCAAGAAGCAAGACCCACTCACTGTTGGGGATAAGGAACGAAATTGAAAGGAAGCCCACAAAGGCGCGTACAGCGACAACAGCCGCTTGTTTGTGTGCCCCGGCTACTATGTTTTTCCTATCTACTTGTCAAGGCAAATTCCTGTCAAATCTATCCCTTCCACCGTCAATCGCACAAGTGGCAGTACTTCCTGTTGGGAGGGTGTTGAATGGTAGGCAACCTTTCTGTCCCCACTGTTCAGCAAAATAATCGCGCGATATCGCGCCCAATGTTGGGTGTACGTGCGCACGAATCCTGACACTTCCGGTGTGTGTGTGTTCGTAGGTGAGCAATCTAAGTAAACTGCTTGGTTTGACGTTTTGATGACACCTAGTCCATCGTATCCGGGGAACGGATTTCAAACGTCACCAAAGGATTGTTTTACGTACAAAAACGTTACTAAATGAATCGTTTTTCAGTTAATAAAACTAACCAACTCCACTGAAACCCCTTGGAAGCGCCCACCCGACCAGCACGTTGTTTGCTATTTACTATTTAACAATACATTTTGCGCACTTTATTTACCGTACCGATTGGGTAACACATTTGGCACATAATCGATTGTAACTTTCAATCGGTTTTTTTTTTCGCTGCTGCTTCCCTTCTTACACGTTTTTTTATTGTTCATTTTCGCACCCCCCACTCCATCGACGAAACCGGGACCCGCTTTTCCGGACCGGAATCGCTATTTCGTTCCCTCGCGCGGATGTAATCCACGGGACGAAATTGAAATTTCGAACGCTTTCGATCGAACGCCGGCGGGCGTGCGAGCAGCTTCAAAGCGAGCGGCCTTCCGTTGACAAATTGAAAACTGTACACAGCGGGAGCAAACGAGAGAAAGAGCGAAAGAAAAAGGTGAGGCACGAAGAAAAAAAAATTATGAATATACACGTACATGAAATGGGAAATGCCTGGGCAAAGCTGCCACAAACGAGGTGTTTCATCCTGGGGCTTTCAACTCCGGCACGGAATCCGATTGATCGCGCAACGCCCGAATGACAATCAATACACGGACGGAGCCCCTTTCGGCCTGGCTCGGTTGGGAATTTTATTTCACCTTCACGCTGTTCTCTCGGCCGCCCGTTCCAACGCCACTCGACCTGCGAATGACTTCCGTTCCGCGGAGGTCCTTTTCGGTCGGTTGATGGATTGGTGTGAAGCACACGGACCGATGCCGAGATCGATATTGTTCGGGATTTGCCTTTTCCTCAGGCCGGTGTTTTCCTTCTCTCGCCTGGCACCGAGACCTCCTTTACAATTGCCGCTGAAACGGTTCCAATGAAATGGATCCAATTTAATCAAACACACAACTGATTACGCTGACGCCAGCCGAAGCGGGATCGCAAAGGTAAGCGAAAATAATACCAAAAAAAAGAAGTGGACCTTCCCCGGTGTTGCACCTTTCTTTTGGTCCCGTGAGAGCACGGAAAAACGTGCCAGAAAGCCACCTCAGCGGTGGATGGGGTCATTAAATGTTAACCATCTTTTCGCCACCACCATGCGAGATTAAATTAATCCTACCGCACGCCAGTACCGGCCGTACCGGTTGATGGAGCCACCGATAGCCAGTCAAGCGCAGCTTCAGCATCTTACGAACTGTGGCCGAGAACTGACTTCTGCACGCGAACGCAGAACGCCGGAGCTAAAGATTAACGGCCATCGCGAGGCAAAGGGCACTAAACCGTCACCGTTCGTCCGTGGGCATTCCGGGGATGGGCTCTCGGGTGTTATCTGCCGCTTTCCAGCGGAGTGGTTAACGAAAGCAACACATCAAAATGCGCCTTGGTGTGAGAAAGAAAGGACACAGCCTGGGGGGAGAAAAGCCACCCAACTCCGCGCCCGCTAAACGGCACCCGGGGAATAAAACTGTGAAATCCCTTTCGACGACTGTGTCCGCGTGGCACGGATTTTATTTCCACACCACACAGCTGCGTCCCTTTCGCTCGCGTGACGTACCGCGGAATCTTTTAATTTTTTTTTCGTTTTCGTTTGCTTTTGAGCCCCTTGCTTTTGGGCCACCTCCGGGGCGAGGTTTTCATTTTACGATCGTCCTCTTGCGGGGATGTTCGCGTTCTGCTTGGCAGGACGCGCCCGCAACCCGCCGAGCGGTTAATTACAAAAGTTCAAACCGTTCTAAGCTGATTTATTTTGTTTTATTACATTTTCATATCAGCGAGCGAGCAGCGCGGTTCCCGCGAAAGGCCGTACGAATCTCGGGGGCACCCAAAAAAAAAAACCGACCGTAGGCCTGGATTTTCCGTTTACTCGCGAAGGCTCTTATTATTTTTTTTTTTGCTCCCTCGTTTGTGGAAGCCTTTTCGTCGGCTGGCACCCTCTAATCCTTTCGCTCAATCCTTTCGCCGAAGGATGCCACCGGCTGGTGGTGATAAATGTCTTTTGCGCTGGTTCGTCCCCCACGCCGGGCAGGGGAATTGGGTTTTCCTTCGGGAGGGTGGGAGGGATTTTCACCACCCACTCCGCACGCCGGCAGCATGCAGATAAGCGTGAAATCCGTTTGGGTTGTGTGTGTGTGTGGTGTGCGTTTTTATTTTTCTGATGTTCTTCAGCTTTTGGGCTCCTTTGTGCCACGCGGAATGCAGTTGAAAGGTATGATAAGCCAGTTGCTTCGGTTGCATGGCAACGACTTGCCTTGCATCGTTTCAAGGGCTCCTTCGATAGCTGTGTGAATGTGCCTAATTTTATTCCTTTTTTAAGCAAACGAAAGTGTTTAATCACTTTCATCCATTCAAAAAATCCCCTTCAACTACTTGCAGATGCATTGAATTTGCAGCCTACACTAAAAACAACTACATTGCAATCGCGATCTTCTCAGTGATTCATTCCAAAACTGGTCGTGCTGGTCATATTACAAGACATAACTTTCCCTGATTTACGATTACGTTAACTTCTCCCAATGGCACCATGTCCAACGTTAAAACTCCATAATACACGTCACGTTTCGTGTCTCGGTTCTCGACATCGTTGAATGGCTAGATTTCAGTTTACTTTTTTTCTATCAAAACCTAAACGAAGACACGATGGAACGATGGATGAACCATACAAAAAAAAAAGAAATCCATCCTTCATGGGACATTTCTAAAGCGCTATAAATACGCATTGTTCCTAGCGGTGCAAATAAATCAGCGAGATTACTAGATTTAATACTCATTTGAAACATTTCTTCGTTTCAAAGCCATTTGTCTCTCGCGTGGCTCGGGGTTCTGTTTTTTTTTCGGCTCTCTTCCTCTTTTTGACCTTCCTTTGGCGTTCGCAACGGAGTTCCGAAATCTCCCGGATCCTAGTGCTTGCACACTCGCAGCTAAAAGAAAGCTACAGTATTGACCCTTCCAACGTGAGTGAGAGAACGAGAGCCGCGAGTAAATGCACACGCGCTCCGGAAGAAAGCGGAACCGAAAGTAAGTGTGCGCGGAAGCATTTTCCGGTTTTAATCTAGTAAATTTAATAAAAATGATTGATGATCGCCGCGGCACGCCCTGACCGGGGCTCGAAGGAACTACGAACACTACGACAGCAACAACCAAAAAAAAACAGGGACCTTTCCTCGCCATCGGCCACAGCGGCAAAAAGGCATCAAATCCACATCTCGCGGTGGAGGGAGGAAAACAGAACAAAAAGGGATTTGTGCACGAACGACCACCGAAAGGGTTGTGTAATTAGAAAAACAAATTTCAACCCTTGGTCCGCAGAAGGACGCTGGAGTTCGCGGGCCTTGGGAAAATGGCTTTCCCGCGCCCCAGACCAAACGAATGCAGCGTGACAAACCGACAGCGCTTTTTGTTTTCCCTCCCAAAAACGGTGCCTTTTTTTTTGTTTTCTCCTCCCTCCGGCCGATGGCGCTGTGTCGAGCCCTTTCGGTGAAAAGTGGACAGATTGAGCCCCTGAGAAGGCACAGGGTTCTTCCGTGGCGAGGATTTAGCAGTTCGTCTTTTTTCGTTTTTTTTCGTTGTGGTGCCATGGTCCATCTGAGCCTCTGCCACGAAATACATCGACACCGGACGACCCGGGCTTAGGGTAATGAGTCCCTCGGGGTTGTGATGGCCAGGGACGGCTTGATTGATAGCCTCACGTCGTTTTCCCGCCGGCAACAATGTATGTCCGTTCGGAGCGGAAATGTATCGTTTTTTTCTGGCTTTGGAAAATCTACTTTTTCCCGCTCGCCCTAAATCTCAATCGCAATCGACTCGAGCTGTCGAAAAGTTTTCCCGAGCGATCATGGCGGCGACTGATTGCAATCGCAATCCTTCCCAGTTGACTCGGAAGCGCTCCCGCTGGACAAACATTTGCATCACGAATGCACCGACACGTCGAATGGCTAAAAAGACCACCTCCTGTGACCGTGAACATTCCACCATACGAGCGTGTACCGAGTGCCGAGTGTCCCTTTTCCGGGCCTCTGAGGCCTGAGCACGTCAATATTGACGCTTTTCTTGCCACCGATAATTGTTCGTTTGTCACTTGGTTCTACCCTGGCCGGGTCGTGCTGATTGCTACCGGGATCATGCTTTATCGATCGATCGAGTTGTGCCAGCTTCGATGCGTGGTCGCGATCAAGCGCCCTTTTGTTATCAGTTGGTATACGTTACGTTCGTCGGGATGCTTGACGCCAGAAAAGGATGACGTTGAATGATGATTATGATGGCGATGATGATGTCATGTTCGACGTGAACGTGGTCAGTGTAGGCTTGTCGGCACGCTTCAATCGAACGCCATATTCTTGCCATAACCTCATTAGCAATCAACAGATGAATAATTGTGTTAAATCAGCGTTCTGTACGAAGCGAGCATAAATCGGTGGAGGGTTTCTTATTGAACTTGGATCCATGGTGGAGGGAATAATACGTTACTTGGTTTACAGTAGATTGTTTTGTGTACTTCAACGTCCAATATTAGTGTCGCGAGTGAAATGTAATAAAAGTCCTCCACGCGATCGTGTAGCGGACAACGGCCACTACCAGCCCAACGGCCAGTGACGGGCTTATAAAGGTAGTAATTTTATAACCCCCTTTCAGTAGTTAAAAAACTCCTTTGATTCATTTAAAAAAGAGGTTGCATTCGCAACAATTAGCGTTGTTTGCTTTTTGTTCGAAAGCCTATTTAATGAAGTTTTTTATATCTTTCAAAGGCAACATTGTACAAACAGTAGTTTTAACGATCGGCAATTTCAATGAGCTAGAATCGTAGGCAAATCCTCCTCTCTGTACGATGAATAGGAAAATATTCAAACGATTTAAAGGTATATAAACATAATCAGCTTATTTAAATTCCCTGCCATGGAACATTTACGAATGGTGCGCTAATTATTGGGGGCTTTCAGAGAGATTTCAACCCCCTGCTCGTGCCCATTTTATGAAGAAAAAAAAGAAAGTAAAACTTTCATCCTGAATTCAATGCATTTCTCGTTGCAACAGAGCAAACCGTGAGGCATGTAAATTATTTATCCTTTTCATTATTCATCCTTTTTCGAAATTACTGTTTTCATTCTGATTCGCTTTTGTCCACCTGCTTGAAATGGAAAGAAAACTCTTGTTATTGAAATACTGAAACGAAATAAAAATGCAGCTTCACAAACAAAACACTCTTTCAATTCCTTTCATGCCCACAACGAGCTTTATTCTCGCTCAATCGCTTTTAAATTCTTTCACTAGCAAAGACCTCTCCCACGAGCCCTGGGGTGGGCCCCAAAGTAAAGGCAACAAAACCTGGCATTGGCTTCACTCGAGCCAGCACTTCTGGCACCGGATGCGAAGTAACGGCAAACCGGTCACGAGCGCGCCACTAGTAACAGTAATATTTGCTCCGTTTTGCGCGTTTTCCCGGTCCGTGGAAAACCCCCCCTGAGGCAGAGGCCCCCAAACCCCTTTAGCCGCCGGTGCAGCGTGTAAAATATGCTGTCTTCATAAACTACTTAAATTTTTTCCCTTTCCATTTCCTCACCCGGTGAAAACAACGAGCTGGTGGAAAACGTGGACGAAGGCAGTTCCCGGAGCGTTGAAGGGAAAGCTACACTCGAGCGCAATTAGTTGCATTCAAATCGGACCATTGCGACCGGCGGAAGTCGGACTCTCAAGACGTAAGCAAAAAAGAAAACCCAGCCTGGCGCCTTCGCTTGGGTCCTTCCTGCAGTAAGGATGCGCTCGCGCGGCTGTGGGAGGAACAATTTACGGCTCAATCTTTCGCGCTTCCCTCTCACACCGGTCGAGCTATTCTGTAAGAACAATGCCCGGCAGAACTGTCCACCGCCGTGCCGAAGGTGGTCGCTGACAGCGCCCATTACTTTGTGCGTTTTATGAAGATTGGATTACTTAATTGCATGGGACGAGAAGTGCGAAAAGCGGCACCGGCATCTTCCGGCTGCAGATGACAACGGACCATTCTGTTTCTTTCCCTCTCTCTCTTTTCTTCTCCATGCCGCTGGCCTTGGCTGGGTCTTCAGGACCAGTGCGCCTTTGGCAGTGCCTTTAAAGTAATTAAATTTACGGAACTGCGGCACTGCGTTCTTCTCCTGACTCTGGAGCAACTGACAACAACCTTGTGGTGGGGTGGGTAAAAAGTTGAAAAAAAAACACACACACACAAACACGACCGGATTAATAATGGACCCCGACCCGGAGGCACTTGGTTTTGGAGTGAGAAAAGAGCGACAAAAAAAAGCAAAGAAATAAGACACACACAATGTAACACAACTAAATTAGCATGCTAATGGCCGCGTGCGCGCGCGTTCTCGAAGGTGTCCAACGTCCAGCCCGAGGGGTATCATATTTACCACTCGAACGACGCCAAACATTTACTGGAAGGTGCCGTTCCGCGCCGGTGCGATTGAATTAGATTGTGCGTCTTCGAGCGTCCCGGTCGAGCGTGTGTCCTGTTCGTCGCCGTTATTTATCCAGCGGCTTGCCGAAGGCTTCCCTGTTGGAATGGCGTAATCTGGGTGGACAGTTTTCCTGTTGTTGTTGTTGTTTTTTTTGCTTTTACTATCTTCGTGTCCTCTCTCTCTCTCTCTCTCTCTCTCACACCCAATGGCCAACAAACAACACAAACGGTGCCCGGAGCCAACCAATCATCCAGTAATACAATTTCCAAATTATTCAATTACAAAAATAAACATCGCGGCTCACGCTTGCCTTCCCTCCGGGGGTGCTTGCAAGGACAACACGGTGTCACGGTTGGGCACGCGCATACAAGGACAACAGGGAACCGACCGTTGCGATTTTCATTCCACTTTTTTTCGTTTTTTGTTACTTTTGGCCCACCGAAGCCCATGTTTCCTATTTCCATGGACACATCTCGTTGTTTTGTTGACGTGTTGTGCTTTGCATGGCTTGCTGGGATCCGGTTTTGGGATCGTTGTTTACTTCGGGGAGAGAAAAAAATTTGACCGATTGATCAATTGGATGCTTCTCAGGGGAAGTTCGACTCAATCGAATGGTTTCGACGGATCAAACACATGGATTGATATATTTAAGGTTTATTATTTGCTACCTGTATGTGAAAGAAAAGTGGGAAAATAAAAAAGAGGATCTACATTGTTTTGATTCTGTTCATATGTTCAAAAACACAAAACGTTGAATGAAAATCATTGAAATAGTCTATTTTGAGACTGTCTTTTGAGTCTGCGATTAAATAGTCTGTTTTTGAGTTTTTAATCGCATTCTAAAGGAATTTAAAATACATCAAACGCAAACGAAATCTCGCTCATAAAAACAGAAAAAAAACAGTTTGTCCTCCCCCATCTCATCCACGCGGCATCACCGCTGATGTAGCCAATGATTTATCATACCCATAATCCCCACATAGTCACCGGTGGCACGGGGACATTCATCCGTCAGGCGCTGGCGCTCCAACGGCTTATCCGACTGGGCCACGAGCAACATGACGCATCGGATCCCCGCAAGGATAACGCCTCCTCGCGTTTGTAACGAAAGGAACATCCTTGTCACACACGTCGTTGAATCGTGCCTTCTACAGCTCACACTACAGCCGTTCCAGCCATGGTATAATCCTTTCAGCAAACGCGAAACCGGGCGGGTGTCGACATGGCCGCTGCCATAATCCACTTCCCAGCACGAATCGCTAAGCTACCCCGTGGGCCTCGGTGAAAAGGTGTGCGTCTCCCCGTAAACCGAGCCGAATCGGCTGTTCTCTCGCGGCTGACTGACAGCTGTCAAAGGCCGCTTGCGATCCTAGCAGGCACTTCGCGGGCATCTGCCCATCCAGATCGCCATGGCAACATTCTTGCGTGCGTTTAATTGACATTTTTATCCCTCTTCACCCCGGGAGGCGCTCTTTTGAGATGCACGAAACCGGAACCATTTCGCCACCGGTTTTCCCGGCCAGTGGGAAAGCAAGGTCCTGAAAGGGCCGCGGTGGTGACGTTCGTCTTGTACGCGCGAGATCAATCTGCCACATCCTTACCCACAGGCTGCTGCTGC
Organism: Anopheles nili; assembly: GCF_943737925.1. NCBI lineage: Eukaryota > Metazoa > Arthropoda > Insecta > Diptera > Culicidae > Anopheles > Anopheles nili. Next base: position 74,600,378 of record NC_071291.1, on the reverse strand, counting down.
TGCGTAGTAACCGCGCGGTACGCGAAGACGCGTGATTAGTTCCGGCCGAGCAGTTTCCCCCGTGATTCCGCATCGTTTAAGGATACAATTACACTCGGCGGCAGCGGCAGCGATGGTGAGATGGAACAGGAGCCCTTCGGCTTGCACAATTAATTGCGAAGCCACACAAGGACACACCAGGTGTGCTGGTGGTGTCCTGTGCCGCAGGCCGCGGTGCTGTTATTTTAGGATTCCAGTCGATCCCAGTGACATCGACATTCGGTGCCATTGTGTGATGTGGCATTAAATCGCCGATCGGTAATTGTCTCCATAAACCATCGCCGGCATTGTCCCGAGGCTGGGAGGGAAATTTAATTCATTTGCTGGCCATGGGCATGAACGCGAGTGTGTTTTATTTTCGTTTCTACTTAACGGGACCCCCTTCGGCACCGGTGGAAGCTGAATAAACGTAACCAGGTTTCGTAATGCGTTTGCAAGAATGTAAGATTTGCTCGAACCGGTTCCGGGCCGTGAAGGCGCGCCACCTAGACGTCGTATTCGGACGACGAATTCGGTCATCGTAAACGAGTTCCCGGATGTTGTTCTAATAAATTTCAGCCACGGTGCAGTTGACAAAGTAGACTGCTAAGGAGGGGCTCTAAAAAAGACATTCATTTGCTTTGGTTATACCCAGAGCAGATGACAAAAAAACAGGGGGATGTGTTTTTGAGACACAGCACGTAGCAAAAACAGGACATTTTCTCTGTTTCCGCCCGGGATCGAACCGGGGGCCTTCCGCGTGTTAGGCGGATGTGATAACCACTACACCACGGAAACAGCTTGTCTACTGGGGGGCCGCTTAGCTAAAGCCGTGACTTCAGACCAACAAATCGCTCTGGGACCCGTCGAGATTAAAGACCCCCGCGAGGCCGTTTTTCCCTCGAGATTCACCGGTAATCGGAATCTCTGACTCCTCAATCTCCGTCAAGGCATCGAACCAGGAATAGAATCGCGTGGTCTCGGGTGCTGATTCAACGCGACCCCGCAGTTGCGTCATATTTTCTGCGCCGAAATTCTTGCATTATCACGCGGCCACGCGAATTTCACAACCAAGCGCAGCGAAAGCAGATATTTTTAGTGGCACGCGATGGCCGCACCGGGTCAAGCCGGGGGCCAAACAAACGTGTTTATTTCACTCATGGGACGAAATGGATCGGTGGTAGGTTGTTTGTGCGAAATTCTGTTTGCTTGACCAATTAAAAGAGTATCAAAAGGCCATAAAAACGTCGTTAGATTTGCGCAATTCTTTTCAAAGCAGCTCGCTAGAGAGAAGGGACCATCAATGAGAAATACCTTTCATTCTTTGCTAGCTGCAAAGCTTTGTGGTAGAATTTGGACACAATTTTAAAGCCACCCATTTGAAATCATGCCACAAAGAAAGAACCTAACGTCAGCGTAATAAGGAGCGAACAATTCTAATTCAATCACATTGACGTAATCGGCACAGCTCGAACCGACGCTTTATTGCCACCGATAACCTCCAGACACCGGGCCAGCACAAGCCAGCAGCGCGCTTAATCAAAACCGGCCCGGAACGATACGGGACGTTCCGCGACGGTTCATCATCTCGTGCCGCTGCTCTGACCCGGGGAAAATCGTTATCAGTCCCCTCCCGGTCGAGCGGGTCCCAACATGGCCAGACAGCCACCCAGCGGAACCGGTTCGAACCGAGACCGACGTTCTCCCTTAACCGGTTATCGCGTCCGCGACATGGACAGGAAGCACGGCCGCGGGCTGTGTCCCTGAACCGCTCCGCGAACCAGAATTGATTGGCAGGGACTCGCGAGTTCGCACACACTTACGCCCGGCAGGGTGATTATCAATTTATGACGAGTGCGCTCTCGATTCTCGGGCTCGGCCACGACACGGGCACCATTTGTTGTTGCGCCCCAAAAGCTATCAAGCCTCACGCGAGTCCGCTGCTGCTCATTATCAAGCCGGCAATTGATGCTCCGCGGGTCGGTTTGCGTGCGGAATTTCACTACTCACTCGGGAACGCTATGCCGGGTGGAATTTCATTTAGATTGTACTAGGCCCCGCGGTTCGTAAGGCTATCGGGTGGCAACGGTTAAAAGTAAAAAAGTAAGAGCGCTTGAGTGGTACAAGAGACATCGAACAAAAGGAAGCAGACGGGACATGGTCAGGAATGTCATGCAATTCAATACCGACAACAATGCATTATGGATTGCGTATGCGGATAAGTTATTGATTTACTTCAAACAGCCTTGGTGGAATCGTCTACAAAAGCCTCATAATATCAAATTGCATGAGTTAGCCGCTGGGGGTTTACAGAAGGTGTGATCATATTTGATCCCATTGATCGGGGAAAATTCTAGATCATAACACGATCATCTGATCTATTTGACTAGTGTGCATTGATTTTCCTTTCATCTGGAAGTATTCGGGAAAATTGTGCACGACATCCATATTGTTCAGTTTTCCCTCAATTAATCGATGATGAGATCTACGGAGACGATGATACCTACAAAAAAAATCAACCGTAGGTTCCACCGAGATTTGAACTCGGATCGTTGGATTCAGAGTCCAAAGTGCTAACCATTACACCATGGAACCCGTTGTGCAGAAGGTAAACGGATATAAAACTAATCCTGCACCGCACCGCTGTCTCACTCGGTCTTTAATCGTTAACTCTTCCTAGATAACGTTCGCAATCGCATCGCAATAGTCTCCTTATCGTCAGCTTAAGCCGCATAAGCCCGCTTGGCAACGGGCCAGCACACCGCACCGTCAGTGAGATCCTACGCTAACGTGAAGCAACAAGAAGAATGGCATCAATTCGCAGGACAATCGCATGACGATTTGCTGCCGTAAGTGTGCCCCTTTGAGATGACTCACGTCCACCGGCGTTGTGATCCCGGCATGGCGAAATTACCGATTGCTTTAATTAGGAATTGATTCTCGATTACTTTTCGGCCGAACGAAGTACACAGCCGTGGAGATGGTGTACCAAACGCTAGGGTAAGGTTTTATTGCCGTCCTCCTTACTCGGGGTAGGTGCACTCTTTGATGGCCCTTCCTGTGCTGCTAATTATCGTTTCTCACCTCAAGGAACCGATGGCAGCGATGCTATGGACTCGGTAAAACCGGTCCCTTTACGGGCGGGTACATAGGATATGCTTTGGGTAATGAAAAGAAAAAAGAAGTGGGTGAGAGAGAGAGAGAAATTGTGTGTGGGTGAGAAAGAGAAGCCGAAGAAAAAGGTGGAATGAGACCCGCTGTTTCTCGGTGGTTACCCAGTAGGATGGGCATTAATAGGGAGTCATAAAATAATTTACGATAGATAATATGGACTCATTAAGGTAATCACAATAAATGCGACGACTCTGGTCGGTGCACGAACCGAAACCATCCCGGGGGAAACTGTGGCCGCTTCAGCATACCGGTACACCGTGGGAGTCTTATTCTTTTCGCCTCCGTTTAATTTTACCCCACCCGACTTTTTGGAGACGCATCGACGCCCGGCGTCGTCCAAGGGACGAATCTCTTTAAATGCTAATCCCACCCCCGGTTAGAGGCCGGGCCTGACTCCCAATTCCAGCGTGGGTACGCCGGCTTTCAGTTTCGCCAGCAGATGGCGCCGTAAATCATTCGTCCTTCGGCCATCCTTCGGTCGTCCTTCCCATTCACGCGCTGACCACCCGATGGCAGCGGTTGCTGCCTATAAAATAAATACCTTCGATTTACTGCCGAAAACATTAAGCAAACAGGCTAGTCCCGCCTGCCCCGTAATGGATTAAAACGAACCTCTAAACGGTGGATGCGCGCCTGGCTCCATAACCGTATCAATAATCATTAAACTTGGCAGTCCCGGTAACGGCGCTGCTAGGATCGCCCGAATCGTCATGCGCTTGCTTGTTTGCTCGGTGCGGAAAAACGGTGCAGGTGCGTGATAAAACCGGTGCCGGAACAACACCGGAATGGGCCCATCGCTTCTGCCACAACAATTCAAATGAGCTTAAAATCTTACGGCCTCGTGCGTCCACGGCGAACGTGCAGCATGTTGTTGCCTTCCTGTGGAGCGGAAAACTGGCAAACAAAAAGCAAGACGCACGCTCGCGTTCGGTTGAACAATTGGTGGAATCGTCTTCCGGTGCGAGGCGCAATTAAACCCGGCCCTTTTGCAAATGGAGACACAATCGATGGTGGAAGGTGAAATTTATTAGCTGCCCAGGGGAGTTCCTTCTCCCGTTGGTGCGTGAGAACCACCGCAGCTGAGGTGGAGCTGTTGTGGATTGAGCTACAATTTATTGGTTGGATGCGAGAAATGGTGGATACACCCGTTGGGGCACCGGTCGGGAGAAAACTGGCCGGTTAACATGCGCCCGTTTCATGTCCTTCCGAAGAAGCATTCGGGCGAACCGCAAAACCTCATTTGCAAATGGAACTTTTGACAACTTCCACACCCGCGGATCATTATTCATACTCGCTCGCAAAGTGACTCCCTACGCCGTTTTCCATGTGCTGGATCGAACCGATCAGAGGATCAGGGGCAACAGGAACAGGGTGTAAATTAGATGGAACTTCAACACGCGCAACACGTCCTGGTACTTTGCGAAATGCCGAACATCCAGCATCCGAAAGCCGATGTCACTCTCAATCCAATGTCACCACGTCGGGTCGGGTGTGTCAGGGTGGTCGAAAAACCGTAATCAATCCTCATTACGCCATCAGTTCACATGCGGTGCTGGTGCCGAAAACAAACAAGCCAATCTTCAGCTTCGGCCTCGAAATATACACTCCCAGCGAAAACGATGGATGGTTTTATTTCCCCCATGAAAAAGGGGTTTGTTGCTAGGGAGTCAGTAAAGTTCATGTTCATTTTCCTACTTCATGTTGGGAGCTTATCATTTTCGCTTTGTAAATTGAATCAACTGCAACTTTTAGTGGGGTTGTTTCTCAAATACATCGCATGATTTTATTCGAACTATATCGAACTAGTTTCCAAGATCATCTACAACGTTTAGTGAATTTTTAAAGAAATTTCCGTCCAAATTTTCCCTTCATAAACATGCTTTCAAACAACGCAAACTTTTGCTTACTCCCAACGCAACGTCCGCCACCAGCTGTCGGATAAATGGTTCATACGCGATAGTTAGGCGTTCTCAGACCAAAGGCGCATTCGCACCGACCAGTCCGATGATCCGGCCAGCACATGGCCGCGCACGAACCCGGCCTGACGAACCGCGGGCGAGAGATGATGATCTAATTCCATCTCCAGCTCCAATTACCGCGCGCCCGGCTTTGACAGCTCGCTGTCAAGCGGCAAGCGAACGGCATGGCCTGCTGCGTTGATGCGATAAACTGGGTAGCACAGAAGAAAAAGAAGAGAAACCAGTAAAGGCAACGAAGCGAACGATCCGGATCGCCACGAACCGAGCCATAGTTAATTTGTATCACAATTAATCGCTTATTTAAATTCATCATGAACTCTCGGCATCGAGTGCGAGTGCGTGTTTATGTGTGCGTCCGCGGGCTCATTTGCACGTGATCGGGCCACATGTGGATTAAGGGGATCCGCGGACCGTTGGAAGGGCTGGAAAAAAGCACATACAAAAAAAAATACAACATGGACGCTCTCACAATGACCGCACGCCGACGGACAATGACAATCCAACATGGAGCTCTCTCGTCCCCTTTGGCACAATTGCCGATGGCTTTGTTCGTCTCGCGACAAAAGAGACCACCTCCCCGCTCCGGGATGCGATGGGAAAAAAGGGTTTATTTTTTATTATCATTCTCCAGCTTGTTTGTTTCATCACAGCACCAGCGCCATTTTCTGGCGGGTTTGGTGGAGTTCGATTCGTTTGCGCGTTTGGGCAGGATTATCCGACCCACGTTGGGGAGGTGGCTTTTGGTGGGGTTTTGTTTTGCATGTTTTTCTTCCTCTTTTTTCTCTTTGCCATTGTTCACAGCGCACTCCATAATCGGCCCATCACGTTAATCCGATCGGCAAACCGAGACCGAGTGGGGAAGCGAGTGCACTTTATTTAAACGAACACGCGCAATGGGGCGGTTTGAAAATCAGCCGGTGACGACGCTGAACCAGTCGAGATCAGAAGGGTGGAGAGCGAGAGAGAGAGAGAGAGAAAACAGAATCGTGCCTGTATTAAATCACCACCTGCCATTCGCGGTCTTCATCGATGCAGCCCATTCCGTGGAAATAACATACACTCCACCCTTCCGGGTGATGTAAATTAATCCGCGACTTTTCGATTGGCATATCGAGCGCGAGATTGCGACTCGGGGTTGCGATCATCATTAACCTCGATTCGAAACGCCAAACAGCCCGAGTTTCCGCGCTTCCGGAATGCGCACGTCAACAGCGAGCGCGTGTTTGCGTCCACCCCCGAAAATGGCTTCATTATGCGAATTTTATTTGCATCCCAGCTTCCGGCCTGCATCCCGTCGTACGGATCGATATTATTTAACACGCATCACGAGATATAATCAACCCCCGCCCTCGAAAGGGGAGCGTGAGAGTGGACATTGGTGATGGAGCTCTGGCCAGTGGTCACACGCGGTGCAGTTGCCGATTGGCATTATGCAATCGCTTGGGCCGTGCTTTACACACTTACGCGTACATACTATCCCCGCTCCAGCGTTTCCGTCGGTTGTGTAAACTTGCGAACGGGACCACGGGACCAGAGAGTGCCGCTGTCTATTAAGCCATTTATCAGCCTGGTATATAATTGCGGAAGAGCGCGCAGAAAAATAAAATAAAATAAAAGTGCAGATAAGCGCGCGTGAGCGAACGCGTCGATTTTGTGCCCATGGGTGGGGTGGTGCGACTTGCATAAAGGTGTGGTGGGAGGAGAGGGGATTATGTTGGCCTGCTGCACCCTCCCCCTCTCCACGGGGGGGTGCCTGTCCTAGCCACTCGGAGGAGGAGAATGACGGACGCGAGCAAACGAACCAACATGGGAGAGATAAGCGCTTAGTCAAACATCTGGCCTGCCGCTTTGCGTTTGCGTTTGCGTTCTCTCTTGCGCGCTTTTCCGCCCCAACAGCACGCGTGCTGACTCTCTCTCTCTCTCTCTCTCTCTCTCTCTCTCTCTCTCTCTGTTTCGGTGGCACCCGCGTTTTTCCTCCAAACCCCCACCCGGTTGTGCAGCCTGTTGTTTAATAGGCGGAGAGAATCTTCGATAATTGGAGTGCTTGTTTATTGATAAACATGCTCGGTGTATGCGCTGTGTATTACGTACCATTCTTGGGTGTGTCCATGCCCTCCCCCAGGCGTGCGTGTGTGTGTATGTAGTTGCAAACATGCGCCCCACAAAATACATACAGCGTGCTCGCCGAGAAGAAACGATAGTCGCGGATGCCGGTTGTGGTGTTTGCTTGGCCGGCTGTTTGAGGCATTGTAAGGCCGCTTGATGAACTCCGCTGGGGGTGGGAGGTGGGCGGTGAGATGAGCTGAGGAAGCCAACGTGCGTGTGCGATGTGATGCGAAAGAAGACGAGTAGCGCTGCTACCGGATGTTGGGAGATGCGCAGATACGCACAAGGGTAGCGTGGCCGAGCGGTCTAAGGCGCTGGTTTAAGGCACCAGTCACTTCGGTGGCGTGGGTTCGAATCCCACCGCTGCCACACAAACATCCCTCTGTGAGAAAAGGACCTTTTTTTAAGGGGGAAGATCTTCCTTTATTTGGGTCATGTTGGCTTCAATAAAGCACATTCTTGTTTGCCTTGAATTCTGAATTGTAACAATAAAACCCCGAAGTCTGTTAAAGGCAACTGTAGTAGTAAATGTGAACGACATTCCATTTGATGGCTTTTGAAAATTGTAAAACTTCTACGAATGAATTTCGTGTAATGTGCCCCATTTCAATGCAATGTTTCATAATGTTTTTGATAGCGAAAAAAAAACGCACCCCAACACCACCACGTTTGATGTGAAATGCTTTTTCCAAACCGATGGAACGCGCATCTGGGCTTGATTTAAAAATAATGTTCATTGATGGCTTCCCCGGGCGGATGGGAGAAATGGGAAAGGAATTCTCCAGCACCAGGCGCAAGCATCGACCGTGTAAAGCACCAACATTACCTAGAACTGCACACTCCTCCGAAGCTTTCCACCGCTCGACGATCTTCACTTATCGTTTGATCACCCTGGGCCATTACCGAGAAGCGTGTAGAAGCGTGTTTCGCTACCGTTAAGCAGCACCATGAATCTGTCATCAATTTATGGTTCCCTTCATCTTTTCTTCCCACTGCTGCCTCAGTCACCGGTGTGCGCTCTTTGCTGAGTTATTTCCATCCTCAACGACAACGACAAACGACGACGACGACGATGGAGGTGTCCTTTTCGCAGGAAAGGACACATATTCTCGTCAACTCGGGAACTACGGATCATTCGCGGCTCACGCGGCGCACCCGACGACGATGATGAGCTTGGCCGCACAGCGTCGTTGTCGCCCAGGGGAAAGTCAAAACTCATTTCGCAACACATCGCGCACGTCGTTCCCGGTGTCGAGAGCCACCGTGCCGTGGGTTTGGGCACGTCGTCGAGGCTTCGTCCTGGCACCGACGACATCAAGGCGATTAATGCGGTCGCACACGTGATGTGCCGTTTGCGGTGGAAATGAGATGAGATTACGTGTCGCTTCTTTTTTTTTTTTGCTTCCCGCTTTCTTCGCTCACGTTCCTTATCCCTGGTGCTTCCCTGTCGTTGGCCCACGCGAGCTTTTGAGCGCTGGTCGCCCTGTGCAACCCTTGGGAAGGGATTTACGAAGGGATAATGAAATTGCACAGCCAGCTCGGAATGCAGGACCGGTAACGATGTGTTGTTGAAGTTTTCAAACCGGTTGCCGGTTGCTTAAACGTCATCCTTATTTGTCCGCATCAACCAAAAAAAAATATATATGAAACCATCGCAACCACCCTCCCATGATTAACCGCTCCAGTTCCGGGCGCTTCTACTTATCCCCAAAATCCCTCGCATAAAACCCCCTAGCGTCATCATTAGCAACGCCTGCTTCGACCGGTCGCGGTAGCAACCGGGTACCGAACAAAACGGGATACAACGGATCCCAATAAAGGTGCGCCGGTACAATCACACACCGCACCGAAAGCATCCATCAGGCGGGTGGCTTTATTTTATTGGCCATGTACGCGAATGGGGTGGAACTCAGGCGCGCCGCAGGCGGTCTTAAAAACGCTCGTTCGTTCGCCTTCCATAATTAAAACCGTATCACGTGTCACTTTATGACGTTGCCGGGCTATCGAATTCATGGGCCGCTGTAAGTAATTCACCATCCGCCACCCCATTATTGTGTGTGTGCGTGTGTGTGTCTGTGTGTCCTTCCGGTCGCTTTTAACGGCCCGATCCTTCATCGATCCCACCCGAAAACGGATCGCACAGATGCGATAGTGGTGCTCGGTTGCTGTCTCTGCCTACCCGGGCTGATTGTGAACGGCTCCGGAGGGATTTAATAAAACACACTTCCTTCGCTTGCCCGAAATTGACGCCCGGCCTGAGAAACACCAGGCGCCTCCATCGGTGGTGTCGGAAATTGCGAACCGAGTGGAAAATGATTAGGCGTCTCGTGGTGTGCTTGCTCACTCTCTCTATCTCTCTCTCTCTCTCTTTCTCTCTCTCTCGCACGCTGTATATCATTCTATCTTTCTTTATTTGCCAAAAGCCTGCAAACAAAAGCGCGTCGACATCTGCATTGAACGCCTGGCTACAGTCGCCGCTTTAATCATGTCGTTAGAGAACAATTTGCTTTGCTCTCTTCCGCAGGATTCCAAAGCCTCTGCGTACCGGTGATGAGCGAACGGAACAAGATCCTTAATCTCGGCGTGGTTGTAAAATCTTATCAGCTGCGGACTACGGTGCCATCGATCTCTCGTGCCTGCCATTGCGAATGAAGCGGGGAACGAGAGACAAGCGTAGGATCGGCTTTCTCAACCTGCCCCGTGTGATGATCGCCAGGGGAAAAGTTGGTCATAAAAATTGAAAGCCGATGCCGGTGGCCATGGAACAATACGCCACAAACGGAAGCACCGAGAATGGGCAAAATCGTTCCCATATAATGCCGTACAGTTGAAATGAATACGAACTTCGGCAAAGGCGTACAGATGAACATGAGCACGCGTGTGGGTGCGAGTGAGATTTTCTTTTCTTTTATTGCCTACCCTTTCAGCACGAAGTGATATTTCAGCTCCATCGAGTATGGTTCAATCAACAGAAATGATAAGAAAATAATGTCACCGTTTTCATGCCTTTTTCTCGCCTTATTTCTTCCCCCTCCCCGGAAAGTGGGCAGCTCTTCAACCATGCGATTTAAACATGTCGACACGCGGAAACGTGTCTGCTTGGCTTCTGTCTTTCTCGGGATCGGGATGAATATTTTTCCTACCAGCCCATTCCACGCCATGCCTACCACTTTGGCCCGTTCCATATCGATGGTTTTTTGAAAATAGTCCATTGTGACTTTTCTTCTTCTGTCCATATTTTCGTCCCGCCCGGTTGCTTCCCCTTCTTCTGGTACTCCACCCCCCCCCCCCCCAATACCATCCTTGCGATGTCGTTTCGCTCGCATCGTCTTTTATCTACAGCCCACTTCACTGTCACAATATTTGCCATTCAATTTCCTGTGCAAACACCACCGCCATACATTCATCCATGCCCACGTCCTTTTCTGCTGGTCCACGGTGCCGCTGCCTTCATCCTTGGCAGAGAACCACGGCGGTTTTTTTTTCGCTTCTCTTTACTCTTCCTCTTGCTTTCTTCCCGCAAGCGCGATTTTCAAGAGAAATCCTTTCCGTCAACGCCCCGAGATGTCGATGCCAGTTATCGCCTTCGTCCCCCTTCCCAACCGAACATGGACCGTTGTCAAATTGGTTGTTTCCTGGCTGTTGCGTCAACCCGTGTGGCGGAAGTGTAGGTGTGAACGAGGCGGTACCGGGAGAACTCGTGCCCCATTAGTGGCGGAGACCGGTCGGGAACGTTGCAATTAGCGGTGCAAACTCACCCGCCCAGAAGTGTGCCCGAGCGCCGTTTAGCATTAACCGGCTTCCGTTTCGGAGTCGGGTGAAAACCGTGCCGGTACAGGTGGCCGTCCCATTTCCGGTCAATTTGATTTGGCTGCGATTAGATTTTTTTTCATTTTCATTTATGCGCAGCCAAAGAGACGGTGCTCGCGAAAACACGCGACGAATGCTGGCATTATCCGACGGCCTTGACGCACCGAATGCCGGCTGTCAGAAACCAAAAAAAAAAAAAGAACGTTCGAGGTGAGTTGTTGCTTTTCGCTAATCTCCAACCAAAGCACCAATCGCAGCAGGCCATGCGTATCGCGACGAAATGATTGAACCAACGCACACACGGCAACGTCCTCGAGACGAGCCCTAAAATCTCACCGCTGCCACCAATACCGTGCTAGTGAGGCCATTTTTGCAAAACAAACCCCCATTTGCAAGCCCCATCAACCCCATCAACCCGCCTCCTCCCATCGGGGTGGAAGTGAAAAGGAGACAAACAGCAAAACAAGCCGTCCACTCGGCGTGGCATATGGAGGGCGCGAAAACAAGCATTTACTAGCCGCGCGGGTTTAAATACCCACACCACGGTGGGCGCGATAGAATCAACTCCATCATCGTTGTGCCCTCGTCTTCCATCCTCCACCCAAGCCATCGGGTTCAATCTCACGGTAAACAACATCGCCCATCAACACACAGTGACAGTGGCCAGAGCGGCAAGAAAACAGCCAATTCGGTTTAAGCCAACCATTCTGCCGTCCACGGCGGCCGTAGTAAACAGTTTAATAAATAGGCACTTTTTATCAATTTATTTCATCGGGTCTATTTTTAAAAGCGACTGAACTGACCACACCACCTCGGTCTTAGCGGGTGGGATGGTGGGGTTAATTCAACGGCCCCCTTTTCATCCCGGGTGGGTGGTGCAGCTACCCACCGGTGGTGGTCATAAGCGAATGCGGGTGTGTGCGGGATGCTGTGAGGCAATAATTGTGGACAGAAGGTTGCTGAGAGGTGATGACAAAAGGGGGAGGTTTAATTTTTATTTACACCCTACAAAAGCCATCGTAGTAGGCAGGTTTGGGAGCCAAACCGACGATTATTTTGACAGTTGCGGCGTACGCCATATTGTTATTGATTTCAAAATAGCGTTGAGGAGGAAAACTATTTCAGCCGGTGGAAATTAATTGCATTTTGAAACCTACCGCAATGTAGCATACCCATTGTGTAGCTCGTAAAATGAGGTCAAAAACCCCATCTATAACGTTATTACCCGTAACCCGTAGCTGATGTCAAATAAACGTAATCCTGCGTCTAGTTAGTTATGAGCTCGCACGCTGCGGCTCGACTCGCTTGAAAGAGATTGATCGCCCCAAGTGGGTGGCACCCCTTGCAAGAGGGGCAAGGGGATGGGACGAAGGTGGGGGAGGGGGATCAATTTAAATACACAACACACCCCCCGCGACACACAACCATTCGCCCGCGTCTCCGCGTTTGATCGCGCTCGTGATAATGCCCGGCGCGTTCTTATTCTTTCTGCGCGAAACCGAGCCGTGCGCCATTCGCGGATTCGCGATGCGAGCCCGTGCCGCGGGTTTCGATGCGAAAACTGGGTCAAAATGGTGCGCAGTTCTGGTTCTAGCATGTGCGCCACCGTACGTGCCTAAGCGTAGTGGCTTTATCTAATCGTGCGCGCTTCGGTGCAGTTTATTTTTCCCGTTCCTTCGCAATGGCGAGACAGGGTGTGCGACTAACTGCGAGAGAGAGAGAGAGAGAGAGAATGGAAGGAGAAAAAAACACACACAACCAGCTCGCACAGAACCCCGGCCCGGATTCCATTCAGCGTTCAGACAAACAACAACAACCCTCGGTTCCGCGCGAGGCCCACCCTCACGTTAGGTCTCCCCGCGAACTGACAAACTGGAACTGACCGAACCGGTGTGCGGGACCGATGGCCGACAACCGGCGATAAATGACTTAAAGGCTTGGCAAATATCATAACAATTTGCGAATTTGTCTGTGATTGCCAGCCCGGAACCAGCCATCAGGGTGGCCACGCGTGATAGCCGAAGTTTGTTCATCGATTAGGAATGGTGTGCGTGTTTCGTTCCCTGCGTGCAGTAACAAAAAAAGTGGGTGTTTCGATGGGTGGGTGGGAGTTTGGGCCGAACGACAGAGAGTTAGAACGATGCAAATAGGGCTGGGGTAATGACAACCACCCCGAAAAAGAAAACCATCAACATAGAATGAAATAAAACAACGCGAACAACGAACAGACGATAAGGCGCGCTATCACCGTGCATGGGGGCGCGCACGTTGTGAGCGTACGCTTCCGCTTTCAAAATTGCGCAGTTGAAGAAGAGCCCGATTGTGTCGACACGCGATTTTAAATAAGTCGTCAAACCACGTGCTTTCGTTTAGGTTTAGCTTGAGGAGATGCAGCGCGAGAGTTTTGGGTGGCGAAACTCAGCGAAGCAGTTTAATATCCATTATACGAAGGGAACCTTTTTTCGTAGGAATACCAAAGCCTTATACATCAACATTTTATTGAATAATGAAGCTAATTTATTCGTAATGTCACGACAGTCATGCCATGAAAGAAGGTTTAGTATTTTCAAATGATAATAAATATCAAGCGCCATCAAAGGGAATGGATTTTTCGTTCCAATCGAAAACGAAATTGATTTTTTCTTCCCCACAAAAAAGGGCCACCGTTTAATGCCGTCACCTATCTGCCTGCATCGCTCATCCGTCTTGATGGAAACTGCATTAAAACCCATCATCTTCGCGCGGGAGATAAAAAAATGACCCCAAAACATCCAATTATGAGCCCAACGCCGGTTAAACAACGGCAGTTAAAATACGCGAGCACTAATTAGCAAAACCCGGAGCTCATTAGACAACGGGCACTTCACCCACGACATCGAACGGGGGCATAAAATTCAACTGTCCAAGTACTCGTAAAATCGAACGATCGCCATCAGCCCCGAGTACGCTCAAATTGTTTTACGATCGTCGTGAAGTGAAGGTTCAATTAAAAAAAAACACACACACACACAAAAATTAATGAACGCGTCATCATCGCGGATGATAAAACTCGATTTGGCTCCGGCCATGGGGTGGCAGGCGAATTTTCCACGATGGCATCACACTCGAGCGAGTTTAAGAACCTTTCCATCATAAAGCCCGCGGTTCGGATCGGAATCCGCGGCGCAGCACGAAGTTTTCCCCCATCTGCTGGCGTTGATGAGGTTTTCCGGCGTAATTGAGCTCAAATTCTTGCAACCCGCGTGCGTGTGTGTGTGTGTGTTTGGTTTCACCCACTCGAGCTGCCACATTCACGCAGTTGGGCCACTTCCACTTTAGGCAAGCTTCCACTCAATTTCAACCCATCCCGAGGTCCTTCCAGCGCCGATTATCAACACGAGCTCCTGTTGAGGACGATGGCCCAACCACATGCCGAGCCCTCTGTGACATTCCGTTTGCTGTTCCAGCCCTCCCCCAAAAAAGGAGCAGTAAAATTATCGCAAGAATGAGATTAATAATTTAACTTTATTAGCGACTGGAGTGCCGTTGGGCCCGTCCGTTCCGTGCTTCGTTAGCCAGCTCGTGTGGACCGTGGACGTGGGGGTTTTAAGTCGCAGAAGTAATAACGACACCGCGCGCGTGAAACCAAGCTCCGGGCCCGTGCAAACACCCGGAGCAAGAACTAGGGTTTTAAGCGGCCCGCTAAATCCCTTCGCGAGCCTTCGTGCCGGATGCCATTGTCAGGATGGGACAACTCCCAGTCTAATCTCCCCCGAAAAGGCGTCGGTCGGCCCCGTGTGAGGGTCGAAGGACGAAACGAAACCACGACACACGGGTGCGGGAAAAACACGGTGCACGAGTACGCGAAACGCGCCCTCCGGAATTTACGGTGTCAATAGTTAATGTCACTTTCCCGCCTGCGAAAACCCCAGCGCTAATATACAGCCGGGTATTAATGAAGTGAAAACTACGAAGCTCCGGCTAAGGGAAACTCTCCTTCCTTCGCAGTTCGTACGAAACGGAACCACGGAGGTTCCGCGAAAAGCGTCCTAGTTTCCGTTTGCGTATTATTATGCCGTAAATTCGTACCCGCCGTAATCTTCGTGGTGGAATCGCGGTTCGATTGGAATCGATTGCCAACGCCGGTTTCCGGCTGTCGAAACAGAATTTGGTGGACTCGGTCGGAAAAGCCACCCTCGTGTCTCGGTATCCTTTAAAGGGCACCGGGGAAAAGCTATAAATCTTGGGCTAATCTTCCAACGGGACATTCAAATCGTGCAGTTTGATGCCTTCATCTCCGCCCTCCCTCCAAAGCCGGCCAGTGATTTGTGACGGGTTTGCTACGCACGAATGCGTGCTTTGCTGGCTTTTTTTTCTCCATTTTCAGCAATAAATAAATTGTGGCGAACTTTGTGGCCATGAAGCGCTTCTTTCTCTGCCTCTCCGATGAACGTGTGGTTCGAAAATCGATCGAAAACGCAAAGCTTTCCATCTCGTAAGCTTCCCGATCCATGTAGGCTTTGCGGGCAGAGGCATATCCTAGCAACGGCCGTGGGCATTCCCGCACACGAGAAAGCCAATGGGTAAAAGGACACACACACACACTCACACTGAAAGAGCCAGCACGAGCCTTCTTCCCCTTTTTCGCTGGTTGGGCAATTTAATTAAATGGAATTGATTTTAAGTAATAGGATAAAGCGAGGATTATGTAGACACTTTATGGTATCACAAATTTCGCCGGCCCTTCTGCCCGATCGGGGAGCCCCGACGTCGGCAAGGACATTTGCAGCTGGCAAAACGGCGAAAACGAAAAACAAACGCCCAGCTAATAGCGCTCATGGGCGAGTGTGTTCGATTGCATCCAGCGGATTATCGTTAGTGCCAGGATTGGGGACGATTCGGTCTTCCCTTCAAGGACCTTGTCATGCTGGTTGCCTCCTCTTTGTTTCCCCCTTTCGATAAGCCACTGTCTTCTTAACCGATACCGAGGGCCACTCGCGGCGTAAGTGGGTAGTGAAGAAGAGATAACAAAAAAAAAACACGGCAAACATCGATAAGAGACACACTAAGCGATGGGCGTGTGTGTGTGTGTCTGTTAGGTTGGAAGCCTTCACCGATAAGGCGAAAGCGATCGCGAAGCGAAAAAGAGTGCGAAAGAAAGGGCGGCAATATTTCGTTTCACTTTTCCGATATCCGTTTCTTGTTCTCCCTCCCGGAGTCGCAGCGATAACCTGCACTTACTCAGCCGCCGGCTGGAGGTATCCATTTTCCGTTGGGCACTTTCATTAAATTTGAGCCAGAGAAAATATGAAACCCAGCTCAGTGGCGCGAGGATACTGTGGTCGGTGGCCGATGTGATAGTCCGGGGAGAGGATCCATGGCGTACTGTCCCGTGGGGAAAAGAAAAAAGAAACCAAACTGTGGAACGATGAAGGGATGAATTGTTTGACCCCGTACGATGCCAATGCAATAATCGTCAACTAGCGCCGCGTGCGGACGAAATAAATTCGTGCCAGCTTTAATGGAATTGAGCCAGGCAGTCGGGCAGGCGCGAGCAAGCGAATTGGATTCACCCCAAGCTGCTGGGAGCAAAATGGAGGCCCACTCGAGCCAGGAATGATATACATACGCGGTTGATCAGTGTCCTTCGTCCTTGCGCGTGGCTTTTGACAGAGCTAATCCCGTACGTTTCCTTTTGCTTTTGGTCGACGCCCAACCCCACCGGCCGGGCGCGAACCAGCCACCCCTTGGGGCCAAATAAATGGATCGTTTTGCAGATAAATGCCGGCACGTTGAACGGCCAACGTTGAGCAAGCAGTTGAGGGCCAAGGACCCGAAGTGAACATCCTTGTCACTCAGGCGATACCGAGCTGTCGACTTTCCCTGCTGTGTGAGGGTGTTTTTTTTTGTCAGTCGGGATAGAAAACAAGCGACAGTGGAACAAACAAAACTAGAGCCTAAGAAAAAGTAGCCCATCAACGCAGAATCATATCGCTATAAATCAGATTTAATATTTTATGAAAACGACATGTGCCACCGGTTGGTGGGAGCGATCGCTTTTCGGCCACCCCTCCAGGCAAACTCACACACGAACCTCGGGAGCGTGGAAATCGCACGGAAGGAACACTTCACGGGTTCGTATTTACTTTGTGCGAATGTGAGGAGAAGTTTTTTTTTTCCTTCGCTTCATTCGCCCTTCTCCCACCAGCGCGGATTGATGTAATAACGCTGGAATTTACGAGCGCTAAAGATGGTTTTGATAAGCGTTCCGTTTAAGTTGAAGTTGAGTGTCTATCTTCAGTGTATGGGTGTGTGTTTTCTCCACTGTTTTAGTCGGTTTTGTTTCTGCTACCCATTTCGAGACGCTTCCTTTGCTTTCTCAGCTCAGTCGCAAACTCAGACCTTGCGTGCGCGAAGAAGGTTTTTCCAGCCGATGGAAAGCGTGTCGCATGGGAGGGCAACAAAAACCGACATCTCCCACAGCGTGAGGATTTGAAGGATTCGAAAGCTTCTGCAAACGCGAACCGCCAGTACGTTGCTCAGCAAGGGAAAGATCAAATTTGGTTCTAAAACCAGTGGGTGGAGGAAAGAGAATGCCAACGCGGGTGCTTCCTAAGTGAACTTGAAAAAGAAGTAAAACAAACAGAAGGTAATTCAAGTTCTATTACATTCATGCAAACGATGAGAGCACTTCAACAAATGCGAAGCAAATTTGGAGCGAACCCATCATGAGAGCACTTAAACAAATCGCAGTAATCGATGCGAAACGAATCGCCATAAAGAAAAACTTTGCGTGCCGTTCGAGTCTACACCGGTGGGTCGAATGCTTCAACCAACCTCGACCATGGAGAGGGGGTTCTATTTGAGAGGTGAAATCAAATCTCATTTTGGGAGATAAATTGAAGAGCTTAATCACAATCACAGTTGATTTCTGGGAGGCATTCGTAACGGCGTTCCCCACCCGCAAGGTCACAGCTCTGACAGCTGTCAACTGCCGGTGGCACCGGAATCGGTCATTTGGAATACCCACGCGAAGGCATTTGAAATTTGCCTAACGAGCTCCTTCGCAGTGAAATGCGGTGGCGAAATGTGTTTTTTTGTTGCTCTCATTCTTTCCGCTCGTCCTGCAACGACTTCGCTATTTACCCCCTCTTTTCGAAGGACATCAAACTGCTTTGTGTTTGGGGTGGGAAGGTGAAGAGACAAAAAAAAACGTCCCACCCCAGCATCCACGGCAAGGCCAGATATAGACCCCACCACACACAACAAACAAGTCAAAAGCCCTCCAATAAGGGACGCACCGGCACACTCATTCTCCCAGAAGGAGGGAAAAAAGGCCCACCGAAAATATGAGCATTAAAAATTATGGCTCATCAAATGAAAACGATGCGCTCCGCCTGCTACGATGCTCGGTTTGCGTTCTCGGCTCGCAGTTTTCTCGGCCACGATGGGAAAACCCCCATAACAACCGGTGAAGCGTGGAGAAGAGCGCAAAGCAGCAAAGAAAGGATGCCGGAGAAGCGGCACTTGCCCACGCGCGCACGCTAGAGGCTGGTCGGACGTTCGTGCTTTATGTTCTTCCTGCATGCTTATTCTCTCATCACTGAATCCCCAAATGGGCCGCGTGAAAGTGAGGCGATTTCTGGCAGATACGCCGGGCGCTGGTTTGTTTTATTTTACTCCGCTTTTTTCTCCCTCAGCTCGGTTCCATTTTCCCGGCAGCACATGGTGCTCGGTGTTCCGTGCACGATAACGCACCAGAGGGATGGGGCGCTCGGAGAACGAATGCGATAAATTTATCATTAAATGTATAGGAAATGGAAAACTGCTTTCGTGTGCGGGGTGCCACACCGATCGGCATTCTGCTAAGGGAGCAAAATCAGAAGATGCCAACCGACCAACCGTACCAGTGGGCTGTTGCTTCTTCGAGCTGTGCCATCCCAATATACGGTCGAAACGATCGAGCACTGAGACGAATGGTTCGCAACCGGTTTGCGTTAGGTTCGAGCCACCGGAAGCCACCCCTGGAAGAGGGGGCTCACGAGCTTTGGCAGGACGACCCCATTAGATGCAAGACATTAATTTCCTCCCGTGGCATTATTTATCAATGGGGGCAAGGTGCTCCCTCACGGGTGCCTTGCACGGTAACACGGAAGGTCCTTATTTCCGTTTCTCCGCTTGACTGCACCCGGTGGACGTGCGCGGCCACCAACCCGAGAAAAAAGGGACACAAAAAAAAGGAGGAAAAACACGCGCCCACTTGCGTAACGATTGAAAACGAAGTGTTTCCGTTTCGGTGGCGCAAAAATAAACCAGATGACGAGAAAGTCGTTAAGCGATGGAAAGTCGCCTCGTGGTTCGCGGTCGTGTGCTTTGTTCTCAGCCCCAGCGCGCCCTTTTCGGCGTTTCGGTTCGGTAATTCGTTCATATCATCATTAGGCAGCTGAACCGATCGCGTTCTTGGGTGTTGTCGTTTTAATTGGTTGCTTTACTGGCAGTGCTTTTGCAAAATGGCCCTGGAATTGATACGTTCGGTGATAATTGCGTACGAGTTTTTATCCCGGGTCTTGAAATAAAAGAATGCTGGTTCGCTTTTCAAACCGTACAATTCTCTCAGCCGGCAGACGGCCGTATAAATTCTGCAAAGAATTCAGGCCACCCTCCCATCCAGTGGGTGCCCGGCTGATGATGATAGGAAATTAAATTATTTCGCACATTCATCGACTCCTGTCGATTACGCGTTCCCGCTGGAAGACGCGATTAATATTCCAGAAATTTTATTCCCACCCACCGACCTACCGGTGCCAAGTTTTATTACAAGTTCCAGCGCATGATAATGGCAAAACGAATGGATTGTGAGTGCAAGAGAGGGCAAATGGAAGGTATTGTCACTCCCGTCTACACATCCGTAAAGGTGTTGAACGGTGACAGTCGACATTTGTCGATTTATTTACCTTCCACGAGCAAAGCAAAATGGTCCTTTGGGGGTGGAAGATGGCTCTATAACAGACCTCCCCAGCCCCGGTAACCGATCGTTGCTTTCCCGGTGGCCCCAAGAGTGCGCTCAAGAATCACGACAGGAATGTCACCACGCGTATCAATTTCGTATCACTTTGCGTTAAAATTACATGCAGTGCCGTCGAGACAACTTTGGATTTTCGTTGGACGAGATTGGCTCCGAAACGGCACGGGGAAAGAGCACGCGAGACATGAGCGGCAACAGGAACGCGCACACCCTTCTTGCACAGTTTAAATTAGAACCAACCCAACGCTGGGTATGGGTGGAGAAGGAATCGCATAAATTGTATTTTTATTTATTATTAAAATGCCGTCCGCCCTGCGGGTTTACTGCGAGCAAGGCTGGTGGGAATGGTGCGAGGCTCATATTTCATGCGGTTAATTCTGCTCGTGACAGCGCCGGAAGCCCGCGATCGTTCACACCGAGGTGGAGGTGGAGATGGGAAGCCCTTCTGACTGATATGATAAAATGTTCCCCAACCCTCCTTGGTTGACTTTGCTGGCTCCATTTTCTTCGAGATTGGCCTCCGGTTAGGTGCTTTTCCGAATGCTTCATTACCGAGGCACTCTCTCTTTCTTTCTCTCGCTCTCTCTTGCATTTCACTTTCGTTCACTTTCTTCGCCACCGGTGCACGCTAAATGTCGTTCATCTTCTTTCAGGAGCAGTGGAAAAGAAAAAGAAAATTCGAGCCCCACGCGCGGCAAGTGATTCGAATTCGTGCGGGCACAAAGGCGTAATACAATTTCGTGCACCGGCTGGCGGTTGTGAGGGTTTTGGGGGAAATTGGATTACGGTCCCGGTGCGGTTGGAAAACGGCAACGGTTTTTAGTTAATAAAAGCACGCTCGTCCGCCAAGCGGCTCCAAAACGCAAAGGCAATGTCGAAATCCGAAAGGATGAGTGAACACAAATAACGTGAAGGTTTCATGAAGACTGGATGTGTCCCTACGTTCCCGCATGGTTGGTTTACTTTATCGTGTGTACGTGTGTATGCGTGTTTTCTCTACTTTACCTTTTTGCAATCGTGCATCCACGCTCCGTGTGAAGCCGCGTCCGGAAAATGCGCCCCTGCTCGGAAAATGTGCAGCTTAAACAGAAGCCGATGCTTTCCACCTCACACTCACATACATTTGCTTCAAAGCAGCACAAAGAAGCGGAATCAATTTTAATGTTTTATTTTCATCTCACTTGGAGGCTCTTGGAGTTTTTTGACAGCAACACTCGACGTGGCTTTACATCTCGGCTGGTTTCCGGGCGCTGGCTAGAAGAAAACCCTCCGCAAAAGCCGCGCAACCCATCCTAGCAACCCAGGCGCCTGCTTCGACGGTAGCAAAACACACTCAACATGGCGACGATTTGTCACGACTGGGACGTGCCAGGTTGGGGGTTTTTGTAAGCGCGTTTTGAGCGAGCTGCTTAAGGGTTTGACAGAACAAGAAAAAAACATTCCACGCCAACGTAGGAAAACAAAATGAAAAGTACACTTGAATTTTAATACGCTGCTCGTAACGGTATTAGAATTTATTCCCCTCTCGAAAGCTGTGGCCTAGCGGCTGGATATAGCTGCTTTTTTGATGGAGTAACGAAAGAGAGATTTTTTCCCGTACTATAATTCACTTAACAGATATAGGGTGGACCATGAGGCAAAATCGTTGATTTATAGTGCAATAGAGTCAGCAGTATGGAGACTCATGACTTTAGATACATTAAAATCATGCGCTGAATAAACATATCAGATCAACAATCGGAACAAGGAACACTTTTTACTCCTTCATTTACTCATTTTTGACCTAATTTGCACTTATTTTAGAAAAATAAAACGCTCCCCGTAAATACGATGGAGGCGCATGGTCTTTTTCAGATTTCGGCCCTCTTCAGCCAAAGTGCCCGTGCGAGAGTGAGAGAGAGAGATGGCAATGAGAGTGAACGAAAATGTTTCCAATTGCGAGAGCACAAACGTACCCCGGAAGGAAAGCCAAACGTGTAACATCAACAACCAAGCAAAAAACGGCACACAGTTCGCTACGCACAGGCAGCGTGAGCATTGTGAGAACGAGATCTCACATTAAAAGCACACCTTGCCACGGACGGCACGGAGCAAAAATGGGTTTAGGTGACGAGGGATCGAGTGTGACCTTCTACGCGGTGTAACGGCACCCAGCAAGTCCTCCCCATCCCCAATGGTTCGGCAGCAAAACGCACGGCAAAGAAAAACAATCAACGTTCAATGAAAGAAAAATAATGCGGCCATCCCTCGTTAACCCATTTTCCTTGCGCTGATGTATGTACGAATGCATGTTTTTTTTATTTCTTTCGCTGTTGCTTTGTTTTGTGTGTTTTCTTTCCCCACCTTCTCGACTCCCTCGCACACTCTCACCAAGCGTACCGATATAAATCCGTTTTAGCGCAAACGGTGACCGCAAGGAAAATTCCTAGCGAGCAGCCGGTTCGCGAAACCCATTGAACTTGGCTCCGTGCGTGTGTGTGTGTGAAGGCGTGGAATATTTTTTTTCCGCAGTCATATTTTTGCGCTCGAATGGGAAAACCAAGAGGTCGGTTCCTTCCACCCTCACTGGGAGCACAACACCCAGTAAGATGTGCGTTGACGTCAATCGAGGGAGGAAACGAACGAAAAACAGACCGGACCCTGTTCCCCTGGCAGTATGGATCGTTCGAGAGGTCGTGCAAAACCTTCCGTTGGGTATAAATAAAGCGCCATTTCCACCACCCGCACACCTTTCGTGGGAGTTCTGGTGGGGTAAATCAGTTCGTTCTCACTTCCCAAGAAACAGGAGGGAGCGTTCAATTTTTCCTACTTTTCTTTCCAACGAAGTTAGAGGAAAGCGTACACGAAAGGAAACCCGCCGACTACCTGCCGTAAGGCCGTTCTCGCCAAGAGACCAGGTGGAGCATTCGTGGTGTGGCATGCTAATTTTGCTTGCCCGGTACTATATCGGATTGGAATTGGAAAGAAGACAAGGGTAAACGGGAACACATCACGTTTTCGATGCCCCATAAGAAACCATTTGCTCCGGACGTGAACTATCGCAAGGTGTTGGAAATGCGAACGAAAGCTGACGGCAACAGTGAGGTGCTAATGAAATCGAAAAGGGAAGATCCAGCCAAACAACCAGCAAGCGAAGCATATTAACAGAAAGGATTTATAGCCCCCAGTGCCGGTGGGTGTTTCCGATCGCGAAAACATGTTGATTCCCCTTTCCCGGAGGACTTCTGTTTTCGCGTCTTCTTTCGCCATCCTGCACAGAGAGGTTCAGCTGATTTCCTTCGAACCGTTTCCCAACCGGTTCGCGTTCATCTGTCACTCACCCCCGGGGAAAACATTTGACAGCCGAGCGCGCGTCAGTGTGGGTGACGTTTTTCTCGGTTGCTGTTTATTTTTCCACGCATTCGTTTGCCAATTCGTCGTAGTCCCTTTTGTTGCTGGCTAAGGGGCTATTTGAACGTTCTATTTATTCTCGCGGTGCCAAAAACGCGAACGGTTCCCAGATGTCTCGCCCGGCCGATGATACCGTGTAGTTTCCTCGTTCGTGCAAACGTTTTCCACCTTCCCAAACACACACACACGCATGCACGCACACATCCAAACAGGGTGGTTTCCGAAGCCGAACCGCACGGAAATAACTCCATGTATTTTCAGCCCCACTGGTAAGCGACCGGACAAAGAAACCCCACCGAGGACAAACTGCTCGATTTCTGCCTCCTGGGGGGAGTCACATTTTCTAGCAGTGGAAGCACGGGGAAGAGAGCGCGCCGGGGGTTCGGATTTTCCCGGAACACCCCGAAGTGAAAAGGGGGCACGTCACACGGACCAGGGACGCACGAACACCCGGGGCTCAGCTGATCCTGGCTCCGGCACTTTTCCTTTCGACGAGAGCGGGGAAAACGCGCCCTCGAGTGCCGTCTCGCTCGCACGGTGGCCTGTTCGCCGGCTCAGCTGTTCGGTGTGACGTGCTCGCGTGACACATGGTTCACTCTCACTCTCTTGGTGCATTCCTCCCACCGGTGGGAAAAGCGGTCGCCACCGCGCGCTGTATATAATGGGGTTTTCCCCACACAAACACCAACGCCAAACAGCTGCACCCGCATATGCCAAAGCGTGGGTGGAGCGCAGCAAGAAAGAAGGATCAACTTCCGGGGCGAGATGCACATAGGATGTGACCATCCTATCCCCGCTGTCACGCACACAACGACCGAAACCAGCCGAAGGTCGTTCACTGGTGCTGAGATTGCGCAACACACTCGCAAATTCGCTTTCTTTTCTGTGCACCATCGACACGCGGAAAAGAAAACGAAACCGTGGCGAAGCGCCCTGAGCCGTGTCCGGATGTGTTGGTGTGGTCCCGTAGGAAGGATATTTTTTGACAAGCCGGTTTGCGCGTGTATTCGTGACGGCCTTGTGAGGGCGAGCCTGCGCCTTACCGCGCACTCGACGAATAAATACATGCACGCACATTACGAGCGAACGAAAACGCCAACGAATACTGCTTCATGAAAGGGGGTTTTCTTTTTATTTGCTCTCCACGGTATTCCGGCGATTCCACTAAACGATTCCGTTTCGTGCGAATTCCAACGATTGCAGAACGTTGCGTACGCGGAGGAACTCCTTATACATCGCATTTTGGAGGGCAGTGTACACCGCGTGCTTGCTTGCGATCGGTATTCCTGACAGATACGGGTAGATGCGCGTCAGAAGGAAATCATAGTCCGGATCCATCCCCATGTCGATGGTACCACTCGATGGGTCAGGTATGGGATTCCAATAGACCGTCGCGTTCGAGGAGCCGCTTTTTGGAGTCGAAGTGATCTCCGTCATCTGCGCTAGCACGGGCTTGACATCGTCTTCATCCTCACATTTAATCGTGACGGAAGATGTCGGCTTGAAATTCGCTCGGGGAGCACCCTCCTTACGAGGAGCCGCTTGACGATCCTTGGCGACTTTTTTACCGGATGACGTTTGCATCTTGGAGCGAATCCGACGCATTTCGGCGGTGCGAATGAACTTCATCTCCTGGAAGAAAGGCCATTCTGAACAGAACGTGCGTTTGGCGCTTTGGAGCTCTTTCACCAGCTCGGCAGAGTACAGCTCGCGCAAACTTTTCCACTTCGAAATCAGCAACGACACTACGAGCGAAAAAACAGAAACCTTTGTTTTAAGCCATCCATGATAAAGTGACGCTTGAAAACCTTTCATGAAAGGTATCCTTACTTGACACACCGGTGATTTCTTGCAGCTCAAGCCATGCTGTATTTTGCGCTTTTCTGTACGCAAGCGTGTGCAACGTAGGGTATTGTTTAATGAGCCTAATTAAGCTGATTATTGCATCCTGATCGTTAGCCATTAACTTGGAATACATTTTTCCAATGCCTAGGATGCTACTCTTTTTTACGCAGGTTATCGACGCACGTTAATACCACTTGCAAGAAGGAACTATTTGACAGCTGTCACAGCTCTTAATGTTCGTTTTTCTTTTCTTGTTCCTGATAGTGACGTTGTCTTTGCAGGACTCTTTTGAATGCAAATAGCATTGACGCGTTAAAGGAGAACGCGTGCGATTCAAGTAGTTCTAGGCCACTCAAAAACTTCTTTATTTATTAAATCTTTATTTATACAAAGGGTACATTACGGTATGTTGCAAATATTACACCGTATATAACATAGTCAGCACACAGCGCTAAGAACACTGTGAACTAATTCTAGTGTGCTGTTTTCACCTCCTGCAGTGCGTTCGATACCAGCTGAAGTATTTGGATGCGTATCTGTAAGTTTGCCTGCGATGGCAGCCGATTCAGGAATGGCGTCAAGCTCGTCAGGAACCGAAAGTCCGGATCCTCGACGACGTCGGAACAGTCATGGCGTACGCTGGCCCCGGATTTGATGCGGGTGCGAAACTTGTTCCTGAAGGTAACCTCCTCCGAGCCGGTTGTGCAGCCCATCTCGTCATCACCCATGAAACCGAACCCGTCACAGCTGTTCGACGACGACCGAGTGTTAGACCTGACGAGATTCCCCTCACTCTGGTAACTTTCGTTCTGTTTAAATGTGTTTGCAACTTCTGGTGGATAGCTTTCGGTATCGGTTTGTTCGAAATTTTCCACATTCGTTGCGATTGAGCTTCCAAGCTGTTGTCGATCAAACGAACCTGAAGCTTCGCTCGATTCCTCCGGCTTGGGGGTCTCGATTTTACGCTGCACCCGTACCCGTTGATGGCGTGCGTGTTTCCCGCTACGCCGAAAGCCCTGCTTAATACGAAAATGTCCAAGCAAGAACTGCATATGCTCATACAGAGCCCAGCGGGATGACGAAGCTTCTCCGTCTTCGATGCGTTTGGCCTCACGCCGGAAGGTGTCCCGCAGAGTTTTCCAGCGTACTTTCAACTGATTGACTGGCGGGGCGTGATGGGAACAGAACAAAACAAAGGTTAGCGTATGCTGAGTGCTGCCAAAGCATGTAGTTGGTCCTTACCGCTCTGTGATGCAAACGCTTGGTGCTGAATATCTTCCCAGTCGATGACGCTGGCAGTAGCGCGCCTGCGCAAGTACTGCCGATGCCAGAGAACGGGCCTCTGCCGGACGCACTCGATCAGCTTCAGGGATGCCTCGCGCAGCAAGTAATCCTTTCCGTTCGAGCCATTTACCAGAGTGTTGAGATACGCATCCGCATCCATAACTCGCGGTTGCTTCAATCCGCACCAATCTCGTCGTTCAATTATCCGTGCGCAAAGTTTTTGCAAAGCCTGCCTGCCTGGTCAGCCGATCCAAGCACGGGTGCGGTGGTGTGCGCACAAAAACAAAGGCACGCGCAAGGCTTTACGCAACCTGCTGCTGTGTGTGCCAGCAGGTGTCGGGAGCGATAAACCTTTCAAAACACGCACCGGATTCTGCGGAGATACGAGAAAAGAGAGCAAAAAAAACTAAACGCAAGAGCAATGAGCCAGTTAAGCTTGACAAAGATTGCGTTGTTGTGGGCGCACGCCGTTTACTACCTTATTACGCAATTGAAGCTTTTGTCGCACGAACACTCGATAATGCAAAAATCACCTTTGCTGGAACTGAAGCACTGAAATTGTCACCGATGAATGTGAGGTCTGTCGCCAATAGATTTTCGGGGGCAGGTCAAACTGAGCAAAGGATGCTGCGATTAGTTAACATAACGAAACAATTTAATTTCGTTTCACTTGCGTCTGACGTGTGGTGCAGGACGAAATGACAGCGCGAAAGGTGACAGTTTGACCTACAGGCTCGGCGTAAGCGAGAGGACACACACTCAATGCCTACTACGATGCACTACTCAAAAACAATGTAGTGTTAGTTTGCTTTTAGGTAGGTGAGAGCGTAATCTACACTAAACAGCCTAGATTGAGCTCACATTCGGCTATTTGTAAAAAAAGCTTGCTTTAAAATTTCATCAATTTCACTGAACAGGAATTGAATGAATCAATGTCACTATTAACATACCGATTGTGGTACTGTAGTAATTGTTTACAAATTTTAGTATTTTAGATTAGTAATTTTTTTCACACCGTTCTTCGTAAATATCCATCCTACTTGTTCACCTCATGTTAGCTTCAAACCAGCACCTGTTGCCGATAGCTACTGCGTTAGTACGCAAACTGATTACGTTGCTGCGTTCCCGACTGGCATATGCAAGCCTAAATTGCAACTGTCGCTAAAATTTATCGCACTATTATAGCTCGTGATGTAAACTACAAGCGCTCTCCAAGGGAAACAACACACCTCTTTGGTATGTGCGTCTCGATTTCTAATCGTTTCGAATAACATTCATCGACCGAGCGAGCCGTTCGTTACGATAACGACGGTCTGCTACTAATATAATAATAGAGTGATATTTTATTGCTGAGCAACAAACAAAAAAAGCTCCCCTCAAAAGGGTAGAGTAGAGAAGGTTCCACCGAGATTTGAACTCGGATCGTTGGATTCAGAGTCCAAAGTGCTAACCATTACACCATGGAACCTCTTGTGAGGGAGGTAGCGTCACGTGCTTACTGCTCCCTTATCAATTAATGGCTCAAACAAGGCCCCTTACAGCATCTGATTAGCGGCATAAATTACCCGCTTGATGCTGAATTGCAGCCAACCGCAGGCAAATGGTAAAATGGCTCAAATTCTACAACCGATCTCGCTAATAACAATAATCGTACTCGTTGTTGAACCGCTCTCGGGAAGCATAATCATAGCGCGAAACATGAAAAGGTAGAGTAATCCAAATGCCTTCTAATAAAAGCGAGCACTCGCGTCGGTCGGTTGTCGATGTCTCGCCTCACAACCGTCGGATGCAAATTATAAGGAAATAAAATAACACCCATCCGCCACGTTGCCGATCTTCACTACCGGACCTGTGGCCCGCTGCGAAGTGTGAGGGCGTATTCAAATTTGAAATACATCATGCGACGGAGCCATCCTTTCGGTCGTAAGGTGGGTTTCTGCCAGGACGTGCCAAAGGATCGACGAGACAGCTCTCGAAGGGTGGATTGTCGCTGTCTCTAATTAACGCCCCGGCCTCCTTCTAATTAGGCACCGATGGTGTTGTTATTTGGCGGTGACTGCACAACCGGACCCCCGGGCTTGAACGGTCGCGACGTCGAACTTCTGTGAACAATGTCGAACGCTGATGAAGCACTACGGACGGTGCCGGACCACCGAAGGGTGGTGTCGGGTGTAATTAGGCTACATTTTAGGCCGCGGTCTGCCCCGGAGTTGGAAATCAAAGCTCTAAGACGGTCGCGCAGGCGCACACCGAGCGACAAAGTCAAATCAGGATAAATTTAATCAGCACGGCAGCAGAGTTTTGGGGCGCCTCCAACGAACGACACGTGGCGCCTGGGTAGCGACAAGAGAAGGCATAATTATTCTGCGAGCACCACGTTCCCTCGTCACGCGGCCCGGTCGGTATTGGGCGTGCTGGAGCAAAAGTTTTCCATCGCGAAGAAAATGACATATAATTTTAATTTAGCCGCGCGATAATTCGTACACAGCGGGTTCGCATGCAGCTTCCGGATTCGTCTTGCCTGTGCCTGCCCCATACTTATTTCGTCCCGAAAATCGTTTTTCCCATGGCACCCACCCAGCGGGATGCGGGACCATGCGGGAGAAAGTTTTCCCAACCCAAGCCGGGTGGAAGTAATTTAAATTCAAAATGTGATCGTTGCGAGAAAACTTTCCCCGGTCACATACATGACACACGGACGGTGCCAAAGGTGTGTGTGATGCCGGCCAGTCAGAGCAGCAGTTGCAACAGAGCGTCGCATCGTCCAAAACCCCGGTGGGTTCGGGAAACGCGCCCGTTCGGGCGGAAAAAAGGTTACTACTCACTCTCCTACCAAGCCGGCGGATTCGCAAGCCGCGAAACTTCGCTGGAACGTAACAAATCGTCTTGGAAAAATATTACCACAAAGTTAGTACTCCACTTACCGGGTCGTACCGGGTTTCCCTGGCATACCGGTGCGAGTATGTGGTTCGATTGTAAATCAGATGCTAAGACACACCACCACTACCACCAGCATCGTCGATGGAGTGGATCGAGTAGTGCCTAGTTTATGGACCCGTAGGGACTCTCACGCCTTTCCTTCGTTGCAGTCTGTCATCTGCTTCCTAGGTTCGTTTCACACTTCCACGAGCAGCTGGGGTGGATCGGGAATTGGTCTGCGGCTCGAAATCGCACATTTCACGCCAAGTTACACAAATTCCCGGACCCAACCCGAACGGATGGAGACCTAACTACATTCAGGGAACGTAACTTTACCTCAACTGCATCGTCCTGTCGTAACACGGCCGCCGGGGATTGAAACTTTGCCCGTTCGGAGGATACTGTCGCTCGATCTACCTCCATCGGGCCTCCCATCAGATACTCATCGGATGCGGATTTAATAGCGATAGATCATATGGGGCTTAAGAAAGCAGATGGCGGTACTTTGAAACGCATGTCTCTACCGGAACGATTAGCGATGGGAAGGGAATTATAATTCTCGTGAGTAGCTTATCGGTTGAACTATATAAGCCCAATATTCGCCTGGTCTTACCCAACGACCACAACACACTCACTTCTCGACGTCAAAAATAGGAGGCAAGTTCTCCAACAGGAATGGTCCGTTGATTGCTCGTTTCATTAAAAATGTAATTTAAATTTACTTCGTTAAGATCGATGTAAGAATGGTCCGTAATTTGAATGCGAATCGTTTCCAGAACCATCTCGCCGGCCAGACGGTAGCCTTCGTCAGGGATGGAAAATTAAGCACGAGCACCTAGGATTCAGGGCTCGGAAGCTCGAACGATCCTATAAAGTCAGCTTTGGGATGCCAAACCCCCACAGTCCTGGCAGCATTAGCATGCTCCTGTCTGCCTGTAGGACGCCTTCGTCCGGCTGGTTATTATGCCAATAATGTTATTTTGAAATTCAATTCCTTGCCCGGACCATCCACTAGGCATTTGGTTGCTTTCCCACCCTTTACACACGCCTGTCAGTTCTCGAGTCTCGTTTGCAGGCCGTAAACTAAATATTCGATTCGAAAGTTTCTTCTAGGTACCCGGTAGCCATCGTGGAAGATTCACTAGAGCATGATTCGACTCGAAACCGTTTCGCTCGCTAGCATGACCCTTTACTCGTAGATGACGGCCATAAAATATTGTTTCGTTTTTCTCCAGTTGCGTTTTTCGGGGCAGAAGTTTTAGCCGGCCGGTGTCATCCATTTTGCTTTAGTTTTTTTGTCCCTCTCGCCTGTTTTTGTGACTAAAAGACCTTCGCAGATTCTCACAATGGATCAACATAAAGGACTTTGATAATTAGTGGACCTTTTTGGAATGACCAGGATCAGTAATGGAAAATAACAAGAGTTATAAAAATGTTATAATACCATTTGTGAAACCGGATATTGACGCAGAGCGAGAATCTCGCAAATAGAGCTGTGCCGGGTATGAGAAAAATATCCCAATTAAAAACGAAAAATGGAAAGCATTCTAAAAACTAAAGACTTGTCGGACGTCTCTTCTCAGAAGCCAATCGCAAATCTCGGGCCAGGAATGGCAGACGCGTACCAGAAAAGACTCCGTTTGAAAATCGAAATCGAATTCGTGCTGCAAGAGCGGAAAATAGGTAATTATGATTCTGAGCTGAATGCACGATGAGTTTCGGTGGGGCATCTTTTAGGGACCGTTCCCGTTTTCCCGGATTCGTTGCAGCAAATCGGACGCAATGTCACGTCCGCACGATTTCGATGGTTGGCATTCCGGAGCCAGAGTATCAGTTGCATCCGTGATGTCCCCGGAAATGGAAGGGTCTACCAAGTCAGCCATACACACACACAACCACAGACTTCCATAGCACCGAGGAGGCAAATGACGGATGTATCTTCGGTTTGGGAGAAGAACTTAATTAAAGGTTTACAATCCACCCTGCGGCACTCTCGCTTCGCCTTTTTGCCGACGATGGGGGTGAGCTCCATAAATATGCTTTTAGTGTTGGTTTGACGGACGGGAATACGGGATATAACCCCGGGGTGGTTCGCTGCCACGACATGCGCATACACATTTGCGTTGAGTGCGTGTAATTAAGTTTAAATTGAAAATTCCTCCCACTAGCACCGAGTGTTCCGGCCGGGTGGGCAAGATTGTTTCCAAGAGTTGCAAGGCTCGAAAAAAAGGAAGTTGCGCTCGAATTGTGCCCACTTTATTGCGCGTAATTTTGCAGCCGGAAGGAGAGTTACCCAGCGACACGGGCGCCTTGATAGGGTTCCCGGTTTTGGGAATGAACTCGTAAACTTCGGGATCATCTGCAATACGCAACGAAATGTGCATACTCTCGTCCTCGCGGGAATCGTAAAAAAACAACTCCGGGTCGAAGGAAATCAGCAGGATAACATAACATTGCAGAATAACAGTCCCGGAGCAGATTACGAAGTAATTATTCACCCTCTACACCCTGGTCGGTTTGCTAGCCCCGTAAATCAGTAAAGAAATGAGCAAACCGGAGTAGGAACGTCAACCCAAAGCATGCTGCGTGTGCTGGGTGTCCCGTGTCTAGTGAATGAGATTGTGTTAAGGCGGAAAAGGAAGAAACGAACGGGAGGATGATAATTATTTTCTACCCCACACACGATCCTCCCCAAGCAGGAGATTGAAAAAAAATGGACGAGAATGGCATAATCATTTCCAGAAACGATCGTACCGCGTCATTCCGCTTTCGGTCGTTCTAGGAAGGCGTTCTACCCGGGCACTACGAGCTGCCTACGTTGCATATCATTTCGCGGCAAGAGAACAACGCTTTGCTGTAAGACGAGTAATGAAGCGAACTCATAAGCTTACCGATGAATGGTGGTGCGTTTACGACCACGGCGAAAAGGACATTCCTGTCGAAGGACAAAGAATGAATTGGAATTACTTTTTAACCGACATTTTTTTTCTTCGCTCTTACGGAACGAGCTTATTTGTTGCTTTATACATTTAAATGAAGTTTTTCCATATGTTTTTATATTGCTGTTTATGCTGCCCAAAGGCAATGCGTAACATTTTCAGATTGTTTTTTTGTGGGTAAAAGAAAATCTTTCAGCTTCGTTACTGCTAGTCCCTCGTAGTATGCTCGCAACGATTCACTGAAGCATTATCGTCTGCGTTTATTTTTTTCCTGTCTTTTGTCTTTCTCTATATATTATGTGAAATTTAACTTGCAATGAAAAGCATAAAGTGACACCCAAATCGAGGACTCAACCGATGTGCACTTGAGAACATGACATCAACGAAAAGCGAGATGTTTCCCGATAATTATGGTAAATTATGTCCGTTTGATGCATTTCCGTGATAACCTGATGTGAAGAATGGTCACAATGGAAATGGCAGGGGTGGAAGGAACCAAAACCACAACACTGAATGGACGGGAACTGATATTAATACCACTCCCAGGATGATGAGACGTACGAAACCACACCAGTCGATGGAATTCGAGCCGAGAAGGCTGGCCAATGAGCCATTTGGCGGCTCCGGTGCAGGCGGATTGAATTACACACGCACTGTTGCCATGATTAAATACCTATTTTCGCGTTTGCTCACCAACCGGAGGGTGGTCGGTAATGCGCCAGTCGCGGCAGATCCTGTTGGCATTCGGCCGGGTTCCGGGTATCCTGTTGAATAATATAAAACACACCTCAAAAAGCGCTCTACCCACGGTGCAATCGGGTGCTTCTCCACGCCCCAGTCAAAGCAACGACCCAATCGCCTGCTAGGAGGAAATTTACACCACACCACGCCAGGAACAAGGTATGCGGTCGTGGAAAAATGCGTGGTACAAATTAATGACGATTATGTCACGGGACCAATTAGATGATAAAAATGGTGGGGCAGGATGCCTTTGCCAACGACGGCCGGATTAAAGCGTTGAAGTCATCGGTGTGTAGCGGTAGGACATGTAAAACGCAAACGTACCATCTGGCGTGCCTCGTGATAAGCAAGAGTGGTGGTTTGTTCGATCAAGCAATGGTAGATAGCACGCAAGGATGGAGTGCTGTTTGAGAAGGCGTAGAAGCAGCAACAAAAAGATGGTAATTTTGTGATTTTGGCATTTTTTTATTAATAACGGTGTGTTTTCGACTTTCTAGAATGCCATGTTTAATGGACGCAAGAAATATTTTCGTGGTTTCATGTAAACACGCTAATTTTACTTTCAACGCATCGCTTCGACTAGGAAGGAAGTTATAGGATAGGAATGTTGACGATAGATAAAAGTGAATAGATAAAAACAGCATCAATCCAATCGGATAGAGACGTTCGTGGGCTATTAAAGTTAGAATGCAATTTTCAGTCAACACGGCACCGCAACCACCATTTCCAGCATGGCATTTTTCCCCTCGAAAAAGGACGAATTGTAACCAATAATCGGTCACATTCTTTTTCCCTTTTCCGTAGGGGATTGAAATGTAATTCAATCGCGTTCTTTCTATGTTCGTTCGAATTTTCAAACTCTTTTTTCTATTATTTCCCCCTTCGCATATTTTTTTAAACATCCCTCTCGTTCGTAGAAGTGAAGTAGCAACAAAAAATCTGGCATCAACGCCCCGCGTTCCGGATGCTTTTTGCTTTACTTTTCAATAACGCTAATAACGCTCGGGACGCTCGCTCGCGCTTAAACACAATTTGAAGATTAATAATTGGATCCGAGCCATCCGGCACCGGAGATAACCGCCGTCCTTTTCCTCACGGTGGAAAACCCATCGCGCGAACGAACGCCATGCTTGCCAGGGAGGCTGCCGTAAACCGAGCACACCATGGTAACGCCCGGTCAACCCTCTTCCCGGTGCAATTTTCGTGCGTTTTCGCGACTTCACACGTGCGCCGTTTATTGCCGTTTTTATTCGACGCACGCACTCGCTACATTTCTCTCTTTTGCTCTCCTCAAAAGGATAACAAGTGTGCGTGTGCGCGAGTGGGGGACGTTCTGTTTTCCACCACGGGGCGATATGCAACACCGGAAACCCGGGCATTCGGTGCCAAGGGACAGCTATTAGTTTACGATTATGATTATGCCTTTTTTTCTGTCTTCATATTGAACCGTACGAGCCTGCTGTTTGCTTTGTTGCCTTTCCGTTGCTATGCAACAACGCGCCGAAGGGTGTCACCGAGGCAAAAGAAATCAAATGCGAAGGATCCGGCAGGATAATCTCGACAAGGGATGTCTGAGTCAGACCCAAGAATTCGGTATCCTTGCAACCAGTCCAACGTTGGCCGAAGCTAGGGAAATGTATGCGAAATGTGAATTGATTTTTCAATTTCCAATATCACGCCACCGATATTCTGCCAGCGCAAGCCAAGCTAATCTTTTCACCTATCTCTTTCAGGTTCACGATTCTCCGAGCTGCGATACGCAATGGGGTGGCATCTGAGGGGGAAAAGCGTGCCTTTTCCCTCCCAGTATGCGAAACAATGCGTGGCCGTGTACTGGAACCACTAAACAGCTTGACATCGATGAATATCCTCAGCCATTATTATTCACTTTTTTTTATTCGCTTTTGTTCCAGCATCCCCTGGAGTGCCCTTTATGTCCTTGCTGCGTATTAACGGGGCAAGCAAAAAAGCGGCACCATCAGGGGACGCCCGGGCATCGCCCTTTCGATCGAACCGCAACGGCAACGATTAGAACAGATGTGATTTGAATAAGCAGCAGTTACCTTTCGCCAGAAGGGGCCTCCCGTACGCGACCCCATGGCCGTGATTGGCGAACAAACCGAGCCGACGACACAACGCACGCAATGAATCATGGCGGGTCATGTGAAAAACGAGCACACATGACAAAGTCCCGGTGTTCCAACCGTCCCGGACTCCGGGCAACCGATCATGAACCTGTTGATGATAGATGCTGTTAATTAATATCTGCCACCGCTGGGTTCCGGGCTCGGTTCAAGTGGCCGGCTCGGGAAGGGCGATGGTCTCTCGAAGAAATAGGAAAACCATTATCACCACCGGGAAGCGTCCGACAACCCCGGGACGGGAGTAAATTAATTATAAAGCACCGTGGGACGCGTACAGGCGGGGATGCGAATTATTAGCGTGCGTTATTATGAATGATGATGAGAGGCACATTTTGCAAAATACTGGCGATACCGTCAGATTATGGGATGATGATTATTGTGCTCCATTGTGGCGGAAAGCAGTCTGTTTGTATCGTCTGCTCTCAGCGAAGGATAACGGACGGATGTGGCATGGCCATGTGCTGCTGGATTTATATCTCCCGCCGGTTGGCTGCTGTTTCAGGACAGGGCCTTTAGTTAGGGGTGGATAATGTTTGTTTGTTTGTTTGTTTGTTTGTAGGCCGATTTTACTTTTTATTTAATTTATTAGTTTTTGTTCAGTATGAGTTGGAGAGGATAGCCATCCTAGCAAACTAATTTGATTATATTGATCAGTCGGGCTTGTAGGTGGAAATCCTCCTGATTGTGGTATTTATTCGTCACGAATCGAAAACTCTATTCGTGCTTAATGATGTATTTATTTGAGTGTTTTCAAAATACCTCACGCTTTGTTTTCGCTTGCTCACGTGTACGCCTCCATCGCGCGTTGCGTAAACCATCGCCCAACGCGGATACCGTTGCGCTTCCTCACCCCAAATGCAAGCGCCCAATCAGCCACGGGTTTCAATTTAATCAACGTTCATTAGGCAAAAGTGCCACTTTGAGAAACCGTTCCCACTTGGACCGCGCTCGAACGCCCGAAAACACGCGTTAAAACCCACGAGGCTCGTAAAATTGAGCCCGCACACAAGACACGCTCGCGGATATCGCGTGCCATGCTCGGTACGCGTGTCCACTTTCACAGCAGCGCAGCGGCGTGTTAGAAATGGAGGAGAGTGAAGTAGAAGTAGAGAAAAAAAAGATGATGCCACCGTTCGCGTCCGATTTCGGGCTAACGATTGTTCGAACACCATCGTTCGGCGTCCCTTTGAAGGGCCGGAACCCCAGCGGGGGGTGCGCCCTGGGGTGAAATCTTTCACCCCGCGAGTTCCACACGCGGTTCAATTCAATTATGCATCCCTTGGCCCGATCCGTGGGCGCCATAAATTTCGCTAATTCGCCACATGAAATGCGCATTATAACCGCGACAAACATTCTCCCGGGAAGGCAGCGAACTAGAGTGAGAGAGCAAACGAGAGACCGTACGCTAAAGTGCGTGTGCGTGCAGGGAAAATGGGTTTTTCTTTCAGTCTTTTTTCTTCTCACCCTCTCGTTGACGCTGGGAATCGACGCGATATGCCGCGGTGCGATCACTTTGCGCGATGAGTGCGCGTGACGAGCGGCAAAATGGTTGAGTGCCTTTCAATCATCATCCCTCGAATGGCTGGAATGGCAGCGATCTTACGGGGCAAGCGAGCGAAGGGTCCTAGGGACGAATCCGGGTTCCCGGCCATACAGCGGTGGGATTTATGCGTTTATTTTATGCAAATTCGAGTGTAATCGAGCGAAGAACTGCAAGAGGTCGGTACTGGCGAATGGAAAAAAAAAAGCAACAAGAGCAACAACAACAAAATAGCACTCGCAATTAAACGACCCGATCCTTCGAGGAATGCTTGAATAATTCGCATAATTGGAACAAACAAAAAAGCTACCACGAGAGTCGTACCACGAGAAAAATATATAGCACAAGCCTACGTTTTGCGCACGGCAGTACCCTATTGATCTTTTTTATTGTGCTTGAACGGGACTTTTGCGTTGTAAGAATTTCCCTGTATGACTCTCTTTTTGCCCTGGAATTAGCATTACATGGTAGGTTTTTTTTTGTACGCTGCTTGTGTTGAAAGATGAGTACTCTTTTCGTGGCACGGCCACGATGAAACAAGACATTCTGAGCATGCATTTTCGGAACAAACTCCCAACACACGGGGGAATAGACATGACGCCAAGGACATTTTTGTGATTTAGTGTAACACATGCCCGATGCAAAACCAATCAACTGCAACCCCATAAATACGTTCAGGGTAATGTCGCCAAACAAGAGGCTCATTACTTGCAGGAAGGACCTCCTGGTTCGCATTCCCATCACCCTACCCACGTGGCACACACGAAAGGAAAGCAAAAGTTCACACAACCATAAATTACACCCTGATTTGGTTCATTGCGAGTATCCCGCGAGGACGATAGTTTACACCGCACCACCCGGTGGGAGAAAATTTCTCGTTTTCACCCCAAAAAAAACTGCCATCCTCGAGCCCGACCAAGGGCGAACGCGCGTGTGGCCGCTTCAATCTGTTTTGCAATTCGCCCATATTAAAATCGACTTCCATCGCCGAGCTGCTGCAGCCGTCACGCACCAACCGAGAACGAGGACGAAAAAGTGAAAGCCGTTCGTACCCCCGGGTGACAAGTGGCACAAAATTTATCGTCCTTCAGCAGCGCAGGGCGGGAGACAAAGGTCACCATTTGCGCAAGGACGAGAGGATTCGTCCTGCTGACGGTGCAGCGTGGTAGCGTAACGTGCGCGTACGAACCCGCGCCATAAATATGGCGCACAGGACTGCCATATTTATGTCAACACCGGCCATGCAGCGTGCGTGAACGTACGCACGACGGAACCGGCATATCGTCCCAAGGAATACCCTCGCAATCCGCGAGATGGGTAAATCGATGGGAATGGCAAAAGGGCGGTGTGCTCTTCGACCGACACACCACACAACACCAAGGCCGGAGTCCTTCCGGGTGCGCTTGGAAGCGAGAATTTATGTGATTATATTTATGACATTAAACAAACCCGGTGCCACTCGCACATACAGCTAGCTAGCTCGCTTCAAGGACTCGAGGAAGCAAAGACGAAGCTACACCTACCGCGTGCAGACACGTTCGAAAAGATGAAGATTCGATTTAACGGTCCTCGTAACACCATTCACGCTGGTAGCTGGCACGGGTTGAACCACCCGGCCGGGCACCTTTAAGGATATCGGATCCCGTCAGCGCTTCCTTGCTAAAAGAAAATCGCGCACACCTTGATGATGGTACAAATTGTGTGCCTCGAGGGCGCGTCGCATGTCCTTCGTCCTTCAGCGGGCGGTAATGATGATTTATGTTGCTCGATGACGTTTTAGTTCGCGAAATGGGCAACCATCGCAGTAGGCACTGACTGACGGTGCAAAGGAGTGTTGAACGTTGCTGCGAATTATCCTCCGGCTAGGAGAAGTCTCTTCGGCGCTCTTTCGTCCCAGAACATCCTTCCTCAAGTGGCACACGATCGTCCTTAAGCACATCGTTTCAGGGGCGCAACGATATCGTAAAAACAAATCATCCCCGGTGCCCATTAATAGTAAAAACTACACAACCCGAAACGAGCGTCCCGGCGTTAGTTAATCGTAATTGCGGCCAGCTTATCTTCACCATCGGTTCCATCTACCAGTCCCGAGCGGGTGTCAGTCATAACGCTGGCTCATGCTTCTAATCCACAACTAATCTTGCGTCGTCGTCCATCGTCCCAAAAATGTACATTGTTATTAACGCACCGAGCCGCTCGGGTGAGACCCGGTCGGTGAAAGGATACTGGCCGTCATAATCGCTAAATAGCTCCAAACCGGGTGGCACATGATACTGCGGAAAAGTTTTCCCGCCATCCCACCTTCTCCGGGCAAACAGGAGGAAAACTGGAAAAACGAGAGAAAAACATGATCGAAACTACGGGCAACTACGGGAACTGCTTTTTGCCACACCGGATGGGACAAATGCTTTCCATACCTATGGGAGAGGGAAAGGAGGAGGGGGAGGGGGGGGGTCACTGGTGCTTGGTGGACCAAGGATTTGGCTACGGGTTTCTTTCGCTCACACCTCCTCACCCTTGGGTGGGAGAGTTCTCTCGTTTTCCCGTTCCTCGGCCCAACCCGAGAGCGAGTTAAGCACAATAGTCTACTTTTAAATTACACCACTTTATTTATGTTATCTAATTTATTCCAAACTCGGCCTCCACACACTCACGCTGACAACTGTCATATATTCGCTTTTCACCCACCCATCGCCCTTGTCAGCCCACGAAGAACTCATTTCCAACCACCGGAGCGTGTTGGGCAAAAAGTTCCGAAATCGTTGCAAAACTTTTCCCTTCCCTTTTTTTTTTGGTGTTCGTTCTCCAGTCTTCCTTCTCTCTCTCTCTCTCTCTCTCTCTCTCTGTCTCCGCAGCAGGATTGTCGCAATGGCAGGATGCGCCCGTTTCCAGTTCGTGCGCCCGTGCGCTTTGTTTCCTTTGCCATAATTCATCGCACCCGCCACAACGAAGCGTTTCCGCTAAACACACCCCCGTACGCAAACACGTGCGAAAGCTCGTGTGAAGTGGCTTGCGTGAGGCGGTTGTGAGGGGTGGTGGTTTGGCAGGACTCGGCTGTGGATCGGAGGGAGTAGGTTGTGGACCGAGACTGCAGGGAAATCCTTGGGCTGTAGCAAATGGGAAACGCTTTATCATGGAACACATTGTCCTTACCCGCTGGTGGCTTTTTTGTCCGACCATCGGTATCGCGGGTGAGGTGGTACATCCCACCCCCTCCTCGGTACACATACACATCCACGCACACACAAACACAAATCTCGCTCATAAGTGCGCACATATTTATTACGTTTACTTCCACAATTTCTGGTTTCGTTCTCATTGTCATCCGATTCCGTTGGGGTTGGGGGATGATGTGTGTGTGTGTGGGTGTGTGCCGCAGGAGGGTGAGTGCCACCCCATCGTCGTTTGGCATCGTTTTGTATGATTCATTAAACATATATTATTTGTTGTTTTTCCACCCGCGCCATCAGGGAGCAGCAGCAGCAGCAGCAGGGTTTAGAATTAGCCAGGATCAGCCGAAACGGAACGCGACTGGGTGGCAGAAGGTTGGAAAGATAGCCCACCATTTCTCATCTGC
Organism: Anopheles nili; assembly: GCF_943737925.1. Classification (NCBI taxonomy): domain Eukaryota; kingdom Metazoa; phylum Arthropoda; class Insecta; order Diptera; family Culicidae; genus Anopheles; species Anopheles nili. The sequence goes on along the minus strand of NC_071291.1, from coordinate 74,559,908 downwards.
TAACGGTGATGACGTGATGGTGCCCTCAGACCTGGGTGAGGGCAAAGAAGAGCACTGTTACGTGTGCCACCTCACATTCCGACGTTTGATGCGCGCGAGTGTGATTTCGTTGTGCGGGAGGATTTTCCACCCCCCCCGTGTGGCAGGATTCAATTTATGGCGTCCGCTTTACGGGCGCTGGAAAGCAACGAAAATAAAACCACTCCCATCTTCGCGGCAAACACACGGCGTCTTTGTTGCGTTCAAAGTTTTCTCCACTTTCACACCGCCAATGATGGTCCTCAGCAGGCCATGACGGGAAAGGGAAGAAATTAGGCGGTAACAGCAACAGGAGAAAAAATAAAAGAACAATGGTGTGTGGTGTGAGCAAAGGGTGAAAAGTTTGCCATAACAACGGGAAATGAGATGTAATTTGCACAAACGAACTGTTGAGTCGGCGTTCTGTTTGCACACATCCCCCATGAAGGCATTGGGGGGATTCGGGATTGAAGATTCTTCGAACCTTCAGAAGCACGGATAAGCGCTCCTTTACGTGAAAGAAGGATACCTGCGTTTAGTCTTCCAGGTTGAGCACTTTGAACGTCGAACGGTATGACAATCATTCAATTGGGTGGAATCTCGATTAATGCCTTATCATTCCTTCTTGCTGGAAAAGCATGAGCTATGGCCAGATTCATGTGGATAGTTGTTTAAATTTAATCCCATTTACATTGCAAAAACGACCTCGGTTTGATATTTGAAACGTGATGCATATTGCAGCATTAATATTCCAGTCAGTGATCAATGAGCTCACCGTTCTATCATTAGGCTTCCTGTTTCAGTTTTGGCTTCGATTTTCATAAGCTCTGTCGGGGGGGAATACGAGCTATTAAATATAAAATATCATCAATCTGACCTTGCGGCACGAGAGGTGCTTCAATTGCATCGCTCGTTTCAATCATTACCGGACCGAAATTGATTTCCCTCGAACCCACACAAAGCCACGGGGAATGCACTCGGTAAAATCGCATCGCATTTCCGTTGGACGGAAGCCCACCCGAGGGCCAAAGGTTGTAATTCAAAACTGCAGTCTCGCTGCACACACCCATGGTCAAACGCGATCCAAAAAAAGGCACCCCCGACGCACTCGTCAGCGAGCATGAAAAAGGTGGCGACTCAACCGAACCACCCTCCCCAGCACACATCATCGGTGCACACATTTGTGACCCCTTTCTGGTGTGGTGGTGCGGGAAATCAGCGGGGGCACATGATGCATCATAAATTATCATAACTGTCAACCGAACTGGCATCGTTTGCGAAACTGGACTGCGCGCAATCAAGCACGGGTGGGTGGAAATGGTGCTGCTTTCAATTTTCGTGCTAGGGATCGTTTCGAAACAAAAATCCCACCACCGGCCAATAAATTGACCAAGGGAAGGGGTTTTTTGTTTTATGATCATGATCACGGTCAGTTCATTGCCGGGCCAGGCCGGGCTAGAGCAGGCTTTTCGAGATCGTATTGTGCTTCATTTAATTCAATTTAGCGCTTTTTTATGTGTTGACCTCTCGCTGGCTGCCCATGTTCGTGGTCACACGAAACACCAAAATTTCGAGGCTTCCTCGAGTAGCAGACACACAAAGGGAGTTATTTGGAGGGCCATTAAAAATTGATTACTAGCATGTCGCGATGGAATCGTCATAACTTACAACACGGTGCAGATAACGAAAACACGAAACGTCCTTGCTGCGCTCTAACCTAACCACTTATCAACGCACCGTTGACCACCAGCGTCAAAAGGTGGGTTGTAAATTTAAAAAACTACAACCACTCGGCCATCGGGTTTCCCATTCCCATTGTCGTCCTTTGCCCGGTCGATTTATTGCGATCCCGAGCGATAGGAGCGTGGGCGCGCGTGCGTGTGCATGTCCTCGTGCCCGCCAAAAATGTTGCTCCTGCGCCAGTCCACAAGAAAACTTGCGCCAAAAGTTAACTTTCCCACGTGCGGAACACCGTGGGTAGCAAAAGGGCAAAAAGGGCCACAAGCAAGCACCTGCAAAGGTGTTACCGGTGAAGAAACCGGCGAAGGATCAACCGAAAGCGGAAGCACAAGAGCTGCAAGAAGCGGCACGGGAAGAAAACCCTCCCGGTGGATAGACAGTCGCAAGGATAACAAACTCGGCGTTGACACGCCGTCGACCCCGCAAGGTGAAGTCCTTCGAAAAAGGTGCACAAAGTGTGTCCTGGTGAAGGTCCTGGCGAAAAGTTCGTCCTTCAGCATCGCACGTCGTTTCTCCGGAGCTTGGGAACGAAATTCGGAACGCACTCTCGGGTGCGTTTAAAGGGATGTTTTCCTTTTCTTACGGAGTGTCCTTCACGGGGTCCGAAAAAAAGGGACCCACAAACATTGAATGAACTGCGGCACGGGAAACGTCTTAAGAAATTACGGTCTCATACGCAACGCGCGACGAACGTGTGGATGGGATCACGCAACCGATCGACCGGCAGCTTCGTCCTTTTGTTGGCCGCGCTTATCCTTGCCGGGTGCGCACGAGTGTGTGAGAAACGCGTCCCACATCCCAAGTTCGAAAGGCCATCCGAGGCTGTTATTAGACCGAAGCATTTGCTGCCGTCGGTGTGGTGTGGCCGGTCGGCACAGTAAGGCAGGAAAAACACATTTTTCCCAGGATGCAACCCACACCGGTGACCCTGGGGAAAACGAGATCGTTGCCATGTCAACAGCAAACGGGAACGATGGACTATTAATCGGATTTAACCCTTCGGAACAAGAGAAGAGGGCCGGAATAAAAAGGGACACAACACCCAAAACGAGGCTCTCATTAAAAATCGTTCAAATCAACGCCGGGATGTTTTGATAGGTTTGTCTCGTTTGGTGGAAATGTGTTAGTCCCCGGCTTAATCGGTAGAAAAACTACTCCACTACTGGCGTGTGGGAATTCCAAACATTGACATGATATCCTTAAGCCATGCTAAGGCTGGAATCTTTCACGCTCCTTTTTTTATAGTTATTTTTACCGCTCTACTTCAGCAAAGTTTATGCTTCTGTTAATTGTTATTCAAATAATTTACTCTTCCCGGCGTGGTCAACATCCCGAGAGTGCGTTTTCTCTGCAGTAAAACGTGGAATTTCTGGATGAAAGTTCATGTGGATCATGCAACGAAACCAAATAACACTCAGCGAGCTAGAAAGCCCGAGCGCATAACCGGCACTGCGGCTTCAACATCCCTCGTACGGTTTCAAAACTGTGCCACGGCGATATAATTTGTAAATTACGGTGAAACACCACTCGCCCCGTATGACATTCATCCCCTGGCGGCTTTAGAACACGTCAGCTTGAGCGTGCCCTTTTATGGGTTAATTTTTATTGCCAGCACACGTACACGCTCGCCAAGGAGAACGGCATTCGTAGCAAGGACGAATCCGCATCCGCGTTTTTTAGCGCCACGAAATAATTTGTTGCGCTCCACTTGCTCTTGCTCTCCTCGTTCGTTCGCTTGATAAAGAGTCACCACGTCCTCACGCCTTCAAAATAACTCAAACTCACCCGAAAGAACCGTACGGAATGCGGTAGGCTCTCGCTTTTGGTGCAAGGGAAATAAAATTCTACAACCCGTCGGGCGTCAGGCACGGGCGCATTTGCTTCCCAAAAACTCACTTCCGGAGTCTCCTCATTAGGCACGTCCCGGTGGGTCCCCGGGAAGCCTTTGCGAAGGGAGGCAGAAGAAAAATTACCAAACAATTACCCGCGCACGGTGCGCTCACCGAAAACACGTCACCCGAAAGGGTGGCTGGTGGACGAATTCCTAACCAGCTGGCGGCTTTGTCGTAGCGTGCTTTTCCTGCTCCACAGCATAAAACTCGCGGCACGGCGTTAGAAATGGAGTGAAGAATTTATGTTGCGCAAGCTACCCTCTCTCTGTGCCATCTCTTGACTCCACGAGAGGCGCACAAACCGTGGGACATATGGGGAAATCGTTACCTGCACACGAGGCCCTCGTTTTTATGAATTTTAAATTCGGCAATTAAATTAACTCCCCCATTTTCCTTTCACGCACCCTTTCCTTCTGATTATTTTTTCCTTCTTTTCGTGTGTGTGTTTTTTTTCTGCTTTGTTTTTGAGCCCGCTGGTTCTGCTGGCGGAAACCGGAAGCTATTCGGTGCCCGGTGCGCCACACACATGCACGAACGTGCGGGCGGTCCTAAGGCAACGGTCGGTTCTTTTTGAAGATTTCCACGCACACTGCGATGTGCCGGGGACAAACGCCGCGTAGCACCATTCGCATGGCCTACTAGATTATTCGCAAGGTCACATTCCAGACTTTAAGGTTTTCTAAAGTACGATAGTTTTTGAGACTAAAATTAGGCCCTCGAAAATAAATACATCCCAGATATGGTGGCGCGTCCACACCACCGCATGAACGAGAACCACCGTGCGTTTGGCAGGAATTTGCATAAATTGTTCGTCTTAATTTTAAAAGTTTGCTTCGGCCGAGGGCACCCCCAGCTCACTCCTGCTGGGCTGAGGTAGTTCATTAATTTGTCACCGCTTTTAATTGCGCGAGGCGAAGGAACACCCTCCTGCTTTTTCTACTCCCATTCCACCCCACTATTCAAAGGGCCTGGGCCGTTCAGGCTGCCTTTTATCGGAACACTATCGCCCGAGGGGTCCGCGCTTCCTTTGTTTCGTATATCCTTTTTTTTGTGTTTGGTGCTCCTTTGAGTTCTCCCCATCGAGCCAAGGGGACGTGTTCCGGGTGCGTGCACGGGCCCTTTCGGCAGCTTTCGGCCTACTTGTTGCCCTCACCCGGAACGGACGCGGGTACCGTAAAAGTGAAAGTATTCATTTGCATATTTATCAGACCGGCAATGGGCTGATAACGGCGTTGGCGTACCCCGTGCGTTTGATTGCATTCTCTTCGTATCTCTGTATTTGTGTGTGCAAGTGGGTGTTTCTTTAACTTCTTTTTTTTTTTTAATTATGCCGGAATTTTATGATCGATGTTGCGGGACCCGCACCTACTCGAAAGGACATGCGCATTTCCCGGCCATCCAAGAAAGGCGGTTATCTGTCAGCATTCCCGAGCGGGAAATGTTTTATGTTGTTGAGCCTGCCGGTCCGTCTCGGTGAACCCAGTGCAACCCGCGTTCCGTTACACGACCACGGCACGATAACGATCCGTTCCGGTGAAAACCCTGCGGTTGGTTGTGGTATTTATGTTGTAAAACACCCCATCGCACCCACTGGACAGTGGTATCTAACATTCCCAATCACCGTACAGCATTATTCGGTGATATCGATTAAATAAATTTAAATAAAAGTCGTCGACGACGACGACGACCGGGCCTGGGCGCAATAACAGTTGCCGCAAAAGTGACATTCTGCGGATCGGACGATCGACCCCCTCGGGCCATTATTGCGTCGCTGGTGGTGGCGTGGTTTTTCCTCGAAATTTGCAACCGCGGCCATCATTTCCAACCCCACCCCGACGATTTGCAGAAGGTTGATGTAATCTGCGGCACTCGTTTCCGCGCTTTTCCACGCGCTTCTCGCTACGCCGAAAGCGAAAAACGATAAAAAGTAATTTACTCGCAATCGCCCGTCCGCAAACCGGGCAAATGGGGGAAAATACTCCACTGGAAGTGGCCGAAATGCCCGGCACAAGCGACGCAGCCCGAGCTGCTTCCGGGTCCGGTGTGATGGGTGCGGTTTTTCCTTGGTTTTTTGTAGTCTTCTTTGGCTTCATGTTCCCTTTTTGAATGACAAAACAATTGCAGATGACATTCTGCAGGATGAAAATGATACTTTTGGATGGGCATTTCTTCGTGTGCTTTGTGTTCGTGGTTGTTTGCATCCTTGTTTGCAAGGACAAGGACGTTGAATGGCGCACTGCCCAACTCTCCGGTTGAATGGCGCATTCCGACTCACCCGAATGGCGTACGGTTGGCGTCGACATGTCACTGTGACGACCTCCCAGGATTCCCACTTTGGGTTTTATGTTAAAGCGATATCATAACATAAATTTTTATTGCACCCGTTTGGGATGTCCACCTCCAAGGGGCCCCCATCAGCACGCGCTGGCGTACTGTGCCGGTAAGGACACAAGGTTTCTTCCCTCGAGCGACTTGTCGAAATGTCTAGACTTTTAATTGAATTAGGTTTTGGTCGGGCCTTGCAACTGGAACACATCCTCCACACATCCGACGATCCCGTAGCTCCGAATGTCCTTCCGAATGCGACCAAAGGCCACCAGAGGAAGCGGTGGTCCAACCGCAGCACAGGACGATTAAAGCGACCAGCGAGATCGGATCGGACTCCGTAAAATTTGCCGAGAAAGGATCGCCCTTCCGAGCGTAAGGATAACGACGTTGCAGAACGGGGCCACACCACTTGGGGCAGAGTGTGACACTGAAAACGGAGCTCAAAACGGAGCTCGAAAGGAAGAAGCAAACAAGCAAACGAGCGCAGAAAAAAAATACCACCACCAAATCGAATAAAGCTGCACGATAAGGACAACTGTCACCAGTGACATTTATCGCCTTCCGCAGATTCCCACCACGGACCTTCGCCTTCCGGGCGCCACAACTGCTGACAAACGATGGGCACTTATTCCGATTTGTCTCCCAAAACTGGCGCCCAGGACCGGTTCGCCCCTTCAACCAGGGCCAGGTTATTTTCGCTGACCGATTTTATATGTCGTGCGGCTGGCGGCTGGCGGCGTTTCGTCCTACGCCATCGCAGGACGACCTTTCCGGCGTTCTTCGTTCTTAAATTTCAACGAGATTAGATAACACACGCGCCACGGACTTTATGACGGTGATGGGCAGACGAGCGTTGGACGGACGCCCGAGGGCTCCTAAATCCTCTTAAGTCGATTGTGTTTTGGAAGCAGACCGTTCGTCCTTTCGGGGACCATTTTTCGATACGATTCCTTCATCTCGCACTCGAAGGGAAACACAATTGCAGACGGGCCTCGGGTCAGAGACATCCTGATAATTAGTGATGCAGCGGACACGTGGACGGGATATCTCGGAGATTTTTCGGACATTACGATTCATTACAAACGGTCGTCACGTGCTTCGGGGAACGCAATATGCTTATTTATTATCATTTTATCAGCAATTTTAGGCAGAATTTGTAAACTAAAAGACATTTATTTATGTATTTCAAGCCTTTATCTGCTAAACAAAATAATATTACATGCTAAAAAGTGTTCAAATCAATCAAAAATCTCCAATGGCACCCGAGCGGTATTTTTCACCCAACACGCGCGAAACGAAAACAACCCGTAACGCCGCTCCCGGAGCGGACGGTTTTCGAAGCAAATTTTGCTATCAAAAAGTGGCTTTTAGTAATAAGAGATCATGACTCAAGGAGGATGCACTACACCGCGATACCAGCCACTGGTATTACTTAGCCGGTGATCTTGCTCCCACGCATTTGCTAATCTATTGCTATCTCGCTCTCGTGTTATCGTCTGCTATCGCCGCTCTGTCCGGCGCGTGGTAATCCGCATGCTATCTCGCTCGTGCAAGATCACCGCAGTAACGGTAGCACTATGGAATTGTTAGTGGCCATAAACTATGGGATTATAATCGGGTGTAATTATTCATTTACATGTAAAACTATGATTTTTGTCGTAAAACATAGAAGAAAATAGTGTGGAATTGTTTTCTCGTGCATAAAACATCGTTTTTCATAGCGGAAATGGAGGTTTTAAGCAAAAACAAACGTAATTAACGGGATGAATATGAACAGCGTTTTTTTGACCACGTATACTCCATAGTGCAAATTAGACCAATCACGGCGCTTGACGAGAACAAAGGGATCTACCAGGCGATCAGGTTAGGAGGATACGTGCGTACGCTCTTATCGATGATCGGGTTGTCTTTCTTTCTCTTCGATCAGTTATTTACCTCTCACCGCACTGATAAGCTGATCGGCCATTATCATTCCCTCCTTTTACGATCATTTTAATTGGCTGTGGCGTGAAGAATAATGGCACCGGGCAAAACTAAGGCCATAAGTGAAACCATAGTACAAATGGCGGCTTGAAATTGCAGCTTATTATATACAATCCACATGAAATCAGCTCCGAATTCTTCATGTTTTTGTACTTATGCTTCCGAGTACGATGTCCGGGCCGATGATTGAGATAATATGCCCCTGACCTTCGCGACCGATCTTTCACACTCACGGCTAAACGTCGGAGGGTATCGGTAATTAGACAGGCACAAAGGACCGCACCGTCTTAGGGACGGATCTAACCGCATTATCGGCATCAAGGTGTGCTCAACTTACGAAGTAATTAAGCACGAAACTAGACCCAAAAGTAGCGCTAATCAACACCGGAAGTTTCGGCAAACACTTTAAACGTGGCACATAATTGCACACTTTGCTCGTTTTGATGTCCAACAGCCCAAATTGAGGGTTTGTTAGTGGTGGCTTAAGACGCCACATAGCTGAGCACCTTACAGTGTTGTCTTCATATCCCGCCGACAAGGAATGTTCCAGTTGCTTTCTCGTACTCTCGAGACCAGCTGCCGATTTGAAGAGATTATAAAATTCTTGCACAAAAATGAAATCAAATGGACAAAGCACATTCCAACGTTTCGCCCGTCGTGCTAGCTAGCAGAACACTCGGCGTCTTATCGAGAGGCAAACCATCTCGTTTTCGATTAATTATAAGGCACATTCCTCGAGCTTACCCGGGCAGGGATTTATGGTGGTCGTTCTTCATCACCATCACCAGGTATTGTGTTCGTGGTATTGTCTTTGGCATTTGAAAAACTCGCCTCATCCATCGATGGTCATTCCGGTGCTGGTTCTCATTATTTTTCTGCAGCATGCAAAAAAAACGGCGACGGAAACGAAGAGAAAGCAGAAAAAACGCACTCCAGCTTCCAGCTGCATCCGGACTACGGACGTCATCCGCAAGCCGTTAGGTGAGCTATTTTAATTAGAAATTCCATCCCAGCCTCTGGTTTCGGGAGCTCGCGCGCGCTCGCTCACCCACACACCGAGTAAATTATGCTCCAAAATGCAAACGAAGGCAAGTCGACCATCACCCGAAGCCGCAGTGGCACAGCAAAACGCAAAACAACACGTAATCCGAGCTTAGAATATCAAACCAAAATTCTCCTCCAACCCAGGGTGTGGGTGTGGAAGAACCGGCTCCGGCTCCGGCTCTTATTAGGTAGCCCTGGGAAAGCCACCGACCCTGGAAGGACATGCAGATGAAGCGCGAGCAGAAATCAGTTTTAATCAAAATTCCTTCTGCCCGAGACGTTCTGCCGGTCGGTGACCGCAACCGACAGGGGATGGCGTAGCCTGAGGGAACGAGAACTGAGGCGTAATCTTCCGCACCGGATGCTGCGGTGGAAAAAGGAGAAAATATCGATCATCTGAGGGCAATTTATTTCCACTCAAAATCACTTCCTTCACCGACAGCAACAGCAGCAGCAACAGCAGCAGCAATGGTAGCGATAGCCCGGAACTGGCCTCCTTCGGCATCGAATCCTTGCCCGGGGAGGGTGTATCCTTTTTTTCGTTTTTGACTCCTCTTCTATGCCTCCGTTCGGCGGTGGTGTTAGCCATCCCAACCCCCGTGACTAATTACTGATGCAAGCGATTCAACATTTTAATTACGGCAATTAGTTCAAACCTGATTAAGAGCTCAACTTTATCAATCCCACGCGGGTCCGGGAGAAGAGGCGTGGAATTGTGTGGCGGAGGGATGGTTTGTACTACACCCACCCCGGTGCTTTCTTCGAGCGGGGCCATTGTGAGAGTCCGATGCCGTGGAACAAACGGCGCCATTCGAGGTTTTTGCAGTGATTTTTTTTTCCTCTCTTGGGATTCGTTCTTTCTTCTACTTTCGTTTCAGGACTCCCTGCTTAGCTGTCACTTTCACGTAATTTTTCTCGAGCCTCCCGGAAGGAGAGTCCTACTACACCGCAGGAAAATGCAAGCCCAATGGCCGCTCGGGAAACGAAGCAAAGTAAACACAAAGATGGACATCGTTAGGATGATGAATATTTCTTTCGCCAAGCGCCGGGGAAGGAAGATCGCCTGGGTGAGTCCGCCTGAACCGCGGGTGGACCTCATGAATTATGAAACGATGTGGCAATTTCCCGGTGCGCCCAATTTTCCCTGTACTCCCCCTGCCCGGGTGTGGTCCCGTACCGTGGCGTCTCTCTAAACAAAAAGCTTCAATTAAGGGACCGAAAGAAAAATGAGATTCAAGCCCGGCGGTCAGGACCGACGAGCGTGCAAACACAGCGGGTGTCCTGGAAGCGCAGGCCCACTTTCGGAAGGACTTCATCCGGATCCGGACGTCGGGCACAAGGAGCGGGACTACCATCTACCAACACCACCGCTAGCGCTACCTTTTTCGTGCAACAAATCGAATACACCGCGGGAACAAAGGTGGCTAATGATGAAAATTCACTTCACCCAGCGAAACAAAACAGAGCAACAACAAAAAAACGCCCACACCCACACCACACCCACACCGCACCCAAAAGAAGTGGGCGCAAAAAAAAAACCCCAAAAGAAAGATGCTTTTCTGACGAAAAGTAATGATAGTGTGCCAAGGTGGCGCGACTGAGAAAAGGCAGCAAAACATTCGCAAGCAATAAATCACCGGGAGCGGAACGATGGCAAACACAAAAGCACAGCACAAACACTCACACACCTTGGGGGTGGAGTGCAAAAAAATTGACCGGGGTCCATCGCGAGAAAAAAATTGTACAAAGAAACCCAACGGGCAGATAAAATGGCGCTTCCGTTCCGTGCGTACGGTCCCTCGCAGGATGCTTAGCGGGGATAAAAGGCAGCACACATCCGTACCAGCAAGTAAAAAAAAAAGGCAAGTGCGAAAGGACACAATCGCTTGGGGAAAAGAAAAAAAACGGGATGTTAGAAGAAGAGACGAACCAAAAAAAAAGATGAAGTTAAAAATGGAACGCTGTAATCCATAATTTGTCTAATGAATCAAAACAATGCGCAACGGATAACGATTACAACCCGGGGAAAGTGTGATCACGATCATTAGCCTAATGAAAGGATAAGAGACGAAATAAGTTTCCCATTTCCTGGTCTAATTTTCATTAAACATCGAACGCTTACCCTTCGGGGGGGTGGGTGGATTTTCGTTATTAAATTATCCTTTGCGTGTGGTTTTTCTTTTTTCGGCCCGCACATTTGCAGCAACCATAAAGGATAACACAGTTAACACCGACGTCGGGTAGCTGCTAGTAGGCCATGCTTTTCTTTGAACTTCGAAATATGAAAGGCAAAAATGGCGCTTCCCGGGAATGCGGCTAATGGGTTTCCTTAAAAACTTCCTTCGCGTCCCGATGCGGCTTATCAATAGGCATCTAGTGCGCCCCCTGCTGAAAGGATCCTGCTGTGAAGGGCCAACCCCTTTTTTATTCGCCCTTTTTTTCTTTCTTTCATCAGTACAAGCCAAATCCCGGCCTAACTTACCCTGGTGTGCAATCAACTCCTGTTTTTTTTTTGTGTGTAATCATCGCGGAGTGTAGCAATAATTTAATGGACATCGTTTCGTAGCTTTTCCTCCTCTCTTATTCTCAACCGCTTTCGTGTGCCTAATAAATGCCACAGAAACGCCACAAACTACCGGACCGGGTCCTGCCCACCGTCCTCCAGCGTGGGTCCTTTTTTCTGTTTGTGGGAGAACCGCGAACGCTTTCCACGTCCGGTGGGAATTTCCCACCTCCCAGTACTGACGTGGCACTTTTGCGCCATCGTGCCAGGTGTATTTGCATTTCGCTCTTCATTATTTTAATGCCATTTTGATAATTCAAATGGGGTCGGGCTGGTGAACTCGCTGCGTCAGCCCTTAGCACAAGGGGGAAGGTTCGGCTGTTCAAACTAATTTCCGACCATTTTACAAAACCCGCGCGCACACGTGGGGGTTTAGTGGCCATATCCGGTTTCACGGACGCGCCCTGATCGTGTCCGAGATTAGCACCACCAGGACCGATTCACCGCGTTAAGTGCCGGCGATGGATCGGATTGTTGACCGGCCATTGAAAATAACCATACCGAGAGAGAGAGAGAAGAAAGAGAAGACCACCCCCGAACAAGGAACTTCGCACCATCGGGGCAATAACAATCACGGAACACATGCTGCCTGTGTGTCTGGGACCCAATCGTAGGGATAGTTGTTCCCAAGGCGCGTTATCTTATCGCTCGGGGAAAAAAGGTGGTAACGCGCTTAATGCGTTACCGGCCGTTTGTGCCAACAAAGACGCACGTGTAAAATGGCGCTCAACCGGAAGGTGGCTCAATAACCGTCCTTGGGAGCCTCTTAGTGGTGGATGACTTTCTCGAATGCTCGAAAAGCGACAACAGCAGAGAGTGAGCCCCCGCAGGGCATTCGATCGTCGATTTGATCGTTGACGAGTTGTTCCTGAAATGGAACGGGGTTTTATGATTATTGGCCAGTCGGTTGGTCGAAGGATTTTGGGGCCCCTGGACCGATGAGAGGGTGGTTGGAGTTGAAATATCACCTCTCCACCGAAGAAGATGAAGATAATTTCCGTTCCGCTCTGCTTTGTTTCTTCTCACACGTGCGCGTACCAACTGCTTCGAGGTTTGTCGTTGGTTTTACGATGTGCTGATGGCGATAATATGCTTCACTCTCTCTTTCTCGTTCTTTCTCTCGTACGCGTGTTGCTGATTGGGAATGATGCACATCCAGCACCTCGGATCTGAATGTGCTGGAAAATATATATATACCACGCCAGGCCCAGCTTCTAATGGCAAATGGGGCGCGTCTGCGCCTATATGTGTGAATAATAATTTATTTTTACGGCCAATTCCGGAAACCGAACAAAGGGATTATTATTTATGGCGAAACGGGTGGCTGCATACCGAGCCGGGGAGAATAAAACTTTAGCGCCGAAGAAATGATGATGATGAGGATGCGCCATGTGCTCGAGACGAGTTGTTTTCGCCGTTAACGTTTATGGTTGGTGTTGCAGAGCGGAGAGCCCATTGATTGCATAGATTAATTTAAAATATGGCCGCATGGGTTGCCTGGCGCAGCGTTGGTGGTGTTGCGTATTCGCAAGATTCGGATGGCTTGGGCGTGAGTTATTGGCCCAGTGCCTTTGGATTATGATGTAATGTGGTGCTGCTTCACTTGCTGGTGCCAAGCAACGGTTTCTCGTTACAACCGGTTGCAGGTGTTGACATGGTTCCTAACCCCTAAGAATGATCAGCACCCAAGACCCATAAGACCTCCCCCTCATAACCTACTCAAAGCCACAAACAGACGTGCCCGATTGAGTGTTTGACCAGTGCGCGGTTCCACGGAGCCGAGTGGTCTATTAATAATTTACAACAACCACCCAATCACGGCGGAAATGCATCACGAATGCGGCGTGCATCGGTGGTGCTCCAGCAAATTTAGCCACAATGTCACGTTCCGGACACACCCTAACCGACCGAGGGCGTCTTCATCACCGCGCTCGGTAATTAAATACGATAAATAATTAATACCGAATGCAAATCTTAGGCGTGAGCACCGGCACTGGTGCCGTGGCACATGTGCGACCTCGCAGAGTCGCGTCGCGTTTACGATTTACAAAAAAAAAAAGAACAACCATCGGTAACGCTTGAATTTCAATCAAGCCCTCCATTACTCATCGTCCAAGGTCCGGGTTCTGAGAGGGCAAGCATTTTGAGGGTGGACCGTAATGGAGGGTGGTAGCAACTTGGTGCGTTGCAGTTCGTTAGCGAAAATGTAAACAACACACAAACATGCAGCAACCCTTTATCGGTTGGAAGGACGGATGGACCCACGAGCAGGGACTAAGCAAATGCACGGCCGTTGTCGATCAAAAAGTGTCGCCTTCGTCGATTGACAGGTGTTCTGCAGCTGGTGGAGGTCGATTCTTCTGCTATTTTGCAACACAAACTCACCAAACGACGCCAGCCGAAGATCGGTGGCCACACCTTGCGAAACCATCCCCCTGTTTTGTATCTTCGCCGATGCCAGGGATTTGTTTGCGTTCGAGCGTTTCTTTGAATCACCATCGTAAACAGACGCTCTCAGTTTGAACCTCAACTCAGGGGGTTTTATTGATATTTCACGCTTTCTCAGCACCCAAAGCGAGGATCTCCCGATGGCTACCGGTAAGCGTTTACAGGGCATAGTTCAAAAGTCTCGCACCCTTCCAGAGAGGGTGGTAGTCTCTTAATTAGGGACCACACTCACCCTCTTTTCGCACACACAGCCTCCAGATGGATGGATGGAACGGCGCAAACAATCCGCACCATAATGGCGGTCAATTTTACATTGTTAACCACTTCATTTGAAAAGCGCGATCTGAGCGATCACTGTTGACTCGTGACACTCGTGAGGGCACTTAGAAACCCCTCCCCGTGTGGCGAATGGGTTTAGATTTCGAGTAAATAGACAACCGTAGAGTGTTTGTTTATTTACAGTGCCCAGTGCGGAGTGTTATTGACGGACCGTCTGGCCGGAGCACTCGGGAGTTATGGGGGTAATATTTGCCGGAACCGATCGTACCGATCGATCTTCGGTGGAAAACTAACGCAACACACCGTGGGTGCTCTAAATGTTCGCGATTCGAGAACGCGGTTGGTTTCAAGGGCAAAACCCCGGAGTTCTGGAGACCAAAAAACGGGTGAGTCAACGTCAACAGGTTACACCCGATCGCCGGCGATGATGACGAAGAGTTTGTTTGTGTCAGGTCCTGCGTACCGTGTAAACCTGTGTACACGCATGCAAATGAGTCTTTCGCAACGGGCCGTCAAATAGTGCCGGTGAATAGGTCATATTGTCCGCTGGCCGAAAGGTGCGGGTTTCCTTCTTTTTTCTTTCGATGTTGCCAACTCCATGGGAGCTTCTTTTTGCAGGCCACAACCGGCGACCCTAAAGTGAGTAAGCACGCGTCGCGTTGTGTTCCCCCTTTCGAAGCGGGATGCCGAAAGGGTATGATGAGAGTATATGGCAACAACAAGCAAAGAAAAAAAATGTAGAGAAAACCCACCGAACCGAATAAACAAACAAGCCGACACCGCGGGAAATAAAACCACAGTGGCTCGCCTGTCCACTGTCAAGGGCACAGTGCACGCGCGAGATTGAACGGATTGATGTTACCGCACCCGATTGGGAACCGATAATTTTATGCAAATTGATCACCCCCTCCCAGCGGCCCTCGGGGAGGGCTCGATTCGAGATTAATCTCCCGCAAAAGCCGAACGAACGCTCCCCATCACGCCGTAAGCGCGTGGTGGAGAGCGGCCAGACCGCAAACCAAAACCACCATACGGCACCAAACACACAATGGCGTAGGCGTTCAATTGCCCAACTGCCCGTAAAAGGTGGTGTCGAGTTCATCAACTACAGCCGTTTAACGCACGGTGACCTTCTCCGGGCCACACCATCGACACCATTTGCGTGTGTCGATGTGACACGTGTTCCAAATCATGATGGCCGCGCGGGCCACTGTGGACATGGATAAGCCCGGTGACACGGGCAGGTCCGCTCGCTCCTTGACATTGACATGGTGGGTTCCGAGTGACGTTGGGCCAGCGTTCGAGCGAGCGCTGGGCTTATGGTAATTGCTTTAAGAACGCCCTTGGGCCGGCCAAATGCGCGAACGTGGCGGGAAATTATTCAAATCCCCGGGTCGCAAACGGCATCACACTTCCGCGGGATATTTGCGTACGGTTTTGGGCTGATGATGGTCCGTTCGTGTGTCCGTTCAGTCAGGGTCAGGAATACGGATCGGCTAGTGGACACAAACCGGTCCACTAAAAACAGGCAAAGATCCCGCTGCATCGGCAAAGGCAACACAGATTTTTGAAGGGGGTTTTGCTTCATCTGAAATGTGTTCCGCATTTGTTTCGAAAAAATAAAACACAAACACATACACTTAACTTAATCTGCTTTGTTCGAGCAGCACGCTGCACTCCCCAACCAACGTGCCATAAACCAAACCACAACCGAGCACCCGATGTCAATCAAAGTTAGCCATGGGCCAGGATGAAAAGCTGACAAAAAAAATCGGTACTGCTCGGTACACAATGTTTTCTTTCTTTTTTTTCTCTCTCTCTCTCTCTCTCTCTCTCTTAAAACGATTGCGCTCTTTACGCCCATCCTGACCCGGCCGGCAAAGGAACAACGGGAACAAGATTTAAGATTAAAATTCCGCCCAAGTATGAAACACGCATTACGCATTATCATAAACCACCATTAGGTTGCGCTTGCCCCACCCACGGGGGGAGTTGCGTTCTCGAAGCTATTATTAGTAACAAGGGCCGAAACGCACGTTTTCCCCGGTTTGACCCTCTTCAACTGGCCGGTTCGGTTCATTGTGGTTGCGCGCGGCCTAACAATTTACCCTTTTCTTCTACATCGACTAGGGGTTTTTTTTGCCCACACTTTTTTTTTTCTTGCTTCTTCATCGTCATCCACCCCGAACGCGCGGGTGTGCTTGCGTGTGTCGTCTCACGTCGTCAGTGGCCCAGGAAGTGATCCCATTCCTCCGTTCCAGGAAGAGCACCCAACGGTTTTTCGGAAAGGAAAGTGCCACTCCAATGAACGCGCGACTCTGCCGCTTTCTGCCGTACGCGTCAAGCGCCCCTGGTCGCACTGGTCGCACACGCGGACGCACAATGGCGCCGCAAAATGGCGTTCATTTCCGGCAGCACGAAGACCACGGTCGGTCGGTTGGTCTGCCTGCTAGGCCCTGTCAGGATCCGCTACGAACCGCGTCCAATTCGCACGCTGACCGCAAAGAAATCACCCTCAATCATCATCGTGTCGTGGGTCGGTTGACCGGCGTTTTGAGGGAAAATGGCACTTTGAACACTTGTCAGGGACACACAAACGCACACACACACAAATCCCCAATGGCTGTGGGGGAAGCTAAAGAAAGAAAGAGACACAAACAAACTGGAGTTTGCCAAACGGAAGAAGCACTGTAGCTTTATGTGCGAGAGCGAGCGCGTGAATGGGAAGGTCTATATAATTTAGATGTCATTTATTTAATCAGTGCCAGTGGGACAATCATCCAACGAACCCGCTCCGTGCCGTGCAGAACCACGTGTAAGGCGCGTGTCCACGTGCTCGAAGGACAACTCCACCCCAAAGTTGAGTGACATCACAAACGGATCCATCTGATCGCAATCGGTTTTTCCGAACGCTCCCGAAACCTCGAAAGCGGAAATTAAACATTCCTCGTCACTCCCGGACACACCTTTTCACCCGTCAGGGTGGAAAGGGACCATATTTTTGTTTATGAGTAAAGAGGTAATGGCTTTTCGGGCCACTCGGCCTGTCGAGAGGCGCATGAAAGCGAACGAAGCTGGACAGAATGGCCCTCTAGCCAGAATGATTGGCACTGGACGTCCGAGAATGGTTTCACTCCTTCTTTTTGTATGTATCTCCCAGTTCCGGTTAATGCCTTTTATTCATGTCAATCAAGGGAACAAAACGGCAAAAAAGAAGGGCTTTCGAGAAGCGGAATGGGGCGAAAACATGCACACACACAACACACTCGCTCTCTCGTAAAACCACCAGGAAAATGAGTTTTCTTTTCACGAGAAGCAGATCGGACGGACATTGGATTTCTTTTCGGGCAACACTTCTTGGGCAGCAGCAGCGAGATGATAAAATATGAATAGCAGGAGTACTATCCGGTCACTAGCCTGGACACCGGCTAGCCAAACCGGGAAGAGGATGGTCGGAAGGCCCGTGAATGGAATGACTTTCGGAAAAACCCCATCGTTGGGCCACTTCCCGGTATTATGCCTTCGCAAACGCACTCAGCATCCTTGCGCTTAAATGCGACATCTCATCAAATGGCGAACTGAATAGCGAGATGACGAAAGAGAGAGTGAGAAAGAGAGAGAGAGAACAGTACAAACGCCCCCAAACAAAAGCCCCTCGAAAACCTCGGTTCACTAGAATTTTCCCGAAATCCCACGTCCAGGGCAACAGCGGCAACAAAAAAGAAACGGAAAGCCCCGAGAAAAGGGATCCATCAAGCGCATTGGACCCGGTCCGGTTCTCGGGGCATGTGGCCCCGGAAATGAAAAGGAATCCTTGCGAGCGTGTGCGGGTGCGGTTTGACAGCGGACAGCGAACGTTAGGTCCCGGATCCCGGGCTCGAAAGCAATTTCGAGCCCGAATCCATTCGGAAGCCGGCAAAGTGTCACGGAAATCACGGAAACCTCGCCGAGCGGGGGCGATTCCCTTTCGTTTCTTCTCTCTGGTCTTTTTTCTTTTTTGCTTTTGGTCCTTTGGGTCGCGGAGTTGGGTCGGCCCCCAAACGCGGCACGGATGGACAGCATTTAATGGGATTGGGACGCCTGCAAACAAACGCTTGCTCACATGGTTCCGCACGCACGATCAAATGCTGCTTTCCTGAACGCCGGAGGAGCGTGTCCTGGCGTTTCTGGATACCACAGGAACGAGAGATGGAGGAAAGAAATGGAGTCACTTCCAGGCGCGAATTGCAGGCCCTACCGGGTCCTGGCGTGGACCGAGAGGATTTAATTCGATGGAGTTTTGAAGTGGTTTTGAAAATTTAATTACCCACTTTTGCTGACCGGTCATGGGTAGAGGGAGTGAGACGGCATTGAGGGAGGGGGGGGATAGAAGAGAGAAAAGAATGACCCATGGGAGGCACGGAACTGGCAGAACGGCGGAGGTCAATTTACATGCTGATGAGGATGAAATTGGGTCATAATTGGATTTTATACGCTTTCCCAGCACAAACAGTAACTGTGACTGTGAGCCACCGGGCATGCTGGTAGGGTGGTGGGCGGAAGTAATAGGTGTGAGGGGAGAAAAACACATCCCTCTTACGAACTGCATTCGCTAGGAGGGGGCAAGCAGCAGCACCCACACGAATCCAACCAGAGCAGGCTAGAAATTTAATCAAAAACATCATTGCCATTCGTCAATAATACGGCGCACGAATGAAAACATCAATACGACATCTCTCACCCCTCCGGAGGGGTCCTGTTTTCCCCTGGCTTGCTGCGAAGGGAACAACTTTGTAATGCTTCATTTCCGGTCGCGATCGAAGGCGACTGCAATCGCAAAAGCAACGCCAACTGCGATGAAACGCGAACGAATGGGCGGCTGAGAGATGGAAAAATTAATACTAACCCCTCGGGAGTGGGAAAAATCGTATCGATTCATTCACCGAGCACTCTGCAGGCTTGAATGTATTTACAGGTAATAAACGATGCTACACAAAAGGAAAAGTCCTGATGCCCGCTTACCTTTCGTACGGCCATTTTCCGAGAAAACGCGTCCTCGCGTTTCAGGAACTCGCCGGAACGAGAGCTTATAGCGCTGCTGTTTTTCTACGGAGTAATTTTTTAAATAAATGAAATCTATTTTTGCACGGAGCGTGCTGCGGGAATAATAACGGAATAGAAATGCCTATTGAATAAATTTTCATAACACAATACACCCCGTGAAGGAGCCGCGAACTAGTGAACACTTATATGGCACCGGAAGTAATCGTTCCACGCAATTAGATTCGAACGCGCCTCAAACCCATTTACGATATTATAAAGACGCATTAAAGACCGGGAACACGGCTTTTCCGAGAGTTGTGATTTAAATTGAATCATGTTCCATTGAAAAAAGATGTTTTTGCGATTTTGCGTTCTCACGTATACGCGTCCTTTCTCTTCTGGGGCGGTTCCTTACATCTCAACAGCCCATTAAATCCATTGTATCGTTTTTTGGCGAATGTGTCCCGGCTATTGTTGTGTTGCGTAATTTTACCGAAATTTCCACCCGTACCTCGTGTGCGTCACCGTTAAAACTTGGCGTCCTGGTGAAGGCATCCTGGCAGGAGGCAGGGTTTTACCTGTCAACTTCAAAAGCCGTGCCCCACGCCGTGGTCGTGTCCACTTAGACCCTCCATTCAAGCGATCGCAATACGCATCCACTTCTTCAGCAGGACCTCCAGGACACGATGGGCGGGATGGGCTAAGTTTGCAGAGCAGAAATCTTTCACACCGCACCGCAGTTCCGGGGAAAACATTATCAGCTTCCGCGCCAGTAATGCCGCAAGAATGAACCGGACTGGATTCTGCCGGTGACAACTTTTCCTCTTCAACCCATACGAAGGGGAGAGAGGGTGGGGGCGGGGGAGGAGTAGAGGAGGGAAGGGGCGGACTCGTCCTAAGCCAACACGGCATAATCCATCAATCCGTTCAAGAGCGAAGGACGGCCTTTCGCACCAGGGGCTGAAAGTTATCCGCAAGATAACTCCCGCACAACCCTTCGAGGGGGTGAGTTTTCCCAAGGCCACTGTCGGTGCTGAAGGCTGTCAGCCGTCGTTCCCTGGTGCGTTTCTCCCCAAAAGGTTGTCACATCCGGTGCTTTGTGTGGAATATCAATGGACTTCCTGATTGACTGCGGATGATGAGTTATGGCGTCGTGGCGTCGCCCGGCCGTCCCCTCACGGTCACGTTTCGCTTCGGTTTCGGCATCCTTGGAGCCGCTTTTCACAGGAGGCGCTTTTCGGCACCCTTCGGCGCTGTGCTGCACACGCGGGACCTCCCAACCCTGGAACCCATTTCGGTTCCGTGCGCCCGTGAGCCAGTGTGTGAAAACGTGAACGAAACGACTTAATTTCCAGTTCTAATTGAATAACAATATCTACAGCAGCGTGGTGAGGTGCCATGGTGTGTGTGTGTGTGTGAGCGCACCGGAACGATACCCCTCGGCGCGCTCGGTGAAAGGATCCTGGAAGCGTGCGATTCCACAGGGATGGTGGATGAAATTTCTCCACGCAAAACCGAAGCACCGGACGTCCTTCAAAAAAGGGGGGCCAAAAACCTGTCGGAGGTGTGAGTAAGTTTTGCTCAAGCTCGAGCACGAACTTGTCGGTTCCTGGGCCCCGGAACTGATATGAATATTTATCACAACGACTTGCAGAACTTTTGCGTCAAACTAGAAAAGGCGTTCGGTTCGGTGGTGAAGCGAAAGTTTCTCGTAGTTTCAACGGACGAAAAGGCGCACCGTTTGAGGATGCCTTTGGAATCAAAAACTCTCCATTGTTTCGTCAGCTGATGATTCAAAAGGAAAGAACCCCATGCAAAATTCTTATGGTGAGGAAAAATAAGCCGACATTCGTGAGCTAAACCCTGGTAATAACACCTCCCATTCATGGATCAAAGTGGAAGCCCAGCCCCATGATGCATCCATTTATGTAATCACTCCCTTGCGTGTCGGTTCACAAATTGGGCCACAATCAGCGCGTACCCAAACGTTCTGGACGCGTGAAATTGGGCAACATATTTCATCCCGAACAAAGCGACCACCCTTCCCGGGTGACTCTGGCGAATTAGAACCGAAACCCCCGAACAAAAAAACCATGCGACCGCAGTGTGGCTTCAGGTTCCCTATTTTTTGATATTTTTATTCCACCGCCATGCTGCATAAAACATTACCCCAAAGGAGCGCCATTCCCACCAGAGCCCGGTCGGTTATTGCGATGCAGCAGTTGGTAGGGTTGCCTTGGTTACCAGCCCGGATCCCAGTGGGCACTGGACAGACGATGAGCACTTTTTTTTTGCCTTTGGTGTCAAACAAACACACAAATAGGCATGGTTTCCTGGCCCCTTGGCAACGTGACTCGTTGGTGTCGTCCACAGGCGCTGACTGGTTTCCCGAAATTTTCCGTCATGATGCAGCATCCTTTACGTCCGCCCAGCTGGGACTTCTGGACGATTTTTCACGCCACCCCGACGAATGGTACGGCAGTGGGTGGATGACGCTTCTTTCGCTCTCTCATAGCTACCGGAAAGCCTGTATACATGCTCTGTGGTAAGGTTTGTTTTTTGTCGATCCAACAGGGTGGATCGGAATTTTCCTCCCTCACGTTGCATTTAAATTTAATGCAATACGAAACCCAACGTTTCTTCGCTAATTCGCTCATCAATATTCACACGGCTCATTCCGGAGTGTAATTTCTTGGCACAATTCATCGATCCACCATTTTCGTGCCACGATTTGAAACATTCGATTCAATTTTCCACCTCACGTGGAAATGGTCTCGCGTCCAATGCCACACTAATTGAAATGAAAACGGCCACCTCCAGCCTCCGTTTAGCAGCACCAAAGCCAGGACTGTCCTTTGCCGAGTCCTTTTCCCTCCCAAAAAGCGACTACCCGCACTACCCTACACGTGGCGCAGTTTGACTTAATGAGTCATTTCGTTACACCACATTTAACCGTCGCCGGCTGGTTTGCGCGAATCACGGACAACGAAATGCCGTCGATGGATGGGCACGGTTGCGATGGATGGCCTCGGATGGATCCAATTGCAGGACCGAGTCCTGGAAAATTGCACACCTTGGTGCCGGGCATGTCCCAGCCGCGACAGCGAGTATGTGCCGGCGCAGCACATTTTCGGTGCGGATATTACTTTTTACGATAATTGTTGCGTCGTCCTGGCCCGTTGCCCACCACCGTTTACAGCCGCCGGTTGGGTGCTTCGAGCAGATTGGTTGATTCTCCGGCCTAGATACGGGACCGCTGGACATTCGCCGGTGTGTGCCGGTGTCCGTTTGGGTTAATTTGAAAAATTTGTGCTCTCTCAGCACCCTCAGCTGCAGCGACTGTTGTTGTTGTTGTTGCTGCTGCAGCACTCAGTCAGAAAGGCAGACAAATCAGCAACACCACATCTGACGTGGTGCCTAGCAACGCGCAGGAAAAACTCCCCATCAACAGGAGCCCGTTGCTATGGCGATCGTCCCGAATCCCGTGACGTGCTGCTACGGTTCGTTTGATGAGCAAGCTGTCGGAAAAGCTGACAGGCCACCCCTCCACCCACCCACAGTTCCCGCTAGGTCCCATCCTCTTACAGCCGTCACTCGAGCGCATAAAAACTTCGGGGCGCATAATTTGGCCATTTCCATTGCGAGCATGTTTCCGGTGCTCGCCGTCCGGTCGATCGACGGTGCAGGAATCGGTGCAGGAGTTGGAATTTTCCCATCTCCCCACCCTGCACCGCTTTCCACCACCTTTCCCCCACTCAACGGCCCCATTCTAATGAGAGCGATTACGACGGGGTCTGCGTGATTGAAATCGGTTGACTCTTTTATGGTCCAATACATTGGTGCGCTGGTTTTCCCCCTTCCGTGGGCCACAGACCACCATTGTAACGGAAGGGAAATTTTGGTCTCGTAATTGGATTTTTTGTTTCGCCTGCCACCGACCGCCAGTCAGCGTACTCGTCCGTCCGCTACGGCGAGCTGTGACTTTGTTTTATGTTGGTTTTCTCTCTCTCTCTCTCTCTCTCTCTCTCTCTCTCTCGCTCGACAGGACACCGCCAATATGCGCCCAAACTGCTAATCGGACCAAGTTGCAGCACAGCGAGTCCGGGAAATTCGACGCGGTGTTGGAAATTGCAAACGATTCACCCCCGAGCTTCCCGACCGGTTGCTGGAAATGGTGAGGACGTGTTCCTGGAACGTCCCCGGGTTTTTGGTACGTGCCGAAAGCCTTTCCCGGATGCGATCTGCATTCGCTGGCGCCGCGGCGGGAAAAACGACCACAGGAGTCTGACCCGCTAATAAAGAGGCACGCTCTCTCATTAGGCGGAGATTTCCGGGGACGTCACGTCACAGGCCAAACGGTAAAGTTTCTCGTCAACGTCGACTCACGTGCTCTGCGGACGACATGCGTCAGGAATCGTCCTGGCGTGTGGAACTCCAGGAGAGCTCACTGTGTACGTACGTACGTACACGGTTATGCAAGCATTACCTACGATTCGTGCCATTTTTTTGTGTGCTCCATGTGCGAGCTCACTCGCTATAAATCTCACCCTAATCGTACAACTTTCATATGGAACTAATTCAATTCAGGCGGTGCCGTATTGTCATAGTTTGCGCGGGTGAAAATATCACCCATCTTTCGGTTGTGGCCCACCGGCTGGGATAGGGAAAACGATAGCAAAAGTCACAAAGTAAAACAAAAATAAAAACCATCCTACCGGCACCGGGAATGTCGCCAGGAGCATGGGAAATGAAACAAAAAGAAATTCCGTCCTCCCGGGGGCCGAACATAATATATTATGATTAGTTCCACCCTGTTCCCGGCCAGAGGCGTGTCGGTGTGGCTCGTTCGAACCCGCGGGTGGATCGAACCGGGACACTAGCCTGCTCTTAAATGGCGCACTCCCACCGAACCGATGGCAATTATGGAACGTCGCAGGCCACTGGAAGCAAACAACGATCCACAAAGCTCGGAAAGAGAAAAACAAAGCCACATCTCTCGGAAGGCGTTCGTTTTTGGGGGTTGAACGAGGGTTTGGGGTGACTTTAACTTCAACGACCATCAGGATTCGGGAACCAGGGTTGCGAAACTTTTTTGTTTCGAGAGCTCTTCCGAGCCCAGGAATGGAGCGAGGCGACCGACATTCCGATTATGATAATATTCTATCTGACCCACGCCCGCAGAAGAAGCCCGCAGTGCACGATGGCGACAGGAGATGGCCCGCGGTCCCCAGGCCGGCGGTAAATCACCGGTAATGGATGGATTTATCGTTTCGTATGTGAAAAATTGGGAATGTACTTAATTATGGGCCAGAGATGAATGGTTATGGCGTTTCGAGGCGGGTTGCTTCTCTTGGGTTTGGGTTCGTTTCTTCCAGAAAATACGGCATTTTTTTCCTCCAAACCATCCCCCTTCCGATTCCCGATCGATCGGGAAGAAAGAAAGTGGACAAAAAGGGACCCGGAGCTGGGTGAAATTAAAACGCTTCGAGCACGTGGAATCTCGGTCGGACGCCGGGCGAACACTTGGAAAGAATTATTGACACTATTTCTGTTGTCATAAATTTAATCCCGTGTCACGCGGTGTTATGGCCAACGATGGCGATGAGTCATTTTGACGGAGGGTGGGGGGGGGGGAGTGGAGGCTCAGGACCAGTGCCAAAAGAGCACACGCGCCCTCCCCCCAAAAACGATCCGTTTTCCTGTTCACCGTTGAATCGGGCAGCCTCGATGGAGACACAAATCAAGCGCACGGAGTCGAAATCGCGGGAAATTGGCCATTCACGTCGGTCGAAAAAGGGGTAAGATATATCGCAGTTATAACTGTGGCAGGCGAGCGTGCGTGGATTTGGAAATGCTCGAGCCAGAGAGACAAAGCCGTCGTATATTCGGATGGGGAGAGGATCATTACATAAATCCGCCCGGAACGTGACAGCTGAGCGCAAAGCAGGCGCTGACATGCCAACTGTCAGAATTCAATAAACAGCGTACTGCTGGCGCGAATGGCGCTGCGAGAGATAAAGAATGGGCCTTAGGACATGCCTGGCACATGGTTAAAAGTCGGAGGGGGAGAGGGCGAAAAAGAGGTACCAATTTATAACGAAGACCAGGACGAATAATGGCGTAGATGTAGCCGGATCGCCTTGGCCACCATTAAACATTTCGGAAACGGTTTTAGTGCGCCATTTGTTAAGCACTAATGTAACCGATCTGAGAATGCTGCTGAAACCCCTTGTAAGGGAGTGTCTGTTTTTTTCTCTCTCTCTCGTTTAAACCACAATCCGGGGCTTGGGTTTTCCAGCACGTGATTAAAACACATCTTCGCACGAGCAGGGCATGGAAGCATCCCACGGGATGTATTGAATCGCTCGTAAAAAGTATCAAGGATCTACTCCCAACTGCAAGGAGTATCTCATTCCGTGGTACGCCTAAAAATCATATTTACCCGCAAATCGCGAATGGTTGGGTAATAATTCACCACCACCGGACGAGCGCGGGGTGTATTGTTTACCGAAAAATGGCGTGCCTTCGCGATTATTGTTGTATGTTGCGCATTTTATTTAGCCGCGTTTAATTAGCATAAACATGGTGCCGTTTTTTTCGCTTCACCCAGCCCGTACCGTACATTATGGCCGTGTCATGGTGAGCGTATTTACATCAAACTTTATCTACCAGAACCAGAACCCTAACGAAGTGTAATCTGTCCGCCGCATCAAGCCGAGTGTAAATTTTTATTGTTTTTCCTCACAGCCGGCTGCTTCGCGAGCATCGGCGTCATGTGCCTTTGGAACCGCGATGCCTTGGAGCAGAGGTATTGCTCCCATCAACATGCGGAACACATTTGCGGTAGAGGGCTTTTTAAGAAGTAGCGACGAACGCAAAGAAAAATGCCCTCCCACCACCGGAAGGCCCTCTCGAGCAAGCTGTTCTTGGGCATATTGTGCGAGTTTTCCCAGCGAACCCGGTCCGTGGTTTCATCGTACACCGCCCCACCCAAAAAAAAAGGGTTAAAGCGTCATATCCTGCGGCACCTGCGGATAGCGGAAGCAAAACAAAATCAACTTTTCGATTCCGGTTCGCCCCGAGCGTCTTCGAAGCACAAGCACCCAAACGGTGTGAGTGGAAAAGTTCCCTTTATCCTGAGCTCGTTTTGCAAAACCCACGCCACGGAACCCCTTCCGGGCATCTCACCGGGAACAAACTGCAAATTACCATTTCCCGTCGCACGATTTTTCTAATTAGGCAATCTGTGCTTTTTTTTCTCTTCTTCTTCGTTTCTTTTCTTTTCGTCACCCAGAACACGCGCAAGGTGCGCGGCCACTCGTCAAATCCTTTTTCGATGGTGGGGAGGGGGGAGAGGAACAAGTGTGTGGGTGGAGTGGCAGCCTACCATCCCGCCATCACCGAAAGTTTATAATTGGCAGTACACCAGCCTCGGAAGTCGCAGGGAAGGATCTTTCTCCGAAGGAACGCCATTGCTAAACGCCCTGATCCGTGATGGAAAAGCTGCTCCCGATGATGGTGATGATGATGATGATGGTAATGGTGGCGATGATGATGATGATGGTGGTGATGGTGAAGGAAATCTGTTTCAGGTTGGTTCCCCCCGCCCTACTGGCTCCAGGGATCCTCCTTCATCACGCCGGTATCACTGCGGTTCCCAGTGGGAAAAGTTTAAAACGAGCTTTTTCTCTGCTACTCCCACATACTGCCAGGACGAAGGGCTTTTGTACCGTTCTTCTTCTTCTTCTTCTTCTTCTTCTACTTCTGCTTTCTCTTTGGGGTTTTTCTGTTCTACCGAAACCGCCACCTTGATAATTGTCTCCCCAAGGAGGAAGACCCGCAGCCTGGAGGGAAAGTGATGCACAATTTCCTGTTGGAGGTGTTTTCCGCACCCCCCCCCCCCCTGTCTGTCTGCTTGCCATCCGCTTTCGCTCCGCAACCTGGTGGCAAGGTGTGCTGGAGCTAGCGGACCGAGAACAGAGGACTGGTTTCCGTTTTTCGGCGTCAGAAAGCGGGCGTTAAATATTTAATTAAAACTTCGCCCCGAGAAGAAAACCGAAAAATCGTCGCAATCGGTGGCGCTTTCCTTGGGGGTGGTGCGGGTGGGTGGAATTTTCCGAAACAAAAAAAAGGAACACTAACACACACACACGAACACAGAGCCCGAGAGAAAAGCCTCGCAGCGAAACCGAACACTGATAAGCCGGTGGATTTTGCCGTATTTCCCTCCTGGCAGGTAAGGCACGAGGTGATCGCACTTTCACTGGGAAAGTTTTGTGTCCCTCAAGGGGGGGGGTGGGGCCCTTGGCTCAATTTGTACCGACACGGGGTGGGTAAGCCACCTCACCTGTTTTTTTTTTGGGCTGTGGGTTGACTTCGCGACTCGTGGCTGTACGGAAGCGACGGAAACCGCCACCTGGAAAATGATTACCCTTGTGGTTCGTCCAGGGGTTGGCCCAATCCTGGGCTCAAACCAGCATCAGCTTTTTGGTCCACCCGTCCGAAGGGGCAGGGTCTCGGGTTTCGGGTGGAACAGGGAAGAAGCTCGTGATTATCAAACGCCATCCCACGGGCCATCCCTTCTGGGATCTTCCCGGGCCAGGAGCCATCGAAGCGGAACGGGAATCGGATATATTTTTCCCTCCGACCTCGCTTGCTATCTGATGCGGTACGGTGAAAAGGCTTGCAAGCCGGATGGGATGATGGGACGATGTGACGCAGTGGCATAAAGGCCTCCCACAAAAACGGCCTCCCGAGCATCAGGAAACGTGGGCCAAAAAGCAATTTGAAGTTTTCCACAAATTCGAGCAGACAGGCGAGCGATAAGCGAGGGATGCCTCTGCCCTCGGGGAGCCAACCCGTTCCGGTGGCTAATGATTGACGAAAAGCCGATCGACGTTATCGGTTCGTCACATCGCGCGCCGGTTATGCGTGCGTCACACACAAAGCGCCGGTTGCTGGTGTGTTAAACAACCCTTTTTGCTACCACGACGACGACGATGACGGAAAACGGTGCAGTTGTTTAAGAAGGAGAAAGAGAGCTGCTTTTCCGAACCCGTTTCTGGGGAAAAACCGGGTCACAATCGTGCCGTAGAGATCGCGGTCTGGTCGTTCTGGCGCTACGAATGGAGCTCAGGTTACGGTGTGTGGCTTATCGGGAGGTGATGTGTGATACAAGGCTGATAAGACGAGTCTTTCGCCCATGGAGCAAAAGGATGTTGGGAGTTATCCTTCGGCAGTAAGGATGAGTTCATTAACCCCTGCGTTTTTCCTGCCAATTGCGGATGATAATTCCTGCACACAAATTCTATCCGGTGTTCGTTTCGCAACCACCGAGGGTAGCATCCCTTCCCCTTCTGATTTTCCTTATGAATTCATAATCATTTCGTAATCTATTGTAATGAAAACACCACCTCAACGCCGCTTTGAACGAAGCATCACCGGTGGCTATATTAGCGAGAGCTGCTTTCATCTCCTTTCGCTCGTTCCACTCGACGCTTTTCCACCGCTCTGGGGGTTGGAAAAAGGCAACTTTCCCGTCGTTGCCGTATTGTTGCGAGCCCGATTGAGGCCGTTTCGTTTTTGGGGCATTTTTCGATATGGCCCTCGTGATCCCGGACGGTTGCGTGTAATCTCCGTACATTACGCTCATTCGAACGGACATTTGTTTCGGTGCCCTTCAAGGAAAGGACGCTGCCATGAGGATATCAACGTCCATTTTTTGCGTTTGTTACAGTTGCCCTCACTCCCTCGCATCGCGTCGATGATCAATGGCTCAATTTTCTCCGCCATGTAACACATTCCCGTATGGTATCTCGTGCCTATTCCCGGACAGAAGCGAAAGGCGTTCCGAGAGGCGAAAAAAAAGGACACCATCGAAACCCTTCCAGCAACGCGGGTTTCTTTCGTCTGCTCTCGAGCGAATAGGCCTCGTTACCATTTCTTTCAATTTCGGGGTATCTATTTATTTTTTGACAAATGGAAAAGATATTTTCCCTTCGCGAGGGAGAACCAACGGAGTATCAACCACCACGTCGAGCGTCGTGTGAAAATGGCCGGGATGGGTTTAGATGAGTGAAAGTAAGAGAGAGAGAGAAAAAAAGAATAACGCAAACAAGGGTCGATCCGTTCGCCACCGAGAACGGCTGGAACGAGGAGGGCAGATTTGCTGGAAGCTAAAGTAAATACCTTTCATGTCCAGCTTCTCCGTGTGCTCGAAAGGGGTCGAACCAGAACACCGGTATAAGAAGAACACGCGTCTGTGGCCAAGGCGATGGATTATGGCGTTCTAACGCGCAACCAATCGCAGTTTGAAGGACCAAACACGAAGGCACACATTAAACGCACAGTGATGGCCGTAAAAAGAAGGGAAAAGCGTCGAGGAAAAGGCCAAATGAAAAAAAAAGAGCAAACAAGGATCATGTTCATCGACACAGAATCGAAAAATCCTTTGGATCACATCCAAGTTACCTTCGCCAAATGCAAAGTCAGCAAGATGCCTCGGAAAAGCCCATCCAAGATGGCGGTGCAGGCGAAATAACACGGATAAAAACGGCAAAAGATTCACTCAGCCCGATTGCCTGCACTGTCCACCCTAACCCTTCTCACCCGTATCGCATTCCACATCCCGTCGTCAACTCTGCCAACAAAACTTCGACAGCTCTCTTTTTCTCTCTCTCTCTCTCTCACACACGCACACACAAACGCACACCTTTCTTCGCCTTTTAAGCCCCTCTCCCACGTGGCAACCGCCCGGAAAAATCCCCATTCGACCCGACCAACCGAAGCGAATAAAGAAACCGAAACATCATCAATCATAATTTTGATTTTAGTTTCCTCGCCCCGTGGCCCCGTGCTATAATATATCTCATCCTTTCAACCGGAAAACGGCGATCATCATTCAACCCGGCCCCGGGGTGTAAGTTTCATCTGCAGGAGAGTTTTTCCGCTTGCTGCGGCCTCACCACGACTGGGATGAGCATTTGGGGGAAAGAATTCTCGGCCAGCTCTTTTACGGGGGGGGGGTGAGTGGAAAATTTACATTTCTGACATGTTGGGTCAATTCCCGGCTCCTGGTGCCCGTTGTTGGTTTTTCTCCATCGTTTTCTTCCCAACCAGGAGGACGAGCGCACGATGCATGATGCGAGAGGACGCCTACCTGTTGTGGTATCGGTCCTGTCGCTCGGTCGGTCGGGAAGGATCCATCCGGCCGGTGTTTTTCCACCCTCACTCGGGGATATGCAGCCCGTGGGCGATCGGTGTTTCTTTGCATTTTGCAACGCAAAATGCCGCACCCGAGTGCGCCTGCAAAAGGGGCGCTCATCAAAATTCACCGACTGTCGCCGGTTTACGCTCGTCCTGGCGAAGGCTCCTGCTGTTGTTCCGCCCCGGGGAGGGTGAGCTTGACGATGGGGTGGCGTTGTACGTTTCGCTTTCGACTTTAATTTCTTGATCCCTTGCTTGCTTGCTCGACCATCGTCGGCCCTCCGGGGTCGGGGTCGCTGTTGTTGAGTTATGCAAATCACTGCTGACATGATTCCCATTTTATCTAATTCTTTTCGCTCCACCCGAGCGATCTCTCTCTCTCTCTGTCTCACGCTCCCGCGACCTACAAGAAAAGGGGTTGTAAGTGCAGCTGGACGGTTGTCAACGATAAATTATGCCAAAATAAGGGATGGTTTCTGCGAACGGTGGAAGCGGCGATGCTGCGTTCCACGCTCGATGCTTCAAAGTGACAGCTGTCAAGTTTTCCAGATTTTTCCTTTTTTGTTTGCCCCTCTCACTCTCACCAGCGAATTAAACATTTATGAGATGACATGCGGACGATGGTGCCGCCGTTGCCATGGCGACAAAACCATTAAGCCCAAGGACACTGCCGTGGAAAACGCGCAAAGTCCACCATGTCGGGCAAAAACAAACAATATAATAATAAAAACGGCACAACTGCTGCACCCACCCAAACCACGGAAATGGAAAACAATCGTGTCCGAGGCGCCAGGATGTGCCAATGCGACTGGTTAACTGAGCGTAGGGAAAACAGGAAAAAAGGAATTGAGTGAACTGACACTCGAGTAAGGGATTAAAAGCCGGCTGGGAAGTTAAACAAATTAGTTGTTCAATTTGCTGTCCGCTCGCTGATCGTGACTCGTGACTACATTTGCATGCCAGATTTCCCAGCCAATGCTGGACCGGTGGTGAGAAGGGTGGGCTTTTATTTTTGGGCAATGATTAAGCTGCCACCGGTAGAAAATCTCCCCGACTCGAACGGTGTGGAAAATCACCGATCGTCACGCTGTTTACCCGATGGATTCATATTCAAATGAGGCAAAACGACATGCGCCACGAAACCAACCGCCGGGAAATGGGAAACCAGCGTGTGCCTGAGTGTGCATTTAATGAGCTGCTCGTCGCACGAATCCACAGCTAATTAGTCGTTTGATACGCTTCTTCTCTCTCGCAGTGAGCGTTTTTTTCTTCTCAATGCCTTGCGTAAAAGTTTCCAAAGACCTTCTGCAGACGTTAAAGCGAAAGACGCATTCCGTCACAAACACTCCCACGCGGGTGGAAGTTAGAACTTTAAATTAGATCTCCTACATTCCGTTCCGTTTCCGCACGGGAAACCGGGCTTGTTCCGGTGTTTAAAGCCCCCGGTTTCGCAACCTGCAAAAGAACAAATAAAAACACCGAAAAAAATGTAAGAGAAACGGCATCCTGATCTCCGAACCAAAACCTTACGCCGAAGGGACGTTCGAAACCGGAAATGAACCCGGTGAAGATAGAACGCCCCGACGAAAGAAAAAAAGAAAAGGTGGGTGGCATCGAAGCGGCCACTCGTCGGCACCATCGTCGTCGGAAAGTTCCATTAATGATGTGTAATTAAAAAGGAAAACCGACATTATTTAGCCACACTTCGGGTTCAAGTTCGCAAGATGGGGAGAAAAAAAAGGAGCGAAAGCTTGAGAGTGAGAGCGAGAGCGACCATTTTCACCATCTCAACAAGGCTCGCAGGATCAAAGCGAACGCGCGAGTACCTTCGCCCAAGTGCCCGGCGTCCATTCGCACTCGCTCGCTCGTTTGCTCCTTTTTGCTAACCAAGCCGCGCGAGCCAACCGGTCGGGCAACCGTCATCATCAAAACCTCATTTATCGGTTGATTCAATTTCTCCTCCACTCGGTAGTTGTGGAAAATTTTTAATGAGCACCCACCGTGTCCCGAAATGACCAACCGTTTGTGCCCGGTTGGTTGAAAAGTTGGTGGAAAAACCGGAGCCTACAACAAAAAAAAAGACCCACCCTTAGAGTGGAGCTTGCTGGGTGGATAAAGAAACGGTGAAGAAAACTAAAGCGCCCCAAAAACCCAACTCTCTTGGCATGGCAGGGAAAACTCTCCACAATGGCAACGTTGGGGAGTTGGAGATTCTTCTGATCTTTTCATTTCCTGGCGATTCGCGCGGCCCAGCTTCCGGTCGTCGAATTAATAATTGCGCAACTGCCCGGTGGGCTTCGGTTGGCGAGCGCTGCCGGGCGCATAAATAAATAATCCGAAACTGAATTCGCAATGAGGAAATTAAACTTATCATTAGCAGCATCCGGAAGGACCTGATGTTGCTGCTGCGTTTGGAAACTGGTGAAATGCATTCACTCTCACGCGCGTATGTAAAAGCTTGTTCCGGTTTCCGATTCCATCGTCGTTGTGCCTTTTTCCCACTTTCCCAGCGCACACGCGTGTCGTACGAAAATCGATATCTTAAAGCCGACAGCTCGTCCACCGGTTGCTGTGGTAACGGCTACCTAGATCGGCTTCCCTAGGGTGAAATGCCGCTTCTTCGTGGCTGAAGCGCTCTTCAAAAGCGGCCTCAAGTTCGCCCGTTAAACCCGAAGTCGAGCCCATGGTAGGTTACTACAGTGAAAAATCCAAACCACTACGCAGTTTCTTCCCTCCCAAACAGTTGTTTAATGCTGCTGCGTCACAAACGTCTTTAATTTCCACCCCATCACGGAGGGCTTTAATCTCGCCAACCACTGACACCTCGGGCGAATGGCGAAACGGTGAAAAAAGGGACAAATGGGAAAACGACGAAAAAAAGCCAACAAAAGACTTTCACCTTTAAGGTGGACTGTTGCCTGCTTAAAGTTCTGCTTCCTAAACTCGCAATAGAAGGAGCCGGTTTTGCCAACCCCGTTAGCCCTATCGTTATTTATCGAGTTGACTTCACTTACGGAAACCGGATGGGACGCACGCGAGTCCGCTGTGGTGCATCCTGGAGCAGGAAATGGCAATGAGATATCGCACGACCCGCTGATGACGACGGTAACTGCATACGGAATGACCCGAATGGCCGAGACGCAGCAGCTGGTTTCTTCTGCCCGGTACAGTCCCCGGCACACAGGACGAACGGGTTCGAGCCCATTTCCGAGGCCTATCAATCATGCAGCACGCCCGGTCCGGTCTGTTTGACCAGTCCATCGGCTCTGGTTCGGGGGAAAATGTATCCGATTTCACATCAACGGAGTAAAGCCCCTTTCGATGACCGGAGAGGAAAAACGGACCTTCGCGGTTCGCTGAAACCAGAGGCGAATAATGGGCCGGTCTCAAAAAAGGGGTCAACACTGTGTTGCGAGGCACCGATCGGCGTTTGGTTTTACGTTTCAATTTCAAAAACCCCTCTCGGCTCTCGGATCTATCGAAAGATTGATGACGACGACGACGACGACGACGACAACGGGGGAAAGTCCTTTCCACTGCTAACGGGTCCACGCGGCGCGGTGGACAAACGGTGATAGGATTATCCATAAGTTATGTAAACACGCCGGAACGCCGAACGAAGCTAACCAGAAGCATAACAGTGTAGCGAGCGTAAGAAGAAGAGAGAGAACGAGCTAGAAAAAACCAACCCAACGTCGGCCCATCCCATGGTCGGAAAATCCTGCCCCACGGCTTCGTTTCGGTCGCATCCCGCGTGACAGCCGGGCACGGAAATTGGCACGGCACGGAAAACTGCTCAAATACGCCAAAAATAGCCCCAGCGTACGGGTTTCGGTTCCGTTTGTTTAGGGTCCGTTCCCTGTGCTCGACCCGGTGGCCGATGGTTGCTTTTGCTTATGGAAAATTATGCTGGCACTGCTGGCCCCCTTAGAACCGAGGGCTGGGGCACCGTTTGCTGGCACTGGCGGCTTTATGGCGTTTTGTTGCGCGGTTTTCCGGTGGAAATTTCGGTTGATTTCTACATTTTCCAGCGACCGACATCCGAACCGGGTTGAGTCTGTTTATTGTTGACTTTTGTCTCAGCCCGCTCACACTCTCTCTCTCTCTGTCAGTGTTCCTTGCTGCTTAAATTAAAAATCCTTTTTCAACCGGCGGTCGGGGCATGGACACAGCCGCCTGATCAAACCCAGCTCGACAACGCAACAGTTCCGTATGGTCGGGATTTTGATGACTGTGATGAATTTTAACACCGACCGAATAGTCCGAGGAGGGTGAAAAAAAGGGATAAAACAAACACACCATAATACCCCGTTTGGTTCTCGGTGCACCCACCCCCATACCCATCGCCCGAGACATCGAGTCGGGGTGGAAATTTTGATTGATTCTGTGTTTGTTTGTTTGCTATTCTCGACGATAAAATCAATAGCGTTATCACATGCTGCCGCAGGATTATTCATGCCGCGTGGCCAGGGCGGTATTGTTTGAAAGTTTGATGAATTGTTTACGCGTGCAAACAGTGGCCCTAAAATCCTGCTCCTCCTCCTCCTCCTCCTGAAGCTTGGTAAAATATGTTTTAATTTCCTCATCGCGCATCGATTTTGTTATCATCAAAAAGCGGAATGTCTTGCTCCGGGCAACGAGCAAATCCTAAGAAAAATAGTCCAGATGGAGGAAAGCCAATTTATTGATCAAAAGAAGGGTTATGTTTTCTTTCATCGAAACGTATTTGCACACCTCTTACCCCTGTTTGTTTGAGTTAGTTTTGTACCATTTCCAAATAGCCTGATTGGAAAACGTCGCAATGTCACGCGTGTTGCATACTTCACAGCGCCATCGTTATCAAAACGCACCGAAAGGGCTCCATAGATATCGCTCGAGCTTATCACATTCGATATTCTTAGCCCCGTATCGGGTTTATCAAAGGCTTTGAGATAATGCTTAGCCGAAACGACCCAACGCACCGGAATGGACGCGAAAACTAACCGTCAGTTAGCAGAATTGCTTTCGTCGTGAAAGACACCTAAACGCCATGAACCAGCTACAAACATGGAATCACGTTTTGTCGGTGCTTCTCTGCCTGGCCGGTGAGTTTAGCTGTGTGACGCAATCATCACGGTACCAACTAACACCGTTTGTTACGCGTTAGCCTTACAGGTGGAAACGAATGGACAAACCCCATTGAATCACACCATTCCGGTGCCCTTCAACAACACGCTGAACGCCACCCTGCACGCTAACCAAACGTTGCCGAGCAATGATTTGCCTCCGCTGGCCACAACCGCAAAGTGGGAACCGATTCCGCGCTACAAACATCCGCACTACGACACCTCCGGTAAGTTGCTTTGGTTTCCGCGAATTATCGGAGGTCTCCCGGCGACGGCAGGCGAGTTCCCGGCGATGGTGTCACTGCAGTTGACACAAAATTCGGCACACGTTTGCGGTGGAACGTTGCTTACGATGAGTGATATACTTACGGCTGCCCACTGCGTTACTGACGTGCGTGGAGTGGCTCATCCTGCAACGCAGGTTCGTTTTAAGCCCGCGATGTTTAATTAGGACAGCTTTTAATCGAAATGTCCTTTCTTTTTGCACTCTCCAGTACCAAGTCATGGCGGATGATCTGAACATCCAATCGATGATGCCCAGCCCGCTTCGTCAGATACGTCGCGTTCGTTCGATCACGATCCATCCACAGTACGATCCGGCCACCATCACGCATGATCTCGCGATCGTTCGAGTAGATACCGCTTTTCGGCGCACGGATACGCTTTACGCGGGAAAACGCATTCAAAAGTCCCCCATGCTTGGTGATCGGTGTCATCTGGCTGGTTGGGGTGTTACGAATGAGAACTCGCAAACTATGAGCCCAAATCTGCAGCGCATCAACGTGGTAATCAGTGATTTCGGCTCGTGTAACGTGGCGTACGGGCATATACTGACTAACGGAATGTTATGCGCCGGTGCACCGGGACGGGATGCTTGTCAGGGTGATTCGGGAGGTGCACTGTTGTGTTCCGGTGGACGAGTTGCTGGAGTGGTCAGTTTTGGGGCTGGATGTGCGAATAACGATATCCCGGGAGTGTACGTTGACGTGGCGCACTACGAGAAGTGGATCAATGGAGCGCTGAAAAATGGTGCCCAACGTCCAAACGTGGCCATCGGAAGTCTTGCAGGCGTAATCGTGCTTTTCTGGATGGTAGCTCAGTGGGGAAAGCAATAGAAGAAGCGTGTTTCATAACAGCAACAACAGAAAGCTCTCGTTTTAGCTCACGTGCTAGTATTACGCTTATCATGCGACGGTAATCCCACAGGATCACTGCTCGATTGTACGAATCGAGCAGTTTAGTTTAAACATTGTCCACGATAGTCTTTCCAATCAAGGTAGCCCGTTTGTATTAAACGCCTTAAACAAAAAGCACCCTCAAATGGAAGACTTCCCAAAAGACACCCGAAATAAGATTTTCCTTCACATCGAAAAAAAAGAGCGCAACAGATAAATTCCGATGAGAGAAACCGCTCGAAACACCCGTTATCGCCCGGTAGATAATCCATCGCTGTAGATAATCGGTGACCGAGCGAACACTCCCGCGACCTAGAGGCATAGTTGGGCTCTGTCTCTTACATCACAACCGTTCACCTATCGTGGACACTCCATCGTGGACTTTGGAGGAGACCTTTCCCAGCAAGGTCTACGAACTCTGCGGGCGTCATCCGAGAGAGGTTACGTACGAAACCTCAGCCACCGGAGTTCAACCTGGTAGCCCCCAAATTGACGCAACCACGCTGGGGCACCAAAATTTCGCCCTCAACACGCTCTCGGGGGGAGTTGTAACGATCCACACACAAGCACACGCACATGGCGCCCTCGTTCAACCCTCTCTCTCGAAACACATAACCACGCTGCCCGTGGAGTCAAGATGGCGGGCGGAATCGGAGCATTATTTCATCATCTCAACTCGGCTCGAGCCGGCCATTCACCCGATCGCATGCAAATAGAGTAGCGCGAGATCTCCACACCGTGTAGCGTAGCAACATCACCGTCCGGTACCGGTGTCGAAATGGTTCGATCGGTTTCCACCGCGAGAAAGGCCATCTCGCGATGGATCGCTGGGACGCCATCGCTGTTGCTAGGCGGTGGACTTGCATCTGCCGGCATCTGGACGGCCATTGACGCCTGGTGACGAATGAGGGTTCACTCTTTTCTTCTCTCTTTTTCTCGTTTCAACCCCACACGGACAAATGGCGACCCCGAACCGGGCACGACACCATCTATCGGCGATTCATATATATATATATGTACATTTCCATAATCGTGCTCCAGTGACGAATTCGAAATGAACACTTGCCCGCTCGGTGAGGCTGGCCTCCGGGGGTGGTTTCGGTGGATGTAAATGACCGCTAGTGCTGGCTGTGAGCCGCGGTTTTGTGGTCGTTCCCTACCGGTACCCAGATCGGCATTGAAAGGACCATCCTTTACGAGCCGCGTTTCATGCAACATACGTTAGTTACGATGGGTGTTTTTTTTTGTAGCTAAATTAGGGGACCCTCCTGACAGGGTCTATTCTGGGGGATTCCATCCTATCCCGGGTCCGGTGCGTGAATTCATAATAATCGTAATGAATTTTAATGGTTTTCTATTAAAAGTGCAATAACGCACAAATGGGAAACTCGCCGCGTGCGTGCATGCGTGTCCCACGAGGGACGTGTTTTTACGCGTCCCCAAGCCCGTCGACACCTAATGAGCGAATTTTACGACCGCAACCGACCGTTGCCGGGTCGGGTTTGTGTGCGCTTTTTAAAATGCGCCTTACAACCTTCCCTTTTAGTGGGGTTTTAATTTAGAACAACTATCGGCGGTCGTGGCTACCTGTCGTGGACCGAAAACGAGTGGATTATTTATTGGCCGCTGCTGGAAGCGGACGCACGTTTTGACGGCATGATTCCAACGGGCGACAGATGGAACCATTTCATTGTTATGACAGTCGTCTTTACGATCGTGTGTGGTGTTTGTTCGTTTTTGGCTTTTAGCAGCGCTGAGTCCTAGGGAACCGGTGCAGCACCGCAGGCCGGGACAGCTTTACGATGCTGGCTTGCACGCCAACCATCGGACACGCCATCGGATGCAATTGGCATTGGTCCAAAAGCCAGCTTGGTTGGCGTGCAATGAGCCATTCACTTTACCAAACAGTGAATGCACCGGAACCTCTTCACGCACGGAACGCAACCTCGACACGCACCCGATTGGCTTCCGGTGCGCGAAATTGCCATCGGTCCGGTTGGGGCAACGAGAAAAGGACTCATTTACTCCGGGCAATCCTGCTGCCAGCTGTTGGTGGAACTGTTTGCAGGACCTTTTGTATCCTGTGGCCGATGAGCCACGCCAGAGGTCATTAGTGGGCCACTTGAAGAAGGTGGTTGGAATAATTTAAATTAAATTATTTTCCTTAACGTCACAAACGCGTTCTTATAAACGCACACACGGGTCAGGAGTTCTGAGTCACACAGCTGGATGTAAGATCTAAGTAGGCTAACAGCAAACGTCAGGCAAAGTAACCTTCGTGACACGTGGGGTTTGTTCGGCTTAAAAAAACGAAAAAACAGTCCTACTCACCCACCACCTTAATAGTTCTGTCATCCAGCGCCGTCAATTAGCCCGGGCGAAAGGTGTTCGAACACCGAATGCACTCGAAAAGAACGAATCATCCTACGCGACTCGTCTCATTTGCTACATCCGACAGGGGTGAGAGCAATGGATGAAGCATCTTGGGTGGAAAAAAAATTCAAAATATCCACAAAACCACAAAAAACCCGACGGCCATCCATCATCCGGATCGCGGATCGCTGCACCGCGCTAATGACGGCCACTTTAGACCGCGACCCTCTGAGCTCGGTGTGTGTGTGTGCTGACGTCAGCCGCCCTTTTCGGAGTTTACGCAGGAAATTTGGCGCCCACCACGCGGCCAATGCCAGCCCGGAACGTCTCAATCAACGCGAACCCCACCATTAAGGGGACACACTTCTCCAAACCATCACCGAGAGGAACTAACGATCAATTGAAGATAACGATCAATTGAAGCTTCCCAACTTCCAAAGCTTCTGTCCAGGGCTTGGTCCGCGTGCTGGCAAAGAAATGAAGCCATCAGCACGGGCACGGCAACTGTCATTAAACTAGCGTTATCATAAATCATAATCCACTGACAATCGTCCTCCAATCAGCTCGCCAGTTTTCCGATAGCGACCCGGAGCGGGATCCTGGCAGGAGACCGGCGAAATAGAACATCCCCCATGGGTGGCTTATGATGATGATGATGTTGATGATGATTATGATGACCACTCCGGAGTACGTTCGACCGTTCGTTTGGTGTGATATTATGTGAAGAGGTAAATTATAGTTGTCAACATCGTTCCGCCAGATGGAGCACACGTCATACACTCACTCGACCCCATTCCTCAAATCCTGAACTCCCTGCTCCTGAAGGCGACGTGAAGCTTTTGTGCGACCGACCACCCATTAGCCGGCGAACGGTAATTATTACTTTTTAATTAGTTCCGAGCATGAGCGTCTCACACGAGACTCGTCACTTCAGAAGCTTTGTTTCGGCGCGCCAGGGCAAGGAAAGTAAATCACAGCGAACGCGTGGACGCACGAGACACCGACTGGATTATCCTCCTTTCCCCAACGGCCATAAAACTCATGCCCCATTGTAACAGGGGCGCAACGTTTTCTTCCCCGAGTACCGGACAGGTTCCGGCGTTCGATTGAGTCGGGTTTTTGCTGACTTTCGCCCCACGGCAAAGTCAAGGCGTCTTTTTCCAGCGAGCCAGACCTTGCGGAAGTGGTCGTAAAACGAACTAAAACATTCTCAGTACATCCCACCCCCTTCTCAAGGGTGGTGTACACGTGGGGGGGTGTGTTTCGAAAACTCGTAAAAAATAAACAGCCCTAGACCCGGAGCTGGAGCGCAAGGCCATCAAAACGCTCTCGACAGCGCAAACACCGGCGAGAGGATCATCATCCCCATGAGGCTTTGTTACCAAACCCCATCCGAAATTCGGTAGGAAAAGTGTTCAGCTGCTGGGCCCCCTGCCGATATTGTTTGTTTGTTGTCCATTCTCCCACCACGCTGGTGCGCGTGCTCACGTTATTTTGGACAGCATTATTACTATCATCAGCAGCAAAACATCGACACGATCATCAGCGTGCGGGTCGTAATCATCGCGATCATGGAGCATGGACTGGCCTACGATTTTCGTCGTTCGTAATCAAAGAAACATCGGCATCGTTTCGACGATTGACGGTAATAACGCGGCGTGGCAAAAATATAGGAACAGAAAAAAAGAACCCCCAAAATCCGAAATAGAAACCAAACGGCGGCGATCTCATTAGCTTCCATCGCTGAGAAGGTCTCCGGAGGCACCCGATGGGAATGCGCCCTCCCAAACATGGGCCGCATGTGAGGGCCAGCATTTTATGGTCGACATCGAACCGGCGCTAAAACGAGCGTAGGGGGGTATTTTTTTTTTGCCTTCTTTCCTTTTCGAATAGACGCTTCTTCATCCACGAACGATCTGAAGACGATAAAATAGAAGACACGGGGAGAGGGATTAGTTTGAAGTAAAATGGACAACGCTTGCTCGAGGGTGGTCCCTCTAAAAGCTGCGTTTATGTGGCCATAAAGCAAATTCTAACGTGTTTATGCTACTCCGAGCTACATTCACCAATGAAGTTGAAGATTATAATCTTGAGCGGAGCACCAAGAAAGCAAGAGAAAAAAAAACAAAACACTGCTCAAGCAGACATTGCGTTTCGGTAGTGCCTAAAGCCGCATGGCAACTCGGCAACTCCCGTGCCGGAAAGTGTGGTTAAGTTGGCAAGGAAAAACCTGCTCGCCCTCCCCACGGAGATGAAAATGTCTTTCACCTCGACACAAATCAAAGCCGACTAGATTACATGCTCATCTTAATTACCCTGTCATGGCGTCACCGCAATTCGCACACGTGTGCAAACAGGATTCATTTCCGCAGGGCTCTCACACACACACGCACACATGGCTGGGGTTTCGGAATCGGTCAAACATGCCCCGAAACCTTTCTCTTCTTCATGGGTGGAAAACCCGTTCTTCTCGAAGGGTTTTGTACTTCCCTTCGGACTCCACTTCATTTCAATCCGACAGCCCAAAAATCGTACAAACGCAGCTAAATGCTCGTCGCAAGCATCGGCACCGAGGGACACGTGCACTTTACGGGGCACGTGCGGCACAGTGCCAGTTCAGCAAACGAATCGGACGTCTTGTGGTAACGCTATCTGAATTTGTCCCTCGCTACGTAGGGCGCGTGTGGCTTGAATTCATCCCTCGGCGCTCCCAAAGCAGCCCTCGAGGCAATTTCACGAAAATCGTTCGCCTCCATCTCCTTGAGAAGTCCTTGACAAACCGGGGAATGATGGATGATCCCCGCAGGGTGACAACCACAGGGTGGCCGGAAAGCCGCGAATAACTGCGCGCACGCGGCGTCTCGCGAATGAAGTGCGTACTTGATTTTTCTTTTCCCCAAAATTTTGACACGCACAAAATTTAACACGCCCCGTTCGTTCGGTGGCGGTGGCTCTTGAGGCAAGCATCTACGGGGAGCTCGCAAACCGCCAAGACCACTTCAAAGTTCACCAGGCGCAGTGGGCGGTTTTTCGCGCGTTGCCCGCCCCGAATTGAGAGCCGAATGATTGACTTTCGATAGGCAAGTCAAGTGTCATGGCAGCCCCAGGTCGGTGGCGTAATGAAGCGTCCAACAAACGAAGCAAAGAACCGCGCGTTGCGGGTGGTGAGATAAACAAAGAACATCGTTATA
The DNA here is from genome assembly GCF_943737925.1 of Anopheles nili. Classification (NCBI taxonomy): domain Eukaryota; kingdom Metazoa; phylum Arthropoda; class Insecta; order Diptera; family Culicidae; genus Anopheles; species Anopheles nili. The sequence continues at coordinate 74,517,542 of NC_071291.1, read as the reverse complement.
GTCACGCTCGGGCGTCGTTTTTCCCCCTGTTGTGAGAGGTTTCCGAGTCGGTTTCTTCTGAAGAGCTGGGTGGATTCTTCACACACGTTTGTGTTTCGTTTCGGGAAATCAACCCACCGCTCGCGTACGGATCTCATTACACACGGGTCGCGGCCTACTACGATTCGCTTTGTGACGGAAGGTAGCTGTCACGTTTAAAAGCAAGCGTACAGTGCTCGGGATGGTGCCCTAGCCACGAACTAGCGGCTAGTTACTCAACACTAAATGGTACTATCCGGTAACGCTTGGCCAGGCTGGGGTCGGCTAAACATCTGGCCACCACACAGCTGACTGGGAAATGCGGGAAAGTGTCAAAAACTGGCTGCCATTACGGTTTAGTAATGCACGATCACCCACGCCGTTGCATCGTGCTTCCACCCGGTTTAGTGAAGGCCATTTTGTGTGTGTGTGTTTCCTGCAAACCACCCTGCCACGGGAACCTGTCAATCATGTCATCTTCATCCGCACGGTCATGTCCATTTGCTGCACTCGCTGACCACCCGGGGTGGGCGAATCTGGGGAAATTTATTATTTTATTTTTAAATATTTCATTCCCCAATCTGATCCCTGCGAATGACGCGTTCGCCCAGCAGGTTGGGTGGTCGCCGTGTCGTGTGTGCGTGTGCGAGAGAAAGTTTACGTTTCATTCATTTTTCACCTAACGAGCAGGACCAACTCAAGAACATTGGACTGCTTTAATAATCTTAAATGTCTTTGGGTGCGATTCGCTCGAAAGGGCGCTTACAAGAGCCCACGGTTCTGTCCCATTAATACTGTACCAGTCTCTAGTTCCACCGCCCACCGCACGGGAACGACACGTTCAAACCGGGACCATTCTGGGCGCCCACTTCCTGGAGAATGTTTGTTAATTTTGCAGGCAACTCAGCCCGACCGTGCGTGTGTTGACAAGGCCCCGGCACATTGTGTAACCTGCTGCATCTGTAAAAGATCCCCCATTAAAATGCCACAATATCCTGCTCGCAATGGGAACACCGGTGAATAATGTACGGTGCTCGAGTTTCGTGCGGCTGAGAAGCGCCATCCGGTGGCATCCTGTCCATTGCACGGTGGGACCACCGGTAATACCTGTTCCCGGGGTACCCGATCCATTTACCGGCACAAACCTGGGTACAACTAATCGAACAAGCTCGTAATTCCGCCTCCGGTACACGAAGGCTCCAACCAGGAGCGCCCTGACGCTGGCAGAAGTGGCCTGGGAAGTGGATTTGAATTGTAAATTGGAGCACTTGGCATGGCAGGAGCGCGTTCGCCTTCCATCTATCCTGCCACCGAGCCGGAGAAGGTTGCCGATTGAAGATTTGACGAACGCTTCCCATCCGGCCGTCAGCAAATGCAAATGCGCTTTATGCAAATGCCGCACCGAGGCAAGAACTTTATCCGCCGTTTGCCGACGAGCAGGCTTGTGATGATGCTACCTTGGAAGACACATGGCGTTGAGGTTGAGGACGCGTCTGTTTGAAGACGATTCGTGGTACCTTGGGCTGCCAGCAATCGGGCAAGTGCGTTCAGAGTCCGTTGACACTGGGCTTTGGGCTGCAGGATTGAATGCCGGAAAGCGAGTGTCCAAAAAGCGCCCTCTAACGGCCCGGCACGCAATTAGCTTCATGTGCATGCACATCCGTCATGGTTGCTTTCTTCAGGGTCAGCTGAAAAGCAAAAAGACGGACCAGGAGTCGGAAGGACATCTGCCTGGTCACGGAAGCACGCTCGTTATCGGAATGAGAGCCCCTTCGGTCTTTCTACGAGTTACTTTCACCGGTGCCGACAGCCTAACGGCCCTCAACCCCAAAACCGTGCGACGGTAAATCAATTTTACGACTCCTCCGTAAGTCGTTACGCATATTGGAATTGATTACTCCGGCACGCGTGGTCTGGGCAACAAAAAAAAGAAAAGAAATCCCGTTTCTTGATGGCTTGACATCGTCGTTTGACTTTCAGGCAGCTTTCACCGTGCAGTTCACAGTGGCATTCCCTTATTTTCACGCCCCGTTACGGGTGCTTCGGGTTCAGTGATGATAAAGTGGACAATTTGCCCAGAAACCCGCACCACCAGCTCAACGCGAGTGGCCAAATTGGTAGAGGTCGTTAAGGGCGTAATATTCACACATAAGATCACTCGCGCACAGGATTGATGACAGGACGTCTTCATGCAATCTCCCTTCGTGAGCTGGTGAAAGGAGTCCGGGGCCACGACAGCTGTGCCACGAATCGGAAAACACCCGATGAGGTTTTGTTTGCTCCGTGCCAGCCGTACGAGTATCGGCCAATATTTACCAATTCATATTTATTATTATCTCGGCAAACAACCACGAACTACCTCGCGTGCTTGGGCTGGAAGACGTGCCCCTTTCGCAAGACGGCGCGTTTAGGGCATGTTTTATGATTTGCAAACAGCGCACAAGCCACGCGAGTGCAGCGAATGCAGAACCCCCCTAAACCCGACTTTCCGCCGAGTGCATAAACGCGCGGGTACAATAAAACATCGATCCGATAGCGATGATCGATTTCCGACAGCTAATCGCCGACAACGCGGGCAACTGGTGCACCGTGCTGTTGTTGTTATTGGACGCAGATTGCTCGTTAATAATTTGGCGTAAGCTAATCCACCGAACCGAACGGTCTTTATGGCGCTTTATGGCGGGATGGGGTTTTACGAGAGTAAACGAACGTTACGCCAAGGGTTTGTATGCACAAACAGCCGTTGCGAGGCATCAAAGCACGGCTTCTCGGGCCGAACTTTGAGCGAGAAGGTCCCTTTCCGGTCCCAGGAGCTGGCTGGGCGAACCGAGAAACTCGTGTTTATTTATACATATGCAGGCGTATACATCATCAATATTAATTACGGATCGATCGTCGACCGGGGGTTCGATTCCCCCAAACGGTGACGGTGACGGACCATGTGTCGGGATTGAGGTTACCGTTTCTGTTTGCATCCGTGATCCGGCGGTATGTGAATTATTCCACCGTCAAGCCACCTGGACGGGGCTAGGACGTGGTTTGCCCAGAGACGGGTAGGTCGAATTTCCACCGGAAGGTGTCCGGAGGGAGCCAATCAGCGCTGGGATGAAGAGCCTCGATCGAAATCGAACACCATACCATGGGAAGCCTCTCGCATACGACCGTAGTTGAAGGATGGAGAATGACCTGTTGAAGGATTGGGGATCTTGTTTTTTTTTTGGTCTGTTGAAAGCATCCAATTTCGCGCACTAATGAGGCCGACTGTCCTGTTGTGCCACCGGCCTGGTGAGACCGTTTCGTTGTGGGGATTAAGTTACAATTTATTAACCAATCAACGCGTACGTACGAGCTCGCATTTTCCGCATTCACTTCATCCTGACAGGCTCCATGGGTTTCGGGGGATGGTTGAATCGCACCGAAAACCGAGCCGTCAACGTGCACTCAGTCGCAAAATTATATTATGCAAACCGTGCTCGCCCGTCGCCCCCGTTCGGTCAGTGAGCGGAAAATGGCGGCCGGAAAATTCCAGTCAGCCCCGCGGCTGACAAATAATTGACATGTTCCATAAACAAACTCCATCAACTTCATCATCAGCAGCATCGCGGTGGCGTGTTGGATGGGAAAATTTAAATTGGAAACGCAACAAACCGAACGAAAACCAAAACAAAACCAAAAGCGAGAGCCAAGGGCGTGGAAAAAATAAAACCCGCTAACCGGCACGTTCAAATTCGCTCCGAGTATAAACGCACTGACAAGCGCTTTCCGCCCGGTAGCGCAAACATTCCGCATCTGTCAAAAATCTGTCCGTGCTCGTGTCGTAGTTGTTTTGTTTCCACGCGGCTCGGGAAAATGGAATTTATAAGCGCACATGCCGCGCCCGGACATGCCATTCCGTCGTCCTTTCGTCCCTTTGCCACTTGCGAATCGAATTTTCGTTCGAGCACGGTGAAGTGGATATAAATACATGTCACTTTAGAGAGCTAATTTTATTCGAAATCCCCTTTTCGAAAGCGGGCGGCTCGCACCACCAACCGTGCGCCTCCACCGGTGGGCCTGTAATTATAACTTATTGCATCATTTGCGCACGGCAAGGACCGGTGGCGTACGTGCACGGCGGTGCACACTGAATGGCATGACAAAATCGTTACCAGCGCGCAAATATGTAACGCAAGTAACTTGCCCGCTCGATGGCTAATGTGCTACAATTAATTAAACTAGAATGTTTGCCCCCTCGCCGTGCCGAACGGAAGAATGTCGGTTCAAGCAACGGTAGCAGCATTTATGGACCGAGAAGTGCATCTGAACCAGCACCAGCACCCGACCGATGGCATCCATCACACACGCGGGTGAAACGACATCCCTTCAGACAGAGTGACGCTCTGGCAGTGACGGGTTGCTTGGATGCTTTGGAAAATACACGTCGTCGAGAAAAGCAGGCGATGGAAAACTCCCGTTCTCACTCTATTGTTGTTCCCCCCACTTGAAGTTGTATTGTGTTTTCCATCACTCACTTGTAGCACTTGTAGCGATGAATGTTCGGCGCGATGTTATACAATTTACGTGCTCATATTTTTGGACCATCGTTAACCTTCGACCGTACATCTGGTTCGCTTCCGTAATCGTACGTCATTCCGCACCACCACGCTTGCTGGCGTGTCGTGAAAATTAATTTTAAAATTGAACCTGACTCCAAGTATCGTTTTTCTTTCCCCTTTTCTCGTGCCCTCGTACCATGCACGCTGAGATGAAAATTCCTCCCCAATGGCATGCACGCGGAGAAAATCGACGGAAAAATAGTTTTTCCCGTTTTCACCTGTCACTCACCAGGCCAGGCCAACGACACACACACGCGCACACCCGGGAGTGCGTCGATCCCGTCGCGCACATCCATCGGCAATATTCATAGACTGACTGTCACCATTAGAAGGTTTAATATTAGAATCCTCGTGCCGTTAAGTCTCGCCACTCGCAGCGCCTTACACCGGGCACGGCTTCGTCCTGCGGTGGAAAACCAGGCACCAACGTGGTCTCGTCGGAAGATACATTAAAAAGATTACCGTGTCGAGTGAGCTTCCGACGGTGAGGCAAATCGGGACGTCGTGGTGCGCGCTGTTGCACACCGAACCGAGCAGGAAACATATCACTTTCTTTATGAGTTTGGTGACATTTTCGATTGCACTTTGCGCGCGCGTGAGCACTCGTCTTCTCGGGGCGCGCCAAAGTCGAATGCATCGCCGCAAATGATGGCATATTAATTTCGTATTCATTACAACCGAGTCGTGCAGCGTCGGTTTAATGTCAGCGAGGTTTCTTGGGTGCGCGAAAAGACGCCGATAAATTCAACGAATTATGTTTGCCGCAATAAAGCGAAGCTACTGTCCCCAACGGGCGGCCGAACGTGAGAGAATTGCCAAATGGCGGTGCAATGACAACTAGATGTGTGAACTGTCTGCAAGCGTATGGTAGATAGCAGGGTGTCCATTAATCGCCGTTACCATGGCATCAATTGATTGATGCTGGGTTTCGCTTGGTATCTGTAGCTGCAGAACTGGCGTTGTGGATAATTCGCAACACGGGTCAGGAGATTACAACGAAACAAATTGTTGGCCCCACATTGCTTGCGTTGGGAAAATTTAGGAAAAAAAACACACACATACACACACACACACATCATAAAGCTTCTCCATGATTGCTCGTCTTTTAATGCTTAATTAAAAGCGCAGCGCTGTTGGCTCATCGTTTGTACCCAATATCGCGCGCACATCCTCGGATTTGTCGGGAGATCGTTTGCTTTTCTTTTTAGTGCCCGATGGCTCTTAACAACCATCTGGTGGTTTTTATTTCGCCAGCGTGCCACCGCACCTCGGAGGCGTTTTACGCCAGCGAAAACAGTATAAAATCTCTCCACGAATAAACCTCGCCACAAAGTGCTGCTGGTGCTGGAGGCCGGCGATAAAATGGGCTCTTCCCACAGCGATCCCAACCACGTGGACTGTGTGTGTGTGTTTGTGTGTCCTTCCGGGAGATGGGAAGGACAGTCCGTGAGTGGGGAATAAAAAGAAAATGACTATCAAATGAAAAAAGGCACCCATACACGAGGCGTTTTACAAAAAAAAAACAAACAAACAACGCCAGTAACATTCCAACTCATCGTTAAACTCTTTGAGATACGCCAGGGTTCCCGTTTAGTCACACCAACCCGTCCCGTAAGTCCGAGTGCCATTTCATTTGTAATCATTTTCGAACAATTTCCACCAGCCCTCCCCAGGCGGGTTTGGAAAAACGTAACAAGACATTTCCTCTACCCGGACTTGCTGGGTGGTCCCGGTGTGTGTGTGTTTTTTTTTTATTTCACCTCCCCAAGCCCTCTCGTTTTACTCGTTTAATACGTGTGCGCAACTTTGAGTACCGGCCTTAAAGTGGTCTTAAATCTCCCGATCTGCCTAATGCTTGCCATCACTGCAGATGCTGCGGAACGTCTACGATCGCAGTGATTCACGGGGTACTCGGATTCGCGAATCGCCACTGCAAAAATGGCTGCTCACGGGGCCTCCCGGCCAGGTTTCCACGGCCCTTCACCGGGAGATAAACGCGATTCCGATACGGCGTACCGGGAAAACATCGATTATTGTTGCAGCCACCAAGCACTGGGCCACTTGAAGCCAACCGGCCGCTTTCGCGAATGAACTGCTGCTAAAAAGGAAAGGGGGCGTTTTATTGCCCTGCAACTCCCGTAGCGTACTACGGTGCTTGGGAACGCTTGGAACCTCGGTAAACGGTTTCCTATATTCGTTATCAGTTAATTAAACGAATAGCCCGCCGTAATGGCCACCCGAGAAAGGGACCCGCAGTGGCGCAATGGCGATTGTTACGCAAAAAGCCCACCGTGCTGAAAGAGATCCACGCCCGGGTAGGGGCAGTTTATGGCGCGAAGTGTACGTGGGTTTCAATGTCGTTAAGATACATTCTTTCCGGGATTGGGAACGTCTCGGTGAGCCGCATCGCGGGAACGATAGTAATCACTCAAGTCAAGCTACTCTGCCATGTCCACCGAAGGCTTCTTTCGCTTTAGGAACTCGATGGAAGGATGGAACGCAAATTTGAGCAAACATCACTCCCTCAAACGGCACACGACCGTGGCCAGGACACTCGTAATTGCTTGCGGGTCGGCTCAACTACCCCATGGGAAGGTTCCTTAAGGAATCGCCCTGCACGGACCAGTTTTACGGTGGGTTGGAACCATGGATGGTAGGGAAGGGAGACCACATTTACATTACATTCCCATCAGGGCGGCCACGCGTGAAATCCTGCACGCCCTGAAGGGAACTGGCGGCTTTAATTTCCCCCATTAATTCCCAACCATCCATCGGAAGCAAATCTAGCGAGCAGAAACAAATTCGGACTCTTGCTATGACCTCGGGAAGGATGGTGGTTAGGGAGAAAAAGATGTATGGAATGGAGGGAAGGCATTAAAAACTCCATCACACACGCTGTGACCGCCCGGAAAAACCGGACTTGGTCAATGGACTAGTTTTCCACCCCCGGCTGTGGGTGTGGAGTTTTATTTGCCACCCAATTTTCCGATGGCACCACGTTTGACATTTGAGCCTCGAAATCGTTTCCCTTTTGGTACCCAGCCGGACGGCTCACGCCCTCCATTCTCATTTTCCAGGGGGGTTGTTACCCAACGCGAACACAAATAGAGCTCGCGCGGCCATGTCCGAGACTCGAGCGCATTGTAAATGTGCGTATAGGCCAGTGGGCCCATTTTTGCGGTCCATTACAATTTTACAGCCGGTCTTCCTTCTGTTACGGGGTTGATGTGTGTGTGTGTGTGCAGTGGTGGGGGAGGTTGTTGACTCCACCCAAGACACCCACTGGGCTCGGGGGTTCGGTGATTTCGGCACACCGAAAGTTCAACCATTGGCGGCCCTTTTGCTGCAGTGCCATTTGGGAACGGTGGAAACGGCGTTTCGGTTGTGTGCAATCAATTTAGAACGACTTCATAACGACTTGGCCGGAGTTTGAGCTGCTGGGGGTTTTTATATTTCGTGTTCCGCGACCCGAGCGGGTGGTTTTGACTTTCATCTACCCGGTGGACCCGGCTGTGTTCGTTTGGTTAGCTCCCGGTTATGCCATTGCTAATGAAAATGTACGCATCGCCTTCGAAAACTGCACGAATCGCGTGGTTTCCAGTGCGACGCAATGTCCTTACGATGGTGCTATTTTCGGCCGGGAACTGCGCCTTAAGGAGTTTCGAACGGAACTTCCATCCTTCCATCCTCGTTTCGTTTTTGAGCATTCAGCGCCGCGACAAACAGTCTGCTTTCCGGTTACGGTGGTTGGAAAAGCGAAAGTTCAAGCCGTGGGGAGCCAGGAATCAAACCGTTTGGCAATTTTGCATTTTTCCACCCCTGCTCCACTCACGGGTGAGAAAAACAGCAGGGCTAATGGGTTTTCCGCATCCTCATGAAGAGTGCTGGAAAAGGGAACCGCGAAGCAATCGCGTGCTCATAACGATATTTAAATATTTGCGTACCATTTATGATATTCATTTTATTTCCACTTCATTCCGGCGAGTGTCTAGCGCGGTGAAAAAACGGACTCGCGTGTGATGTCGCTTCTCAAGAGGAAGCAAAAAATCCCCACACAATCATAAAAGAGAAGCGCCCTAGCGCGGGCCGATAGTGGAAACAGCCGTCTTCGGGCGAGAGATGGCTCTGTAAGACACCCGGTTAGTGAACTCTTTACGTCCCTAAATGGTGCGTGATGAGACGGCGAGCTGTTGCCTGAAATCAATGGCTGGCACAATTTTGGCTGGCCATAAATTGCGTATTTTATGGTCGAGCAATTGCGCCGGAGAAACGCGTGGTATAACTACCTTTACGCCGCTCGTTATGCGCGATGCGCGAAGTAACAAGTTCCGAATGGTGATGTGCGAAAAATGAGGCCCGGAGCTGGTAAAGTGGGAAGTTATTTTATCGAATTTTGCATACGATAACAGCCGTCGAAAGTGCCTTACTTTTGAATGGTAGAGCGGAAACGTAGTAGGCGCACCATTTTGGATTGCAGTTTGACATTTGATGCTCACAATGAGTGAATGACAGCAACAGCAACAACATGTCGTTATGTCAGCGAGAAAAGCCATTTTTATTTCCCTCACTATCGCGCTTTGAAGCGCTCCCGAAAGGCGCCCGGAAGAGCGTGAAGTGCGTCCGCAGTAATAAACCCAACCAGTAGTAAACGTAAAATCAGATACACCCAATTACGGTAAATCTTTGGATGGGAAAATCTTCAAACGGCTCGAAAGATGCGGTGGAAAATTATACGCTACTGGCCCCTAACGAGGGCTAGCGCCTTCGGTACGGCCACGCCATTTGTAAAATGTGTCCTTAGGAAGGAAAGCAAGGATAGCTCGTCCGACCAGCAAGGATCAAAACGGTCACCCTCGCTGACAAACCATCGGTCCTGGGCCCCGGTTCGGCCTTTAATGTTTAATGAAACGGAATCGTACGGCTGCTGGCTAACGGCAGTAAGCAACAACCGTTCCGATCTCACGCGCGCGCGAGCCTATTACGTCTGCCCGGCCGTTGCCCACTACCAGCATCCAGTGGACGGTCGAACGTCCGAACGCTGTGGTCGTGAGCGGTAAAGCGAACCCCCGGTGACCCCCGACCGGCTCCTTTTATGCGCCCGCTGTCCGTATTCTAATCAATATCGCAATCGGACATCACCGAAACCATTCATTTCCGAACCATTTGCTCGAAGTTTATTTGATTAATAGGGCTTCGGCCGTCGGCTAAAGGCCCCGAGGACGCCCGCTGGGTCAGCGTATATCGCCCCGAGCAATGGGCGTGGGTGGGGGTGAATTTGTAGAAAGTTACGTACTTCAAACTCCTAACCGGCGACCCGTGGTGGACTCGACCTGCTCGACGCATACCGGGTTTGATAAAGATTCCATTTCCTGCCCGATTGCTCGACTTTTGAGGGAGAGCAAAGGGAGAAAGGGAGAGACCCCATGGAGGGGTAGCGACTTTCCAGGCACTGACTGGTGTAGCGGAAAACCCTCGCTTTTCCAAAAGGCTCGGTGGTGGAAACTTCTTGCGAACTCATTTCACCAGGAACGGGCTTTGTCTCTGTCGATGCCGATGAAAGGACGCCGGTACAAGCGGACCTGCTCTCAATAGACATTTTCCAATTTCTTTCCATCATCTTCAGACGATTGTCCGTGTCCGGTGTCCGGTTGCCCGGTGGGATGTGGGTGTTACGTACAGCATTTTCTCAATTGCCTCACCGGGGATTCCTAGGACGGGCGCAAGGTGAACCCTATATTTATTCAAATCCCAAGCTTCAGCACCGGCAGCTGCCTGGAATGTCCTGGAGAGTCCATTAAGTGTCCCCGTTCCACAAAGCACCGGAGTAGTTCCGCCACTGTTGCTGTACACCAAACAAAAAGCAGTACCGAGACTTGCCTTCTTTGCCGGAGACAGGCGCTCTCATTTGAATGATATGAAAATAATATCGTTGCAAAATAACCCAACCAACCGACTGGCATGGGGTCGTGAAAGGATACGTCGCCTGATCCTGTATCAACAACCCCATCGTCGCATTTGCTGCAGTTATGATGTCCTGTCCGCCCCACATGATTGCATCGGACGGTCGGTTTGCGTTCGATTGCCGTGATAGTGCAATTTCCCTGACTTTTCCCCGAGCCAGCCGCATCCTCGGGATGTTTGATCCGGTTCCATTTTTAGCTGCAAATATATGCCGGGCTCGAAAGGCAGGCAACCCTGCGTGTGCGGTGGTGAGTAAATATAATAAACCCAAATTTGCTCCCCAGGAAGCGCTCTAGCACGGGATTTCCGGATGCATCGAAAGGTTTCGACGTGTTTACACCCGGGGTATTGGAAAAAATATCAGCCAAAAAAGAAATACCCCCACACGCACCACAAAATGGGCACCACCTCACACCATTTCGTTGCGTGTATGCGCGTAGGAAAAACAAACAAACAAACCTTTCCCGAATGTGCAAGCTGCACATTGCTTTGGTGGAACGATGAATCGAACACGCTTTCTCGAGTGCGTGTTTGCGCTGTGTCCTGCTGCCTGAGATGGTAGCGTATTTCGGTAACCATGGTGATTGGTTGCGTGTGCATGCGTAATGCAGCGTTGCGTTGGTCAAACAACAAGTCGCCTTCGATGCACGATCCCAAGAGTATCCTTCTATCCCAACCGGAACCGTGTCTTCAGACAAAGTTGTCACCCAAAGGCTTACCAGAGACTCGAGCAGACGATCCGGGACTAGGATCAGTGTCACTTAAGATGGGCGAACACACAAAGTGCCACCAAACGGAGCTCTAATGCCGTTGTTCATTACCGACAGAGCGGGTCAGCTTGTACAACGCTTCCGTATCCTGCCCGGACCGCATAAACTGCACACTTTAGTGCAGTGTGTGTTTGCTTATGGGATTCCGGGTTGCCAGGACCAGCCCGTCCTCGATGGTCCACGTGTACGGGTAATCCCTTATTATCCTAGCACACACTCTCTCTCCCTCTCTCTCTCCCCGAGGCGCACTGTGGGTTGTGGAATTCTGGCTCAACTTTTCCGCACCCGTTAAACACGCTTCATGCCGGCGTGTATTTATCCTTTCAAACCACCGCTGCCTGAATCGGGCAAGGCGCGCCAGGAGTTAAACCCTGTAGTGGTTTGGGACTACCACACGCTCATTATTCTCTTGTTTCGCGTGCCGCGGTAGGTGGAATTATTATCAACACATGGGAGGTAAAAAAAAACGAGTACTCGCGCCACTCCACCCACCCACACGGGTGGTGGAAAACTATCGAAAAACCACCCCACGCAAACGGGATGTGAAGCTGGCAACATCACTTATTTTGAAACTGGCAGCATTAAACGCGATGAGAGGTGGGAGGGGGGTGGGTTGGAGAAGATTTTTACCACCCCATCCCACCCATTCCCACTGTACACTCGATTGCCCATAATTTTCCCGCCGTACTAACGCGCACTATAGCGAGCGCAAAGCGAGAATGTTGTTGCCAACGAAAATCGACCCCGCTGGCATCGCACTGGGACGAGATGCAGCACACACGCACGTACACACATACACACCCACCTTCTCCCACGGCAGGATTGCCTCGTGCCCTGTTCGACAGGCCGCGATAGTAGGAGTTCCGGGAAAACGAGAAGCGACGTCCTCGCAATGACGTCCACAGAGGGAAGATGAAATTTTAATTAAATTTTATCAAAAACGTATCTATTCTATCCACCCACCGGTTTCGACTGTTCGGAACCCCTCCCCCACCGCGCTCCTCCTGGGTGGAGAGGGGCGGGGGGGGGGGGTGTCTGAACGGGGGAGGGATTTCGGTTTGTCGACAAAACAAAGCAAACCTGGCTTTACGCCACCCGAACCCGCGAAAGTGCGGGCCCAAAAAACCACCCCACCGCTGGGAGGGATGAAAATCGGAAAACGGAAACGTGCCCGCAACGAATGGGATTTTCCGAAATGTACCCCCACCCACGGGGTGGGGCTCTTTGTTCGAGGTTGCCATATCGGTCGGGAGGCCCGATTGCGGGACGGTCTCTTTTTTGGTCCGTAACGGAAGCGCCAGCCGGAACGTAACTACATCCGGGGGCTGCTCCTCGCAATCGCTTTTTGTTGGGTGGATTTTCCCCTCCCACGCCTCGTAGGATACTCTCTCCCCGTGGGTGGGCATAATTACGGATCCACTGGTTCGAGTTCGGATGACATTCCAATAATTTTGTAACAAGGCCCGCCGGGTTGTTCCGCGGTGTGGTGATTTCCCCGGAAATCGTGTAAAAAAATCACCCGCAATCTGAGTGGGTGTCGATGTGGCTGTGTACGTTTGTGTGTACCGGTCGCTCGACGAGGGTTAAGGGTGCTTTTTTCCGGATCGGGGGCCTCCGTAAAATTATCGAAACGATTCTTTAACGAGCCAACCGCCCGCCCAGCTTGCGTTCCACAATCGTTTACATAATCGGCCGAGCTTCCGGGACTGGGATGGGATTATCGTTCACTGGAGTAGCGCCGTAAATTGTACCGCGAAACCACACTCGTCAGAACAGGAGCTCAACATCGGTCGATTCTACCGGTGCCACTAATTAAAATGCAACTCCACGTGGCATGAGATGCTTTCGTTTCGCTTTGTTTTTTTTTTTTTGCATATTACCCTCACCAAAACCACGCTTCGACGGTTCGATGTTTGCTCATTAGAATGCCAGCAAAATGGAACCCCTGCCGTTTGTGGGAAAAATGGACCGCGTTATAAGGGCAGCATTTCACCTGCCGGCACTCGAGAGAAATAAAGAACATCGACATAAAAGCACACGCACTCGGCTCTCCACTGAAGAAGTGCCATTGAAACGGCGTTCTTGCCAGTCTAACCCTTCGAACCGATTGCTTGAAGGATGTTGGGTTTTTGTTTTTGCTTTAGGGCATTCTGAGCCCGCATTCTAATTCCTTTCAGCAGCGAGCGTATCGCGAGTGAGGAAACACATGTGGCACTCGATATGCTAACAAAAAAAACCCGTACCACCTCTTCCAGCGCGAACAAAAGCAACAACGGCCAAGCATTGCCGCTGGGCCTGTAGCTCTTGCCACTTCCGGTGCTTTGCGCGATCAGCAGGAGGCAGAATTAGCTGCCGAAAACGGGGTGAACGAAGTACACAAAAAAAACTCAAAGATCGCACGGTTTCTACGTTGTGACACCTTGCGTCGAAAGGCATTCGGCAAAGAAATAAAAAGAGGAACCATGAAGACCCAATTTCCAATTCCCGCGTTTGGTCCGTCACGCGACCACGGGAATGGAATTTGGAATTTTCAACCTGAGCAAACACCCGCCCCATGCCAGCGCAAGCAGGCAGATGAATGGAACGCGTGAATTACGGCTAGAAGGAAAACCCGATGGGATGGAAGCAGCAGCATTAAGCTCGAGAGCTTGGGGGAAAGAAAAAACCGCACATGGTATGTGGTGAATTCCACCGATCGCAAGATCCCCTCTTCGGCCGATTATTCGCTTTCCGGAACTAACAACACACGGCGGCTGTGTAATTTCGACCGTAAACAGCTGACTTGCCACTTCCGGAATGGGAATGGGAAAACCGCCCGTAACCACTTACGACCGACCCGGGGTGGAGATGGAAGAAAACAGATGATGAAAAGATTCGTGAACCACGGAGAGGATGGGAGACCGGCATCGGGGAAGAGTTGTAAGCAACAGAAAATGACCAACTAACTTGATTGCTACGGTTCGGGAATCAAGAATAAGGCAAACAACACGCGCACGCACTGGTGGAGCATACAAGGCAAGGCAGCATAATGAGAGCGAGATGGCACGATTGGAACAAACCAGGAGGCGAATAGCTGGCTTGGAGGATTACAGAAGGAGAACCAACCGGCCGGTCCGAGGTAAATGATGATCGTACACGGAGCATAACATCAAAAAAAAAAACGGCATACACAACCACACAAATCGTACACAAATCGTGAAGGTCACATGAATGTTGAGCACGCAACTGGAATAGCAAAGTGTGTTGGGGACGGAAGTGTGTGAGCATGAAATTAAGCGTACGAAGAGCATGACTAAAGCCTGATCGGTGAGTCGGTTTGGGGCTCTGATTCCTGATGTGGCTTTCTATTGTTTGCGGTGTGGTGAATAGAACACACGCTTGCGAAGGGAAGTGCCTAAACGCAAGGTTAAAGGCAAGCCTGCTGATAGAATTAATTCGACAATGGAAAAGCAAAGCAAAGAAGAAGCTGAAATCGAATTGGATAGCAACAAATTGAAAGAAAGAAAAGCAAACCTACCTAAGCAATGGCGTAAACTGTAACAACAGTAAGCTAATAGGAGCAAAAGTGTAGATGAAAGAGAAGCTAAAGAGAAGCGGGAAACAAGACATAACAAACAAACAACACACGCATGAATGGCAAATTAAAATGAAGTTAGAGAAGCAGCAAATCGATCGGCAAAAATGCACAAAACTAGCTCCATCGGCCAATCTAATAATGATGGATGATTTGGGGCGAAACAATTGTACGGTGCCCAAAAAACAAAAGCAGAGGTCCACTGTAAAAGGAGCACCCAAAGGGGGAGGTAGTTGAAGAGGCAAAGGGGATATGAATGCCTGCAGCTAAAAAAACACAAAAAATAAGGCAAGATATCTGCTGCTCGAAATCAAAATAATTATTCCGAGCATTATATAATACGATAATTATACCCCTCGGTCGTCGTCTCTGTTTGCGATCTGGTGATGGTGGTGAGGGTAAAAAGAAGGTGTCAGAATGGAAGGGGAGTCAGTTTTTATTCGCTTTTTTGCTTGCTTGCTTGAGTTACCTTCAAACGAAGCCAGAAACGAAAGAGAGAGAGAGAGAGAGAGAGAGAGATACACACACATGGGTTGTGCCCCGAAGGGGTGGAAATAAATTATTGCTCACCCCACCGGCCGGGGGGATGAAACATCGCCAAAATGCCTGCCCGAAACCGAAATAAACAACAAAGCGTAAACGAAAACGAAATTATCAGCAGAACGCTCGAATTGGCAAACCGCCCCGAAATTGGCCCAAGCGAAAGGAAGAGTATTAAGTGGGGAGTAAAAAAAGGGGGAAAAAAGCACACGCGTTTTGTACCAAAGTGATGAAGAAAGCTGTTGAGCTGCAGGAGTTTCGAAAAGGTGTATGATTTTAGATGTAACTAGCAGAAAACATACATCAAGATTACCCAATTTAAGCAACGAAAAACACACCAAAAAACATGCAAATTGAATTAAAACTCTTCCCCATGATCCTCACTTCGTTAAAGGATGTACAAAACGATCGAACCCATTTTTGCACAAATATTTGCCCATTTGCTCACCCCAATCTTTTAATTTGTTGAGCTTCCGGCAACGAATTAGCATATTCCGCACGAAACTCTAAATCACTTCAGAAGCATCGCCCAGAGGCAAATGCATGGATGCAGGTGAAAGGATTTGGCGTCCTGAAATTGGGCCACCCTTTTTTGTGGGCTCCACTCGAGCGCCCCTTCGGGGTGTGTTTATATGAAAATACATAAAGCATGATCCTCCGGTCAGGATGATCTCATGCATCATCATCCCGTGGCTTGGGGGCGAACAATGATTGGTGACCTTCGATCGCGTGTTCTTGTGTATGCTTTTTTTGTTCTCTCTCTCTTTCTTTTCGTTTTTATTTTCCCTTTCGATCGAGGTCCACGTTTAAGCATCGATGCCAGGTCGAGAGATCGTTCTTTTGGCGATAGACACAACACTACTGGAGCTCTGGGGCCCTATCTCTCACAAAAGGAGGAAGCAAAAAGCCAGCAAAAGCCAGTGCTGAAGCTCCCCATGCTTCGAAAGCATTGCCAAAAATGGTAGGGACCATAGGAATTAAATTATCATCATTACTCGCCACATCTCGGGACGGAACGGAGAACGAGAGAACGCTCATTCCGAAGTCAGCAAAAACGGGTTTCACGAGAGGTTGTTCAGGAGAAAAGATTCCTGCAAAGACATGCTGAAGGGGGTTGCACGAGCAGCAAAAATAAAAGTTATGAAACAACCCCGAAAACCCTTCTTCTCGTTCCCGGTTGGGATGAAGATGAAAACGAAGGACTTGGCGCAAGAGAATGGAACAAACCGCGAACCAAACGCGAAGGATGGAAAGGATAAAGCCGCACAAAACTAACGGCAGCAAGAACAAGAACCAGTGAAGAGATCCGGTGGGCCTCTGGGCTAGAATGGAAAGCGAAAACGAAACGGTCGGTCGATCGCGTGAAGACGAAGAGGCGGAAAAAAGCATCAAAATCAAACCACACGCACAGAAACACACACACACACAAGCGAACGAAAAGGGAAGCAAAGTGGGCAACAATAACAACACCGGCGAGTTTGTGGGACCTCGTTTCGTCGTGAGGAAGAGCGGCCCACGAAGGACGGAGAACCGAAAAAGCAAAACCAAAAGTTGACCTTGAAAAAAACACACGCGTACCAAAACGTAAACAAAAGCGCCACCCTCTCTCTAACCACCCACCAAACCCCCTCTTAACACCCGCTTGCGTGTGGTGGAAGGTGAGAGTGAAGAACGAGACGATGGCGGGGGACGGTCCCAGGGGAGGGTGAAGAATGAGAGGAAAAAGGAAGAAGCAAAAGAAGAAGGTGGTGAAGAATTGCCCCCCCCCCCTCCCGAGTAGGGTGGGTTTGAGAAGAGCGCGAGGAAAACAGCTGGGAAAAAAGGGAACGGACGCGAAACATTACGACATACGGAACCGGTTCTTCCTAGGTTTTTTTTTTCTTTTTATTTTCTTCCCATTCTGTTTTGCTTCCCGTGTTCTTACTACCGGTTTTTTGGCTTCCTCGTCTCGCGGTTTGGCAGGTTTCCCTTTTTGGTGTGGCATTCTTAGTTCGTGCGCTCTTTCTTTCGTTCTCCGATCATGGGGGCCACTCTTCCCACGTCAATTTTCACGGCCCAAGAGTGGTTTTGGTTTTCCTTTTTTTGCTTTCTTTTTTTTTCGTTAAGGGTGGGGGGAATTACCTAAGAATGCGTCCCGCGCCCTTCCGGCACAAGGTCCACGAGCGCCTCCACCAAAGCTCAAAAAAAAAAAGCGATGGAGAATTAGGGAAGAATGCGAGGAACGCAGGCGAAAAAGAACATCGTCGAGAATGTAAGTCAATCGAACACAACACCACCACCACCGGGAAGGGTTGCAATCATGTGGCTGCTCTGTCTGCCTGCCTGCCTGCCTGTGTGGGTGTGTGTACGTGGGGGTTGGTTTTGCTTTTCTTCCTTCATCATTCTTTACGTCCTCTTTTCAACCCCCTCAACAGAAACACACCCTCCCTGCTGGGGAGGAATGAAGAATGCGTAACACCCTTCGATGGAGTTGGCTTTGGGCTTCAGCAACAAAAAAAAACCAAAAGAGTTGTTCCTTTTTCACTCTCTTTGTGCTCCCATTTTTACATGCACTTTTTAGCAGGGAGAAGAATAAGAAGGAAAAGAGGATGAAAATCAACACCATGCAACGTGTGAGCGGTGGAGGGAAGTACGGACGCATCCGGAAAACCGGCCGGAATTGCGTCGTTGCATGAAACCGAAAAACCCGGCGTGTCCGTCGAGCGCACAAATCGACTTCTTAGCCGGGCCGGGCATAAATCAGACCGCGCTCGAAGGTAATTTTTGACAAAAAAATTACCTTTGCCCACAGCACGGAGCTAAAATGAAAGCGAAATGCCTGGGAGGGGTCAATGTTAATGAAGTTTTGTGCCGGAAAGCATCGCAATAAGAAATTGGTTAGCGCTAATGGTGGCCAAGCCCGAGAATGGCCGGATGGGAGCGTACATTTAGAACGCCACAATAGTGGGTCGTTTCTGTTATCGCACTTTCGATCGCGGGATGGCGTTATTTCGCGTTATTTGGTCGATGGGTTTCTTTAGCTTTTCTAGTTCTTAGAAGACCTCGCGAGTGCCACGAAAATAGCGAAATAGTCCCATAAAGCTGTGTGACAGCTGTTCTGCGAAATCGTAAGCAACTTTGTGGCAATTAATCCACCGTACTGCCAAATTACTCATCTAAGTAGCCATAGTCATGGCATCCTGCAGTTCAATGTAATTATCAGCGACTTTCCACGCATCAAGTCACCTATGAAGTCGTTCGCTTATCTCTTGTCGGCAAGTTCGGACCATCTCAGTAGGGGGCGGCAATAAATATCGTCATCATACACCGCTTGGGGATTCTTCGGAATCACGTTACGAAGCACCGGAGAAGTCGGCTTGTTTTGTCATACTATCTAACTCAATCGGGACGGACGAATTTGTTTACAAGCGTCCAACACATCTGATCCAGGTGCTGCTGAACGATTAATTCCGCGAATACGAATCATTGACGATTCGGCAAAAAGATCCTTGTGATGTGGCGTATGTGGTTCCAGCGAATCCAGGCGCAGATTTCCTCCTTTTTCACGGTAAGATGTCTTTTAACTTGCTTTGTACTTTTTTGCTAGAGAATGAAATAGAAGCAGAATCCCATAGCTCTTTGATCGTACAGCAGCGTGTCATTAAATCGTTGATTTTCGACTGGGCATTCTGGGCCTAATCAATCCGGCTATTCATGCTTCGTTGTCCACTCATAATTCGGCAAACTGCGACAACAACTTCCCTGAAACCAAGTCGCTACATCGATCGGACAGCGACCACACGTCGCTGCGCAAACGAGGCTGAGTATGAGTAACGCCTAAATTAGGTTTCCTTCTTCGCGACTCCAAAAGGGTATAATTTACATTCGATTTTATGATTTTTTCATCTCCCACGCACCTCCGTGATCCGTCGCACCCATCACCAGGCCGTGGGTCGTACGAGTTTTTCCTCTCGAGTCTCGAGCATCTTAGATTTCCTACGTGACTGAACCTTCGCTTGGAAGCGATCTCTTCTCGCTGTAATTGCTAGTTCTGGCGTGCTTTAGAGAGGGTGCGTACGTTTCGCAGATGCGTTCCCTCCCCGTACGCGGTAGGCTGGTTTTTGTTTGTTTATTTGTTTGTTTTCGGCTGTTGTTATCTGTTTACTTTGTGTCTGTTTGTGTGTCTCTTCGCATCGTGCATTTCTCGACGAGCCCGCCGTTCGAAGAATTACTTTAATTGGCAAGCATGATTGGAATCTCGTGCCCCGTAGTCTGGGTGCCGAATTTCCTAGAAAATTGTTGCAAAGTAACATAAAGTAATTGCAGCCGTGGAACCGCCCGGTCGGTTTGGTTTTGCTAGCCGAGCGCTGGGGAGCTGAGGCCTCATAAATCGATTCCCGGAAACAACGCCGTGGATCTGCCGCCAATTAAAGCTAGACGAACCATGATACACGGGTTGTGCAGACGGCTTCTGCAGATAATTACCCACCACCGGACGGGAGAAGAACGGTTCTCGTCAGTGATCGCCGTAAACTCGGGGAGGGCTACGAAGTTAAGTACGGCTGCCAGCGCCATGTTTGTTTCCAATATTACAAGTTTAATGGGGAGTTTTTTTTGTGTGTGCTGGGTTATGTTGGTTTTCCATGATGACTTCGTGGGGGATGAATGGAAAAAGCAGCATCATCGGTCCCGATGTACGACGTAAAGACACAACAGAATTTTTCGATTCTACTATTGCGTGTTACGTGGTGTTCCAATACGCAAAAGAAAAGCCCCTGTTGAAGTCGGTGCAGCGTACATTCGCTCCACCTGCTGAGCCAACAAGGAGCACCTTCATCCACTCTGGCTAACATAATCGAACGAAATCACAAACCTCAATTCTACGAATGCTCTGCTGGAGAAAGGTTTAACATGTTTGCTTTTGCATTTTGCCCTGCTGACCCTCGGGGTGGATGTCTTGGAAAATGATTCTCAACATGGGATATGGTTTATGTTTATGATTTTATGTTGCCTTCTTCTCTGCTGGGGTGCATGCACGCAGAACCAGCGGCGTACGAATGAAAAACAAAACCCCACCAATGGCTTCAGGATTCTGAACAAAAAATATGAAAATCATGGGAAAGATCCATCACAAAGGTCGAAATAAAACCATGCCCTGACAAATGAGGCAGAATGAGCATGAGGTTCATGGGATGGGAGCTATTAGATAATTTTATTGATAAACGATGATGCCATTCGTGAACGAATGCAACATTTTTCTCCCATTTTTTTTGCGGCACTCCTTCGCTCCTTGTTCTCCTCCTTCTCATTAGCCTTTGTTGACATCCTGCAACGAGCTGGATGCTATAAACGTGTTTCCTACGGGCGAATTCCGGCTGACGAATGGATGGGAAAACCTCCAGATGGTTGCCATCGTATAAAACAGACATTTTCCTCCCCACCCCCATACTTGGAGTCCTCCAAGGGGGAGGCGAAAAGCATAGGAGCAACAACAAAAAAAACAACAAGAACCAAAATATACCAACGCCCTTTTTGTGCCCTTTTTCGCCTGGGAGGTTTTCCACTGCCCCACCCCCCACCCCCCAGTGGGTGCACCATTTTGTTGTTGTTTATGTTTTGTTTAGCCCGTGTGCCGGGGTGCCTTTGCTCGCGGTGTACGTTTGTATGTATGCGCACCATTCTTTCCGGTGCGCGTGAAACCATTCTTATGCTGCTCCGTTATGCTTTCGTTTTTTCCACTGCACCGCCATCATCTGCTCGTCTCGGTCGCTGGTATTCGGCACAGCATGTACAAATGGATGTTTTATTCTTTTTCCCGGCGTTCGCGTTGCTGCGCAAAACGACGCTCGTAACACTCGAAGGTCACCTCTAATCGGCACCCTCTCTGTCACTGGCGTCGGTGTTTGCCGGCAGCAGAGCTCAAAAATCCATCCACCACCCGTGATGCGAAGAAGATGGAGCTTGTGGTCGAGGTGAACCAGCCAGCTAGGGGTAGGGCCAAAAACGGAAAGCCTCCTCCTTCCGACGGGTGCCCTTGCCATTGTGGACAAATTCTATGCAGAAGCTGTCAGCCACGCCACGCAGCCCCAAACGACGCGTTGTGGTCGCTTTTCCCCGGTGTCAGAGAGGGACGATTTTACCATCACAATGGCGCAAGGTTGGAGGTTAACCAAACGATGTTGCGCTGCCTCGAGCACGGGCGAATGGACACGCCGAATTCGGATCGGAATCGGGTGTGTTTTTTCGTCTGTTATTTATTTATACACCTCCAGCTCCTTTCTTCTCCGGTGTGTCCAACCGATCTTTGGGCTGAAATTCGAAGCACACATACACTGTGACAAGTGGCTTTCTTTCGGTGTTCACTTGCCCTCGAAGACCTTCGTCGAAGGGCGCCCGATTCCGAATGAGCGGAAGATTTTCCGTTTTATTTATCGCTCTCACACTTGTTGGGCTTATCGGGGCCGATGAATTGTGGTGTAGTTGGTAGGTTTTTGAGCAAAACTATCAGCCCATTACACTGTGGATTAATCGCTTCCCGGGAGCTTTAATCCCGCCACTGGAACACAGAAACCAGGGACAAGATTCATGGCTGGACGGATCGAAACAAATCACCAACATGGTGGTGCATTACGTCACCCGGGTGCATTAATTTATTCTACTTAACTTAATCGCTCGCTCGCAGCTCCCAGCAATGGCAATCGGCAATCGGAATGGATTTAATAATTTGCCCGTCGCAACTTTATCGGCCACATCCATCAGGATAACGCGAGGCGCACGCAGGCACTTGAGCGCAGCACAAAACTTTGGCGCAGCAATAAAGCGAATGTGTACGGCAATAGATTTTAAGCAAATAGTGCTGGTGCTCACCAACCCCCTCAACCAGCTAGCATTCGATCCATCCATACGAGCCCGGGAAAACCCGACCCTAAATGTGGGTCATTCGCTTTCCGGGATGGGGATTGCGAACGTGACACATGGGTACGGGGACATTGTGTGCATTCCGGCCAATAAATCCAGCCCAGAAATTGGCGTAATCCTTCACATGCTACTGCTGCTGCATCGACCGGTCGCCTAATGAACGGGTGTGTGCGGTTCCTTCCGGTGTGTTCGGTCGTTCCGTGTCCTTTTCCCGAGCGCTCGTATGAAGGAAGATTTACTAGCGAGTTCACCCGTAAAGCCCCAAACCCCAGCATGATCTGTAAGGAGCTTCTTCGGCGTCTTCGCCGGGGAGTCATTTATAGTCGGGTGGTGTAACGCACTATAAACTATAACTATCGTCTCCTGGTGGCACTGCTCGCGTGGAACAAGGGAGGGTTCTTTACATTCGCGCGGGCTGCGAAAACCCGCCGCACAATAAATCACTATCCAATTACCTACTTAATAAACTTCGTGAGACTCTCCCACCGTCCTGGGACGCGAGCGAAAGCCCTCTCGTCCGTGGCGCGTTTAATTTAATTTAACTGCACACCGAACTCGCGCGTTAGTTTCCCCACGACAACGACCAAAAGCGGGCTTAAGAGTGGGCTCGGGGCCGCAAAACCTGCTGCCTGCCATTCGCGCTTAACGTCTAATTTATGCACAATATATGGCCCCTGCCGCGTTCGAGAAGAGCCCGGAGTCCTCCGTCTCCGACGATCGAACACGTGGAAAACTTTCACTTTTAAACAAACGGCACGGCTCGGGCCGTATGCGTCATTTTTCAAAGTCACCACCACCGAACGCCGGTCAGGTTAATGAGCTGTCACAGGGGAACGGAAACCTAACCACGTCCTG
This sequence comes from Anopheles nili, assembly GCF_943737925.1. Classification (NCBI taxonomy): domain Eukaryota; kingdom Metazoa; phylum Arthropoda; class Insecta; order Diptera; family Culicidae; genus Anopheles; species Anopheles nili. The sequence continues at coordinate 74,494,332 of NC_071291.1, read as the reverse complement.
GCGTTCCGTTGTGTGACAGCCGTGCTGATTGGTTTGGCTGCTGATGTTGCCGAGATGCGGGTAGCAAACGCTCGCGCGAATAGATCAAATCGATCGCACAAATGCGGCCACTTCCTCGATCGATAAGCGCCCTTTAGCGCTATAGCGCGGTTGAGGCCATTTGATGCACGCTCACGATTGCTGGTTAATTGATTTTCTGCTCACCACCGACAAACTCGGTGCTCGGGAGCCGCAGTCCTTGTCGTGCTCTGGGAACCTTCAAACGTCCCGATTTTGTAGCATAAAGGTTGGTGAGTTTATAAAGCACTTTTTGCTAGAGCAAAACATCCATTTTGGGGGGTTTTTTGTCGCCATTTCGTTATCTTAATTTATAGCACATTCGATGCTCTGATTGTAGCTCATTTTTTCATCTCTATTATGTCTCCTGATCTCCTGATCCCATTGTCTGCTGGCAACAACAACAAAAAAACCCTTCCGTTGGCTCCGTTTGTCGGTGTTGTTTTGATTTTTCATCGTTTTTACATCGTCTTCAAGCTCACTTATACGCTTCTAATTGCGTACGTTCAGAAGCAGACAACAAAAAAAGCTAAAATACGAAACCCTGCAAGCTCGCAAGCCATCATGACCCTTTGGTGCGTTTTTTCTCTATGGAAGGCCTTTTTTTACGGCCGATCCTCCGACCGACCGCCGGCCCTAATTGCGTCATAAAGAAAGGTGCGAGAGTGACGTTTCGAGATCGGCAACCGAAGAACGGAAGCATTAGGCTGTGCGGATGGCGGTGGGACCTAATCGAAGGGAACCGCAAACCAAAAAGACGCGAAACGAAAATAAAAATATAAAAAAGGAGCGCCACGATCAAGAAGCAACACTGGGCCGAAAACCGGCCTAACAGGTTTTGCAACTTGCCAACTGAGGCACCAGCTCATCATGGGGGGTGATGAGGGGGCGGGGGGAGGTGGGAGAGGCACTCTGGTGGCCAAAAAACGAACTTCAACTCCAAGACGGCAAGTGGATGGAGAGAAAAAAAAGAGAGAACCCAAGAAGCTGGGGAACGGAATGGAGAGCTTCGTCGATCACTTCTAACTGTGTTCCTCGCTTGGCTAATGTTTTGATCCACTTTGTTCCACTTGGTCGAGAGGAGGGGGCTAAGAAGGGGACGAACAGACCCGCGAACGAAGAAAACATCGTACCGAAGAAGAAACCGGTTCCAAAACACCACACCAGCTCGTTGTCGCCCCACCAAAGAACCGGGCTCCGTGCGATGAGAACTCGAACGGGACGGCCTCGGGAGAATGGTGGAGGTGTAGGGGAAGGGTCTCTTCGCGATCGCGATCGTCATCCACCCGTCTCTGGCTCCTTTCCACCTGCCCCTTGGGAGGCCGAATTAAGACCCACTTCTATCGATGCCACCGGTGGGCAGCGTTCGCTTAGCTTTTTTACTTTATTTCGCGCATTAAAACTCTGACAGCGAGCCGTCAATGATCAATGCTTCTCTCTCGGTGAAGAAGGCGGAAATGAGTGGAAAGCGGGGATGATTAATGAGCTTGTTGGCAGGCGCACCACACTTCCACACCACGACGCATCCCCAAACGCGAAATGGATTGTCAATTTCAATCAGTTTTATCGAAAAGATGAGGACAGCAAAAAAATGCACGTTTGCTGGTGTATTTGCGCTGTTACTGGTGGATCGAACGTGTGTATCATCGCAAATGGTTGAGAGGTTCACGACTGTTTCGGTTTTTTGAGTGAAAATGAGTTTAGACTGGAGCAAGGATTCCTTCTTGTTTTGAAATATTTCAAACCCCGAATCATAGTAGGCACCGACTTTTAAAGCCACAACCATTCCAGGAACATGTTGCATGCGGGTAAATGGTGGAGAAAATGTAATCTTGTACAATTTAGGAGCTACAAAAAAAACTCGCTACTCCTTCCAACACCAGCTAGCGCATCAGTGCCGGTTTCTGTCCCTCTGTGCAACAGCGATCCTGCCGATAAGCGCACCCAATTTTGGCTTTCCGTGGAACCACGTGTTAACCGCGCGACCCTTGCACGTGGTCCACCACGCATTATCTGCGTCCCCATCAGCACACCGCGGAAAAACAAACCATGTTCACGATCTCGTAGTACTGCTGCTGCTGCCGCTTGCTTGAAGCCCTCTCGATGGCTTATCGTGGGCGCATCAACAGTGAGCCCTATCCTCTGCAGCACCGTTCCAGCACCGAGACCGCTTGTTTCCATATTGCGTTACGCGCGGCGTCGATACGTGAACCGTTTGTCATAATTCATCACTCATTACGTTTGTCACGCACCGTCTGGCTCGTGCTGGCCAGTGGCCGGGGACCTAACACTTCCATAATCTTCACAGACACAGGTCTCGGCGTTGCGTTCCTTTCCATTTTTTTCTTTCGGCCTTTGTTTACCTTTGGGGCGGCTGAAAATAAATTTTATCGTACAATCTTAATGAATCCCGGGGAACCGGTTCTACCGGACCAGAACCGGTACACCGCCACGACAGACACCATCGATTTGCTTCACCGAAAGGCCCTCACTTTGGTTCGTGTTTCGAGTAGGTGGGTGGGTGTGCCTCTCCAACTGGCCAAGCCTCGTTGCGGTGAGAGGGCGGGAGGGTGTTGTGGTCCTGGGTGGGTTTATTTTTAACCCACCCCCGTGGTTAGAGAGGGGGATGGTTGGTTTGCAATCGCAACAAAACAACATCTTTCAGCGTGAATGTGCTCCGTTGCCTAATTTTCCGTGTACGTGCGGTGCGTGCGGTCCTCCATGCGTGTACGCAAGGTTAAATGGAAGAAAAGAAAAAAAAAGCCAGCAAAACCACCCCTACTCTTCCTCTGTCTCTCTCTCTCTCGGGGGTGGCTACTCGGTCCACCCGAGATCGGCCATGCGTGCTGTTTTTTTTTATTCTTCTCTCGCGCTTTGTTTGCAAAGAGAAGAAAAAAAAACGACGAAACCACGAGAAGACGAGCCAATTCGAACGAGCAGTTCGGTTGACGAAAGACGTTTGCCAGAGCAACCCCCGGAGCGACATTTCGTTAAATCAAGCTAATGGAAGTGGTGAACTCAAGTTCAAGTTGTTAATTCATCGTCAATCATTTGCGGCTGATTTACGATCGACCGGCCCAGGGATCGGGGGATTATTAAAGCCAACCGATGGCCGCACTAATGCATTTCTCGGTGACCGTTTTAAAACACCGACCGGCTTCTGGAACGCGTCTGCCAGCGAATCCAGCGGGAGGGAGGAAGGATAAAATGGACCGTGTCAAAGATTACCGAACTCCTCGAAATTATTACACGCCATGTTCAATCATTTATCTCGATTCGGATTCTTGGGGCTCGGGGCGCTTGCATCATCCGAGCCGGCTTTAATGCACTCCCGGGGCTCGATGGGCGACCATTCCAGCATAAAGGTTAATTAATTCCGCGTCTTATTGAGCGTCGTTTCCCTCTCGGCTTCGCCAGATGGACAATCCTCTTAAATCACTCCGTAAATAGCGCACCGGAAGTCTCTGCAAACCACGGCCGGTGGCCGCCTACCAATCGACCCGTGCCGATTCACCACAAAAGCGTTTCTTCCCGTGGCATCGGTTGGCTAAAATTAGACCGCAATGGCCAATGAGAGGAATAAAAAGCCACACGTTCTCTCGTGATATCCCGGGAAGGGGACAAATTAACCACACCGCCTGCGTGGCGGGAGCGCTTTTTCCTTCACAAACCCAGCGGAATATCGATCGTCCTGAAACAGCGCGCAAAATGCTCTGCACAGCACAATTTGTGCATCCCCAAAACCCGGGACCATGCGGATCAGGATCCCGACAGCAAGGACGATTCAAAGAGAGGGAAAAGGCTGGGGCATTGGGTGGATAATCCACAAAAGTGGTCAGTGAAAACGCATCATCGAGCGCAGCCCGTGATCCCTGGGTTCGGTTTCCTGTTTGCGCTTGTTTGTCACGTTTTCGGCCACATCACGTACCACAACAGGCAGTTGTAGCGTGGCGCGTTAAGCTCGGGATCTGGGAAATAATGTCATCACCACCGGACAAGCAGGATCTCGTTTGGTCCCGTTTGTCGAGTGGAACACGCCGCGTAAGCCTACAAGCAAACAAACAAACCTACTTCAACCCTCCCCACACACACAGGCACACACACACACAGGCATCCCATGGAAAAATGCTCGTCAAATAATTGAACAGGTTGACATCGAAGTGAGCGCGTTCGGTTCGGTTCCATCGGAACGGCCATTGCGTCGGAACACCCGTGCACCTGTCCGGAGGTAGTGGAAATATTTAATTAACTAAACTACGCACCAACATTTCACCCTCTAGCTGTGGTGTGGGACAAAAGGGGAATGTCCCGGGGAGGGTGGGGTCCTCCTGGGAAACGGGGTTTGTTCCCGGGCGCACCCTGCGAAGTGGCGAACCATTTCCCGTAGGCAAATAAAACTAATGACATCGGGAGTTTCCGTGGCCGCGTGACAATGGCACCGTCACATTTCGATCAAACCGTGTGGATGTCGCCTTTGCTGTACCCGTGTCCTTTATTTCGGGAACACCCGTCGTTGGTGGGTAAACAAACCTCCTAATTTCCGACACCGAAAAACCCCCACCCCATTGCGTTCTGTTCGTTCGCTCGTTCAATAAACCGGTGACAATCAAATTACTTTGCTCTCCCCCGTAGCAAGTGACAGTTGTGACGTCGGAGTTGGTGCTGTCAAAGGCGAGATTTTCCGGATTGCTGCGATGCCGAAGAAGCAGAAGGACGACGAAGGAAAAAAAACACCCCTGTCAGCTTGGTAGTGTTGGGAAAAACCGTTGCCCGGAAAAATCGAAGAAAAAAGTCCAACCTCACGGAAAATAACAAGCTCACAGGCGATTGCGTTGGCTTCGTTGGTATCCTTCGGTAGGTGGCTGATTAGAAATTAACACTCCAGATGATGCAGGCAAATACAGGCGACCTCATAAGGGTTTTAGGGGCAGGTATAACAATTAGCAGCAAATGTTTACACTATTCTAATAGATACACCTCCTTCTCGCTTTGCCCCGCAAACCGGAAGCGGGTCGCAAATGGTTAGTTGCTTTTTCAATTTATGTGCCCCGGCTGCGAACCGAAAAAGAGCACACGTGTCACCGAAAATTACTGGCACCCCTTTCCTGTTTGTGTCCTTGGTGGCGGTGCGTGTGTGCCAGCCAGCAACACACGTACGCATTTCATTTCCGGGAGGGAGCCCGAGTGTTCCCGTTTTCGTCCTGCCCGTCGGATGGGGGTGGCTGGCGTGACGAGCCCGAACGGGCGGTTTTTAGTTCCTTTGGGCGCCAGGGGAACGATAAAGATATCAACCCTGTTTTCCTGGGCGCTCCAGCGAATGATCAAACAATGGGAGACCAACTTCGACGGGTGTCCTGGCGCAGGATCCGCAGGCACGGGCGAACGCAAACCCGGAAGCGATCCGATAGGAATGTGTGCACGCCGCGCGTTCGTGTGAATAATTAATCGGGTACGTGTTTTTTGGTGTGTCGCAGTCGTGTTAGCGACGACTCGAAGGTGTGTCCTAATGCACCATATGACACGGCAGCTCGATTCGCCCCGGGGGACGTTTCCGGTAACCATCCAGGCTCGTTGGCGCAGTTGTGGTGGTCGTTTTTGCTGCCCATGTTCCCTCGGCGCATACGATAACCGATTCGGGAAATGATGTACATCGTTGGGCTCGGTGTCCAGTATTCGGACACCACGGAGGTCGCTTGTTTGGAGCTGGAAGGTCCTTGTACAGGCACATGATTCGAGGCTCCTGGACAAAGAACTGAGTAGGTGCGACAGGTGCACACACGGAGACTATGGCTCACCAACCACCAACCACCAGAGGGCATGATTTCGATAAGAAGCAACGCAAGCCGGCCACCATTTATCGAACGCATTAAAAGTTCACATTTCACGGTACACCGAGCGCGAGCGCCATCATCGTCCGTCACCCGTTGGCTGGTGAACGATCGCGTACGCAGGACACTCGGTGTTCGGTGAGCCTTAAAATATTCATATCCCCCTCCCCAAAAAAGGCCGCACTCGCTCACGTCCCGACCACGTGAGCGAGCAGGAATTTTCCACCAGCACGTACACCACCCAGGGGGAGGGTTATCTATCCCTCCGGAAAATCCCTTACCCCGAGGGTGGGGTGCTCGTGAAAAATGACGCACTTCATTATTAGTTTTCCATATCAGCACGCTTGCATCGGAATTAATGAGCACCGAGGTTCCGCACGGCTCGGCACCGGCTCGGAAAATGCACGAGTCCTGGGCGCACATGGAGCCATGCTAAGCTGCCGTTCGAAACGCACAAAACGACCAGGATGCTGGCACGAAATTCCAAACCCACAATCAATACGCTTTAATGCGAAAAGCCTCCTCGCCTCGAGAATGCGAGCTCATCTCGTTTCCGGTCGGGGGGAGGCACATTGGAGCGCGCGAGCCTACTTGTGGGTGTATGCGTGTGGGTGGGGTGTGTGTGTGTGTGGATTTTCAGATTCAATTATCTAACCTCCTGCTCGCTTGGCGTTAGGGTTCGCTCGCAAACTTGACGACGTGACACCGATCCCGGGGTCCTCGCCGTCTAACGCACGCAACCCGGACGAGGATCCCGGCAAGGATGCCGGTCAGGATCCGCATTGGGTCAGCAGATCTACCGAGCAAACAAATTACCCGCCTCGGCATGCGGCAATGTCCTAGACCGAATCCTGACGCACGATGGGCGCTCCCTGCTCGAATAACGAGGAAAGTACTTCATAAATTATACCGTCACATCAGAGAATGGCCGCGCCGAGATAGGACCGACTGGCCACCACGGGACGTGTGGCCACCACACGGTGGAAAGACTGGATCTGTCGGCGTTTCGATTTCTGCATTCGAATTCCAATCTCCTCCCATTGGGCCTGTAACAGGAACACGGGTGACACGGGCGTTACAAGGGCGACCGAAACCAAACCGGGGATGTGTGTTTTCAAGGCACGAGATTTATAACACGGGTCCCCCAAGAAGCCTCGGGGTGGACCGGGCGTACGGTTGGTTCGCATTCTTTACGGAACGGTGCCGGAAAGGACTCCAACGCCAACGAACGAGAACCGATGACGACAATGTCCACCGCAACTGGCGGCGCGCCCAGCAGCAGCAGCAGCAGCAGCTGCGATTATTTAATATGCACAGTAATGAATGATCTATGATCCAGCCGCAATCGTATGCATATTTCATGCCACCCTTTGGCTCTGGAACCTGAGTGTGTGACCAATTCGTGGATCGTAAATCTTGCCTTACCTTTTCCAAAGCGTCGGACGCCCCAATCACACACAAACGCACATGCAATTTGGGGGCGAAATCTGGCGCAGTGTTGCCCCCCTGTGAAGGCAGGTTCTTGCCTGTGCCATGTCAGAACCGGTTCGAGGAAACCGAAACCGGTAGCCATGATCCGGTGAAACGTGATCCGGTAGCAAGCGAGCCCCCAAACGCGCTTGGAGAGGCTCAAAAATCTCTCCCGGGAACCGGTTTTTATTTTTTGTGACGAGGGGTTGTGAATGCGTTTCTCAAACGCCGTTTTGTGCTACCGTTTTTGCATGAATCGTACGCGATTTGGCTGGCTTTGAGGCTGTTACCTATCACAAACCGTGTCGTGGTATGGGGGGAATCAGGACGAGGGATGTATAATTATCTCATCATCGATTCCGGGCATGTTTAACACCGAGTTTGTACAGGTCTTATTAGGCGCTTTCGTATCGAGGCTTCATTTTGTTCAGTGCCGATTCTTTGTGTTTCGTTTATGCCTCACACATACCCACTCTTTTGGGCATCGTCTTAAGCAGCTGGTTGGGTTGTAATTCGCGCTTCTGCCCCCTGTACTTTGTGCAGTTTTTAGAACTCAATAACAGCCCTCCATCACGTACGTGCTGTTCTAAATCATCCTTTATCTTACCTACACCCCTTTGGCCCTTTCGAGGTCCATTAAATTGTGCGTACATTAAAAAGATTACGCGTGAAATATTTGCTCGCGTGGCACCCAGCTTCATTCCCAGCACACAAACCGTAATGTTTGCCACGTTTATGTTGGCGCCTCGAAAAGCACTCCTTCTTCCCAGCAAAGCGCCCATGTGCAACAATCTTTTATTGTACCGTTTTAGAAGTGGGGTGGTAGAACGGAGAAGAAAATAATTTTCCCACCCGTGAGGCAGGATCTTATCGTCGTGTGCACCCCCTGCTTCGATTCGGTTATTGTTTCTAATGCTTGGGAAGCGTCAAACGGATCACACCCGATCCATCACGCGGCAAATGTGTCGCGGCATCGTGACGTTTGCGAACGTTTCTCTTTCTCTCCTTTTTTTTTTCTTCAATCCTCATTACCCCTACCCACTTCCGGCGGCAACATACAGCTCAATCTGGGAGGCGGAGGAGTGCGCGTCGTGTTCGCGAAAAAGGACGACAGCATCCTAGCACTAACACCCCCGCGTGATGTGGAAAATAGAGCGAACAACAACAAAAAAAATCCCTCACAAAAACGCTACCCAAACGTGAATATAACTCACACCCGATCGAGCATGGGAAAAACCGGGACCCGTGTACGAATTTATAACCCCGCTTATCAACAATTTATATGCGCATATATTTCATCCATGAAATATAGAAAACACCATGAATAAATTCCGTATCTATCATTCCCAAGCCCGGGCTCTTGAGAGAGTGAGAAAGAGAGACAGCGTGAGAGATAGTGAGTGCGCCAGGACCTTTCCGAGCCAAAGCAACATCCTCCGGAAGCAGCACAACCGGACGCGCCACGTATATGCATACACGACATCTCGTCGAACTCCTCGGACACGAAACGGACTAAGGGTCGGTACGGAAAATGGAAACACTTGGACCGACAGTTTTCCATCAATAAAGCGCGTCCAGTGGAGTCCAATCGAAGTACACACTGACCGATCCGGCACGTCGTTGCTAAGCAACAACCCTGCCACGTATGAGCTGCTCGAATCGAGCATTAGGGGATGGACTCGATGGACCTGGAAGCCACATGTCTCATTCATTTTATTACCCCCCACACCAAGCAGGTGGTCCATGGAGCTCCTCCATGTTGCGATGTATTACCTTCCTCTTCTTCCAACACAAGCGAACGGCACTTGAAAAAAAAAACACACCCCCACCCAGAAAGAGACAGGAGTGAAAATCGAACGAGGTGGGTAAAATTGGCAAAATATTTCTACGCACCACGAGTGCGGCCTTTTGTGCATTCGGTAGAAACCGCCGGCCCTGGACGATGTCCTGCTGGATGCAAACAGGTGCTTGACCTGCTGTAGCGAGTCAGGAAAAACGCCACCATCCATCCAATAACTCATTTCCGCCTGGGATGAAATAGACCAACCATCGGGTGCCTCCCTCGGGAGTCGAGCGAACTCGGGATACTGAAAAGGGAAAATGAATTTACACCCCCTTCCTTGTGTTTCTGGTTACCTTTTTCCCTCCACCCACACCCACCAGGAAAGTAGACGTGTGAGCCCGTTTGACACGTTTCTGTTAATATTTTTGGGGCCACCACATCCGCCGGCGCCGGTTGAGCGAAATCGAACGGTTCGATGAGAAACGACGACACCCTTTGCTCAGGTGCATACACACACACACACACCTGGTGGAGTGGAAAAATTGACCCCATCCTCACCCGGGGCTCGACCGGTCCGATGACGAAGAAAAATGGACGTCCTGTTGATGGTGTTGCTGAAGCCACCCACAGAAACGCCCCAACCCGGTGGCCCCGGAGCAGGGGATTAATTTTTCAGCAAATTTTCCCGGCTCGGTGCTAAAATTGATTGGCATGTCGTGTACGCGTGCGTGCGTGTGTGTGTGTGTGTGTGTGTGCGGTCGTATATCCTTTCTCTGCCGAGCCGCACGCCCAAAACCGAGCCCCGACCCGATGCGAAATAATCGAAATGATTTCTTTCACACCCTTTGTTCGCCCGGTCCGAGTGGTGTAGAGGGTTGAAAGCGAGTGATGGGGGTTGCTGTTAATTAAAATTGAACCCCAAAAAGAGGTGATCTAGGGCAGGTGGGTGGGAATGGGTGCACCTGAGAAACCGCAACCGATTTATCTTATCTAGCACGGGCAGGAGGCGAGCAATTTCGGCTGTTAATTGGGATGCGTACCGCTGTTGCTGTTGTTGTTTGTGTCGTGCTTTATTTTTGTGCTCGTTCTCCCTTTTTTTTTTGCTTGCCCACCAAACCGTAAGCGATGGAGATTTACGCTTTCGCACGGTTCATTGAGGCGGTAGTTTGCGGGAAATAAAGGCGAGATTTACGATGCGTTTGATTTTAATCTAGCTGGTCGCTTGCTACTATCATGCGCATGAGTTGCGTTTCGCTTCACGCGCTTGGTTTTGGGAAATTTCGAACAAAAAAGTTGGCGCTTTTAGTCCTTGCTCATATGCCGTAGCTTTCCAAGGGTTCTTGTATAATTTCACAACCTTTCAGCTACGAAAGCTTTAAGGAATAACTCACAATGTTGCGACAAAATGTCCACCCTTGAAAGAATGGATGCTGCGAATGCTGAAACTCGCATGCTGGTTATTTACTGCTCGCAAACCTGCATCCTGTTTTCGATCGTCCTCCATTCTAGCATAAATATAATCAAATCAACTCCGGTGGTACTGCACCGCTTGCACCATCGTGCCGAAATCATTTACCATCGCACAACCAATAAATATTCCCATCTCGGCGCTTTGGCTTGGAAAACGAAAGGAAAGAGATAGAGCGAGAGAGAGTGAGTGAGAGTGGGTGGGAAAAAAATACACCATCGCAACGGTGCAATAAAAGTGAATCTCTTAAACCGATTACCTGCAGCGACCGGGTGCGACCTGTGGCGTTCGCTTTCGCGGATCACTTACCACCGACCGAGCCGCGGTAATGCACCAGCGAATACGTTATCACGTTATTGCGCTCGAAACGGTACCGAAATTACATTTCACCATTTCGAACGTAAGGAAAGCGAGGGTGGCATCGGGAAAATGCCGACCGGGGTGGGGGCGTTATATGCGGAATGCGGCTGTGCTCGATCGCGCCTCGCATGATGGCGATGGGAAATTTAAACAACCGTCAGCAGAACCGTCAGCGATGCCGTGCCGTGTGCACATATCCGCATATGAGCCGCTCCAGGAAATACATCATCCATCGCGCGTACAAAACCAATGCAGCTGTGTGTACACCTGCAGGAAGCGTGGATGGGAAGCGGCGAAAGAAAACACAGAAAAAGAAGGCACTTTGTGCACGAAAATATTCAGCTTCAAGCTGAGAAATATCATCGATTTTTTTTCGCTTCACTTTTCTCGTCTTCCCGAGCAATGCAGCGTAGCTGAGCCAGCCTAAACGACGAGCTTCGTGGATGGGGGGCACGCGAGCTCCAGCGGAATGATATCCTTAATGGGATCACACTAATGTCATCGTCGGTGCGCGAAAATTCCGCACGTTTCGTCACTGGCACTGCCGCAGTAGCAACGACGGCCGTCTCCCACGAAATTGACTTTTCAATCTTCATTAAACTTGGACCGGTTTTATTTACTTTTTTTCCCGGTATCTTGGCGGATGGAATTTCTCGTGCAGGTAAAACACGAGTACGGGAGAAAACAAGCAAAGCGCGACCACATTACGCAAACATCATTGACTTCACACTCGATCGTGTGCGATGGGGAGGGGTGCGAGCTCAGTTGGAAAAGTTTAATTTGATTGCATACGCGATTCGCTAACCTAGCGCTAACCATTAAGCCATCGTCGACGCCGTCATTTGCCATAGGGGGTCGTAGGGATCGTACATTCGCACGTGATAAATTGTCAATCTTGTGTATTAGCCTTCACCCAATCGTGGTACGGGCTGGGACGCACCGGAAACATAAATGGCGCACACCTTGGGCCTTGCGTCTAACGGAGCACCATCTCCCGGTGTGCTCTCATCAATCATTTTGACGTGATGATACGGGCAACTTTGTTTCGTGTTTAGCTCATCCGCCCACCGTACCAGGTACTGGGCGCCTCCATCGGCGCCTTCATCAACCACGTGAACCACCAGGCGCCTCCATCGAGTGCGTCAAAAACTTTAATTCGCCGTGCGGAGAAGCAATAAACCGGTCGAAATTATCCCACCCCCTCCCAGAGGGCCCAAGAGTTTCTTTGTCTTTCGTATCAATCTTTCGCTTCCATTACGTTGATGGTGGCCTGCAGGAAGCTAACGAAAAAAAAAAGAGTGTTCCACGCGTTCAAAATCTCTCTCTTTCTGCTGCAACCAGACCATTAACTGCTTAATTTAGCCCCGGTATGGCACGCATTTGCCGGTGGATTACTTCCTGTCAATGTCACGTATCAATCGAATCGTTGCGTAAAGTAAACGACGAAAAGTAGAGTGTCCCAATGTCATTCGAAATACCCCAACTTCCGGAGGAGGCTTGAAAACTCCACCCTACGATGTAATCGTGTACGAACATTACCGAGCTGACAAACTTTGAGCGTACGATAGAGTCACACAACAGCAAACAGCAAAAAAAAATGGACGATTCTACCCGACAGGATGGTTCTCGAACGACGATGGATAAACTCGGAAAACTTCCGGCCAAACTTTCCGCATCCGCCCACCGCGGAAACCGAATTGCAACCACAATAGAGCCCCCGATGGTGAGTAAGATTGATTGTTGGATAGATTGGTTCGAATGGCGCACGCCGGATTGGGTTGATTAGTTCGGGACGCTGTTCGGAATGGACAACTTTTACTGTTGCGGGGGTTGGTGTTATTATATTTTCCCCACCAGCCGCCAACGCAAGGACGTTCTTTTTTTTTTTTTAATGGTCCATCTACCCTGCACATGTACCGGGGTTTTCCATTAATGGTCACTGTGATAATTATGGCAAACCGGCCACCGTCAACCATGCGTCGAATGAGCGAAATTGATCGATGGGCCACAAATGACAATTTTGCACGCGGTCATTCATCTTCCGGGGGGGATCGAGACCTAGAATGGGATTTATTTTGCCGATGGGTGGATTTTTTTTTCTCCTCCCAAAAACCCGTTGAGTATCGCAAGTACGTATGACGGATTTGCTCAAAAAGCGTACAATGATCGGACGCTGTATCAATCATAATTTCCATTACCATAGTACGAAGAAGCAAGATGGATGCACACATTCTGTTGCCGGGCGCATTAAGCTGATGTCGCTTGTCGGTTTGTTTTTCTTTCTGAACTGCATTTTAAAGCACACAACGGCACTATAAACTTCACACCTCGATGGCACACTTCAATAAAATGGCTCAAAGAACCCATCGAATCGGTGAATAAGACTTTTGTTTTTGAAGCTCAATTCACCGGGCAAGTTCTTCCATTGGTCGCGGTGCTAAAAATCATCAAGAGTCGGTTCCATTTCTTCTTCCATTGGTGGCGGTTTTATCGTGGCAGTTCATTTAGTAAAAGCGGCTTTTCCGTTCCAACTTTTCCGATCGCTCCCGAGATCGGGAAAGGAAAGTGTAGCTTAACCCTGGCACACCATAAACTACCGAGCTAACCAAGCTAACTAACCCCACTCGCCCGGGTGAAGTGCGAGAAAACTTCATCATCGCGCCTAAGGTTCGCGAGAAAAACGCCACCCAGCTACGGCCGTAATCGTGAAATATTTCAGTACAAACGCCAGGGAAAGGCTGTACGATGGAAGCGAAGCTGGCTGGCTTTGGAATGCGATGCCACTAACTAGCAGCCGGTGTAGAGAAGGTCGGCCGGTGGGATGCAAAAACGCCGCAGACACTCGTTCTGATTGGCGCACGGCCGGAAGTTGGCCGTTTTGTGAGTGGCTCGATCCAGCTGCAATGCAAATGCAACGCAAAGCGAGATTTACTGCAGTTTGTGGAGCGTTTTCCAGGGATAACGTTTGGTTGGGGGTAGTTTTTCCTTCCCACTCCGTACCCCTTAGGGGAGATGAACTTTAGGTCGTGAATCTATAATTTTGTTCCACAGGACATGACATGGAAAAATGGTGCCTAAAATTGCATAATCTAATTCGAGGGTATTTTTCATTTGAAAAAGGGTTCTTTTAGGCTTTCTCGTAGGCCCTTTTGGAGCATTAAGCTATGAACCAATTCTAAATGACAGCATCATCCACAGATGGAAAGACAAAAAACCGGGGCCAAATGAAAATTGGTTTCATCTCCCAAGGGTTGTTCCCTAAGTTCCAAGATGCGTTCCCTTTCGGTGTCTCGCCAACTTTGTCACCGTGCAAAACGTCACGATAAGAGCTAATCATCCCACTCACGGCTCGAGCTGGCGAAAATGTGTGCTTCTCTGCAGTTTTTCCCGAAAGAAGGTTTTCCCTCCATTTCCACGCAACTGCACTTGCTGACGTTTCACGTTGAAAGTGCACCAGCGCTAATTATCCTTTGAATATGGATGAATGTGTATGCGAGCGAACACACGCGCTCTCGTGACTATTTTCAATCAACCCATCGAGGTGTAAAAGTTCCCATTTCCCACCCCGGCTGTGTGGTGCTGCTACCAACTGGAAAATCTTTCACGTTTCGGGATTTCATTTTCTTTTCCACTTCGCATTATGAGAGCCCCACAAAAGCCTCGTTCGCGCGATGGGCCCATGAGCAGTGATTAAAACAGGCGGCTTATTTTGAATGCACTCGCTGCACATCCATCTTGTTGCTTTTTGTTTTTCATCTCTCTCGACCCAACTCGAGGCACAGGAGTTTCCCCCATTGGGAAATGCCCCCCTTTCCAAAGGTCGCTGACAGCGTTGTGAGTTAAGGTTGTGCATCCTTTTCTCAGAAAAGTCCATTCCGTGGATGCACTGGCGCGCCGGCAATTAGGAAATTGAAACAATTTCTCACCAAAAAACACGACACAAGATGAAGACGAAAAAAATGCATCAAAAAAAAGAGCACACACAAGAATTAACGTCCCATTCGCCGCATCGCTGCGCGCTTGCGATGGAAAACCGCCACAAATTAAGTCGTTTTAATTTATTCATTGACTGCATTCCGTTCAACTCTGCTCCGCTCCCCAAATCGCCGACTGAGTGGAACGTTTTGGGTGGAGTTTTCTTAAGGGGGCACTAATTGGTAATTTTCTTACAAGACGAATGACTTTAGCCACGAGAGCCGCAAAGGCGTGCGATGCCAGTGGGGCAAGTGGGAAGGAAATAGTAAAAAATATCCGCCCGATGGTGAGAGAAAATTCATAGCCTGCAGGCAGGAAAAGTGCACTCTACGCTCTCGTTCTCGCTCTATTTGCGTCTCACTCGGATTTCCTCGAAAGAAGAAATTTGAGCCACGTAAAATCGCATAAACCGTGAAAGCGGGAAATCTCTCGCTCTTCCGAAAGCGCCCGAAACCGGATGCAGCCCCCCGAGGGTACCGGGAAAGATGGCGCCCAAGAAACCGTCCGCACCGGGTCGTAAAGAAAGCGACCCTTGCTGCCGATGAAGCTGCCGCATTTTTTGGACCCGTGCGCTCTTTTTTACGATTATCCCATTCCATCCGGCTTCTTGAGCTTAATTTCCTTGCCATCGTTTCTGCCGGATTGCGCGAGCCAGGCGTCAATGGAGATGGAGAAAAAAGGAGTAACGAGGTGAAGCGTCAAGGAGCAGAATAATGGAAGAAAGAACCAACCCGAGTGACACTGGTGGTGGGGCACATTTTCGCAAGACCAGCAACAACGCCAACAGCAGCAGCAGCAGCACCAGCACCAGCTCAACGGATGAAAGTTGTAAATTACAAAATTTGCATTTAAATAGCGGCAATAAAGCAACGATTCATGCCCGACTGCCCACTCGCCGGTCGGCCAGCCAGTTGGTCGATGGGGTGGCTGACGTTGGCGTTTCGTTTCTTTGCTTTTTCTGTTTTTTCTTCTTCATCTTCCCCGCTATGTTACTTCGGTCACTTACATTCCAGCTCCGGTTAGTTTTTAGTGACGGTGGCCAAAGGAAGGACTAAAGCTCGAGCACACTCTCGTCGAACGCAGCGTTTGGGTTGCTTTAGGGGACGAGCCTGGGAGGTTCGAAAGGACGATACGGTTTGCTTTGATTTTTAACAACCAAAGCTTTTGGTTGGATCCGCCGGTTTTAGTTCGCGTTCACCACCACGCTCGGGTGTTGCTTGCACGGGATGAAATGAAAAGCGACATCGCTGAGTTTTCCCGGAACGCAAAAGGGCGACTCACTAAAATAATGAATT
Source organism: Anopheles nili (assembly GCF_943737925.1). NCBI lineage: Eukaryota > Metazoa > Arthropoda > Insecta > Diptera > Culicidae > Anopheles > Anopheles nili. Next base: position 74,478,096 of record NC_071291.1, on the reverse strand, counting down.
CCATGAAGTTGATCCTGTTTGATGTTGGGAAAGTTATTCATCTGCATGCGCTGGTTGGGGTATTCTCTCTCTCTCTCTCTCTCTCTCTCTCTCTCTCTCTCTCTCTCTGTTTCGTGAATAGAATATCCTAACTTTTATAAAGCAAATCTAGCTGTTTTTGAGCGTTAAATCTGAAAATCGTTCCCATAGCAACGGTAGCTTTTCAAACGAACTATCCATCGTTTATCGAAGATGGCGTAGAATCAAAGATGCCGAGCATTTGTAAGACCGAATCGAAAGATTAAGCTGGGGATGAGAAACACCCACCGCAAGTTGAACAAATACCATGTTCAACGATCCGTTCAAATCATTCTAAATGTTTTTTTCGTCCTTCCGTCCGGCGTACATGCGTGTTCGTGGTTTTATACAGCTTGGATTCCCAACTTCTGGCACGAGTTCCGCAACGTCACATTGTTACGACTCTCCTCGCTTCGTACCGAGGGGGGATGCGGGAGTGTTAGGTTATGCACACTATTTGGCCTCGAAAGAAAGAAAAACTCCAACAAAAAAAGTTCCAAGAACTTCTGCGAACCGTTCACGTGTGTGCACGCCATAAATACCACGCGTTTGCCCACAGCAGAAGAAGTCTGCCTGTCACAAACTCCCATTTTCCGATGGCACGCTGGAATTATCGTGATAGTGCAAGTTTGGTGTTTGCCAGCGATTACATTTACAACCGCCGGGTGCGTGCAATGGATGGGGAACGTGTTTGCGACTATCCATGCTTCGGTCCGTATCGTTCGGTTCTCAACGTCAGGATCTACTTGTCAACCGCACTACGGGACGAACGGAAGAAAGACATCTCCCCCTTACCATCGATAATCCAAATCCCCAACCATTTCTACTTTTATCGTGAAGATCCCCCGTACCGGTCAGTAGGCAAATGGGGCAGCAAAACTTGCCGGCAAGAAATGGTCGACATAAATAAGAATGGCCACTCGAGAGCGCGGCTTGACGTTTGGTGTTTTCTGGCTCTCATGTGTCTCTTTTTTTCTCCCTTGCTTCACGTAAGAAACACCACGATGGCTGGGTATTCGGTTGGTGTAAAACTTTTCCCATCGAATTGCACATGCGACACGGCATATGAATATTTGTGCCAATGCCAGAGAAGCAGAATCTTCGAAACCCAACACGTGCTCGCTTGCGGTGAGCAATTCAAACTTTTCCCCAATCGTCCTGCGGAACAACCCGAATAACCCTCGCCCACGGGTAGCATGAATAAAACGCGTAAATACCCAACTTTTGGACGATCGCATCGGCGCCATGACGGCCATCGCTTCCTTTGCGCCGAATCAAGCTGTTTGCCCGAATGTCCCTTTTTGTTTCTGGAATTGTGAGCCGTTCTGCCGTACCATCAAGGACACCGTCACGTCACGTGATGAGAGAAAAAGAAAAAGGACATTCATGCAAAACTCGGTCATATTTCTCGGTTTCCGTTTATTTGGATCCTGCTTTTGTTTCGCTGCGCCCTTTCCATGCATGCTCCATTCCAGCTGGACACATTCGTGATTGCTTGTCGACCATGATTGCCACATATCGCTGACTTTCGTTTTCTTGCCTTTCCCTGCCTTGCCTTAATGCTAATCTTCTGGCTTCCTAATTTTCCCTGCACGGGTGGATTCAATAGAAATGTATCTGCCGGTGGGAACAAAGGGGGTTGAAAAAACGCTACCTTTCGTGCCGGGAAGCTCTGCTTCTCCTAGTATTGTGCGCGTACGTACGTATAAAAGAGGATCATCATCCAGACAAACAGACACAAACACACACACATACGCTACAATCTACGATCTGTGTAAACTTTCGTACATCCGTGGAACGAAAACGAACCGAACCGAAATGCTAACGTCAAGGAAGCGCTTACGGTCTAACAGGCTACGATGCTAAAACTTTAGCTAGGAAGATAACAAAACACAACACGTAAGTAGCCTCCCTCGGTGGTGAGAAAAAGGACAGTCTATTCGTAATGGCGTATATAAAATTCGCTCTCCTAGATTTGCACAAAACCAAAACGGCTCATCTAACTCTAGCCGGCGCCCACCTGTCGGGTGGCCTGTTACATGCCGGCGGACGCATCCTTTTTGGGGATGTAAGAGCGATCAAAACCAAACCCACTAAAACGATGCTAGATGCTAGAAATGCAATTCCATCGGTTTGTTCTGCTATTGGCACTTGCTGCCCTTGCACTACTGGTGAGTTTAAGCTACAGTCTTGTACTCTACGTTTTGTTTGTTCTTTTCGTGATCTCTCTCTCTTGATCCTGCCGGACGGGAGATGCTTTCGTCCCTGTATGTGTGTGCGAGTTCCTACTCGGAGAAAACGGTTGGTCTAAGTGTACCGGTATGTTTGTAGGCTTTAGTGTGCCGTGTACGTATCTAAGTATTGCCATCTGCTGATACTATCTGCTACCCTTACAAGCACACACATACACATCTAGAGGCACACGTACATGCACATACACACCCACACATCCACATATCAGCGCTAGTCAACTAGCTATGGAAAGGTGGAAGCTATCGACGCCCGGGGGTAAAGAAGAGACCCCCTTAGTTCCCTACTAATTGGAAGTACTAATACGCTAACATTATGAGCGCTCTAACATTTAGCCTCCTCCCCCATTGGCGGGGGGTGGTTCAACAATAACCGAAATCGCCCGGAAGATGGCGCCAAAAGAAAACTCTTCCTTAAAGCTCTACATCCTATGGATTCCTATGGTCGCTTCCTGCTAGAGAAATGCTAGACAGCGGAGAGTACCTTAATGCTAAATCGGTGGTTCGGTGACGGTTGTGGGTTATCTATCTTATTCTTTCTCGCTTTCGATAGAGTTCGATTGGCGGAAGCATTCGTACTTTGGCTGTTGCACGTGGCAGGTGTTGTGTTTCATTTTTTTCCCCCGCTTTGGCTTTGAGAATTGGCTTTGGCTCGTGCGCACGTCCACGCACGATTGTTGCATTCATCCGCCCCCAGATGCCGGCTGAGCAGCGATGATCAGCCCGAAATGACATTCCGCCGTCAGCGTGCACGTTATTGCATTCCATGGCGGGTTCGCCGGTTCCGGGTATTGGGTGAAAAAAGGTATGAAGGTCTTTCGCAGGCACTTTCGAGCGTACATAAGCGTGTCCTAGAGGCAGCTGGCTGATGGAAGAAGGATACCTCGGAGAGGAGAGTGCGGAAGTAGCAGATGTGCGTGATTTGCTATTGATTTAATATGCCGTTCGTTGCCGGTTCACGGGAAAGCTTTCGAAATGGTTGCCCTCCTCCAGGACGAGCAGCATTTTCTCGAAGGATTCCACCGCGGATGAGGCTTGCTTCCGTTCGATTCACATTACCAGGCAGTCGTCGCATTCGCCCTGAGCGTCATCTTCGCAGTCACACATCCCGCAATCACCGCCCGACTCCTCGTACGCGCAGCAGGAACAGCACTCCTCTTCCGCCTGCTCGATTGTCACTTCCTGCGTGGAGAGCTAAAAGCAAAACGGAATGATGAGCGGATGGCTGGAAAACTCCCGCTAGCGGCTCACTTACCGGTTCGCTGCTAATCACGCCTTCCGCGTTCGAGGTCACGCTGGACGAAGCACCCGGGAAGAGCATTTCCGGTGGAAACAGATACGTATCATAGTAGTAATGGCTGTGGGTGACCTTGATGTGTTGTTTCAGCTTGTCCTGGGACTCGATGGGCATATCACAGAGTGGACACTTGAAGCTCGTTGGTGCACCACGGTCGGTCGGATTCATTGTGCTTGCCGTACACCGCATGTCCACCCTGCTGGCGGCACTGGAACGACTGCCGGAGGGCCTGCCCTCCAGTATTAAAACAAACAAAAAACCCGTGTCTCCGAATTCACAGTTAACGCCGTCGGTCGAGATGCATGGCTCGTGGTAGTACGGTTTTGGTTCACGTTCGCGGGAACACTGCCGCAGGATCGCGCGAGTGTACCAACGTCACCTTCACCTGTGGTTCCGACCGGATGTGAGGGTCCTTAAGCAGGTTAAAATTGTTCAAAAATATGTTAACATCGTTTCGGCCGTGGTGCGCGTGAAGGTAGACTTTGTGCACTGACATTTTTCGCTTCACCCGTTCCATATGCGCCTTGGCAGACGCAACCCGCATGACAGCCGCGAATGGCAGCTTCCCATTCTCACGTGTAGATGGCGCGGTAGTGTTCCACGTACAGTATTCCACCAAACGATAGCAACTACTTAAAGATTTCGGGTCAATAATGATCTATATAATAGGTAAATTAAGCCCTAAAGCCCATTAATAATAAGCTTCTAATTAAAACAATCAATCAACGCAATGAATGGATAGAATCTAGCCCCTACTGCATGGTTGCTTTGGGTAAATGAAACTAAAATAGCGGGTTCGGATACTGCAAAATAATTACGTTGTATTTTAGGAGCTATTCTCTGTTACATTAATCTTAACCCCATGAACATTGTTTCGTGTTTATACAACACACGTTTAAAAATTACTGAACACAATGGAGAGAAGTAAGAGGAGTGGTTGTTGGCAGGTATTCGATTCGATAGTGCGAACGATAAGCAACTTCGTCGTCGATCGCCAACCCTATGTACTGCGTTTCTACTCAATTAAACTACTATATGGCAGCACGTTGCACTTTGCAGCATAAACATACGCACAAAAACACTCGCACATTGGTGTGTTCAAGGATTCGGCTGCACATATCACGTGGCGTTGAACGAACGATCGTTGGCGATCATTTGTGCGTCTTCTCACATTATGGAGCATAAATCGGAACAATCCCCACAGTCACAGCAATCTCCACACCCACAACAACCCCCACAGTCGCAACAATCTTCGCAATCGAAACAATCGCATTCATCACCGCAACAAAATCCGTCTGCCTCGCCATCAACATCTACACCGTCGGTCACTGACTGCAAATCAACAAGAGAGAGAGAGAGAGAGAGAGAGAGAGAAGCAGAAAAGAGAATTATAAAAACTGGAGCAAGGATGCACTGATGCTGGCTAGTCGAAGGACACGAGAACAAGAGACCGTAGTAACCGGAACGGCAGGCTGACTGATGACGGCCGTGGTCGTGCCAATCGTAGCGAGGTCGTTCAGTAACGCCGGCACAACAAGATAAGTATCGTAGTAGTACGCGGTATGCTGCTCTTCCAAATGGCTCGCTAGTGCGTCCTTGTCGTCGAAACAATCCTCGCACAGTGGGCACTTAAAATTCGCTTCCATGGTTCGTGTGAGGACAACAAAAACCACCCAAAAACCCTACACACAAACGCACCATCCAACGAAACGCACGTGTGTCTCTCAGCGGCGTAAACAGCGTCTGACGATGGAATCGATTAAAACGCGAGAAAACGGACCCCCAGCATGGTGCCGATGGAACAGGCGTGAACCAACACCAACCAACATCGAGGGTCGAACGACGAAAAAACGCACACGCGAAACACATTGCCAAGGGGTTGTTCTGCCACTGCTAGGGGTAGTCAGGCGCGCAATGACATCACTCATGCGAACACGCGGGTCGTAAAAATAGCGACAAAAACAAACCCTTCCACGACGATCGTGACGCGCTTACCCTTTCGACCGGCGTTAAGGGAATTCCGCTCGTATACATTCGTGTCTCGCTGCTACCCGTGAGATAGGTGGAGCATCATTTTGATTTGCCAGGCTCAGGCTATCAGTTGGCAACCGTTGATTGCATGAAACGTCTTCATTTTTTTGCAAATAACCCCCCCAGACATGTTACGTAGCAGAAGAAAATAATCGTTGCAGATAATGATAACCATGCCTAATCGATGCGATCGATTGTGACCAAAGGAATTAGTCACCGATAACCTGCTTCGCAAAGTCCGGGTTTGCGTTCCTATCAGGCACGTTCTTATTATGAATCGCAAATCAACTTATCTGTGAGGGGTACTTCCTAAAAATGGCAAACAATCAAAAGTGTTGCACAGTTGTTTAAAGCTCCTTAATTTTCACATTTCCCTTTTCGAAATATTTCTCCAAGGAGGGAGAGTTGGACCTAATTCGATTAAAACTGCTGTTCATCACAACTGACAACCGGTTTTGCCGTATGGTAGCGAACACATGCACATAATTTATCGTGCTTGTGTACTGGAAGCGCCATAATTCAACACACGTTGCACGAAATACTGAAACGCCGTCTATCGTAACCATTCGTCGATCGTGACATGCTTGTCTGCCTGTGTCTGTTTTCATCGATCATAGATCCTTGTCGATCATGGATCCTTTATCTACCCTGCACAAGGCACTACTGCTCGCGCAAAATAAAAGAAATATTGGATGTAGATTCTTACAAGAAACAGATACAGCAGCAACAGCAGAGCTCGAAATCACATCCGTCATCACAGTCGCACGAGCAACCATTATCCGACCCGGAATCATCACCACAGCACCCACAACAACTATCAGTTTCAGCATCGCCTGAAGCTCCTTCGACGGGTGCTGCTGGCACATCGCACTAGGGAACGAAAAAAGTGCATTTTAGAGGATCTCACCGCAAGGATCCAACCGGTGTTTGTCACCTTACCGAAGGCCTTGGCTGCGTCAAGTGGACAACGGTCATGATCCTGACGACGTCCTCCAGCGCACTCTGGGGCAAATTGCCGACGGCGTTGTCGATATCGGAGAGGGTGACCGGGGAATGCTTATGGTTCGCGTGCCAATCTAAGCCCTCCTGCGAGTCAAACACTTCCCCACACACTGTGCACTCGAAAGTCCCATCCATGGTTCGTTCGTGCGTGATCAACAGAATCCAAAGCAACACTACACACCGCGCCGGTAGACGATGGAACCGATTATAAACCGCGAAAACGGATCACATGTGAGTACATCCGCATCACGGGAACCTACGGGCTCAACGGGTGATATTACTCTGCCCACCCTGACCGATGAATTGACAATGTATAATTCGTTATACACCAAATACGAGGCAATAAATCGTCACAACCCTTATGCCTCATGGAAGCGTAAGCCAACGCGTCATGGAGACATAAGCTGATATGGAATGCGGTGATTTGATAACCTAGCCCGAGCAAGACGATCGATAAGCTGATTAGAATTCAGTCCTACCGAATAATTGGTTTGTTACTCCAGCTAACCGGCCGGTACACTTTATTTTACTACTCTACTCTGCTATCCCAGATAATCACTTGTCTTTATCACTGGTTCGCTGACACGCAACTTTGTAAAACGTACAACATAACCAGCCGGCTAGTCTGAATTTGACTTTCCATACCCAATGGGTATTTATCTTACCTGAATTTGGCTCATTGCACCTAAACCCCCAACGGCAGCTATCTCTACGACATCCTCGTTGGCCACTTCATGCAGGCCGTTGGTGATTCCTTCCTCTTCGGAGATGGCTTCAACTTCCTGAAAAGCTGCAACTTGATCTTCTTCCATCGGAAGCAGACTCCGTCCAGTGGAAGGTAATGGTCCAGCAACCTGATCACCAACGATCGGGAGCGATCCCATGTTCGTGGCCGCCGATACGGCCATACCGAGCTGCGTTGGCGTCACGTTTTCAGCATAATCGGTCACTTTATCGATGCCACGAGTCAGCTGCTGGTTCGTCTTGTCGCTCAAAGACTCTTCTTTCACCACATTCGATTCACCAGCCGTTGAGTGGGCATGGACACGTTCCATCGCCCCCCCAATGTACGGTCGATTATCGCCAATAGGCATTTTTGTGGATGATTCTGCCTGTCTTGCTGCTTGCGAATGCCGATCAGCTCGATGTTGCAACGCAACTAAGCTAATAAAACTACTGCTCCACAACTTATTGAACATTGAACCGTGAGAGGTGGACATAGGATCACTATCTTATCTATTCCAAATTTCGTAGAAATGATGTGATAAATGTTTATCGTCGTTCGCCAGTTTGAAGGCATTCATTATCTATTAGTGATAATTAGCGATTGTCATCATTGTTCTCACAAGGATCGAAAGCTGCGTGCGTAAGATACAATTACTTCGCTTTTGTTATACTTTAATAATCCTCTTAATCACATTCGTACAGTTCACATCGGCTTCAACAGTCAACTTTCGCCTCGCTCACGAATAGGGGGCCGTCCCTTCTCTGGGAATCGAATAAATTAGTGTTCGAAGTATTCTCTGGGATTCTAATAAATTAGTACCTAAAGCCAACTTAAACGAAAGCGGAACAAAACATGAAACCAATCTATAGAGCGCACGTGCATTCCTTCACCGCGATGCACACCACAGGTAAGATGCACTTTCGTAGTTTTCTTCTCCTCCGTGAGCTCGCGACCGGCAAAGAACAGAAGTTCCGACACACAGGCTTGCTGATAATCGGTTTCCTCCGGACGGCCGCGACTTATGTAATCACTCTGCGATGCTTATACTAACCTAACGTTCCACGTGGAAGCATAATCGTGGGCTCCCGTGCACGGCCTTTGACGGTAATTTCATTAATATTTCCATTTGCTCCACCCAAACGGATAATCTAGCGCATATACTTTAACGTATGAAATTCATGAATATCTCCTATGTGAACGAAGAACTTTTCGGGTCAGGACCTAGTTTCTACACTCTACGTTTCTGCCTCGTCTCCCTTTCCCGATCCGCAATCTCACCTATGCCATCGTGTAGATGCTGTTGTTGTTGTTGGGTGGTGGTGGTTTCAGTGCTCCAGTCTTATGTGCGTGCACTCACGCGGATACAACAAGGGATTTGTTTAGCCAATCGCCACCGATCGTTGTGGACCAGAAAGTCACACACACACGAGGCCTCATTTCTATGATGCACATGACATCTGATTAGTCGGAATTTCCCTCCCACCATACCCCACATCGCCCGGCGCATGGATTTCGACCGAAAGCCTACAATTTATTCGCACGGAGAGCATTTTTGTTAAGCTTAGCCTGTTCTCTAGTTAAAGTTTACGCAAGCATAGCGACTGAAAGCGAGAAAGAAATTAGAACCAACAATAAAGCACGTGTGAAACGGTGTAGCACCATGAGTTTTGGGGTTCGGGAAAACTCGCGCGTGTACGCGATGGATGCAACTGAACAGAAGAAATGTGCAAAGTAAAAACAAACATTACCTACGAACTGGCATGATGGTGGTGCTGATCTATGCAACGACATTCGTGGCTAAGCGTTGATGTGGCGAAGAGCTTACGCATAACACGTTCCACACATTAAACACATTAAGCACATGCGGTGAGATATGATGGAGGGCGGGATGATTGATACTCTAAATGTACATCGCTCCGTATACCACTGCGAGACCGAATAAACGTGAAGAGTCCCGCATGCTGAAGATGCTGGACGATCGAGATCGAGATGGTCCCACGAACGGTCAATATGTACAGGGCGGTCGCAAAGCAAGTACAATCAGCGGCAGCATGAGGGTTAAAATACGTATCCCGGAAACCAAATCATTGCTAATCGCACAACCAGCCAGGACCTTTCGTGGATATGAGTTGTAAAACTAAGGCTTAAGAGTACATAACGCGCTAATCGATGAAAACAGCCACCGTCTCAGGTGGATGGGATTTAAATTCAAACCTAAATAGAAACGAACGTGACTTGCACGATACATAGAGTACTGATTTTGATGATACATTTATGAAACGTACATACAAACGTTCGGGAGCATGAATGTTTTGCCCAAAGAAGGTAAAATAAGCACATCAACCGGTAAACTTGCCCCAGAACAAGTAAATAAGCTGCCGCGATACTCGTTTAGTGTAGTGTTTGCTCAAAAGTAATGTCGAAAGATAAATTTCTTCTTGTTGCTAGGCAACGTCGAACAGTTAAGCCACCATGTACGGGGCGAATGAAACTACTAAAAACAGTCCGTGCTTAATAAGTATTTAAAAATTGCAAAAAATGGCAAAAAAAGTATGCCTCTATAAACCGAAACCCGAAGGTGAAATATTGCCCACTTCTTACTCATAATCTTATCGATTCCCTTTATATCGCTCGTAACCTGGCGGCGTAATATGTCGGCTGTGTCGCGTAATGGCTCTACATTCGATTCGCAACTGGTTTGATTAAACTCCTACCCTACGGTCGTTTACAAACGGAACCCTTTGACATTATGATGCGTACATACAGACTACGCCTAACGTAGAACCAGAAACGGATTCAATTTGGGACCCAACGAACAACTAAACCAACTGGCAGTGAGTATTTGAACTAACGCTCCGATGTTCGAGGGGTCCTCTTTCGCATGCTTAGTTGCGTTATACTATCACTGTTCCCTGTGCATGTCTACGTGTACGTGTTTATCACCCTCTCGCTTCCTGTTTTACACCCTTTTGCGATTATTTTTGGCCTTTCCTCTGCGTTCCACTCTACAATCTTCGCGCTCGAGAGCGAACAGAAACTAGCCGAAATGTGTTTTGTGTGAATGTTAAACAACTGAATCTTTGCGAATCCTAAAAGTAAAGGTAAGTAAAGAAAAGTATGATGTTAAACGAGCAAACAATACAGGATCGTAAACAAAAAAAACAGAAGAAGCTTTGTGCGACTCCAGTACAGTGGTGAGGAAAGAATGGAAGAATGAAATAAGGATGACATCGAAAGCCAAGATATGCGATTGTACGTGAGATGGATGGATGAATAGTTGCGCTACGGAAGCATTGGAGCCAGTGAGGACAAGCAAAACGAAAGCAAAACGTGTGCCACAAAAATGCATACACGTTCGATTCCTTTTTTGGATCTATACAACTAAAAACGTGATTTCCATGGGGCGAGAGAATACATCAGCGCTATTGCTCTGTGCTGGGACACTGAACCAGCCAACCAACCGACCTTCTCACTTAACTCGACGATCTTCATAGACAAATATCTCACTCACTCGAGCAGGGGTCGTACGTACGGAAAGTACTATTTGGGTGGCCTCGTAAGAAGGATCCTCAACAGGCACACGACGAGAACTTGGCGCACGAGGGGCATGGATTGGGAAAAGATTACCAGAGCGCAGGATAGACACACGAGTAGGGGGTAGTTATGCATATAGGTATTACAGACAAGGACAGGGGGACCGAAACAGGCGAAAGGGAGGGGGTGTAGTTCGGTATGTTCGTATCGGGTTTTTACTGCTATTTACCACATGTAGTTCTCGGTTTGGGGTGCTCGCATAACGCCAACGCCTCCACCCAGCCGGCGGTAGTTCATGCAGCCACACAAGCGCCACTGGTTCGTCTCGGGATCGTACACCTCGATCGTCTTCAGATAGGCGGTTCCGTCGAAGCCTCCGACCGCGTACAATTGACCGTTGACCACGGCTAGTCCAACCTGGAAAGCGAATGGATAGGAATCGGTAAGTGAGCCCTGCCAGACCCAGCCAAAAATGCCGTTCTTACCCCACTGCGTCTGGACGTCATCGCGACGATCGGGCTCCAGGAATTGGTGTGCGGGTTGTAGCGTTCCGCGGACGACAGCTCCATGCAATCGTCCCGCCCACCGACAGCGTAGATGAAGTTGTTGAACACCGCACACCCGAGGTGTTTCCTTCGCGTGGACATGGGACTAACAGCGCACCATTTGTTCTGTCGCGGATCGTACCGTTCGACCGTGTTGAGTGGACACTGTCCGTCCGAGCCACCGATCGCGTACAGGTATCCGCCAAGTACGGCCACCGCCACGCCAAGTCGTCGTGTCGTCATCGGGGCCACTTTGGACCATTTGTTCTCTTTGGGATCGTATCGTTCGACGTGGTTCAGACACTGTACGCCGTCCTGTCCGCCGACCGCGTACAGAAAGCCATCCAGCACCGCCACTCCGACGCTCGTGCGGCAGCTTGTGGTCGGTGCGACATCACACGACCACTGATTCGTCTGCGGATCGTACCGCTCGATGCTGTTCAGGTAGCTCTGGCCATCGTGCCCGCCGACGGCGTACAGCAGGTCGTTCAGGACGGCCACACCGACTCCACAGCGTCGCTTACTCATCGGTGCTACCATCTTCCAGTCGGCCGTCTCCGGATCGAACCGTTCCACGGATGCAATCGCGTCACCCGAGCACCAGCCACCCACGGCAAACAGGACCTCACCGCGGCGAGTCGGTTTGCGTGGTCGAGTTCGTGGTCCTTGCATTAGCGGGCGTTCTTGTGGCAGCAGTAGGTAGTTCTTTGCCTCGTCAACCAGATCCCGGCAGGCTTCATCCGAGCGAACGAGCAGGTCAGATCCAACCGTGCCGACTAGGAACTTGGGGCTGAGCAGAGGCATTCGGACGTGCTGAAGCACCTGAGCCAGATGCTGGCGTCGATCGGCGACGTTGTACTTGAGCCACGCCATCACCGCATTAAACACCTGCTCTTCCGAGCGTACGTTCAGCTCATCGCTGCAAATGATATCGACAAGCTGACCAACCGGAAGTAGCAGGAACTCCTCGCTTTCCATCACCTCCTGGAAGTTGTGCTGGGTGAATTTGTCCGCAATGCGCAACAGCTCCCGACACGAGTGTGTGTCGGCGAACGCCCGAATACCGAGGCAGTTCTCTGGATCGAGCTGGCGCTTGAGGAACTCGCAGCAAATATCCTGTATTTCGGCCAGCTGCAGCAGACAGGCGGCCGGCAGCAAAGGCTGTACGTTCGATTCCTCTACAACGATGTGGGACGTGTAGCAGAAGTCAATCAGCAGCTCCATTGCGTTCTCGTCAATGTCGCAGATCGTGACCTCGGTTTGGCGCGACTCTTCCAGCTCGCCGGTGAACATGGCTCGGAAGTATGGGCTGCACGCGGACAGGATCACGCGGTGGGCGAATATTTTGCGGCCTTTCACGTTGATCACGACATCGCAGAGCTCCCGGTGGCGTCGAAGCACGTTCAGCTCCTGCAGTGTCACCCGAGGGTGCTTCTCCGATGTGTGTGACAGTCTACTGGGGAAAGGCCAGATGGCGCCGTAAAGAAAATAAAACCGTTACGGATTCCGCTCGATTCGGTTGTGGGACAAGAAATGCATCCCTGGTACTGGCTTACCTCGCCGGCGACGGTGGACGATCTGATATCAGCATGTCACCCATTCTGTTGGCCGCTAGGCGCAGCGGGGCAGAGGCCCAACCCCACACGGTATCTATCTGTGGATGGGTGAACAAAAAATGTACGTCATCATCAGCACGGGTTCGTTCGGAAAGATCGAAAATGTGCTCCGAAACCAGAAACCTTCTTTGCGTATTGCCCAACACGCCCGTGAACCGTTAGCAAGGCTATCAGGAGCGTTTTCAAGTGGAGTTTTCCGTCCATCTGAGCCCTGTAGGTTTCATTTTTTTTTATTCGAGCGTTCGTAACACGATCAAACGATCCCAGAACCTGTCCTGCGGATAGCGGAACATTACACCGAGCGAGTGCTTGGAAACAGGTTAATTCGTTAGCCCCCAAACGTGCAGACCTAGAACCCCGCTGTAAAAGGGCCCGGGTTACGAATGGGACATGAATCAAGTCTATGCCAAAACGAGTTCTGAAACTTGAGTTCCGTAAATCTGACCAAGGATAACGGTGCTAGAATACTGCACTTGCGGGTTGCAGAATATTATGCTTCCGCAATTGCATCGTTTCGTAGAAACTAATCAAAGGAGCCGGTGTGGAGATGTCGAATGAAAAAATGTTTAAAAATTACGCCAATGGCAAGCCTCCTTAGCTCATGAACGTTGAAGCCCTTAGAAGTTGGCGCTTACAAGGGCCACCGAAAATGCGCATATTTGCACGCAGTTTCTTCGCATACACGCACACGCCCTCCTACACACCCCATGAGCACACCGAAATCCTTGACCGTGCTTGAGCGCAAGAAGAAGATGAGCCGTCGTGTGCATCGAGCTGATTGCACAATTTTACTCACGGCTCTCTCGTCAACCGGCCGTCAGAGGTCTGTTGCTTACCTTTGTAACTTTTATTCACACCCCGTGGCGCAAAACCGAGGAGGAAGTTGGCTGCTGTTCGTTTTCTCCGCCTCGTTTTCGCGGTGGTTCCGCCTCTGTACGCAGCAGCACCGCGCACACACTACGGAGCGCGTACGCACGGCGCTACACACAAGGGGTGTGTAACTCTGTTCGTCGACGCACCCACCCCACTTGGGTAGCAGCAGCAAGCTACAACACCCCGAAGAAAACGACTTTCCACGACACACACGCACGCTCGCCCAAGGCTCACTCGATTCCGGAAGCTGATGCTTAGAAAATTGACCACCGGCAGCAGCTCATCCCTTGCGGGAGAAGCATTTTTCCAGTCGCAATTAGAGCAGGCTTTCCTGCCCCCACCCCTTTTGGGGTTGCTCAGCGAAAATCACTCGCGGAAAACGCCTCTTCGAGGAGGGTGCGTATTTCGCGCACGTGTTTTCGATTCTTTCGCACGGTTACCCGATCGCGGATGCACCCACGGTGCAGTGAAATAACCAATGCTGCACTGCTACGTTTAGAATATCGCACGAAATCGATTGCATTTAGCGAACACAGCACTAGTATTTTTCACGACGATGATGGGATTTTCTTTTCACTGACAGCTACCCGATGACAGCATCAGCATGGCTGTCAACGTCGTGATTTAATAAGAACAGGTCAGCTCAGACGGAAGATCAATTACGCTAAAAAATGCATATATTTTACGTTTATTCGTTAACTGAATAGAACGATAACATGCTAGAGTATCTGATTTTACTAATAGTTTCCTATAGCGACGATAAAACGGCCTCATAAGCGATCGAAAGAGTGTAGCAATAATTGTCCCCCATCTGTTGGACACTACACCGGAGCTGTCATGCTCTAACCTTGCTTCTAGAATTGCTTTCAATGATTGTTTTCGTTGGATTGTTTGACGTGAGACTTCAGTTTTCGTGCTGTGTTGCAAATTGTCCATCAGTAAAAAATCTTTGTGTTGAAGTCACAACCTAGTTTATCATTCGCGGCACGTAGATTGCGAGAAAATTGTTTCCCAGTGAAGTCCCGTCCTACCGGGAAGTGTTGACCGACTAGCAGGATGGAGGCCGTACCGAGGATGCCGATGGTCAGCTTCGAGCTGAAGATCAGCCCCGAAATGACCAACTTTTCTGCCCTAAAACAGGTACTTGCCAGTCGGACAGAACCGGATGAATCATCATCTGACCTAGCCGAATGAACGTCATTTGCTTTAATTTAATTAGCGGCCCAATTGTACTGCCGGTGCAACGGACCCGACATGGCCATTAATGGATGTTATTTTCCATCTATTTCGATCTGATTTTTCTCTAGTACATCGCGGAGTACTACCAGGAAGATCCGGCCTCATACACAAAGGAGTGTTATCAACTGGAACAACTACGCGGTAACGCGTTCCGGCCCACACGAGATGTCGAGGGAACGGCCACGATCCGGCGCTATTACTGCCAGCTACATTCGATCCAGAACCGCTTTTTGCTGGCAAGCCTCAGCGAAAGCCAGCAGATGCTGACGTTCCACTGGAAGGATCTGTACAACGGTGTGACGCTGTCCAAATCCAACCTGAAGTACGAAATGGCGGTGGTGTTGCACAACTTTGCGGCCTTGCACACCCAGCTCGGTGCCTCGGAAAGCCGTGCCGATCCCGAGAGCATGAAAAAGGCCTGCACGCACTTCCAGTGTGCGGCTTGGGCGTACGGGTACGCTAAGGACAACTTTGCGCTCCTGCTGCAAGGAGACCTGTCCACCGAACTGCTAATCTTCATGCAAGCGCTTTGCCTGGCCCAGGCGCAGGAGTGCATCATGGAGAAGAGCCTGTGCGACAACCGCAAGTCGGGAATTATCGCCAAGGTGACGGCACAAATCGTAAGCTACTACAATTCGGCACTGGCCGCGCTGCTGACGCAAAACGGCGACGATGGTCGCATCCAAGACATCGTGGGAAGCAAGCAGTTCAAGGAGTGGCGTCAGTACGTGCGCTTCAAGATCTCCTACCTGTCGTGCATTCTGTTGCTCTACCAGGGCCAACAGTCGGAGGAGCAGCAAAAGATGGGCGAACGTGTGGCACTTTACCAGGCGTCGTTCGACAAGCTGGAGGAGGCGCGCAAGGAATCGAAAGGGTTGGCCAACATCGAGCAGGTGAACGACGCGCTCCAGTTCACAATGGACGTGGTGGAAGCGAAGCGTAAGTCCGCCAAAAACGAAAACGAATTCATCTACCACGAGGAGGTACCGGAGCTGAGTGCAATCTCCGCGGTGCAGGGCGCAAATCTCGTCAATGGCATCGCGTTCAACGTAACAGATCCCGAGGCGATGGGTGAGGACATTTTCCACCGGCTCGTCCCGATGAAGGCGCACGAGAGCAGCTCGCTGTATAGTGAGGAAAAAGCCACACTTCTCCGAACGCTCGGTACGAAGCTAGAGGACAAGGACACCGAGCTGGAGACGTTTATGAGCTCGTTAAATTTGGATGCCATTGGGCCACAGCCTTCAGTGCAGAATGACACGCGTTTACCGCAGGGGCTGGTGGATCGGTGCGCCGAGTTGCAGGCGAAACCGAACGCTATTCCCGATTTAGTCCAGTCCATGGCTAGTCTAGCGGATACCTGCTCGGATGTGGAGCTCACGCTGAAGGAGATCAAAAGCCTGCTGCGGCAGGACGAAATACGCGAGGAGCAGTATCAGGCGAAAATTGGCCAGCGATCGAACGGGGGAGCGCATATTGTGGAGCTTGGTCGGGAGCTGGCCAAGTACCAGGAAGCCCACAACAAGGCGGGTGAAAGCAACGACACGCTGCGCAAAGCGATGGGCCTTCACGTGCACAATCTGAAGATCCTTTCGCTGCCGCTACCGGACATAAAGGCACAGATACCGGTGAGCAGCGAGCAGTTCGACGAGGCGACATTCCGCGATCTGCTCGCCATCCTGATGAAGGTGAAAGAGATGAAGGGACAGCGGGCGAAGCTGTACCAGGATCTGCGGCAAAACATCACCGAAGACGACATTACCTCGCAGCTGATTGCGCTCGAGGGCGGCTCGGAGCAAAAAACGAAAATGGAGGAACTGTTCCGCAAGGAGCTGTCCAAACACGATCAGCTGATCGGGTTGCTAGAGCAGAACATGAAGGCGCAAGGCAACATCCTGAAGGCGCTCACCGAGGTTTACGCGCGGTGTGCGCCAGCATTGAAGAGCTTTTCCGATGCGAAAACCCGGCGGGATCAGTTTTTCTCCTCGTTGTCGGCTTCATTCGACGTGTACGAGGATCTGCTATCGAAGAGCGCCAAGGGGCTTGAGTTCTACCGGAAGCTGCAAAGCAACGTGCAGAAGTTGTACTCGCGCGTTAAGGCCGCCTGTGACGTGCAGGAGGAGGAACGCAATCAGAAGCTCAAGTCGAGCAACATTCCGAAACGTTCATCGGCCAACGAAAGTGCAGCCGCGGGAATAGGTGCGTCGAGTCTAGCCGGGGGATTATCCGGAACAGGTGGTGGTGGCAGCAGCGGTGGAAGTGGTGGGCCGAAGCTCAAGGATTATCTTAAAGCGGGTACTCTAACGCTAGGATCAATCAAGGCGGCTGGAGTGGATAAAAATCCCGCTAATCATTTACCATCGATTCGGCCAGCCCCGGTAGGATCGGAAAGCACGGCACCAACCGTAGGAGGTGTTGGAGCTGCAGCAGGTTACTACCAGGACTCTTACGGTGCATCGACATATGCTGCCTACCATCATCTTCAACAACAACAGCAACAACAGCAGCAGCAACAACAATATCAGCAACAGCAACAAACGTATATGCAATACGGCGGATCTAATATGGCTGCAGCTGCTACTGGTACTGGATACGATTATGCTGCTCAGCAGTCGCAGCAACCATCGCAAGCGCAATCCGTTGCTACGGGATACGTCAATCCCATGTACCAGAGCGCGGGCACTAACTACTTCTACAATCAGTCTCCCGTCCCAGCCAATCCAACAGGTTACGATTACGGGCAATATGGTCAGCAGGCGCAAGCTCCACAACAACCGGCTCCTTCGACGGCATCTTCCTCCACTGACGTTAGCCAATCGCATGGTTCCTGGCCGCAGTTAAATCAGCAATTTTCCTCCATGAATCTCCAACAGCCGACCGCCGCGGACAGTGGCTACGGAACCGATCGTTTAACTCCTTCATACTCTCAGCCAGCCTATCCTAACATGCAAGCGCAAGTCTCTACGTACCATCAGCAAGTGGGAGGAAATCAACAATATCCAACCACGTCGTACTCTTCAGCAGCATATCCCTCTTCGTCGAACGAATCAACGTATTCGGTATCATCAGCTTCTTCGGTGCAGGACATGCATGCCGGCTACGCAAACTATGCGCAAGCACCGACCCCTCAGCAATACCAACAACCGCCGCAACAGATTCCACAGGTTTCCGCGGCATCATCTACGCAATACTACCAACAAGCGCCTTACCAATCGGAACAGACCGCATCGTACGGTTCACATCCGGGTTATTCATACAACCCACAGACCGGGGCGTACGACTACACCAGCGGGTTTCAGTACGATTCGGCCAACACTGCGGCCTCTTATCAGAGCCAGTATGTAGCGAATCCCCAGATCGGAAGCACGACATTCACCACCCCCGGAGCCCAATCGACCCCAACTTCGATGGGCTCATCAGCTTCGCAGCAGTATCAAATTTCCACCGGAAGTGTGGCGGCAGCACCTGGATCTACTGCAACTGTAGCTGCGTCGTACCCGCAAGGCCAAGCGATGAATTCGACCTCATACGGTGGCAACCAACAACCGTCACAGGCAAGCGCTAACACTCCGTCGGGTTACTATCATCAGTCGTCCACCTACTCCACCGTGCAGTCGAATCCTTATGCACCTCAGCAACCGGATTCGATGGTCCCACAAAACCCTCCGATGGTGAATAGTCCACAAGATGCGGCCAGCGTAGCTCATTATTCCCACCACACGAACTCGTATGTCGACAGCACTGGCTCGCAGCAGCAGCAGCAACAGTCACAGCAACAGCAGCAATATCAACACGGTATCCAAAGTACGACTACCACAACCACAGCGTCGGTGGCCGCACCGTCGCAGCAACCTCCGGTGCCCAACACTCCGCAACCAGTTCAGTCGAAGAACATCGATCTGCTATCGGGTATCGATTTTTCACCCGCGATCGTTCCACCGATCTCCGTTCCGATCCTGCAGCCGCAACTTTCGTCCACTTCGCTTGCCGGGAGCACGGTTGATGGCAGTGAAGTGGCCAGTGTCATCCTGACACCCACCAAAGTTGCCGAGGTACCCACGGAAAAGGTTCCACCGAGTGGGCCAGCTGTAGACCCGCCAGCAAGCGTACCGACACCGTCCGGGAACAGTGCCGTATTCGGTGATCGGAAGCCAAGTTTCGATAATCTGTCACTTTGCTCCGACATGAGCTCGAGCTTCGATTGGGAAAGCGCATCGGTATGCGGTGCTACGGCCACTGCTTCTGGTGCGGCTTCGAACTCCGTGGCTAGTCCGGGAGATAGTGTGTTTTTGCAACCAGCGAAGCCGAACCCATTCGAAGATCAGGCCACCCTAAAATGGTTCCATAAGGAGGTAGAGCGTTTAGAGAAGTTTGTCGAAACCAGTGGCATTAAGACGTTAAACGGCACGACACCGCTCGATAGCAAGTGGAAGGAACTGCAAGATCTGCTCGTACGTATCCACCACGATCGCGATCGATCGAGATACCTAACTAATCGTTCGATTTTCTTTTTTAGGTGAAGGAAGAATCGAAACGGCAGGTGAGTGTGGCACGTCTGTTTCCGGAGAAGAATCGTTCGATCGACTGCGTCCCGTACGATCACGCACGGGTTCAGCTTTCAACCGACACGGATAACTACATCAACGCCGTGTACGTAAAGGTGAGTACCGTGACGCCTCATCATGGCCACGTTTTGGCTCAATCAATGTTTGCGTTTCACTTCAAACAACCACGTGTGTGGGTCTCTGGTTTCCGGTGTATGGTATGGGGAGTGCGTCAAAATTCGCTTATGTGTTCCCGTTTTAATTTCTCTTCCGTTTTCAAACTTTTTTTTCGCTTTTGAAAATAACTCAAAGTTCCAAAAGGATAAAAAATTGGTAAGTTTTCTTTCACTGCTTATCCCGGTCCGGGTTTCAACCGACCCTAAAGACACGTCCTTACACAAAGAATACCAACAGTTGATTGGGGGGCTCGATTTTGACACGCATTTCAAGGATCGTAATATCACTCTTGCTGGTCGCCATTTAACCGTTGTGTTGTTACTTTTTTCTTCACAGGATCTCGGTTTCGGATGTCCTCATTTCATACTGGCGCAAACACCACTCCCGAATACGATGAACGATTTCTGGAACATGGTGTGGTCCCAGAAGTCCAACGTGCTTGTTTGTTTGCATACGGCCAACGAGGTAAAATGATCGTAATATTCGCCGCCACTCGGTTGCTTTCTTCCATTCACCGAAAAACGTTTCTATCTCTCGATCTTCATAGCTGTTGGATCCGTTTTGGCCAACCGAAATTGGCAAAGAGCTAAGTTACGGCGACGTGTCAGTGATGTTGATGAAGCAATTTGATCTGAGCTACTGCACTGAACGCTCACTGCGCATCAGCATGCTTGGGTCGGATTACTCTCTCACGATTGCCCTGCTCCAGCCCAAGCTCTGGCCGAAGAACTCCCCCGAGCATATCTTGGGCGTGGCGCAGAACCTGATCGACTCTTATCGGCAGCACAACCAAGAGCAGAAGCTAGCCCAGTTGCACCCACTCGTGCTGAACTGTCTCAACGGAACCGAACGTTCCAGCCTGGTGACGGTCGCGATTGTCACGATTTTGGCCACGCAAACCCGTAAGCCATTGCTGATAAGTAAGTGTGACGAATGGGCGCGTTTGGGGGTTTGAATTCACAGCTCGCGTTTGTTTCTAGATGTAATCGACATTTGGTACCGGATCTGCTGCCAGCGAAAGGGAGCACTGCGTGATATGAATCTGATTCAGCTTTCCTATCAGATTGTGTTGAACAACGGGCATGGGATACTGAACAAACGTAAGCACGGGCATGGGATTCTTACGCTGATTGATGATAATACTTATTTTTTTCCCGTACAGGTGGCATTATGACGTCGTATCAGATGAAATCGGCCCAGGTGGCCAGTAGCACCGTGAAGGAGGAAGCCAACAACGATCCGTTCAAAGATCTCGATCCGCTGTGGAAATTGAAATAGTCGAATGGTGACGCCACAGGGTGGCATCCGTAACGCAAGGAAGAAGTAGCTTTTTTACGTGCCTGGACTTTCTTTTACCGATAAATTCTTGCGGGAAGGCAGCCATCTTCTATATCGACTAACTAGCTGGTTTGCTTTCGTATATCTTTTACTGACGAATCTGATAAATGAGCGATGTTGCTGTTGTTGCTGCATGCAATCGGGCTAGTTGGCATTTTGAGTGGAAAGACACATCCTTCTTGGGATCAAGAATTCACGGAAAATTCTACGTTAAACGTTTCAAAGCTACGTACCCTCTTTCTATCGGTTACTCGCGCATTTCACGTTTGAATATACGCTATCGCGTGGATTCCTCCCTGCACGCTAGGTCGTTAATCACATGCAAGCATTATTCCATCTTACAAACAGACATTTAAGCAATTTTCACAAATTCTACTCTATTCCAATATTTGCCGCGTATTGGCGTAAGGATATTTATTTGTATTACTATTATAGCAAAGGATATGGAAGGCACCGTCGTGTTAATGGAGTTAAGATGTGCATCCAGAAAATTGTATTATGGAAAAAATTGTTTTCCTACGCACGCCTGGTATACTGTTGAGCTGGTGTAGGAAAAAAATTGTTTGAAAATAAAATATGCTATATTATTTCCATTCAGCAGCAAGCAGGGTAAGCTTTTTTTCCCTGTCAGAAACGGACCTACCATAGTCTCTTGTTAAAGATTGTCTCATCCTTCGCCGTCGAGGATGTGTTTTATGGTGCGTCATAAACCCGTCAATCCTTTCTTTGTTGCCCACCCACCCTAAACGTCGTAAATGAATCGTTAATCACTATACATTGCGGGGTACGAGTTGAGCAAGTACCCTTTGCAACAGGAATCGGATTTGTCTACCCAACATCACGATGGTTCGAAGGATCCATCATTAATATGTATGTCACAAAGGACGAAGATGGCATAAATTATCGGCATGATTGAAAGCAACAACCTCCGAAAGCATTCCACGGACATACACTTCGCTCTAAAGCGCCTAAAGCGAATTAGTAAATTAAGTTCAAATTGCCAGTCGCTTAGACAGACCCCAGGAGCGGATTGCAATAGGCTTTCGAATAGTTAAGGGTCCTGTGGCGCAATGGATAACGCGTCTGACTACGGATCAGAAGATTCCAGGTTCGACTCCTGGCAGGATCGTAACTAGAAGGAGCTATCCTTTTTTACGTAAATTATCTATTTTTGCAAAGCACAGTTTAGGGACATAAACATCGCATGATGTGAAAATTTACATATCTAACAAAAACTTACAGGCTGCTCACGAGGTAAGACACTTTTCGATTCACCCACTGGCGCACCCAACCAGCTCGCTATCTCGCTTCTACTGCAAATTAACCTTCCGTTTAGTGTCTCTTTCTCTCTCTTTCTCGCACGCGTTCCACTTGGCGTTTTCCATCGCACCCTGTCTCCCTGGCTGCTGGGGTGGTTATCTGAGGAACAGAACGGTCCACAGTGGGTTTGGTGCTTTCGTTGGCCGCACGTTGGGAATTTTCATTTGTCGGTACGATTCGCGAACACGCCGTCGACGGCCGTTCGCTCCGCGTGTGTTCCAACTTTCCCGTGCGCTCCAAAACCCTACGGCTCTCGTGTAGGAAAGGGTGAAAGATCCGCGTGTGCGGCTGGATTTTTTGGGGTGCCAACGTGCGCCTTCTTCCGCGGCATTATTCACCCTCGTAGACGACGCGAGATACGATCTTTTATTCCGCGAATGAACGAAAATGTCAAAAAGGTTCCCGGGGTTTGTGCAACGACGACGCACACCGCCGTCCAGCTGATTGTTACGTGATATCGTGTGAAAAGTTAACCCCCAATTCATCCCCAGTGGCGCTTGTAGAGTTTCCACCCGGTGGAAAGTAGTGAAAATTATACAGCCACCAAGTGCGCGAAATAAGCAAACCGATCTGACCGCAAGGCGATGAGGCAAAGTGTCAGCAGTGAAAATCAGAAAACACCTGATGATTAAAGGTAAATGGAGTGTGGTTTTTGGCATCCTTTCTACAAAAAGGTTAGGGGTAGCTCCGAAGAAACGTAGTTTAGTACACGACAAATCGTACACGTGCGTTGGGTGTAGTGAATCGAAGATCACGATCATCGTCATCAACCCCACAGCGACCAGCGCAAAAACGATCGACGATCTTCTCTTCTGGTGCTTCTTCGCTTTCCCTCTGAGCGTAGATTTTGAGGTCAAGATTGAGAGCATCATCATCTCGTCGACGCATGCTGCGCTGCTGATGGCACATGTGGTTGTGCTTTGTGTTTGTGCGTCACACGCTGGTAGTCGCCGCCAGCTGGGTTGTGTGTTGTTTGTTTTTTGCAACACCCGGCATCGTCCACCAGCGGGTGCCATCGTAGTAGGCCGAAGGACGAACAAGGGTTGCGTGCTGTGAAGATGAGCCCTCCCCGTCCGTTTGTGGACAACAGAAGAAAAAACATACACTGCAACATAAACGGATTTATGCTGAGATTAATGATGTGGAGGTGATTGGTGTGAAACAGGCTGCTCATGCTAATGATAAGATCATTAGTTTTTTTTTGTTGGCGGACATACAAGTGCCTGAGGAAAATGCAACAAGTCTCACGGTACCGTTCCCAACGAGCACATCTTGCCAGCTGGTTTGTGTACACAGCTGGCCCTACTCAAGGTTCCTGCCACGGTGACGGTCTCGTATAGTCGTAATTTTCTCATCAAAGTGTCGATTAAAAACCCCTCTTCTCGATCAACTACTGTGACGGATACTTATGACGATCTATTGCGCTTGTGGTCGTGCTAGACGACGATCGACAATCGCGATGATCATTACGCTCACCCACCCTCGTGTTCTTTATTGATGGAACTCCCTGTTTGCACCCCACCATCGAAGCTACATTGTACACAAACGCCGCGAATCAGCCGCAAACAATGAACAAAACCAGAGCAAGTGCAACTGCAAGTGCATCGGTGAACAAACTTGCACTCCGAGAAACTGCGAGGTTGATAAGCATGCACTTTGCTTGCACCACTTCCGCCCTACTGCCCGTTGAGGTTAAGGACGGGGATTTTCGGTCACGTTGGCGCCATTTCAGGTCGTTTCCATTCCCGTTTTTGCTTTGATTGATTGAAACGTGCAGATACGGCCGGCTCGGAAGTGAGCTGCCATTTTCACTTGGTCCAGATGGTGCGCACGGTACAAGCGATAGGACACACTGCGTTGGTTCACGTTTCGGTGGCCTTGGGTTTGTGAAAATTAATGTTTTCTTCGCAACAGAACGACACCAGCGGGAAGAAGCGTGTCAGAAAGTTTTCAATTTTCGTGCTCACAATTTCGCCCAACATAAATTTGCTATTAAATTGTACCTTCGCGAGGAGAAGGCGAGGTTTTATCTGCACGTCTTTAGGAAGTCGTTATTTTATCGCACATTTTCCATCGTACCTTGGTGGGCTTCCTTAAGCTCGGGAGGATGATGTCGTCCTCGGCAACAGTGAAAAGGAACACGATACGATAAGGAATCAAATTCGTAAGGCTTCACGGATGGATGATGCTTGTAGTCAAATGGAGACGCCTGTAATCCTTCACGCGGATCTTCGTCATCAAGCGTGGTTTCTGCTAAACCATATGTTTCTTTAATAGCATCGTGCGATAGAAGCGAAACATTTCACGATTATTGCTCAGTGAAGCATACTTATTTCAGTTCCCTGTTTCTTAGGTGTCCTTTGTTAACCCAATTCCCATTTTCCGGAAGCTAAGCTATGAACAGCACCGGCACTGGGCAGACGGCGTATCAACGGTTGGCCCAGAACGATTTCGAGGATGTGTCCGGTGGAAGCAGCGATTCCGAGCCGGGTGAAGACGATGGAGGCTTGCTGAGCGACGACAGTAATGATCAGCAAGAGGCCACAACTGCAGGCCGCAGATGGTTGCGTACGGCTCAAGGAACCATCGTGAACATTAGCTCCCTGCAGGGAGGCGACGGAGCTAAAGGGAATCCTGATATGAACCAGGTAAGGGAGAACACACATACTTATCGCCCCAAATAATTTAGGAAGAAAAAAGACTCCACATCTGATTGCTTTGGCCTATATCTCAAGTTGTGACCTGGCTTGTTCAGAAGTTGTAGTCTCTCAACAGATATCAGACATATCAGCGATCGTAACATGTTTCGGTAAATTTGTTTGTTCTGATAACATATGCACAATATCAGTGTTAGACTTTCGACTATCTACCCGGATATGTAAAGAAAACAAAAATTAGAATTCCTAGGAAAGAAATAGAACATTCTTTGCGATATGAAAGTAGGGCTGAAGGAAATGCATTTAAGTCCACCAAAAAATGATAACAACCTGTACAAATTGTTCGACACCCCTGCTCAAAAGCACAGTTTATCATTTCTCCAGTGCTTCGTAGGTTGATTTAGGTCCGCTGGCGTGCTGTTAGTCATGCAAACTAATCGTTCACCGCTAAAAGGTGTGTAATTAAACCCCGACAGCTCTACCTTCTGGTAACCAATTCGGTGCACTCGCATGTGCAGTTCCGACTCAACGGAAGCACCCAGTGGGGTGGTTTGAAAATGTATGCTCATTTTTTTGTAATTATCTGCCCACCAGCTCCCACGCACCGATGCGGGTACGGTTGTATTGTTTCTTGTGGCAACCTTGCATTGTTCGATGCCCTGTTCGCAGCCGGTGTTTACATGCGAAAGAACACCAATCAGCTGATACGAGACCGCGAGATGTGGGTCGAGAGCTGTGGTGCAACAACAAAGCTCTGGTTGCACTTGTTTTATCACCCCAAAATGGCGACCATCGGATGAGGGTAATGTTCTCCAACATCTCGCTCTCGTTCGAGGCGCATCTTTAGGGAATTATGCATCCAACAAACCATCACACACGAATCAAACAAGCGGCGTGTTATCGGGGCATTTAAATCTCATTCCACTTCGGCGGTGCGTTCGCTAGCAATTAACGGTTGGCCTGCAGCAAACGGTCTTAATCGTGGGCTTTACGGCTCAATTGGTTCCATCCTGATTAGGCAACAATCTGTCCCGCGGTGTGGGTTGACTCGAGCCATTTAACGCGGGACCCGCAGAATGGCATCTAACGGGCGAGATGAAAGACACCGGTACCAAGAACGGCGGTTGGAGTTTAATTGCATCGCTAGAAAATGGCGGGAAGGAATGCAACCGTGCGCATCGGTAACGGTTCGACGGAATACGACCGGTCCCGGTTTAACCTTGGTGTGGAAAGCGAAAGGAAAAAGTGCCCCGAGAGGGAGTGAGAAAGTGCACGCGATGAAATCGAAACCACCAGTGGTTTGTCGTCTAGTGCGGTCAGTTTTCATGATATGCCGCGTGCCCGCATTTTCCAAACCGGGACTGCAACAAGTAGTCGTTTGTTGTTGTTACGCACCAGCGGTGAGCGCTCTCTCTCTCTTATTTATCTCTCTGTTCCTAGTTCTCTCGCAGATTTTGTAAATTCGAGCAGACCCCAATGCTCCCCAGTGCAAAGGCGATGCTCTGCGTAGAGAGCCATTCTCAGAGGCAACCGTGCACAGTGGGAAAATCAACCATATATGTGACAATCTAATATGTATCTCGAACCATAATTGAACTAAAAAAGTGCACTTAAATTTGTCAATCATATTTTTATTTAAATTTTCGAGGTATATCCTTGTTGAGTCACGATCCTTCAGAGCATGGTGACATTCATCAGTATCCTTTCCATAGTGCATCAAACTGCAGGTATTTTGAAAAGTCGAGCAGTGGACTCGCCCAACCGCTCGCAACAAAGTAGGCTATGGAGTGCACCCAACACAAGGTGCATCAATATGAAAAACGGATACAGAAATCAAAAAAAGGGCTTTCCAAAATTGAATTGTATTTTAATGTCGATGCATCCCGCTGTACCTACGACGCATCAAAATTTCGAAAGTTGAGCCCAATTTTACCAAAGAAAAAATCACCCGATCACCATTTCCACAGCTTTAATTTTCCCCCTGACCGCTCGGGAACAAACAAACGCACTCGAATATGCTTATTATTCACCCTCGCTAATGGTCGTTTCAATTTGCCTCACCGTGATTGAATGCGCCACGCTGATAAGCCTCCGGCGCAATACCGGCCCCAGAGGGAAAGCGTGCAGCTAAATTTTCCCCACCAAAAGCCACTCGGAAGGGAATATCGCCTTAATGGATTTTTGATTTCCGCAGCTTCCAAACCCCCAAAAAAAAAATGGCAATCCAACATCCATCCGTGGTGCTCCATTGTGCATGTATTTCGCTCTCGTTTTCGCGCAGCATCGTTCGGTTGGGGATGCAAGTTCCAAAGGATCCCCCCACTTTTCTTGGCGCTCTCGCACGCATTTTACGTGCGCTCGCTCTCACTCTCTCTCTCTCTCTCTCTCTCTCGTACGATCATAGACCCCCCTCCGTCTGAAGGTGTCGGAACATCCAAGCCAGATTGAACGTTCAATATTCGCGTGGTGCTCGTCGCGTTCGGTCCGGCAAGCCAGAGCCGCCGTTGGTTCTCGCAAAAAGGTCCCGCTAAAGAGTGCGTGTGGGCCGCGTTTAAGTATTGCGTGAAGGTGCGTAATAAGGTTTTCTGACGTGTGGGGAGTGGGGCGTGGAGCTGCGAGGGGGTTTACTGACCGAGAGGCCGTGTGAAAGTGTCATGTTGAGAACGAACGCGTGGTGGATCATCGCGCGCGACCTGTCGAAATGTCAACTTTACTCTTCTCCGATGCGTTGATTCGCGCCCGTCTGGCTAATGATCGGATCGTGACCGTTAATAATTGCCGCCTTTTAATGTGTTTCGCATGTTGAAAAGGTTTTCCTCCAAATGCGCGTTGGAGCGGAAAGTAGAGGCCGTGATTATTTGTGCTTATTTGTGAGCGTGTGTGTGTTTTTTTTTGGCTGTGCTTGCTGATGTTATATGAATCCCATCGTTACAAACGTTGCCCTTCCCTGAAAGATCACAGTGAGCCATCTCTAAAGGAAGATCAACGATCCTTTAGGCTGATATAAACCTTGTGACAATTTTTCTTCTCACTCCTGTGCCCAACGGAGAGACTCTTTGAAGAGGACAAGAGAGTAAACGAATAAGAAAAACAGCGTGGCGCGATACTAACTCGCATTAAAACGGGCTCAACCCGTTTCGGTGGCGTATTAAAATACAATAATCGGCCCCACGGGGTTCGTTCCCTAATTGAAGCCTATGCAATAGCGTCACACCGGCCGTGTACCACACTTTGTTATCTAATTCCTTGTCGGTAAACTCCACGGTGCTGCAGTAAGCTTTCTCCAAACAACCGACCCCGGTTCGCTTCACTCCTCCAGCAAGCGCCATATCCGAGAGCCCACAAATACGGCTTAAAACGAAAAAAAAGGCAAAATTAAATAACGGCTATTTTAAGTTCGCCATGCTGACTTCCTGCTCATGGAAGGTGGTGAGGTACCGATGGCAGCGCATCGTTGTAATGCAATGCATCATCTTTTCTGTTGCCCTTTTTTGCTGCATTCCGGTTCTTGCTTGAGACCGTATTCTCTCGCTCCCTCCGGTTGCACGTGGTGAACGTCGCTCGAGGGGTGATTTACGGACCAAACCGGTACAAAACTGCCCGCCAGCTGCATTCCGTACAACCCGGGTGTGTGTGTGTGTGTTTGTTTGTGGAAAAGCACTAGCAGTGGCCGGGGTGTGGCCACTGGAAAATTGTTAAATTATTGTTGTCATCACCGTAAATCATGCACACGTGGTCGCTCAGCTCATCGTCGTCAACGAAACGAGACATCAGGTGGGTGGATTTTGGCACCACCACGCTTTCGATTGTACCTGCGAGAATTTCGTTTCGAGGACGTTCGAGTGCTTCGAAAGGAATTCACAATTGCCCGATAACGTTGCGCTCTTTAGCGATGTCACGGGCGATCGTAAAACACACTTTTACGATCGTCTTCCCAGGCGTTAAATCTAAGATAATGCCTCGTAGTAACTAACCCGCGTGGTTAGCCGACGTCGGGGAATTTACTCAGGTGGAAAAGTGCAGGTGCTTTCGAGAGGCACATACTTCTCTGAAACGATCCACAGCTCGAACCTCAAACGGGCCTGCGTGCTTGCGGAACACATGGGGGAGATATTATCACAGCAGCAACATCCCAAAGGCACGACAAACTACCCTCCATCGTGTTGCAAGTGACATTTTCTCGACTAATTTCAGTTACGTCAACCCAGCCCTCGAACTCAAGCCGTGAAGGTAATCTGGCGTTACGGATGAGAAAAAGCTC
The DNA here is from genome assembly GCF_943737925.1 of Anopheles nili. Classification (NCBI taxonomy): domain Eukaryota; kingdom Metazoa; phylum Arthropoda; class Insecta; order Diptera; family Culicidae; genus Anopheles; species Anopheles nili. Next base: position 74,448,629 of record NC_071291.1, on the reverse strand, counting down.
ATTCTCCAGCAAAAGTCAATCCGGTTCAGAGTTGGCAGCGTTAGACGACGACGCTAGCGAAGAATTTCTGCTCGATCGCATGTATTCGAAGGGATCATTTCGATTGGGGTTGTGCGAGATTGGGTTGTGACACTGGCTTTACCAAACATACAGACGGTGGGGGAAGGTTTTGGAACCATCGAAGAACCGGTTTTCTGCTGAACGCTCGCAAAGCCCACGGGGTGCCTCGATCGAGCACGATCAATCCCACCTCTTTTTGATTGTTTTGGTTGGCACATTTTGGAGGGAAATGTTCGGATGCTGTAGGACGTCCTCGGTGGAGCAGTTACGTTTCTTTCCACGCTTCGCTTGACGGTGTTCGTGTGAGCTTTGGCCAAAGCGATGTGTGGATTTTGCATATTTTCCTTCCCAAGGTCCACCGGTTCTCGTCGTGAATTAACCACTCACCGGGAACAGAGTCAGAGTAGATTCGCTCTGTTTACTCTGTATCGCACACGGAGCCACCGGAGGCAGGCTAATTGCTTCACCAATGCCCCCGTCATGGCGATTAATTCTCATCCGATGGACAAGGGTGTCATGATTGAACAATTCGATATCAACCCAGGTTCAGGCACGTACGGACGACACCGAGCGGCGGTTTTTTTAGTGCAGAGTGGCCAGATCATTATCATTTGCCTGAACTGACATGGTTCGTCTGCCTGCAGAGCGAACATCGCGTCATAGTGTCGTTGCTTATCATCGGTCGGTTCGCCGGAATCGAGAAAGACTCATCGTCAACCGTCAATCACCAGTGCCCGATACACGTACTCCGCTCAATAGTGGGCCCTCAGCTGTGGCCTGCACAGGGTATGGCGATGGAAGGAAAGGTCAACGTTAAGTGACGGATCTGGCCTCTACCATCAACAGCTGAAAAGGCAAAAATGCCGCCTAGGGAATGCTAGGGCCGGGTGTCAGTTGCACCATTGTTGGTGATCGTAGGCGATGTTGGGCTGATTGCTTTCGAATTTTCCATGGAAATCAAAGGAAGCTGTGAAATAATTCTCCTTGGAGTTTTTGACAGACATCAGGTTTTTGGAATATTACTCTCTTACTGTGTGTATGGCATAAATTATAAGGGTTGGATTCGTACGATACCCCCAATTCAGTCCCGAGTTAGGTCGAAACTTCGTCTCTACTCTACGTCAAAAAAGAAAGAGAGAGTATAGGTCCATCAGGATGGGTTAATATGACCATGAGGGTATGACGCGAATTGACTTGTGGCCAACGGAATCGAGGGCAAATTTTGCATTCAATATTCGTTAGTACTCAGGCTAGTGCGATCGGATTCGATAGGAATTTTAATAGATAGTTACCATTTGCAGCGGTATAAGTATTGCGTGTTGGGAAAAAAAGGTCATGGTCATCAAATTGTTCGACTCTTAAACGAGAGCCTTTTTGTTTGATATCATCTAAATTCCCTAACATTCTCTTCTGTGTAAATTCTTTAGAAGGGCATGAGGACATTCTGAGGATTTTATCCTTTTGCTGATTTTGTACCGCGCGTCGTTGCTCAATCGTAGCGTAAAAATTCCTCTGAAAAATTCTCCAAATCGCAACCTTCTGTGTATCGCATCCCCGTTCTAGCGGTCTCTTCTGTTGCCGGGACCGAAAGGGATGCTTTTTTGCACCCCCGCATGCTTGATCGATGCTGTGATGTTTTCATTTAACCATCTCGGAAGGCAAGTTCGATCCCGTCCCAGGAATAGCGATGAGATGGATCCGTTTTTTCCCCCGAAGATAACCGTTTAATCGCAATCGCAACAATGTTTGACACGTGTCGGTAAATGACCGTTTTTCAGACTAACAAAAACCCGCATCACACTGGACCGGTTGTCCGCAAACTGTAATAAACACCGGTGGTTCTCGTTTTCGTCCTGTTCGCTCGTCGTCCAGCCCAACCAGGACGTGTGAGCTTTGAATGGCATAAATAATGCATTCCTCGGCAAACCCGGAGCACCACACCGCCAAAGGGACACACCAGGACACCCAAACACGTCGAGTCAGCGTGCGATAAGTGACAGTTTAACGACTCCGGGCGGGTGTCCTGTTGGCGGACGTGCAAAAACGCTCTACACGGGCAAAACCAGCGGAAAACTAAGCAGCTCCTGTGAGGACCTCTTTCGGGTGTGAAGAGGCACTGTGTGTCGTTCCATCGCGCGCACATTCCCGGAAAGGGTCATGAAAAATGCACACGCTCTACCAACTCTGCCAGCGGTGCATCCTCGGGCTTTCAGCTTGCGGGCCGTTGGACGATGCACTTGTGGGTGCCACTTACTTGCCTGAGGATAATCTTCTACCGTCACTGGGTGGAATAAAACGTCTTCTCGGTCGAGAATATGCTCATCCGCTCGATGGTGGATTGTGGATGTGGAACATATTTTTTCCACTCGTGTTGGGGGAGAAAAACTGAGACACTTGGTCGCCTCGTCCTTATACGCGAGGCATCATGAACTTGTGCCACCACTATCGCCAACGCCACAAACCAGAGAACGTGGATGAGTTAATTAATGTTAATCGAACTGAGAACACGATGATGGATTAATACGGGAATGGGCTTTGAATCTCGCGCTGGAACAAGCGTGTCCAATTGGTTGGGTATTTTTCCTGCATTTTTTCTGGCCACCCTACGGAAGGCTGATGGAGTTCTCCAGAGTTTACTCATGCCACTTTGGTCGTCAACGGCAACTGAAAGGCCGCTTCATGGCAAGCCTCGATGACAAATCGGTCAATCAAATTGGAAAAGTTTTAGATGAACCGTAATTAGCAGCAAACAACCACCGAGACGATTCACGAGTCATCGATGAACGAGCCAAAAGACTCTCAAGTGTGGGGTGACCAACCGAGAAGTGGATCATGCACGTACGCAAATCGGCCGAAACGAGCCTGTTAATAAGGCTCGCGCAATTATCCTGCCTACTCCGTTTTGCGCTGCGCGAACCGATGAGTAACACAACCCCCTCTGTGGCATGAAACAAAGTAAAGTTCGCTAAAAGTGGCCATTTTCCCGTCTCGGTTGTCGCTGTTTTGTTGCAGCAAATTGTTTCCACTCGTTAATCAAACGCCCGAACGGGTGAGCGTGGAAAATTGCTGCTAATTCACGTTTTTTTGCTGCACGACACACGGGTGGGAATCGAGAGCAAAGGCGTACGATTACCGGAACGATTTTTCGCATCGACACCGTATCCGTTCGAGACGACTTGTCTTACACTAAGGTAATCTAAGCGTGATTGTAATGCCGGAAGGAAGACACTCGATGGTGCGCTATCGGATGGCACCGACCGTACGGAAATGTTCCGGTGCACGGATTTTACTTCCGGTCATCATCAGTCCGTGCCGTTGGCGATTGGAAATCTCGTCCGCGGTGAGAGATTTCCTCACGATCGTGGCGGCTTTGGTGAGAGGATCGATTCAACCGGTCCGTTGGCGATGATTGCGAGCGCATTTATGGAGAAATCTTTTCCTTTGTGGCGATCCGAAGCCATCTCAGATGATTTGTCTACGATGATTAGAGATTCAATCGCATGTTGGCCTTTTCATATTAAGCTTGAATGCATTTGCAAACGCTTGTAAGGCACCTTCTGATCGTACAATTCAAAACGTCAAATGAAACGTTGCGAAATTTAACTCGAACGCGATTCCAAATCAGATGTTATCTGTGCTTGCTATTCGAAGATAGACGGGCTCATGGATACTGATTGGTTTTTATTGATCTGTACAATAAGAAAAAACCTGCGTTTCGCGAATCGACAAAAAAATCTCCCCGATTGGGCATGAAATAACACCAGGAAAAACTGAAAAATGGCCCCTCAATGGTTTATTTGCACAGACTGTTCGACTTCATCAAAGCCGATATCGAGGTCTAGCATTTATTGGCTGAAGCAAAGCAACTCAAACTTTTATTATTTCACCCGTACGGTGCTGGCAAAGATATAGACGTAACACTTACTCCCCGCGTGGCAAGTGTTTGTTCAGATGCACTGTCGGGAAGGCGTGCGTGGCTGGTAAAAACATCCCCTACGCGTACTCTTAAACCCCCTTAAGGTACTCTTGAATATTCTCCGCATCTTCGATCCTCAAACGCGCGTTCTTTTCCTACTTCAAACGTTGTTTCCTCCACAACAAACAGCTCCGTTGTGTCGTGAATTGTGCTCCGTACCAACCGCACCCGGGACACGGGGCAAGTGATAAATCAAGTGAAAAATCAACCACCACCGGACCACCATGGCAGCGTCGAGCGGAAATTCCATCGAGATCGGTCACTCGGATCAGGTAAAGCACACGTGCATAATGGGTCACTTTCTTTCCGCTCAGCTAGGCAAAAACAGAAAACTGTACCTCCTCGTTCCGTTCCGTTCGCTAATGAAGTGGAATCAATCCCAACAGAAGCGAATTGGCTCTGGAGTTGCGTTCGTCTAATCGACAAATTGCATTTGCGTGAAATCGACTATCGTGCCGGCGTAAGCGCGTTCTCCGCGTGGCATGGTCATTGCGCCACACGACCGTTTGCGTAATATAATAAACATTTGCGTGCTCCCTTCCCGATTGCGTGGGGTACGAAAGTAAGTAAACTGCTAAGTAAAAGCGCGTGTCCACGTGCGGTAAGGGAATTTCGTTGAAGGGCCCCGAAGCGCCATGCAACTGACGATCACTTGGATGGTCAACGATCCCTACGCGTTGTTATTTTTCTTTCCACCCCGTTTGTGCCATTTACGTGGCATGAAAGTGAATTTGCTGGCGCGCCGAATTTGGGTCGCATTTGAGGCGTCACAGCTGCAACTGCACGCACCACTTTTTCGTGCGCCATCGCGCTCCGATCGCACCCCGGTCGGAAGTTCCGCAGTCGGTGGTTAACGTAACCGGTAGGCATTACCTGCCTACCTCAGACCTGCGAGCTCACGAAAAACTCGTTTGCTGGGCTTTCGTAACGACTTCAGACCGTGGTGGGGAAGGTACGCCCTTATCGGAGTACGGTAGAGAAACTCTCGCTTATCGTAACCGAATCGAAAGTGACTCCACAAATCGTCCACTGTGGTGCGATAGTATTGTTTTGCGAGTGGCCTTTTTTTTACGATCAGCCAATTGGCGAGATAAGCCAGGCGCTGACAGTAAGTGCTCGATAGGGTTTTTGTTGAACGATTAACAACCTCAGAATTGGTGGTATCGCGATAGGGATAAGGAGATCCTTCCTTTTTCAACAAATAACCCACGTCAAATGGCTATTGCGACAGGGTAATCGATTGGCGAATGAGTCGGTATTTCAACAATTCAAGATGAATTTAGAGTAGATAAGCAATCTGATGGAGGAGAGAAACGTATTCGGATGTCTCTAGACTCCTAGCTCTCAGACTGTCAGACAAAATGAAATGTGAAAACAAATGTGTTAACTCTCATTACTTTCCAATAGTGGGCCCACCATTCTGATGAATGTTTCTTTTTCGATTTTCCCCTGTTTCCTAGGAGCTGGTGTTCTCGGGCAAGCGGAACCTCCGGCGGTTCCTACTTCTCGGTACGATCGCCGTCATCCTCACGGTAGTCGCTGTGGCCCTCGTGGTCATGATCACGGCCAGCAACGATGACGGCAACGACCCAGAAACGGCTCCGATCGTGCTGGAGGGCGAACCGATCACACTGGAAGACTTCCTGACGGGTCGACTAGCCGCGAGCGGATTCACCGGTACCTGGACCGCTAATGGGAAGATCATTTTCCGCGATGACTTTGGCTCCGTGATGACGTACGATCCGGAGCAGAACGACACCAAAACGCTGCTCGGTATAGCGAACGAGGAACAGCTGCAGGGCTTCAAGTTCGACCTGTCGCCGGATGGGAAGTATCTGCTCGTCGCTCGCGGTTACAGCAAGATCTTCCGTCACAGTTACCTCGCCATCTACGACATCGTTGACATGACCACGAAGGAGGTGTTCCCGGTGAATGTCGGTGGCCAGAGGGTACGTATGAAAGTGGAGCAACTCCTCCACAATCTGTTCTCACGATGTTCTGTTTCTGGTGTTGTTATAGCGTGCCCTGAACCTCGTCGAATGGAGCCCCGTCAACCACTCGTTCGTGTTTGTGTACCAGAACAATCTGTACTACCGCGAGACACCGTCCTCAGCCGAGGTGCAGATCACTACCGACGGAAGCCCAAGCGTTTACAACGGCATCCCAGACTGGGTGTACGAAGAGGAGGTCTTCTCGACCAACATTGCCACCTGGTTCTCGCCGGACGGTGGACGAATCGCTTTCATTCGCTTCAACGACACAGCGACACCTCTGATGAAGATTCCGATCTACGGACCTCCTGGTAACCCCGACTATCAGTACCCTCGGGAGCTTACGCTGCACTATCCGAAGGTTGGCACCAAAAACCCGGAAGTTCACCTCTTCCAGTACGACCTGCAGACACGCACACTCCAGGAGATCGAACCACCGATCGAACTGGTCAACCAGAATCGCGATCACATCATCACGAGCGTTGGTTGGACGCGCGATCGTCTCATCACGATCTGGATGAACCGCGTGCAGAATCACGCGATCGTACGCTCCTGCACGGCAGCAATCCAACCCGGGACGTCCCAGTGCCTCACGGTGCACGAGATCAACGAATCTGCCGGTTGGTTGGATCTGTTCAGTGCGCCCATCTTCAACGCTGCCGGTACGCACTTTGTCGTGATCGCGTCTCAGATACAGGGCTCGAACGGTGGCTTTAAACATGTCACGATGATCTCCACCACGGAACGATCGGCGGTAGCGCTTACGAGCGGCACGTTTGTCGTGCAGGACATCTTGCGCTGGGATGCGGAAACCAACAGGATTTTCTACACCGCGAACACAGCGGCTGAATCGCACGTGCTGCATGTTTATACGATCGAGGGCCGCCAAGGTGCTCCAGCAGCTCAGTGTCTTACGTGTGACGTCGAAGTGGGTGCTAAGCAGAGCTTCTTTAACGCACAAATGGGCCCAGCAGGCAGCAATTATATGGTATTGGAGGCACGCGGTCCCAACGTGCCCTGGACGCACGTCTACCACTGGAGTGTGGCAGAAAATGGTAAGTTTTCGGAGGGTGAGATTCGATGCGCCATTGACTGACGATTTCTCTAATTTTCCCCACACAGCCGTACAAATGAAGCAGATCAAGGTTTGGGAGGCGAACGATTACCTTCACCGGGCGCTAAAGGGCAAAGCAGTTCCACGGGTTGAAATCCACGAGATCGATCTTGAGAACGGTTTCACGGCGAAGGCGATGCTGTTAATCCCGCCCGGTACCAACACGTCAAGTTCCGCCATCAAACACCCAATGCTGGTGGACGTGTACGGTGGCCCTAACTCCGCTAACGTCGTCGGAACGTGGTCCGTCGGTTGGGGCACACATTTGGCCTCGAACCGGTCGGTGGTGTACGCGAAGATCGATGGCCGCGGTAGTGGATTGAGAGGTGATCGACTGATGTACCAGATCTACCGTAAGCTCGGTACGGTCGAGATCCAGGATCAGATAGCAGGTGCACGGAAACTGGCCCAACAGCTGCCATACATTGATGCCGGCCGGATTGCGATCTGGGGCTGGAGCTACGGTGGTTACGCTTCAGCTATGGCTCTCACGCACGACACCGATCACGTGTTTCAGTGTGCCGTATCTGTGGCCCCGGTCACCGATTGGTTGTTCTACGGTAGGTATCCCCTTTTTCGCGTATATCCTTCCAAAGGTCCACAGGATCATGATGTGTCCGTTTTCTCTTGCTCTCCCCAGATTCTATCTACACGGAGCGGTACATGGGTCTGCCAACAGTGATGGATAACCAGCACGGTTACGAAACGAGCCGGTTGACCTCACTGCACGAGAAGTTCCGCAACCGGACGTATCTGCTCGTACACGGTACGTACGACGACAACGTCCACTTCCAGCAGGCGATGCAGCTTTCCCGGGCTCTCGAAACGCACGATATTATGTTCAAACAGGTGGTAAGTAAGCCGCTCCGTGCTGTAGCAGGTGTAGAGCTCAATCTATTGACTAAGTGACGTTCTTTTTGCTCCTTCTCCGTTATGCAGAGCTATCCGGATGAAGACCACAGCCTGGCGGGAGTCCGACCCCATCTGTACCACACGCTGGGACGATTCTTCACCGAGTGTCTGAAGCTGAACTAAGCGTTTGCAGCTGTTCGTCCTCGGGACCCTAGGATCCAGCCCGAGCTGGTCTGAAAGTCCTTCTCCGAGTCGCTTGGAGAGGATCTCCATTTTGTTACTTCAACGCTCGCCCCTGCTACATGCGCAACATGCCTGTACATACTAGTTTAGTGATGAAAGAGAAGTCGGAAGGGGTGGGGTTTACATATTCACGGGGTTCATTGTTCCGCCAGGAAGCATTTGGTCGATTATGCTGGGAGTATTTCTGTTGTTGTTGAGAAGAAGGATCAGTTGGTGTAGAATGGCACACGCCGGTAGTGTACATATTAAAAGCGGGTCAGTAGGAACGCTACGAATCGTTACAACGTTCACCTGACGTTACCCCGTTTTCCGATATTCAGGAGGTTTCGAAGTACAACGTGTTTAGAAAACACTAGTCAAAGGACGTTTACTCCGTAAACGTGAAGATTTTACCAGCAACAGTGTCCAGAAAGGCCCGTAACATCCCCGAAACTCCGTTCAGTTGCAGTAGAAAGGATACGCTCACTTAAACCAATGTTTTTTTTACGTTCCGAAGCGTTCCAGAGAGAAATGAAACGAAAGGTATAAATGAGTAGAATATAGAACCGTTGATTTGCCAACTTCCAACGGACTAGGCGCCTCCATCGATACATCCGACAATCGCCGTTACCATGGGCAACCGCTTTTCTTTCCTTCCCCAGTAGGTGAGTGCAGTTCGCTCGTTGCTTTCAGTATATATTCAGTTTTATTCTTCGTTACTCTTTATTTACACACATCTATATTGTTTCCACCGTTCTCTGCTGGGCTTGCGTAACCACAAACATACGCGCGCGCCCGCCCATTGTCATTCTGCTGTTTTGTTTTTCTCCCGTTTGTTCTTTTGTTTTAACGATATTTCAATTAGCTTACTTAATGTTCATAATTTAGGATTCTGATTCATAATAATTAGGTTGCGTTTTTTTATTTAGTTAAACGTTAGATGTGTTTTTTTTCTTGTTTGCTTTCGTTTAAGTTTAGAGAGGAGTGAATGTGAAATTTATCTACTTGTTGTCCAACACGCCCCACTCGCGCACGTGTTTACCCGAATGTGGTTTTGTTTCCAACTCCAATTTTGGTTCAAATTTTCACTAAGGATTGATCTCTTCGTTTCGTTTGCGCTCGAATTACGTTAACAGAAAGGAAAAAAACTAAGAGATTGGCAAAGCGTACGGATCGCGCAGCTTTACTTTCTGATTTCATTTATTTGTAAGTTTTCTTTTTACAGCGAATTGCAAGAGCTGCTTTGCTTCGAAAAAGTCGTTTATCAATATTATTTGTAAAAATTTGATTTAACTCTGGCTACGGCCGCACTTCGCTACCCTGCGAAAAGAACAGAAACCGCCCAAATTGTCGCGCCTTCCCCACTACCGACATACACCGCTCTTTAAATTGTTTAAAATCTTGAGTACTTATGCAAATGTTTATATCCATGATTTTTGCATTCGTTTCTTGTTTTTTTTTACAATTATGATTTATGAGTTACCATACACAGTGCTACTTTTTTTATCGTTTGTGTGTTTTGTTGTGTGCTTCGGTTTATTTATAGATTATGATGTTGTTTTGTTTTGTCGCCCTCTGTATTACATTTCAGTGTCTGTCGATTGCGCAGTCGAAACCACCGTTTGGGTTTAGTTTTCTTTACCTGCTATTTTTTTCCCATTTTTGGCTAACGTACGAATAATCGATTTACAGTAAAATTTAATAGATTTGACCTTTGTTTAAAGAGGATTTTCCTTCCCTTTTTTAATTTATTTAGGTACCACTTGGAGAAAGTAGAAATGCGATTATTTTGCCTTCGTTTGCATACCTGCCTTAAGCGTATCTTGATCCCGTAGCTGGGGGGACCGAGTACGCCAGTATGATCATTGAATTTTCAAATCAGTTATTGATGGTTTATGAGTAAAAATATACTCCCCCGTTTAGGGTCCATTTCTTCTGCTCCCTTTCCCCGGGGGTGCTGGTTCCCGTACTCTTGCAAGGTGGTGATGACGTAGGGGTGGGATTTATACGGTGTTGGCCATTCTGCCTCAGCTCGCTCGCTCCACTATTCACTAATGTTGTACTTGTGTTCTGTTTTCCTTGTTGCTTTTTGAGCTTCTAAATGTAAAATTTTGGACAAAACATTCGCCATCAACACCTCAACTCACTCGCATCGGTTTTGTTGCGTGCAATATTCTCACTATCCACCGCTTGATTTCGCGGCTGAAGTAGGGATTTTTATTTTATATTGTGTTCCGTAAACGCGATAAAATGACACCAAACATACAATAGTTACTACTCGACTGCTTACCATTCCCTCTTGTTGTACCCCGACTCGATCGTTACTGAACATTACGACATTAAAGTACCATCATTTCGCCTCTAATCCGTTATCTATAATCGCACTCTTCCCATAATGTATGTTTATAGCTGCGCTGTGGCGAGCATTCCATGAGAGGTTCACTTTTAGAGATGGATTTTTTTCAGTTATTTCGACTGTGTTTCATTCATACGTATATTAATTCGCTTTTCATCATATTGCGGCCTTTCCTTCTCGTTCTTTTAATTGCATGTTTGCCAGTGTGTATCTATTAAAAGTACAAGAACTCTCTTACCATTTTATTCGTATGACTAAATGTCTTTTGTTGATCCAACATGTTGTGAATTTAACACAAAATATATCCTTTTATGATTTTTGTTAAGAAAAAAAAATATCAAAAACTTATACCAACGCCTAGGCGAACTAAGTGCATGGGTATTTAGCAAAAAAATCAAATGGATGATAAGAGCTTTCTTGAACTACTAATACATACCTATCCACCCGCTCTGCACTAAACAAATGCACGGATAACAACTAAAACAGTAGTGAAAGTAATAAATTAATCGCTTCTCCGACGACAACCTCTCTTTATGTCGCTTGCTAAGCGAACCTATTCTTTGTTATTACGCGGGGGTATGTTTGCTTCAGTTCGTTTTTGTTTTCTTTGTTAGCAAACTCCCCCCGCAGGTGCTGAGCTATGTATTTTGCTGCTTATTCATATCTTACGCTCGAAACTGCTAAACACGGACTACATCCAAAACCGCTAAACTGAACGACCCTTCGAAATATTCGCGTCCCCACGAAAGGAACCGCTCTTGATTAGTGTCTGTTACGAAAACATTCAACTACTTGCCGCCTGAGCAGGCGAATAAGGAAAATGCTTAACGGCCGCATGGGAAAAAGTGGTAAAATCTAACAACAAGGGCACGATTATTTTTCCTTTTATTGAAAAAAAACTATTACCGAGAAATGTTCCAGTTTGGGCTAGAGATAACGTGAAACGGAAAACAACACGCTTGAGAACAACACAAGAGGCCAGTCCAGCGCTCGTGGTTCTTTCAAATTACTTCCAACCAACGCAAGGAAACGATCAATATCGCTATGCCGATGGCGACATCTGAGAGACGTTGGATAAAGAAGAAATGCAAAGGATTATTATAGAGAGAAATAAAAGAAAATCCTACCTCAACCACCACTCTTTCTTTTCGTGTTTGCATGCGTTCAAATATAACTTTGTATATACATATTACACTACTGTATGATGATGTTGAAAAAACAGTCACACTTTCTCCGCTGTATCCTTGCCGGTTTAAGCAAACGCAACTTGCTGCTCATTTTCTTCCTCAGTCATGATCTTCCATCATGCCACAGGACGTCGCTTTTATTGCCGTTCTTTTCCAGCCTCATCGTTCGCTTTGCTTGCTGCGTATATAGCTCGAAGCTCACCGTTTTATGAAGGGATTCTCGCGATGGAAAGAAGAAAGGCTGCATATTAGTGGCAGCTGTCTGTTTGCTTATACCTATGTACAAGCGCATTAGGACACACGCGGGCCCTCACAAAGTGCTCGGATTTTCTTCAGTTGTGCGTAAGAAGTAAAAAAAAAGAAAACCAAGAACGGGAAATGGGTTCCTCAACCTGCCTACAACAGCCCCTGCTGGCATGCTAGAATTAAAAACAAAACACATCCACACACACGCGCACGCAAACATTCTACTACTTTTCATTGTATTATCATTATTTCTTGTTTAGATTCTCCCACACCCAATACCTCCCGCAAACTGCGCTTGTTTACGCATGTCGTCCATCTCAGGGGATTTGTGGGTGGGAAATACATCGATTATGTACATTTTATAATAGTAAAAACATAACTAAATAGGCAGACAGAAGATTGGTTTCTTGCTGATCTTGCTTTGTCTACTTGACCGCTACAGCGGCAAGTAGGCGGCTAAAGGACGATCAATCAATCCCCTAGTTGCCAGGGGCAACACAGTCACGATGTTAGCCTTCATATGTCCTTTAACCAACCAAAGCCACACAATAAAAGAAACTCAACCGTCCCGGATGTGCCTCCGCCGGGGTCGAGGGAGTTGAATTTTGAATTCAACGCTCTCAACCGAATCGCACACACGTACACGCGCGCACGCTCATAAAAAATACACGAAAGAAAAATATTGCCAAAGAATCGATGAAAACGTAAGCCTAACACACCGCCGTACGGTTGGTTAAAAATCTATCATAACCTTCTGCCAAACGCCTCGAAGTAAAAGCTACTCCTCTTCTAAACGCTAAAAAAATATACTGTAGTAAATAAAAAAAGTAACCTTCGTCGACAGGCACTCGCGGCTGCTCGATCGAAACGGATCGGAAACAAAAGAAGAACAAAAAACTCTTACCCACGTGGCATGGCGCAGGCGTGTGTGTGTGTGTGACTCTTTCGTCCTGGAGTCGCATATCGTGCCAGGGGCCTACGACATCAGCGTCAGGATCGTTTACAAAATGAAAAAATGTTTGTAAGACGATGGTAACCCGGCATGATCTCCTCCTCCACCACCGCCGCCGCCACCTCCTGATCCTGTCGCACTTTCTCGTCCAGCGCTAACTACACCAGCAGCGCCGGATTCGTCGTCTTCATCTCCTCCCGCCGCCACCTGATGATCTTGCCCACTGCCAGAACTGGAAGCCATTGGCACTTCAACGATCGTACCACCTGCGTCCTCCTCATCATCGTGCAGCACACCGACACTACCACCGTCTCCGATCACAACGGCATCCTCCACGTGAGCCTCTTCAACGTCGCCATCCGCGTGCAGGACACTCGTCCGTCGGACGACCCGGCGTCGGTGATTCGCACCAACCGTCAGAGGCAGTTCCGTCGTAACGAAACTGATGCCACTGCTTCCACCACGATGATGATGATGATGGTTCCGTGCGACTCCACGTGCCGTTGTGACGGTCACGATCGTGGAACCGTCGAACTGCTGCACGATTTCTTCCTCCTCCAGCTCCTCCACCACCGCCCCGAGCTCTTCCTCTACACCGTCTTCATCTTCTTCTTCCTCTTCCTCCACCACATGGTGCACGTGATGATGATGATGGTCATGATGGCTAGGATCACCAGATATCTCTTCCTCCTGCTGATGGTGCTCCTGCTGATGTTGCTGCTGCTGCTGCTGCTGATGCTGATGCAGATGATGGTGATGGTGGTGATCTTCGTCCACCTCCAGTGTATGCTGCAACACCTGCTGATGATGCGCATGGTGATGATGATGGTGGTGGTGATGAAGCAACAGCTCCTCGTCATCGTCCGTGGTGGCATCAATAATAACGCCATCGGTCATGTCACTGCCACCACCGACCACCACACCACCACTTCCATCGCCACCACCGACCATCAGTTCGGAGGCTGCCTGCCGGCGTACGGTCACCACCGAGCCGGCATCCATGACGATCTCTTCCACCTCGTCGTCGGCTTCCTCCACCACGTGGTCTACCACTTCGCCGCCATCACCGTGCAGCCCGTGTGCTGCTTCGTCTTCCTCCCCCGTGACCACCATCGTCGCCCCGCCACCACCGTGATGGTGATGATGGTCCACCACCTCGCCCGTTTCCTCCTCTATTTCGACGTCGACACCGCTGTCGATGATGCAATCGTAATCGACACCCTCCACTATCTCATAAACGTCGCCCCCGTTGTCGACGTCCGCATCGTTCTAAGTTAGGCGATTGGTGGTGTCCGTCCGACGTTCTTCTATCGTGTAGACGGTGTTGCCGACGCGGAACAGTTCCGTGTGAGGGCGTAGCGTCGGCTCGTGCGTTGCAATGATACCCGTCTCGATTGGTTCGCCGGTCCGGATCAGTGTAGCCTGCGAGTAAAGATCGAAAGGATCACGATCAGGTTCCCGATCCAAGCGTTTGGGGTGATCCTTCTTTCCACCGACACCTACCTGGTTGAGATTTCCAATTGCGAGCTGATGGCCGTCGAGTGTCTGAACCTGCGCGATCGAGAGCGATGTGGTACCGTCCGCATTTTCGTGCTGCGTTACAACGTGCTGCTGACCATTGGCGGCTGCCTGTTCGATCTGTTGTGCCTGGGCCTGGGAAACGGTGACAGATATCGTGCCGGTGGTGTCGATCGTCGTTTGCTGCTGTCCTTGCTGCACCTGCTGGGCTTGCTGTTGTACGACCTGTTGTTGCGTCTGTTGCTGTCCGACCTGATCGCCGCCCTGGACCGTGACGTTTCCTGCGTTTGCACCGTTGCTTCCGTTTGCCTGGTTCTGGTTAGCTTGTCCTACGGGTGCGTGAGAATTGAACAATCGTTTAACAATTTATATGCAAATATCTTCCCGGTGACAAGACTACGCAGTTCATCCGCCATTACTCGCCAGAGGGCGCTAGCAGAAGAGGTTGCTAAGCAACCGGCATTCGAACGCCCGGCTTCCGTACCTTTCTTGCTCTTCCGGATGCGTTCCTTCTTTACGCCGGGTTTCTTGAAGTGTCGCAGTTCCAAATGTCGGCGCAAGTTCCTCGATTGTCTGATCACGGCTTGGCAGATTGGGCACGTGGCCGGTTGTTCCGATTGGGATTTGCTCTTGATCTCTACAAAAAGCGCACCGCAAAGTTAAAACCCCCATCTAGAGCGTCCAGAGTACGCACAAAACTGGCACAAACTTACTGATAATGCCTTCCTTGGTGTCGATCGGTGTGCCATCCGGGTTGGTTTCCTTCTTGATGTCCTTGGCCACGGCGGCTCCCTCCTCGGCGTTGTTAACAATGATCGTTTGCAGTGTACCGTCGTCGTCCGTTTTCATTACCTTGGCCGCCTGAGTTCCACCAGCGCTGTTGGTCGCGGCACCGGCTTGTCCTTGGTTTGCGTTCTTCTTTGTGCGCTGCTTGCGCTTGCGCGTGGGCAGAAACTGGCTGATTACGTCCTTGGTTACCTCATCCGTCATCTGGTCCGGTGTGATCGTCTCAATAACCTGCGCCTGTACCGTCTGCGTGGGGCCGAGTGTCGTGATGAGTTCTTCCGTCTGCGTGCATGAAGAAGAAGGATTACACCATCATTAAGGATCAAACCTCCCACCTCACGCCTCCTACTCCCGTCGATGTCCCCACCAAACTCGATTGGAAGTGACAGTTTACTCACGCAAACATTGTTGCCGACGTCGATCACCGCCTTGACGTGGTTTTGCGGCACCAGCGTCGGGTGTAGCTGGATCGAGGTGGTGTACGTTGTGTTGTCGTCCTTGTGCGATACGGTCTGCGGGGCCAGTCCTTGGATGTTGAGGCAGTGTGCCGCCTGCAACAGCGATGGCAGCTGTGAATGGTCCACGCTCACCTCACCGCGGTACACAAACTCCAGCAGGGCCTCGAGATCATTCGCGTTGACACCGGCCAACATGACGACGGGATGCTTACACGGTGTGTTCTGTGTTTTGGCGGGCAAACCGGTCGGTCGGTCGGTCGGATGGTTGGATGAAAAATACGCGAGTGCCGGAAACGGGAAACAGCAACAGAGAGAGAGAGAGGGAGAGAAAGAGCGCGTAAAGATAAGTCAGTTATAGCGTCAAAACAGAGAGCCCCGGTTTTTGTGAAGGTATTTTGCGGCACACAAGAGATAATTTGCGTAGAACGGACACCCTCCTCTCTCCCTATCCCCGGTGGTCTTTCAACCCACGCATCCCTTTGCGTCTCGTCGTTCCACCACGCGGCGGAGTGGTCTCCTGACAGGTCGCCCGTCATCCGACACACATCAAAACATGGGCTGGCTTCCCTCGCGGTAGAGAGATGATCTCGGCACATGGGAATGGTGGCGAGCATCCGTGAGAGTTGCGGAGAATGCAATAAAACACCGGAGAGAGCGAGCGAGACGGGACGAAAACGGTTGAGTTGATGAGAGCAGCAGCAGCAGCAGCAGCAGCAGCAACATCAACTCCGAGTTGCGTTTTATGATATTGCCTTTATCGATTCTGCTTGACACACGCGCTGACATCGCGCGAATGACAACACGCAGCTCCGTTGTTGTGCTGCCAAGGTAATTTTCGAAACCGATTCATAATAGATCGAAGGCGTGTTGACGGTGCGCTGTTGTGCGAGTGTGTAGGTGGCGTGGAAAAAGGAAAATTTTCCTTCCCCAGTGACTGCGCAGACTCGCGGCGCAAACACTGCACGACGGACCACGCAAGCGAGGAAAAATAAGCAAGAAAAAAAAACAAAACAACCCCCCTCCCCCCAAACGCCAACTACGCGTTATTTGCGCGAGCCGTTGTCGTTGGTAACATTCCAGGGCATACTTTTCGGTGGAAAGAAATCCGAGACCGTTTGCGATGCTTTTAAAATGCACCAACTCAACACACACACACACACACGGACGCCCAGCCCACCTCTCGCGCCTTGTGGGTGGTGGGTGGTTTCACCGCCGTGTGTTTTTCATCCCTGAGTCGCGAGGCGCGAGAGGAAAAGTCGCGCTAGCAAATGGGGAACGGGTATAAAAAATCAAAACAGAGCACAAACGCTATTCGGCGCGCGTTCTTGGCTTCATCATTTATTGAGCGAGAGATAGCGCGCGCGCTGGGTACGATAATGGGCCTACAAACCGCCTCGCGCACATGGCAGCCTGGGAGGGATCATCTCCCTCAGAGAGCTCTCGGGTGGAGGGAAAAGAACTCGAGAAAAAAAAACAAGGGCGAGAGAAGGTTTCCTACCCCTGGCCAGGCCTGGGACACCCCCTCCCAAAGCCTCTTCTCGACCCGTCGTCACGCCGTGGTGCTCTAAATTTCTCAAGTGCGTACAGTGGCGCGATTTCTTTCTCATGCAACCTCCGCTGCTGTGTTGTTGATCCCCTGCAGCTGAGAAACCAGAGAGCTAGAGCTAGAGCGTTTCTTTTCCGCTGCAATTTCTCTGTTTTTCTGTGTTCCGGGTGTTTTGGGACTGCACGCGGCAACAACCACCCCACCAGCCATCAGGCTAATAACAAAACACGCGTTGGAGAGATTGCGTGCGTGTTTTTTTTCAGTCTTTTTGCTTGCTGTTCTCCTTTCAGGAAGACAGCAGGGCGAAAGCGCCCTGCCAATGACGACGAATTCCTTCGTAACACAGCGTCACCTTGCGGGGTGGTGTGTGAGAATATAAATAGCACCCCCATCAGCCACGTTTTCGAGCGCGCGCCCCTGTTTGTGGGGAAATTTAGGAGACCTCTCAAATGCATTTTCACCCCCTTCCAAAAACGACCCAAAAGCAGTTGAAAGTCGATTTTCATGTGTCTCCCCGACGCGCGGTCCACGACAATCGCCGTGGCGTCGTTTGATAAATAAGAATGCCACCCCCACCGCGATATTCCAGAGCAGGGATGGGGCGTCCCCATCATCTCCCACCCAACCACCCACCCATCTTAAGCTGGCAACACTGGCCAGCTCATATAAAGCAACCGGCATGCATATTGGGAGACTATGGGAGCGCGTCGCCTACTGCTGCTGCTACTGCTCCTGTTGGAAGCAGAAGAAGAAGAAGAAGAAGAAGCAGCAGCAGTTGTTGGCTGTTGCTAGCTCCGTCTCTCGTGAGAGAAAGAGAGCACGAGAGCCCACCGAGAGGCCGGAGCGGGAGACTATTTTCAGGCGCGCGCGCGCGCACGCGTTCACCGAGCCGGACCCCCACGGTCACATCTCTTTCTCTTTTTCTCGCTCTCTTTCACTCTCCGCTTGCGCCACGTTCGCTCGAACACCCATCATCGACTCAGCGTTTTGACAGCAGGAAAGAGCACGGTTTACGTGGAAGAGGCCAAGAGTTGAGTTGTGCTTCCATATTCGTGAGAATTGGGTGTAATATTCGAAAAACAACCTAATGTGGACAGTTTTCATTTTGTGCCCGAAAAAAATAATTAAACCATACACAGAGCACATAATACTCCGTACCGTACACGTCACAATGAAGTATTTTCTTTTCTACGTCTCTCCCATTAGCGAAGCGAACGACATACCACAGGCACCAACACACACAACAGCTCTTGCACTTTTCCGTATTCCTCTCTTGCTTTCTCACTCGCTCTTTCTCTCTCACCAACCAGGCTTCTTCTCGCACACACAAGACGCACGCTCGCGCGCGCACACACCATTTTCTTCTCTCGCTTTCTCTCTCTCTCTCTCATGGCGCGCGCACACACACGCTATATTTAACTCGCGAGATTTTCAAAACCTTCCCTCACCCATCTCTCACACTCAACAAAAAAAAACAGCTCCCTCAACGGCTGACCCCTCCACAATCACACCCTGGTCATCGCCCTTTCCGTCCGTTCCACCCTTCTCGTGTACCCTTCACGCCTTACCTTCAGCAAATCCAGCAGAAACGGACTCGCGGCACACAGGACGATTTTGTGGGCCGGAAAGCTGCGACCACCAGCGGCCAGCGTAACATCGACCAGGTCCCCATGGCACCGGAGCAGCTGGACGGCGGATACCAGCGAGGTACCGTAATCGCCCCAGGTCAGGCTGTACAGGGAGTTGATAGGAAGCGACATGGCTCTAGGGCTATTTAGTGTGTATAAGCGCGCTGTTTGTGCTGTCACTCTATTACCACCCGCGCAGCTCCTCCTGCTTGGGCACCTTCTGGTCCAACCTTCTCTTCACTGGGGGCGAGCGTTTCTTCTCACCGCTCACCGACGTTTTGCTTTCTCACTCTCACTCACTCTTCAATTAGGGGCGCAGAAGGGCCACTCTCAAACAATCGCAGCGCGCCCGTTCGCTTTTCTTTTCCTTCTTTTGTTGCTTTGGCTTCTTTTCGACACTCCACCACACACACACAAAACCCACTCTGGGGGTCGCTGGTTCACCTCCCCGTTTGTCTGCACTCAAAAAGCTAACCGAGAACTAAGGGATGGCCTCCTCCCTCGAGGGTGCTATTCGCTCAGCTCCCTATCACTACTATCTCCGCGCGCTAGCAGGAAAATCTTCCCCGTGCACCGTCTGACCACTGACCGACTCGGCGATTTTTGCTCACTCACTATTTTCCGGGCGATCTCGCTTCTCACACGATCGCTCACACGCGCGCGCCACCGAAAACAATATTTCTCCGTACGCGAGCACGAAAGCACACGCACTACACAACTGCGCGGGTTTTAGCTGGGGCCAAATGGACACCGTCGTCGTCGACGTCTGCACGGTGCGGTGTTACTGCCCTTGTTTTATTTATTTTTTTCTTTTCCTTTTTCGCTTGACTTTTTCTGCCCTATTCCATCCACACCGAACGGGCGACCTAACCGCGTATAATACACGCGCGGCGTATATGCACACAGCGCACACACGCGCGCGAAAGGGGCCCTTTTGCGTGCTGGCTTGCACGCAGTACACTTCTCCTCCTACGCCTCCTCCTTCTTCTAGGGCCTATATACGGGTTGGGGAGTCGTGCGGTCCTTCCTTTCGCTGCTGCCGCTTCTTGGGTATCAGTAGGGTGGAAAGGAGCACCACACCGAGGAACAGAAAAACCAGAACGCGCGCGTGTACGCACGCACACACTTTCACGGGCGCGCTCGCGCGCGCGCTATATCTCTCGCTTTCTCGCTCACTCTCACTCACCGTTCGGTGCACACACGCACGCACGCACGCACGCACGTACGTACGCTGGACACGACACAAGGGGGTGGAAAAAGGGAACCCTAGGCGCGCGTGTGATGGCTTTTCGTTCTCTGCTCACGCGCGAACGTTATGTTTCGCTACAACGGAATCGTCGCGTTTCCGCGCTCTCCTGCTAACCTCTGCTTCAACCTAGCCGCGGCTCTCCGCGTCAATCACCGCACGGGACCCGCGCTTGGGAGAAGGAAGCACCAGGCCAACAAAAAGGGCACACACAACCAACAAACTCTGCCAACTCTGCACCGGGCGAGACCCGCGAGACGACCAAAAGGCTCGGAAAGCGACCTGCTCGCGCTACGCTCACTTACAATATGGCCGCGGTCGAGTTCTCGCTCCTCGCTCACGGTCGCTCTTCGCTGGCACGGGCCGCTCGCACGCACACACACGCTCGCGCGCACACCGGTTCCGGTCGCTCCACGCAGGCGGGGTACCGAAAAATGGTCGCGCAATCCTGCCACAGCCACCTACACACACACACACACATAGCCTCGCACGTCTCGCTCACGCTCTGTCATCGTGCTCGCTCTCTCACTCTCTCTCTCCCGTTTGCATGCTCTCGCTCTGACGTGGTGCTCGCGCGCGCGTGTTCGCTCTCACTCTAGCTCTCGCGCGTCGAACGTTGACTTGCGCGTCGCGCACAAATGCTACATTTTCCTCGGATGGTTCCGATTGCTGGCCGCCCGTTTTCCCGGTGGCCAACCGATGGAAAGCGGAACATTGCATCGTCGCCAGCAGTAGGCCGTTGCCTAGGAAAAGCGCCCGGCCTCGGCAGGGACGCAGCGTCGCGACGCGCAGGGACACACGGGCGACGACGCGCGTTGACAAATGGCGGACTTATCGGAGGAAGAAGCATCGGAAAATGCAACAACAGCAGCATCATCATATGCAACGGAAAATCGATGCTGCTCGATGAAAATCGTCCCACATTGCCACAATTGCAATGTGCATTTGTCTCAAAACGCGAGCCATCTCTTTGTTTTCGTTGAGCTCGCGCGTATCTTTTGTTTTTCCTTTCGTGCTCTGTTTGTTTTTACAGCACATTCTGCGCCCGTTTTGTCCTCTCGCCATGCAGCCGGGAGCTGCTCTTTTTGCGGAAGCGGTAGGGCTCGCGCAAAAACACAACTCCCGGATTTTTCTCCCTGCTGCTCTGGCCGGCAAGCACCGGCGTGTCTCCGGTGGTGCCGCTCGATTTTTAGCTCTCGAGCTCGACCGCATGCGGCCGCCCTTTACTCTAGCGACTCTTTCTTCTCTCGATAATATTTACACTTAGCGTGGCTGCCCGCTTGGTTCCCGCCCGTGTTCCCGTGTACTCAGAACGTACGGTCACGGCCGGGTGCCGGTTTGCTCAGCACACACTTTCAGTCCGTGAAAATCCAATTGTGTCCGCTTATCCGACCGCAAGTGGTTTCCCTTCACAACCGATCCGCTTGAGCAACGCGGAACGGAGCAGGAATTTGCGTGATGTTGAAGCGCCCACTCCTAACCACAACAAAAAGTGCATCTCTATTTTTCAACCCCCACCGCTTCAAGGACGATGAAAATTCATTCATTTCCCGTTCCTTTCGGATGCTAGCCGGAAGAGGACGTGGACGTGGTTTCCATCACTCCCCCGAGCGCTCGAGATGAAGGGAAACGAAATGGAACAGTGCCCTACCTTAGTTTGTCTCTAGGTGCATGCATCGAACCGATGCTGTGATTAATGACACTGTTGTTAATGCAACCACGTGCGTATTGCAACAGTTAACCTCTATTTTCTTTGTCACCCTAAGGGCAGAGCACGCCGTGCTAACATGCCCAGGGAGCTAATCGATCTCCCGTTCGGATGCAATATCCTGCAGATCCTGCTCCACTTCAGGCACTGGATCATTCTCATTACATGTTCCACCCATCGAGATCCTTCCGGACATAGTCACCAATCCACATCAACATCTCTGCCACTCAAAGCATCTACCATTAACCATACTCTTTATTTTATTAGCCATAACTGTAACACAGTGCGGTTGCGGTTCGTTGAAATATCATCAGGGTTTTCTCGAGACGAAAAGGATCGATCGAATTAAACACACATAAACACACGGACATGGTAGACAAATCGTAGGAGTACGTTAAAACTTAAAAACGACAAAAAAAGAACCGAAGAGCTGTGTGGAATAGCAGGCGGCTTCCGTTTACAATGTTACGGTGCCGCTCGGACTACCCCCACGGTTGGTGGGAACTGTAAAATGGAGTCATGATTCAAAATTGCAAAGCCGCGAACCGTGGCGAAGCCAATAGCAACAACATTGACAGCATCTGCAGCAACAGCAACTCCTAATATACGCCTCAACTGTTCCGTTGAGCACAACGCCGGCGTCGCTTATTTGTGGTTTGTGATGTTGAAGTTTTGCGTGAAATCGTACTCAATCGTTGGTATGACGGTTTGCACGAACTTCAGGAATATTATGAGGTACATGTGGACACCCAGCTCGCCGCCGCCTTCCTCCACGGTTTGGATTATTTTCTTCATAATATCGGCATGCCTACGGAGACAGCAAGAGAGAGCATTTTATCGCGTGTTCGAACAACCGCCAACAGGTCGATGTTGCACTTACTTGCAGGGATGCACCGATGCCATGTTCGGTCCCGGTAGATGAGGATGCGTTTCCATGGTTACCGTTTTCTTTGCGTGATCCTGGCTAACGTCGTCATACATCTGCTCCACGCTCAGCAGCTTTCGGTTTTCGTCGTACCCGATCACCCAAAGCCGCGGCGTTTGGTAATACTTGTCGTACGTAATGTGCAGATCATACGTCCTCGTGCGAACGACGGAATCACCTTCCGGCTCCGACAAGCTGCGCGCGGGCTTCTCATTCGGGGCTGGGAGTAGAGCGTTCGACTGGAAAGGAGCAACATTATTCATAAATTCGACTTATTTCTTTGAGCGTGGAAGCAGAATTGAGCCACTGCGTACCGGATCAACGGTATCCAACAAACCGCTCTCCTCAAATTCGTCCATATCGATAGCGGCACCGTCTTCATCGTCCTCTGCGGCGGGGTCATCATCGGAGCCACCGTCGAGGTTCCGCGGATCATCCATGTCGGCAGCCGGTTCGTCCTCGATGCGCGAACTGTCCAGCTTCATTTCACACACCTTATCCTCCAGCCCGGTGTTTCCAGCATCGTCCGGATTGTAGTGATGCGTTTCCACCCACCCTCCATCGGGGTCGTTCTCTTCGACGAGGTTCTCTTCTCCGACGAATTCGATCTGTTTGCATCGACGTCGGCACGGAACGTTGCGTGTGATGAGAAACTGTTTTTCTGCGCAACGACGGAAAATAAAATTTCGCATGATAAGAATTTCGTTTACAAAATACAACAATCCAAAGTGCGGATGCGTACCTTTTGGGAGGTATGGTTTGATTTTGCTTTCATCCCCGACCGCCCAAGACCACGTCGGACAATGGTGGGTCAGGTGTTCACCGGCGGCAACGAATTCTTCCGGTGTCAGCACTCCTGTCTCTCGAAATTTTGACTCCTGTAGGACAAAAAAAGAAGAAGGAAACACAGTCAAGATGTTTTTCGTTCGGTGCAGCTACACAAACAAACCTTCAGGACGGGAGTTAGGTATTCGGCAACCCCGAGTGCTGTGCCTTTCACGGAATTGAGAACACTCTGCATTACTACGGCGTAGCTAATCGATCAATGGGGTCACAAAGACGAAACGTATACGGCGTCTTCAAGGTACCAGGGTGAATGAGCACCCCCCTCGAGCAGCCACGCACTATCGGTTCAAGTTCCGAAGCCCAAACAAAGGGATGCTTTGTGGTATGGTGATTACGACTGTGGGGTACGACACGACACTGGGGTGTAAGAAACCTTTCTAATCATCCACGAGGATAGAGCCACCGTTAAAACTTCTTCTAGGACCGTGCTTGTCCTGTAACTCCTGCTATAACCTATTGTTTCGTGTAGTTCTTCTCGCACAGCCAGGAAAACGTCAAGCCCGAAGGAGTAACGTCAAAACAGGCTGATTTTGATGTGACGTTTCTTTGAATAAATATAATTTTTTAAACTAACGAATCCAGCTAGTGTGATATTTGATTTGCATCGATATCTAATGCCGAATATAACCTGTTTATTCTCTTTCTAAAACGTGGATATGGTCTTTAATGTACCGATTTTATTTATTGAATAAAATACTACTCCTACTAAAACACGCTTTTCTGCATCTAAACTAATGACACGATAATCTACACTGTTCGCGATTACTTGGCTACACGTACAGATTGATTTAGAGAATTGTGAGCAAATAAACACATTATTTCAACACGCACAATTTGTATGTCATAAAAATAAGCACATCCTCTTACAAGCATTATTAAGAATTGCGTACAGCAACTATAACCGTGAATTTGTTTGAATTTATGAGTGGTATTGCTTAGCCACGTTCCAAAGGAGACACTCGAGGAACATCAGGCCCGTCTTATCGTCAGTCACGGCGTGCTTCGTGGGGTTTGCTCCCATCGCGTGCTGACTGGAACCGCCGTTCATCGGAAGTAGTTTGTGGGAGTCCGTGAGTGGGCGCTTATAACTCACACCACTTGCTCCGATGCTTCCAATCCAGTTGAAATGCACCTGCAACAGGTTGGGCTCCAATGTGGCCTCGTCCAGGCATCGATGGAAGTATTTCTTCACGCAAAACCGCTCCATTTGGCTGGAAGAGAAGATAAGAGCATTGAAACATCGATGATACAATGCTGCGGATGGCATCGTTCACGTAGGAACCCAACATGGAACGTCTCTTACGCGTCGTAACACAGCAATGCTTCATTGTTGCGAACTATCGTAAGCAACCGGTTGACGGCATCGAACACTCGTCTCAACAGCTCGTCAAAACGGTGCCAGAGTCCCATCAGTGCCGCCACCGTCCGGTATGTCGATCGAAGCGTGCGCTCTGTCGTTTCTTTAGCCAGCCGCATAAACTCGATGTGCGCCAGCAGGAGCTTCGGGGAGTGAACGTACTCTTCCTGGCATTCGCGAACCTGTATACGCTCCAGTCGCCAATGGGCCGATACTTGACGTGTCATGTGGTCCCTACTTCGCGGTGGCTGTAACTGCACAGCCACAACGACACTGCGAAGTGTCCGATGGCGCAGAAGCAGCTGATGCTTATCACTCTCCTCGGTGTAATCCAACAACCATCGCGTTCCGGAATCACAGAAAAGCTTATTGCCAATCAGGTGCAAAATCTGGGGAATTTCCGGCAACGGTGCACCTGTTGGTGGGCTGGTATCCACAAACGTTTGCTCCACAAGGCAGCTAAACAAGAGAAAGAATACATTTCACGTGCCACCCTTGAAAAGGTGCAATCGAACCGCAGCCGCTTACCTTCGCATGTTTTCCGCCAAAAATACAACACTGGGCGTTTCCGGGTACTGACCCTCGATGGGAGATCTACTCCGCCGGGTGGTGGAAGAGATGTCTAGTTTGGAAAATTCGTCGTGCATAAGCAGAAACGTTTCATCCAGCTTGCCCCGCATCAATTGCCAGTTGAGCTCTTCAATATGTACTTCCAGAGACATCTGCGGACGCACGTTTTGCTGATCCGATTGCGTCCCCACGACCGGGATGCGCTTCAAAAGGGCCTCAAAACGTTTGCTCCATTTGTCCCAGACAAGGTCGCCATACTCCTGGTCCCTTTTGAGTTGCCTCCTCGGTCGACAAAGGCATTCTTCCTGCATGCCACAACAGGGATGTTGCACGATCGGATGCTGCTGGCGGATCTCGTTCATGATTTCGCTAGCGATGGTCGATTCGAGTACCTCGCCAGGGTCTACCGGGGGAATTCCGATGCGCTTAAGAATCTCGCATAAGTTTTTCCCACCACTGTTGGCACGGGGAGCCTTCGGCGGCGTGACCGATCGCGAGTCTTCATCGCTCAGAGATATACACTCCGTAACAAAATCACCATCGTCGGGCACGTTATCATCCTTTTCGTCATTCCACGAGTCGAGATTATCGATGGTCAAGTTGGCAAAGTCCCTATAGTACGACAGATCTGTTAGCTTATTAGTTGAAGGGCGTTGTACCACATGCTGGGGCGCACGTGTCTCGGCTTCACTGGTGGCCGGTTCAACCGTCGAACAGCCATTCTGGCTTGAGATTTCCTCATTCGAGATACACGGCAGATTTGACTCATCGTCGAGCAAATCTTCATCCTCTATCGCAAACACTGACGGGTCGTGAATGATCGTCTGTGAAAGGCGAACGTTTTCAGAAAGCGTTTGCTGCTCTTCCTTAATTACCACCTCTTCGATTTCCGGTGCCGGATGCCTGTTGCTGGTCGGTAAACAACCACCAGTTGCTGCACGTTCAACAGCTGGTGGTGTCGTACAAGCGGCCGAAGTACGTGGTCGTTTTTTCGCCGGTCCTTGTGGAGTATGTTGAATCTGGTCGGATGATTGCACTCGTGTCGTCATTTGTAATGGATCTTCTTCGATCAGGCGACTGACGACGGGTGAGCAGAGGACTTGCTGATGCAGGCGCTTAGTGGTAGTGGCTGGAACCAGCATGGAGGTGCCGTTTTTCGTTCTCTCCAACTGCTCCACATCGACGAACTTCATTGTAAGATGTCGTGACTTCGTTAGCGATAAGGGATCGACCGGCTGATGCGATTCCGCTTCTTCCTCTGCGTCGAAAAACTCGTCTTCACTGGGAATTTCGGCGACACCGGTTGCAAAAGCCATCGGTTGCAAACCCGTCGTAGCGTTCAACGTCTTAGATGGTTCGTATTGCTGGCCATCAACCCGACAGATAACGGAAACGGAATTGTTCTGTTCATGCAATGGTACAGGTGGCAACAATTCTGTGACTTCATGCATACTCTCCATTCCGACAATGCTACCAATGTGAGGTAGTAGCTCGGCTTGTATCGTCGTGTTAGGCATCGAAATGTCACTGAGCTCTTGGGTTTGAAACGTGCGCCTAACTTCGTTTGCATTGACGGTTTGCCTTTCAACCATTCTCGAGCGGATTTCATCGGCATCCAGATGAGACGGTTTCGCAAACTCTGCATGACTGTCGATCGACAGTTCCTGTAGTAAGTTGCAAGGCTCATTTCTACCGCGGATGGACAATACGGGAGCACTGCGTAGAACACAATCTTCGGTTGCTTCCCGGGGTAGCACCGATAGTGCGAACGAACGTTCCTCTTCCTTCAGCAGTGGCATGTCATCATCTACATCCATGTCCTGTGGAACCAAAATGGTCTGACGCGGTCGCCTAAACTGTTGTTCAACTGGTTGCTCTATTGAATTTTGTTTCGTTGAACATTTATCATCAACAGTGGCTTCACTGCGGTCAATTTGTTGTTGAGCTTTGGAACCATGATATGGTGGTGTTTCTTCGATTAAAATGGGATTATAGATTGTTCGACGATTGGTGATTCT
This sequence comes from Anopheles nili, assembly GCF_943737925.1. NCBI lineage: Eukaryota > Metazoa > Arthropoda > Insecta > Diptera > Culicidae > Anopheles > Anopheles nili. The sequence continues at coordinate 74,421,067 of NC_071291.1, read as the reverse complement.
TCCTTGCACTTTAGAGGGCGTAGTATCGATTTCCTTGCAACCAAGAGTCATGTCCATACAAGCCGCTTGTTGAATCGTCTGCCGGCTTTTATCGGGTGAACCGGGGCGATGTTGGGCGTTATTCACCGCCGTTGGCGCGTCCACCGTTTCTTCTGTACTGTAGATCGCTCTTCGCAGCTGAGGTTGGTGTTTCGTGACTGAGGGAGGATGTTCTGCCTGACACACAATTGGCGATTCCAAAGCAACGCTATCTCTGGAGAACGTAGACAGCCTAATTTTTGGATTATGCTCCACTCTAACGTTCTCTGGAATGATCGTTTCCTCCATGTAGTCATTGCTTATTCGCTGCGAGTACCTTGTGGGACGTCTGATACCTGGTTGCTTTACAGAGACACTTTTCTTTTGTCCAAGTTTTACACAACTCCGCATAGGTAGAGTTTCTTCCATCATGCCATGTGGATCGTAAATCGTTTGTCGATGATTCGATCTTCTCTCTGGGCTAGAATCGCTTTTTATCATGTTTCTTACTTCGACGATGGTGCCTCTCTTGCAAACAGTAGGTTGTTGCTGTTCTTTTGGAACCACTTCATCATCCGCCAGAAGTTCAATTCCTTCTAAATCAGCGATCGGGACCTGCTGAACGATAGTTTGTAGATTCGATTTTCTCAACGCATAACACTCTGTTGGTGCTTTGAGATCCGTTTCTCGTGAGCTGTCCGTGTCTGGCAGCGTCGTTTCCATTTCCTGGGGATGATGAATAGATTGGCGTACTCGCTGCATACGTTGGGATAGATTGTAACTTGATGTTGTAGAAATTTGATTCACCCCTTCGATACCAGGCGAATCATGCATCGTGAAATTCGCATCATTAGACACTTCATGTAAGGACTTCTGTCTGGAAAGTCCAATCGCCTTCTTGCTGGCATTAATGGACGGCATATCGCTTGGAATATAATTTGATTCGTCCATTTCCTCCACGTGGTACGAGGATGGCCTGCCTTTGGGAGCCAAATCGACACGACTACGCTTCATATTGTCAAGTTTCGTCACGTTCTCCACGCTGTTACTTTTTCTTGAATTTCGATCCATTAGAGCATTCTCGTGGCCATTCATCAGCACACTAGGAAAAACTAAAGTATGTGAAGTACCACTTTCTTTTGCAACGTCATTAGACACCATCGCTTGTCTTTGCACATGCTGGTTAGCCTGCGTCTCGCAATCCTCTCGTAGATCCTCCATACAAGTAGCATCCATTTCCACTCGTTCGTAGATAGAAGCCCTGGATTTGTACTGATCTTGCGAATGTTTGTTCAAATTTTTAAACTTTTCCACATTTTTGATAGCCAAATCCATTCGACCATCAGAATCCAGTTGCGGTCCTACTTCCTGTGCATTCAATTTATGTTGCATGTCAAGTTTCGTAACGTCCATATCTTCACGATTGTAAATGGAGTGTCTAGTACTACCACGACCGCCAACATTCTTCGTGGTTTCATTCATGACTTCCAAGTGGTGTGGATTAATTTTTGGAATTCGCGATTGCTGCCATACTTTCTCATTGCTCGGAGCGGCTGTTTTCTGGAGCTCTTCGTCGGTTGTTACAAGACGCTGCTGAAGATATGTTGGATCCCGTTCTACTCTCTTCTGATTATGTTTAATTACCTCATTCCCCAGGCTGTCACGCTTTTCAGTGATAGTTTCATCCATCATTGCTGTGGCATAAGTCGAGTACCTAGAGGGATTTTCATCAACTGTTTGTCTAACCAGATTGGATTTTTCGCACTGTTTGCTCATTAATGTGATTTCCATTTCATCTGCATTATAGACACTTTTGTGGAGTCCGTGGCTTCTAGCAGAAGCGATCTCATTTTGCCTCACCTTACCAGGCAGTTCGAAAGGCCTTCCATCTTCTTCCATAAGTTGAATAACGTGTTCAGTCAAGCGTGATGTAGGATGCTTAGAGCTTACTTCGCTTGTACTAGCTACTTCCTCCGAGAGGATCATATTTTTTGTTTGCATTACGGTTTGCCGCCTTGGCATCGTAGGACGATGATTATTATCTTCCATGTGGGTAGATTCGTCGCATGGTTCAAGCTGGAAAGTGGTAGGGCGAGCAATATTCATGTCAATCTGGCCACCTCCCCCAACAGCGTGCACCGACAGTTTGTCCGCATTTTGTGCATAAACTATGCAAGAAAGACCGGATTTTTGTTCCGGTGTAACACACACGTCCATCATCATACTCTCATTGCAAATGATCGTCTTTCGATCAGGAACGACTGGTACTGCATTTTCATGAACCTTGTCCCTTGGATAGTGTGTTTTCCGGAAATTGTTTAATGCTGTCTGAGGCGATTGTACCTGGTCATTATTCATTTCGTCCATCGAGATTACACCTAGCACCGTTTCTCGCTTGATATGCTGTAGATTTTTACCTTTCGCACCCGTGGCATTCTGTTGCGGTGCCATCGTTTCATCTAGCATTGGCTCATGGTTGTAGACACTTTGACGGGATTTTTTGTCCTGCATTGTTTCCCGCACGCTCAACGACGAAGCGACAGATGTAGCAGCTGTTACTGGTTGTTCATCGTGTGTTAGGTCCATCTGTTCGTTACACACCATCGTTGCACGCTGCACTCTTTGCAGATCAGGATTATTTTGCACTTCTTCCGAATCGATAACTGTCGAACGATGTTGTTTACGTGGACCCATGGACTGTTCCATGCCGATAGTCGTTGTCGCATGCATCGTAACATGCGTTGCAGTGCTCAGTGACTGTTTGCGTTCGAGATTAGATGTTTCCATGGCAACAATGGATTTTTTGCTACCATCATCATTTAAAGCGATTTCGTTCCTAGTATTACGAAGACGCATTTCATCCACAAGAGACTTTTCATACGTTAATGCAGTTCTGGCAGTATGTTTTGTCGAACGTATGCGATTGATTTCATCGTTCACGTGGCTTTTCATTGTTTCCTTATTATCCGGAATCGCATCAAACATTGCCATTGGCATTGTGGGGCGCAAAATTCTCGGCTTGGTGGCGGATGGTACTTCGGGTGAATTCTCGCCTAACTTTAAGCTTAACGAAGAGAATCCAAAATCAATTGCCAGTTTATCCCCTCTCGCGGAAGTAACATCAGACTGGATAATTTGTTTCAATGGTACAGATGCCGACATGCGAGTTGCATCGGACGGTGATTGCTCCATATTGTTCAGAATAGAAAGATTCTCAAACGACATGTTTCGACGTGGCACATGTTCTTCTAATGGTGATGATATGTCGATCGGTTTGGTTTCTTCCAGCTTGTTAGTAGTTAGCGATGTTGCCCGACCGTGCATAACAACAGATGGTGTGTGCAGAGTATTCTTCGATTCAATAAACTCACTGTGGTTGGAGGGTAAAAACGAAGGCCTAGCACGGGCAAGTGCGTTAGTTGGCACCGTCGTGGTCGATTCGTCTAGGTCCATGTTCGTCGCCTTATAAATGGATGCATTTGATCGCGATTCCAGAACCTTTGTCATCGCGGCCGTCAGAGCGATTGTAGTGTCCACATCTGAACTTTCATTTGCTTTATCAGTCACGTTCAGATGTGTATTCCAATGCGGATGGGAGTTAAATGTTTCTGTTGAATCTTCGATGGATCTTCGAAGCAGATTATTAGTTTGGTTGCTCCTTACGGTCGCACTATCGAGCCAGGAAGCTTCAATTTGATTATTCACGACAACGTTTTGGGCAGGATCTGTCGAGGATATAGTAGCTAAATATTTGGGATCGGCTACCTGTCCGTTACGAAGTGTTGCCGGGATGTCATTAATTTCAACAAACATTGCCTGTTTCGGAAAATTATAAATCATTTTCCGGGGCGATTTTGTAGGAGATGGTTGCACATTCAATTTCATAGGGCTTACGTCCATAGGAAGAACTTCGCTCTCCTCCCCTGATACGATACTCTTCTTCAGCATGGCATTTTGACTCGAGTGCAGAAAATTAGAGGGAACTGAGAGATTCCTCAACCTTTCGGTAGTATTGAGACTTTGGGATAAAGCCGCCGAGGTATCGTTTCGAATACCTCGCTTTTCTTCGTCCGAAATCGTTATCGAGAGATCCCAGCTGTTGTTGGTACTGTTGTTTGAGTTACGACGCAGCGATTCATCCACGGACGCTGTCGATTTATTTTGAACACGATTTTCTTTATTCTGTTCATCCGTCGTACTTGGACAGCTACTGTGTTCTAAGGTAGCATCTTCTAGCCCATTCGATGGCGTACCATCCGTGGAGACTTCGTACGAGTTGCCCCATATAGTGTCCACATCTTCACCGACCAAAAATTCCCTTCAATAAAAGGCACACAATTAACACTAAATTCTACTCTTACTGCACAATTAACTTACTTAACGGACTTTTTACGATTAAATTCAATTTTTCTGCTGCTTTTGAGCGCACTCGAGAACGTTTCGACTGGACAAACAGGATCGTCGGTGGGTGGGTAACAATTCTGTTTCTTTAATATCTAAAAGCGAACACAGTAAATAAGGTTAAGCTGGCATAGGAGCGTAATTTGATAAACGGGCCTTACAGATGATCGTTTCCCTTTTGAACTCATCGTTTGTTTGTTTGTTTTGTAAAAGCATCAGAAGCAGTATTCGATCAAATAAAGACGCCACCGACCAACGCGATACATAACCAAAACTAGTCGGAGCTACGCTCAAAATATTATGTAATTTTGTTAAATAATAGCACCACACAATGTTAATAATAGTTTTCACAACTTTTAAACACAACACTGACCGCTACGAGCAAATTTACACAAAATATCCTTAAATAACACAAGCGACGGGTTTAGAAAAATTCGTTGATACTCTGACAGTTACGGCGGATGCTTTGAATTTGACTAGCCGTTTGAAATGGTTGCATATCAATGACAACGCCACGATATGATGTACTTTTAAGCAACAAATAATTATAATTCCAATTAAACTACGAATTGTTGGATAGTAATATGCTTTAGAAGACTCATTTAGCTTTTTATTTGGTATGAAAATTGTCATATTCTAATGAAATTACATTAAAAATAGGGAAAAAACAAACCTCCCAAAACCGCTGCTGAACCGGTTGAGATCATTCTAGCTGGCTGCACTGGCTTACTTTGACAATTACGTAAGAAAAACTGTCAAAACAAGATCGCATGTTGTTCAGACCGACGACTCGAGCAGATTTTTCATTTTCCTTGTGGTTCTGCCTCAATATCTTAACTAAACAACAATGTTCGCGGTAAGGACCACATTCCAGCTTGGACGCCTCGGCTCATTCAGTCGACAAATCGCCACGAATGCTGCGAGAAACGCGGAAGCTGTTGCAGCCACGATGGGTGCCGAAAAGATGACGATGCCGGTTCCTGAAGGTACGGAAAAGCCGGCCGATCCGAAGCTCGTATCCATCGTGGACAGCATCGCTAGGTTGAACCTGCTGGAAGTATCCGAGCTGAGCACGCTGCTGAAGCGAAAGCTCAACCTTCCCGATACCGCCATGATGCCGGCTGGATTCGGTGCATTTGCTGGTGGTGCCGCTGCTCCGGCAGCAGTTGCCGACGAGGAGGAAGCTGCTCCTAAGGTGGTGAAAACCACGTTCAAAGTGAAACTGGTCAAGTACGACGAAAAGCAGAAGGTTGCGCTCATCAAGGAAGTGAAGAACTTGCTGGAGGGCATGAACTTGGTACAAGCCAAGAAGTTCGTAGAAAGCACACCCACCATCGTGAAGGATGATGTTCCCAAAGAGGAGGCAGAAAAGCTGAAGGAAGCCTTTACCAAAGTGGGAGCTGTAGTTGAGATAGAGTAATCATCTTGGGGCGATACTGCTTGTATTTACTATTTAAGATTTAGTTGAACTAGGATAAAGTACCAGGTCTACAAACATGAAACTGCTGTTTTTTCTCCATTCAATACGAAATCAAACATACGTTTCTTTTCCGTTTAATTACTGTTATAATTTATTTCTCCGAAATGCATTCTTGGTCCGCTCTACAGGCAGTTGGCCATCAGTGGAGCCAGGTTATCGAATTCAATCTTTTCGGTAATGTGCTTCGTTTTGATGTTGTCCTCTTGGGTGGCGATGGTGACGAGTCCTCCTTCCTCTTTCCAGCCGTACCGCTTGAGCCACGAGCGCAACACGTTCTCCTCAACGTTGCCCAGCAACCGCATCAGGTAGCCCTTTTCGATCGTCTGGAAAGTGATGCCCACTACGTGACACACAAACTTGCGGATGGAATCGTAGAAGCCGTTGATCTTTTGGAAGTTTTCCGGGTGCTTCGTGACGCGCGACCAGAACAGAGCGAAATCGCACTTTTCTAGAATATCGGCGAGATAGATGATATCCTTCACCGTTTCATCGTTCATCTGGGCGGGCAGAAGCAAACACTTGCACAAAACAAAATCGGTGTGCGGGAAGTTAGTGAGGGCTTTCAGCAAAATGATGTACGTCACGTTCAGATTCAATAGGTGAGGATTGAACTGGTACAGCTTCAGACATGCAAGGTTCGCCTCCAAATCATTCTGATTTTCCCGAGCCTGCTCCTCAACATATCCCTCGATTACTTTCAGATGCTCCGGATTGTATCTGCATAAGACAAACAGGCAACGTAAACAATGATGGCACATCAGCAACACCGACGCCGCTTGAAAGCGGGGCAGAATTTGAGGGACCATTTGTCGATGGAAGACGCTTACCTTTCGATGCTTTTCAGCATTTCCTGGATTGGCATCACCTTGCCATCTTCCATTTTCACGTAATGCTCCATTTCTGTTGGGAAATTGTTAATTTATTTCCGAAGAAAACGAACGCAACGCAACCAACAGCGTGTAGGAAAACGTCAAGAAAGATCTGCCTCATTCAGTGACATTTATTTGACATTCATGACGTTCGGTTATAGGCTTAGATGTACATAGGATACGTAAATAATTGTATAGATAGTAATTTTCTGTACGGATTTTTATTTTAAATAAATAAAAAATGTTTATGATAATTTTTTTAACATAAAATTTGAAAACAAACAATAATTGAGCACGTGGCTCAGTTTTGGCAAATAGTAGAAAGCTCGCAATCAGCGCCATCTATACGTGAAGCGATTTTCATTGGTATAGCTTTTAACTCGTCCTGTTTTGTGTCGTCCTTGAAAGTAATTCGTCCTTGCAAAATGTAAAGACCTAATAAAAAGTTAAGGATCAAATAACATGAGAATATGTACATTCGTACGTAGTCCATAACAAACCATAAATGCTGGATCATTTTCATTGGTTTTTTTTAACTGCTCATGGGCTTGCAAATGTAGCTCAAACGTAACGGTTTCCCAAACTTTTCACAAGGACTACGTTGGGCGAATCTTGCCAATCGCATTGCTCGAGTGAACTCGGGCTTCCGGAGCTTGTTCTCTTGACCCAGCGGCCCTTTCGTAGGCGTAGTGTAAATGCAAATAATGTTGATCAACGGTGTCCTGTTCGAGGGATGGTATGCAAATCGCCCGGATAATAACAACCGAACTGTGAAACTCGATTAGCAGGATAAAGACAATAAACAAATTCGGATGAAGAATGCACATGTTTCCTCCCTCTGGGGGCGAATGTTAAAACGACATGGTCACAGAATCCGAATTCTACACACAGCAAGTATCGTTATCTTGCGGTAGGCAGGGCGTGTTAATCTTTCAGATAAACGGTAAGACGAGAGGCCACCGATGGCGATGGCCATAATAAGCTTTCTATCAGCTCGGTGGTTTGATTGATGATGGATGTGTTTGGTTGACTTCTTACCGAAATGCCAGATTGATAATGATAAGTGATCCGGGGGCTGAGCTAATTTGCATTTATCGAGCTTGTTTGCCGCCGAGTGGTTGGTGGGGCGGATGGTGGTCGATTTGAATAATTAATCGTCACATTAACAAAACAAGATAAGGTACGTTCGTCCTGAAAGGCGCGTCTGAACGCTTACACAAACATCTTCTCACGTATTCACGCGAATACGACGCCGTTTGTTTTGTATGCCACACGTTTTAGGACAATAGAGACTGTAATCCAGGTGTAATACAAACAATTGAAGACATGTTTGAGATTTGTTGCTTTGTCCACGGAAAATGTGTACGGAAAATTTCGCAATATTCGGCTTTGCAGATGCGAAACGTTCGCTGCAATTACAATTTACGCTGTGATGAAGTCCTGAAGCCCAGCGTAACGCATCATGAGAAAAAAAAAGATTATAAAGGAAAAGTTTATGGAAGGCGTCGGTTGAAAGAGGACGGTGTGGATGGCGAGGGAGGCTGACACATTTGGCTGTATTATATATCGGCGGTGTGAAACTTTTAATCCCGGTTCTAATGAAAGCTAACTTTGCAAGAGGCGTGGAGCTGATACTCGGCTTGTCGTAAACTGATACTCTCGGCTCTCGATACAGCTGTTTTCGAACACTGCTCCCCTCTCCACAAGGGAGAGGAGAACCAAAAAAAAAACATGCCCTGCAGCTTTCAGACTGCTGCGCTTTAATCTACCCATCACAAAATGCAGAAGCTCGTACGATGGGCGAGGCACGAGATCAGGCAAAAAGACAGAGCAGCAACAGACCAAATCCGTAGACCGGCGGGAAGGTCAAAACCATGCTTTGAAAGGGAGTTTTGCCACCGGTGTTTATCGACTTGGATGTCGAAAACTTTCGTTTTACAGCATCATCATCTGGGTGGCCGAGGGCGCTCGGTCTCTGTCATCAGCCATACAAACGCTCGACGCTCCTGTGAGGTTCTGGTGGTTATGCTTCTTTTTTTCTCTCCCCCACCAGCATAAAGCTCCCGACATGCCGAAGGCGACAACCTGCCCGATATGTTCGCAGCTGGATGGGTACGGTCCACTTTGTAGCTAACTTTCCTATCAGCGGTGGCCACTGCACGGTAGGAGATCGAGGAACCCCGAAGAACCACTCAGCCGGTGCGGTTTTGTTAGGTATTAATTTCTGTAAACACTTTACCTCGGCGGGTGGTGCATACGTGAGCATTTGGGACCCTTGTCCGGTCGAGTTCTGTAGAAGGTTTTGTGGGGAGGAATAAAACTTCCCACATTATCCATATTGCGCCGGCACTGGTGGGGTTGGAAATGGCAGTAAGAGTAAATAAGTCCTGCAAATTGGTAGCTCGAATGATTCCGTTTCCATGGCAACACACATGCCGGATCAAATGTCAATCATAGAGAGACCAACGGTAAGGTAAGCATTGAGTGTATCCACCCTGTCTCTTAGAATCCTGAAAGGACGTAGAATGAAGCAGGTTGAGCTTTTCTCAACAGGTTAATTGATCGAAATGTTTTACATGGCGTTTCACTGCTCCAGCGACACATGCCGGGTTGTCGGGATAAAAGGGCATCTTCGGCTGCATCGATTAACTTTACCTTCTCTCGGTCATGTTTATGAGCTGAGCTCCATCAGCAGTAACTTTCGTCAAGTGGTTTTACCCTATGGACGGCGTATTAATAACCGTCCCACCAGACACACCCAGGCCACTAGCCCGTTATGGCCAGAGTGGTAGCGTCTCTCACGAGCAAGGATGTGTTGTGGCTGCTGCTGCTAGGATGGATCGCTGACACGAGGCTGCATGTGAAGTGGCCTCCGTTCCACCTGCAGCTGGCCGACGGTGGTCATCCGTTAAACTCTCACCGTACGTCCGTCGCTTTCAACGAGGTTTCCCACCGCAAGCTAAGTCCTGGCGGTGCACTTTACCGATGCTGAGGGGTTCCAACGGGGTTCAGCCAAAGTTTCCAAACAGCAAATTGGATTGTATACCTTTCGTAGCGTGCCGGATCCACGGGTCTGGTGAGGCTCACACGCAACGATTCCGGTAACGCTTATATTGCACATTCGATTGGAAGGATAGCCCGGCTAAAAGTGGTACTTGGAAGTGCTGCAGTTGTTGGGGCAGGCTGGGCTTCCGGAAGCAGCAGGGCGAGAGCTTAGTTTCGTGAAATGCATTTCCCAGACACTACCTTGCCAAGGGTGGCAAGGTTCCAGCGGTGGTGGCACAGCTGGCCGAATCATTCCGTGGATGTTCTCATATCCCATGTGCCGGAGTCCATGAGCCGGAGTGAGTCGAGCATAATTTAGCCGAGTTTCTCGGGTGATGGATGTTAGCTAATTGGTTGCAAAAAGGAAAACGGAAACAAACAAAAAACCACGGGGATGGGAGGAAAATGGAACAAACAGTTGATTGGAAGGCTTATCTGTAGAATCAGGTACTTGTGGGGTCGATATGGCTAACTTTGATTTGATCGTAGAAAAGCGCATCGGAAGATTAGGGCACGGGTTGCTTCGATAGCCTCGAGTGCAACAAGTGCCATTTGGAGAACATTTAAGGATATGGGTAATTTGAAGGATAATTGTTTGTATTCTCGATAAAACGATGAACAATATTATTGTTTTAAATGAAAATTTGAGCATACAGTTATCACATTCCACATTCAGTTAATGCCGGAATCGCATTCACGGAGCTAGACTTTGGCCGTTTGTTAATCCATAATTGAAATCGTTTCAACATAATAGCGCCACAGATGAAAGTAATACAAAACAATTTAAAAAACCATTTCCTATCCCCGCCCTCACACCAAACGCAACAAAGCGAGGGAATATGTTCAACGGATAACAGCGCACATCATAATGAGCAGTAACTGGCATGAGGCTTGCAGAACACGGCGCTCGATCGAACGTTCCATTCCGGTTGCATTCCGGGAAAAATTAAGCGCTTTTATCTGCGATTGTACGCGATTGAATGCAATTTCCCAGCGCCCATCTGCGCGCGGGTACGCGGCTTTGATGTTTGCCGATATGCAACCATTGGTTCCAATTTCGCTGCAATCGTCATTTGTTGCGCGTGCATATGTTCCGTTCATTAACAGGAAACTCATCACGGGCAGGCGAAGCGGGTTGCACCGGTAAAAAGGAGACAAAATTAACGACATTGCACGGACATGACTGCTGCCATTACTGTTGGTTGTGCGTGGAAAATTCCCAACGTCCGTTTTTGTGGCGAGTACGGCTACGCAGTAATCATTACCGTGGGGCCGGGGCTGCCGTAATATTGATGTGCTTGCCAGCAACTGATTATGGTGGGCAATATATTATTATAATTTGACGCGAAATTATTCGACTCGCTAAGCAACCCGGCCGATCAGCCGATTGGTCGGTGGAAATGCATCCACCAATCTGCCGATGCAAATCTGGTTCCGACAAGCCGAATTCGAATCATTGAGCATTCGGTGTGCAGTTCGAACAACATTAACTAACGAATCGCGCTGAATCGCAACCGACAACTAGTTAATCAACGGGTGGGGATCAAGGACAAGGATCCCCTGCTGCTCTGCTGCGGCGGTATTTTTGAGTCTAGTCCCTATGACGAGCTCAGCAAAATGTGGCATAGAATATTCATCGTCGACGGTTTCGCATCACGATAGCATTAATTACAGCTGACCGTGAGCAAACGCTAATTTTCCTCCCGCAGCTGCATTGCATTAGGCTCGGCTTGCATTAACTTAATTTAAAGCGTTCAACCACCATCACACAAACACGTGGCGTGGCTGAGCACGTGTGCAAGCGTATCGGCTGTTTTGTACCGCTCTATTAATCTGCCGCTCGACGTCGGTGAGCCTCTCCGCATGGGGTGTATCATTTCCGATTGGAATGTCACATTTTCTCGTTAATTGGCCGGATGAGCGTGCATCAAACCGCGGCACAAATGTTAGTGCATGTAATTACTACTAGCAATCGTAGTGCATCTGACAGTTCCGACAGCTGTCAAGCTGTGTGCGATTGGTCCTGACAGTTGTCGAAATTCGTCCTGAGCCACGTTTGCATCGCTTAACGCCGTTATTGCGCCTGGGAACGATACGCCGATGCGATGACTAGTTGCATTCGGATTTGATAGCACTGATTAAAACAGCAACAAGCTAATTCCGGGCGTGCTGCTCTCGCTCCCACGGTACACACGTCGTACGGTCGCAGCATGGTTGCATTAATGCATAAGCACAAATTAGATTAATTAATTTATAAATCTAGCGTAAGCCGATCCTGGGAGGAGGCCCGCATTGTGTGCATTTTGTCATCGATCGAACCGTACACAGCGTGGGAAGCTGGGAAGGGATATAAATCTGTACAAGCTAAATTGTATAATTATTCCGAATTGCAAGCTATCGCCATCGATATATCGGTGGGACGGTGCGTAGTGGCGCTTTCAGGGCTGTAGTGCTGCGTAATCGAGCCAATTGTCGAGCTCTCTCAGAGGTTTTGGGGCAGCAACTGGTGCGGTAAAGCAATAATAAGCATATTAGAGTCCATAATGCGGCCCATGCACGCCGTCAGCGGGTCATCGACGGCTGGATAATGCAACCAAGTCGGATGGGATAAGCAACGGTCTATGGTCTGCATACTTTATTACGTATTTAACGGCAGATATAGCAAAGCAAGAATGCAAACAAACACTTCATAAAGCAATCATCCGCTTCGCTTTCAAACACATTTTGAACTAATTTTGTTGCGATATAAATTAAAGGCTAATATTTATCATCTCCATCTCAGTAATTGTTGCACGAGGCGTGCCCAGAGCCGTACGTTTTTGGTCCGGCTACTGCAGCACACTTCACACTTCACGTCCACTTGGGCACGTTCGCTGGAAAAGCGATCACGGGACGAGAAAAAAAAGAGAGAAGAAAAAGAAAAACGCTTCCACCGGTTTCCATTTTCATTATTGCACAATTACTGACAAACCTGATTTACGAAGAACCATTACTTACCGGAAGCATTGTAAGCACGAGCACGAACCCGAGGACTTCCGAGAAGCATAATCCTTCCGAATGGGTGAACGAAACGCCAGCCATCCTCGACGGGACAGTGGACAGACTTTCATATTGTTTCGCCGGTCATTGCAAAATCCCATCATCACTTTCGCCCACCCTGAGTGGAGATTAAACAGCGGAAAAGAATAGGAGCTGGCAGCGAACGGGTGAACAAAAAAAAAATTGATTTCATAAATCCAAACCGAACGGTTGACCTGAGCTGGGCGCTGTTTAGGTAATCCCTTCCTTCGCTATCGGGTGATGTTTTCAAAACGTTGAAATACGCTGATTGGATCCGAAATCCATTAGCAGTCGCATCGGTGGCTTTGTTGGCCATCGTGGAAAAATCACGCTCCATTCGGTTGCTCGATGATAGCGGCGCCATGGTTCAAAGTAATGCATTTATTGCATCCGACAGATGGCGCTGCTAAGCGAACGAGAACGGGCTACGATCACGATTCCACCATTGAGAAATTATCGAAAAAATATAAATTGCTCACTCGGCACGTTGATGAGCACACGTACAAGCGTACCGGGTGGAAAAGGAGACCATGATCCTGCGCCGCCATTGTGCAGCTAATATCGTGTCGGGGGGGAAAATTTCACCCACTGGTTGGGGGTTTCCGTTGTGCTGGGTGAAAATTTCATCTTCCGTGGTCTCAGCATCTGAAAGGAAGACGTTTCTTTCCCATCTACCAATTTACCGTCTGGTGGTAGGGTGTCCTTTTCCATCTCGTCCCGAGCACCGCAACCATTGTGGGTCGGAGAAATTATGCTCTTCCAGCCGACGATTGCTTTGCGTAACGAGCCTTTGACCTTCCCGCATGCTGGGTTGATGAACTGCAACTGGTTTGGTGCCTGTCGGGTTGTATTTATGCTGGTGCATGGTTACACCTCGTTACCGGAACCATCCTCGTTGGCAGCGTCGATGGAACCCCCGAACGGTGGGAACGGTTTATGGCACAATGACCGACATATATTTGTGACCACCCAAATATTCGCTTCCACCCTGTGGTTTGGGGGCGGTGGGCACCGAATTTGGAGGAATTTTCGTGCTGGCGCAGGTCCTTCCCAGCTTGCCGCATTAAGATCGCGTTCTCGCAAACTAAGGACCCCGCACGAACGGAGGTTCTTTATGGCCTGCATTTCATGGTACCGAGCCGTGTCGTTGAATAGAGGGGATGTTTTTTATGGGCTTTGCTGGAATTGCACGATGACTGTTCGATGGTTCAGATTGGATCGCAAATTAGCGATTGGCTCGTGAAGTATTTTACTGCGTGGTTCGATGTTCACGACGCGTTTAAAAGCTCACAATGGCGTGTGATTCCTTCGTGGAATCGAATAAAGTATGAACGACGATAATCTGATCGAGCGATGACAGGTGCAGTGAGTTCTTTAAGCCTTTAGAAGCATCATTCTCGAGCAGCATGTTGCTCGAAAGGTTACTCGAGGTGCAACTCTGCATAGTAAGCTGCACGACAGCAGCTTGTACTTTTGAGCTGCTTTTAACGAATGAGGGTGGGAAATTAAAAGCTCCGCTTTAAAACTACTGTCTTGCCACCTTGAGTTCAGACACACACCCACAAACACGTACATGAAGATGTTTACCGTCCTGGGTGTGGCCGTGGAGCGTTGAATCGGTCCAACTCGCACACGATTACTTGGCACTTCCGATGGGCCATTTACCCTCCATCCGGAACCGTCACCCCTCGGGGGTGTTCCGATTCACAGACGGCATGACCGGAGTGAGCTTTCATCATTTCCCGCTTTTGTTTCCTGCTTCCATTTGTGCTCAATTTCCGCTTCCGCCGGCCAGCCAGCCAGCCAACAGTAAGCGCCACCCACGAAATGATCGGTCGGTAGGGTGTTCTTGCCTTTTTTTCTTCTTCTTACTCTCATTCCAGCCAACCTACAATCAGCCTCGCGCAATTATTGGAGGAGTAGTGCCGACGAGGGCGGTAAGAAACCTTACGTGCAGGATCGTATTCCCGGTAAGTTCTCAGCCACAACCACAATGTACCGTTTGTGGCGTTCGGTTTCTTTGTTGTGTTATTCACTGGAAAAGCATACTTCAGCATCGCCATCGCCATTGCTGTGGACGAGCTTGAGGCCGAGCGAGCTTCCGGTTACTCCACCTCACGAGCTTTGCTTTACAGCCGGAACTCGAAGCGGAGGCAAAAAAAAAACACAACTTCTCTCGTCTTTAAGAACCCACCGGCCAGTTTGGATTTCACCCGTGCTGGGAAAATAAAACGAAACCAATCAGCGGGCGAGCACTTGTCGAGTTCTTTGTCGCTGCTGGCCTCTAGAATTCCGTTTTACTGGCGCCTGGAGTAGCTCGTGGTGCCAACAGAGTAACTTGCAAATTGAAAGTTACTATCGCGTATCGCTCTGGCAGCTGATCCAACTGCTTCGTAGGCGGAATTCACTGCAGGTTCTGGATACGATTGCCGTTGAATACGGCAAAGGGTGAATCGATCCTTCATTGCCGGTCGGTCCGGGGTTTGCTACATGAAAGCGATAAAGATCAGCACCGCCCTTACGAAAGCTCGGCATCCTGTGCGTCATCCTCCCGATGGCAATTATCTGCGATTGTAAGAGAATAAACAGGGACGTTCCGTTTAACTCGCGTGGGCCCCCCTTTCGAATTGAAACCGGTATTGTTCCGACGACCGTGCAGTTTATTGGAGCTTTTGTTTGTGCGCTTTGGCCTCGTGTAGTCCGTAGGCCAGCTAGGAACCCATACCGATCGAAGGATGTTATCGTCTGCATGTGCAAAATTGGCCTGCTTCCATCGTTTTCTTGGGTTACATTCGTCGGGCCCAACCTGGCATCCTCCCAGGATTTTCCATGGAAGCCGGCTGACCCCACATCCTGAAGTTTCCATGTTCATGTTTACCTTCGTTAAGCATTATGTAAAGCGCTCCCATGCTGGCTCCGGCGGGCATTGGTCGTATTTTTCCCGGGATCCATTTAACAATCGAGTGCTGCAGGTTGCAATTTGCCGTCCTTCCCGGGGTTGCTTTCCATATCCATTTCCGTTGCCCGGGTGCTCAACGTACACGTGTAAACGTTTAACTGTTCGGTTCGGTTTTGTTTTGTTGCTGCCACGCCGGAGGCAAGAATGTAAATTCGGTACACCGATCTGGTTGCACCGTATCTGGCGATCTTCACCTGCCCGGTGGGTGGGAGTTTTCGTGGAAAATCAACCACTCCCCCCTTCCTTCTGTCTTGTAAGAAAAGCCTCCCTTCACCGGCTCGTTTATATCTTTCGCTCACTCGTTAAACAATGCTTTACGAGGCGGGTTTTATATGTTTCCCTTAAACGTTTCCGCCTGTGCGATTCCGAGTGACATACACGCGAATGCTGTCTAGCTTGGGGGCAAAATGTTAGCAAACTGTTACAAGCGAGTTTTACACAAAAACTCACCATGCAATAAACAGAAACTGTGTGTGGTAGCCGCTGGTTTCACGTTCATTTTTGGAGCTTTGAATCCGAACCTTCAAGAACGAGCCTGATGGGAAAGTTTTTCAAGCATTGCGCCACTTTTACGGAAAGAAAAGAGTCAGTTCGAGAGTTATCATGAGGGAGCGAGCCATGACGATAAATAAAATAGTTGATCGATTGATGCTACGGGGGCATACATGGGCTCCACCCGAAGGGCCGAAGGAATGTCCTTTCTGCCCCCCATCCCGAATCCAAAGTGCTCCGTTTGATGTGAACACTTACGGAGCCCGGCTTACAACTGCAGGGAAAGATAAACTTGGCAAGTACGAACGCATAAAAGCCGGTCCCGGGGATGCATTTCGGCAGACGGCGTGGCGAACGGTACCGGTACCAAGTTTCTTTCGCCCGCAGGATGCGGGGACGTTTTCCGAGCCGCACCCAGCACTTGAAAGGCAATAAATTCCCACATTTTATTGCAACTTTCCTCTCCCTTTTTTTGTGTGCTCTTTGCTTCGCATATCAAACGATTAGGGGAAGACACGAAGACGTACACAAACAAACCCCCTCTCGGTTTGGGTGGGAACATGCGGCGCGTGGTCGGTGGTAGAAAGAATTCAAATATTGATCTCGGCAACGTCTGCATCGGTTGTTCGGTTCGGTGTGGAGCGGTTTTACGAGCGCATAAACGAGCACCGCGAACGGCAGCGAATGCAACTGCATGGTGCATTTTGTCATCGAAACCCTCCACACGAATGTGCAACCGATTGTGCATCCGCTGATTGCATTGCCGGCGTCGTTTGTTTATGGTCAATATAGCCTCCCTCGCATGTTTAAATGCTTATGGCCCTTCGAGGATGCTGGGTTGCTGCGATTGCGAGAACAGGGCACCGCATGAGCGACAATGTTGCCATGGGAACACGTAATGGTAGCACGTTACATGGACGGTTGGATTTTTTGGGGGTCGACGAATTATCCTGGCAGGAATTGTTCGGCAACATTGAAGCATTGTTGAAAAAGGGGGTTTCTGTTCGCAAAGCAATGCATATTTCTTGATGTATGACAACAATAAAACCCATCAAAAAATTGAATCAAATCCATAAAAAAAACTCACTCGTATCGTACTCGTATTACTGGCAATTAATTGATGTGAAAATTCCCACACCCCTTGGGCGGTGTTTCCTTTTTTCACATTTGAAAGGCTCCATCCTTCAACGCCGAAGCTGATCAATCTCTCCCGAATCACAAACCACGCGTACGAGCGTCATTAATGATCTGTCCAGCGCGTTCCTGCTTCCATCCGTCAATCAATTAGCTGGAGAAAATTAAACCTCCCTATCCAGGCTGGTGCACCAGTTTTTGGACGCCGGCAAACGCAGTCTATCTTCCGAAACGTGCCGTTCTGATGGGCTGGATGATTTATTTTCCGCTTCATCGTCCTGCCATCATCCAAGCCCTACCGAAGCCAAGCGGAATAAACCACACACACACACACACCAATCACCACGGAAATCGGGTCGCACACGCACACCCTGGGGTGTCACCCGGACCCACATCGGGCCAGGATGTTTCCTGTGCCAGGGTATAGGAGCCGAAGTCCATCCGCCCTGTAATAATCGTCCGGCAAACACGCCAAGACGCCGTGTTAATTAACACGCCAGTCAGTGTCGTAAAATTTTCAATTAAACCAACATAAAGACCAGGGCGAATTGTAAAAATAATCATTGAGTTTTATGCCCGCCCAACCGCTTCCGGGTTTTGGCCGGAAGCGCAACTTTCCCCGCCACCGTAGCCGCCGTGGTCGAGGGAAATAAACTCTCTACCGGGGAGCCATTTTTTGGTCTCCTGTCTAGGGAAAAAGATGCCGGCATGATTGGATACAAGTAGCTGGAGCTGGAACTCGGGCCTGGTTCAAGCTGTATAGAAGGCAGTTACCCTGTTTTGTCACTTATTGCCTTGACCTAGTCGAGGGAGGGTTGGGGAAAAGCTTGCGGTTTATTGATTCAACCAGAGTGGCGAGCCGTAAAGCTCGCTGGGTTTCGGAATGGCCAAACATGCACTGGACCGGATGGACCGGAGAAGACGTCAGTTTGTGTGCAGAAATCTGAAGGACCGAGTAAAGCCCCTTGGCCGTAACTTGCACACGCTCGAGATATTGGGAAGGAACTCTATTTAATAATTTCCCGAAACTGCAAACGTCAGACAGTTCCGTTGAGAGGGGAAGTTGATGGTTTCGAGATGCGATATGGCGTGGGTCCGAAGTCCAGATGTTAATTGACTGTCAGAGAGTGGTAATTTATAGTACCCGGGGGTTCGGTTTAATATTAAAATGTCCTTCGAAACAGGGCATGATTTATTTCAAGTTTTGACGTCCCGTTCATAACGCATAGTTGAAAACTAATAAGTGAACGGCTTTCAGCTCAAACAGTCCCCAAACTCCGTCAAGGATGAAGCAATTTGGCAATTTCTTTCGCATTATTCCAGACGGGCAGTTTTACACGGGCATGGCGTGACATGTGGCATATGGACCAGTGGGTATCGATGGGAACAGATTTCGCCGACTCCTTCAAACATGCAGAAAGTATAAATTTCCCTTCGACATATCTGCAGTGGAAGCTGAAGAAGCCAAAAAAGGTGTTGACTTCACGAACCCCTTATTTGACGCCGCAACGCGTGTCAACTCCAGCAGGACCTTTCGCCTACCGTTCCGAATGTGTGTGTCCGATTATTTTAAATGGACCCCCTTTGAATAAGGGTGCTTTCCGGATCGCATCCCACACGCTGGCGCTGACGGCCATCAATTTACGCCGAGCCAGTACATATTTTCGCTCACCTTTCGGATTATCTTCGAAGCGTTATTGGTTGTTTTTCCTCGCTTTGTGCATTTTCGTTTCTCTTTATTGAACCACGCTTGGCTCGGAAGTTTGGGTCCGAGTGCCAGCGTAAGGGGAAGTTTTTTGTTTCGTCCCTACCCGGGCGTGAAAAGGTTCTAATAATATTCTGACAAATGAAATCCTTCGTCGGATCCGGTCTGCAACCCGGCACCCGGCCATCCCGTGTCCTTGCCAGCTGTTTCACCAAGGGGATGGAAATTTAAACGGCCCGTCGTAGGGGTCCATTTTCCCGAGACAAGAGGGTCCAGATTTCCGTGCGATTTGTTTTCCCGGTGTGGAAACCCCTCCCGAACATATGGCAGGCGATCGCTTCCGGGGCGTTTCCTGGCGATCTCGGTGCGGTCGAAATGAACATCATAAATTCACCTCACTTGACTCGGCGAGCGTCTTCTCGTGTGGGGACACATTTTTGGATGAGCGAGTACCACCCGAGCCTTCTTCAAGGGTGGTGTGAATTATTACGCATTCCAAAGCTCATAAATCGCACCACATCCGGGCGTGTCGGTGGCTTGAGAAAGCTGTTGCACTAAACTGGCCTGATGAGGGCGATCATGCACGTTGACGGTGAGCCTTTCAGGACCTGCACCGAGGGATCGATTACCACTCCCTGCTTGCTCCTGTATTCTATCACCACCGGCCGGAAGGGTTTTATTTATACAAAATCGTTTTCTATTTGCGCGCTTCGGTCCTCAGTCGCTGCTGCGCCGGTTCTAAAATAATCGAAATTTATTTCCATCATATCTGTCAACGCGTGCGGCAAGCGAAAGATTTATGAATTTGTCCCGAACGGGCGGTCCCTCCCCCGAAAGCTTTTGGTGGGGGTGTTTTCTGTTTTTTTTTGCCGCTGCACTAGTCTTCCCCGACCCCAAAGCGTCCGTCGGAAACTAAGCCGACCGGGACAACCACCGGACAGCGTAACGCCGGAAGCCATTTTGCGGAAAAGTCTGTTTGGTCAGCAGTGGCGCGTTGTTTGTTATTTTCTTTACGTCGGCGTGACCGTTTCCCTTTTTTCTCTTTCTCTCTTTGTCTCACTCTATCTCGTACGCTCTCTCTCTCTCTTTTGCTGTTGCTCCACTTTTTGCCGTCAGCTGATACGGTCGAATGCGCATTATTTGGCGGTCTGGGTCGGTTTTCCCGGGTCCTGGGTCCCACCGATTTTGCGCGGCCATGGCCATGCTTATGTGCCGCCCTTTTTCCGGGGCGCAATGCCTTAATCCGATTTCGTTCGTGATAATTTCACGGCGCACGGGACCGGATCCGTTCGGGAAGGTCCGGAGTGGTTTGGTTTAGGGGGCCGGAAATTGGCCAATCTCGGGATCGGGCAGGGGCTTAAGCATGGGTACGACGAGCGAGACGTCCCCTTTTTCCGTCCGACCGTCACTAGGCACTCTGGGTGAGAAATTTCGGTTTCGCAATTTAGATGAATTATGTAGCAAACCGTACCCAGGAGCAAAACCGTGTTGGAACGCGATCCAATAACGCATATTTTGGCAAACAATGTACCGAGTGGCCCATTTCGTTTATTGCAAACCGTGCATGGGGGCACATTTTCCGACCCACAGTGACACCACTACAGCCCGGGCTAGCCAAATGGCAAACAGAAACAATCGTGGTGCTCTCTTTGATTGATCGCAGCTACCGGAAGCGACCGATGTTGTGGGGGTGGTTGGGTTGGTGGACAAAATTAGTTGGTGTGAAAATGGCACTCCACCAATTAGCCCACCGGTTGGGATGGAACGGATTGAAAACACGGGATCCACTGTATTGCGGAAACCTCACGTTTCCGGCGGAACGTGCACTGACAGCATGCTGGACATGCGGCGATGCTGCGGATAATTGAAGGAATTGGAACTGTAAATGCTGATTCACGAGTAGCCAGCGGAACTGCAGATGGCAAAATGGAGGAAACTTAAGCTTCGTTTAAATGCAACATGACTGAAAACATGCATCCGGTGGGTTAATACTAACTGTCAATTGGTAAGTCATTTGTTTACTGTCCAACTGTCACTTGGGCGTTTATGTAATTCCAATGAAGATCGATTGTACTCAAAACTAAGGATTAAAGCTTACACACTTCAAACAAATCGATCCGGGGATTGGGAAACGCTCTTTTTTATGTGAAAATTTCGCCCCCACCAATTAAAGTGTCGCTAGTTCGACGTGTGCGGTCTTTTTTTTTAGCACCACCACATTTCAGCGTATTCCTCCCGAGGGCGTAAAAATGGCCGGCACATAAATCCCGTCGTTCCTGTCGACTTCCGACCCGGAGCACCCGGAGAGGCAATCGACCAAAGGGAAGTGCTGGACAATGAGGGTTCATTGGTTGAACCGTCCGAGCGGACGCTACTACTATCCATCTGTCCGCAAAACCAAAAACATGTACGGGGACACGCTCACACCAGGCAATCCGCAAACGATGTCGGCTGGCGCCAAAGGACACGTGTACGCATCCGTTCCGTCCTGCCGGGAGCGTTCGCATCCGGACTTTCGGGTACGGTCTTCCGGACACCGGGTGCGCCGTGTTCCGCTTCCGGGATTGGGATGAAATTTTCATTTGCACAATTGTTCAAACATCAGCGCAAATCAAATCAATTAAAGGCCAATTATTATCACACAGCACGCTCGGGGAATCCGGAAAACATACCGTCGGTGTCCCTCATCCACCCCCTCCCCCTCCCTCCCCACGGAAGCACCTGCTCATGTCTCATTCCCCCGATGTGTCCGGTGGAAAATCGCACGCGGTGCGGCGAATCGATTTTTCCAACGCCCGTTTTGGGTGTTTTTGGGGGTGGGAATTCGTCGCAACGTGTGTGTTTTTTCACCGCCACCACCACCACCATCGAATCGGGCGCTGATGGGATCTGATGCTGATTGAAAGGATTTATTAAGTCCCTCGCCCGATCGTTGCACATAAGTATGCGCCCCCGCCGGGAGGTGCTTTGCTGCGGCAAGTGTCCGAGCGCGTATCCAGATACGCAAATACACTCTTTCCCGCCAGGCGCGGGCGTGTTCACTGTTCGACGCGCAGAAACAATAGCGATTGATTAAAACCTGAACTCCGGCCCCGCCAAAAACGGCGGGCGCCGCATGCGTGAAATTAAGAAAACATTTGCTGCCATTTCATATTCCGGTGTGGCACGGGAATCGGACCGCTGGAATTCTTCGCTTCGGTTCATTCGATTTTTGGAACCCCCACGGGTGGCAGAGCCGCACCCGGAAATGGATCGGAATTGCGGGAAGCGAGTGTTGCTGGTTGGCTTCCGGCACCTGCCGAGTTCCGATCGCTTTGATTGACGGCGTTCGCCCGAACGGATACCCGTCTGTTGGTGGTTCATCTAATCAATTACGGGGGGTCGAACCGGGAGCCGCAATGGACCCCCAATTAATGGACAAGGACAAATATTTGACGCTGCGATGGGAAGCGATGGGTGGAAAAAAAAGGGCCATCACATAACGCTAATTAGTGGACCGATCCCGGTGGGGGTTTTATTTTACGTGTCCGGGGTGCCGTTGTTGCTCGAGCGGGCTAATAGTTTTAACGCTGCTGCTGGTCGTTATGCTTTCGAGGTCGGGTAAATAGCCTCACGGACACGGAGGGGTTCCATTCCGACAATGATCATTGTTTAATGGCCACCTGCAATTGCCTTGCGCTCTGCGCAACCGGTACCAGGCTTCATGTGGGGTTAGTTTCATTTCAACCTTTAACATGGAATTGCCTCGAAGCGATAAACTATTACGCGTAATATAATAATGCATTTTTCAAACCAGAATTGTTGGCAATTATTGCAAGCGCTTCCCTTAAACGCCTTCATCAATATTCATTGCGTCAATGCTCGGGGGCCGATAGTTCCCTTCCGTTTTTATTTTCATGAACATGAAATCTAATATCCTTGTGTGGCTTTAGCTCGTTGTTTTTTGTTTGTTTTATTCTCCTTTCCCAGTGCGCCTGTTGCGCGCCAAACGTATGCGCACTCCATATTTATTCAAATCGAGCAACAAAATTAATCTGATTTCCATTTCGCTAGTTTTAGGTAAAGCGCACCCCACCATGACGCAAATGAAGCCAAAGGGTGTGCAGCAAAACAAAAAAAGAAAATCGATAACCAAATGAAAGAGGTGGAAAAAAAAATCGGCAAATCTGAATATAAAATCCAAAACACAACCACCCTGAACGGACAGAATAAAAAACCGGATCGCAAATCCATTTAAAACCCGTGCGGGTGAAAAGCGGAGGCGTTTTCCGGCAGCGGGCTTTTTTTTTGGCCACGGGTACTTTTCTCCTGCTCGCTTTCGCTCTAGCGTTGTTTTTCATTTTAAATATTTACTGTAAATCTCATGAATTTAAAACACCCCTCACACCTCGCGCAAATCGTTTTGCGAATGTTGTGATTTTCGTGCAGGCGGCCAAAATATAAGCCACCGTATCTCATTTCCCGCCCGTAATCGTATGCCATGCTTTGATTCACTCCCTTTCCGTGTGTGCATTGGGTTTTGGGTGTTTTTTTTTTCTGAGTACATATTCGCACGTTGCTTCCTAGCGGCCAGGAAACCAGGATGAAGCGAAAATCAAAGATACGCCACACTCAAATCAGGAGCTATTTGAACTCATGGCCTACTCGTTTATTTTGTACCAAAAAAAAAGAGGAAGAAAAAATACCCTACGCAGCTAATATCACTTCATGTAGCTTGATACGTACGTGGTAGTGTCTTTTTTCTGCCCCGCAACGTGCATACGATTTGCATTAGATTCGGCTCGTGTGGTCTGATTTTTGGTTGAGTCAAATTTTGCGGCCACCGCCACCAGCGGGATGTTCTTACATCAATGGTCGCTCGCTATCGGGACGAGTGAAGATCGAAACCTTGCCGGGGTTTTCCGCTCAACCGGAGAGGCGTGCATAAAGGGAAGAAAAAAGATAGCCCCCCATGCTTCGTCATAAATATTTATTAACAGCTTTTGAACGCGCGGAAACGCAAAGTTATTGACTTTTATTGTACGCATCGCGCTCCCGCCCACTCACTCTATGGAGAGTATGTTGCTGTGTGGTCCTTGGTCGCGTTGGTCCCCAGAGTGACTTCGCTACTATCATACCCAACGTGGCCCGGTTATGTCTCTATCTATGAATTTGCATGACCGAAATTGCGTTCGGTTGGGGTTTTGAAATTCAAATACACACTCATCGTGGGTCCTCGCGAAAAGGACATTCTAGCGAGCGAGAGACAGCGAGAGAGCGAGAGAGAGAGACTGCATAATCGAGAGGGAGAGTGGAAAAACCCACCCGTTTATACTTCCAAATCAAAGCCAGTAAAATTTCATGATAATTTTGCTGGGAAATTGCAACTCTTAGCGTCGCCCGGTGGCCGGGTGATGTGCCATAAAAAGGGGGGGGCGCACTAAAAAGCTTTTCGGTGGGTAAAAACTCGTAAACGGTTACGCCGTCGGTACGGTATTCATTTTCATTTAGGCGGCAGTATAAAATATCTCCCGCGTGGCAACATCGATGCATTTACGGGCCGCTATGACAAAGCTCATACATCGCGATCGATACCGTGGGGCTGAGGGAAAGAGACACCCGAGCGGGGACTGATGAGTTTTCCATTTCGAGCGCGATTTTCGATTCCATGACACCGAGCATGTGCTTGTGAGTTTTGCGGAGCGCGCTGGTTTATGCATTTTTCGGAACGTCTCACATTGGCGTACGTTATAGCTGATTGGATGAATCGGTGGGGTGGAAAAAACGCTCTAGTGAAGGTGAAAAAAGGTATAAATGTAGATGGAAACTGTGCGTACTAGTTACGGGATGAAAATAGGTATGATTTAGTATCCGTTTGGGCTGAGACTGAACCATTGAAATCGAATCAATCGATGCAGTAATTTTGCTAGGCCATAATAAGAATCTGGTTTAAGGATCCTTAGCCTAAGAGATTTTGTTGAATTAAAAGATCTTTCATAGGATTGTTTGTGCTATAAACAATTGCGTAAAAAACGAACACCATGTTCATCGATCGACGCACAACTATTGATGGCACTCATGTGACGCCTCATTTCATTCGATTGCTCAACAATTGCTTGAGGCCACGAGAGTCCCCGAAGCGGCGCATTGATTGTTTCCATATTAATAAACCATATCTTAAAAGCGACCCGTAAACCGATAAAAGCCTACCGTCGCCTGCGAAAAGTCGTGCCGGTAATACGCTGCAGCTTAAATACTTAATGCAGCTTGACATCGGGCTCCGATTCGCGCGAAATAATGCAAATCGAACCGAACCGATGGTGTGCCGCATTTTATTTTTCCTTCAGCCTCCCGTTTGCTTTTTCACATCCAAATTACATACGGTACGCATGCATATTTCACCCCACCAGGTGCGGGTGGCAGTGCATTGCGTGTGCGGGTGGTGCGGAAAATGAACAAAATCAATATACTTCGGGCTCGCGGATCCGCTGGCCACCCGCGGGGCAATGAATAATATAGTCGACTTTAATGGCCGTAAGGGTAATGCCATGGAAATCCACTGATCACTTAATTGGGTAATACGATTCGCAGCTTTTCCGCGCTATTCTCGGCGTTTTTTTTGTGTGTGTTTCTCACCCACTGCATACTCATTTGGGAGGCCTTTGGGGAGCGAGTGAACAGGGCGATTGATTTTCCCTTCTACCTTCGCGAAGAAGAGCGAAAATCATCGCATTAAAAAGTGGCAAGTAGGAAACAAACCGAACGGTGTGATACGGTAGCCAATCGACGCGATGTGGGATTGGGAATTAAAAATTGAAAAAAAAGGGAATCTCTCAAACCACCTCTACGTCAGCCTCCATTACAACGTTGCATTTGGTGGCGTGAAGGATGTGGAAGCAGGGTTTTTTTTCACTCCAAAAGTGGGAAAATGAATCTCCAGGTTGCGAATCATCAATCTGTTTCCCATGGTGGAGGGAAATTAAGCGCTGGGAAAAGCAGCACGCGTGGCGTAAGCTTAATTGGATGCACTTTTGGTGGGTATTTGCGAATGCCTTTTCCACTCCATCTCTTGTGTTTGTATGTGCTTTTTTCTTTCGACTGCAGCCACAAAAACAGGCTCGTGTGAACGACGATGAATGGGAAAAGCTCATTGTTGCGTGGTTGTATTATTAATTGATATTCGAGCATCACGGGTGCTCATCGGATTCACTCTTTTATGCTATGGAAATATGCATGGTATTACTTCCGAAGTTACATTGATGCAGTGTACGTTGTAAAAGCTTTTGTGATGTGAAATTGTGAGCGAATTTTAAAGCCACTGTTGGGGCGTAAGGTAAAGAAAAACGAGGATATGTTCAACATCAATTTATCGACCGTTATTTGTACTCTGTACGAGGTGGATTCACGTGCATTAATGTTGATGCACTCAAGTCCTAAGAAAGCACGTAGTGCCTAGAAAAAGCTTTCCTTTTTTCATCAGTAGATACTGACGACCGGAAGCTGAAGTAATAAGTCGAATGAAACCCAGTCCATTTGCCGATGGAAGCGAAAGCCCAAACTAATTTTACTAAAGAAGTCTCTTCTGCTCGTCCCACCGGTCGCTTCGGAGTAGAATATTGAGTTTCTTTACGAAAAAGGGACCAGAATTGCAGCCTAATCTTGGAACGAGGTCAATTCAAGCGGTTGCCTGCACCCGGCACTCCTTGTGGCTCGGCCTGGTTTCAGAAATTACTTCAGAAGAGTATAAAAAAAACCAGAGCCAAAAAAAAACCTGGCAAAGGCCAACGCAACGAAGCCAACCAATTTTGTCAAAACACCTTCCGAGCCAACGAGGAACCGGAAGTTACTGCGCCAATCCAATCACAACTTCCACCGCCCGGCAGCTGCCACACGTGAGTGCAGTGGCAAAGGTCAGCAAATAAGATAACGACACTGTGCCAGGGATGGTGGCATTCTGCACCGAAGACTCTCCGTTCGAGGCGAGGAAAATGATCTTCACCCGGAAAAGGCAAGATACGTGCACGGAAAGGCAATGCTCGTCCTTTCCGTCACGCTCGGGCGCTCAGGAGTTGCTTCCTCTGATTTGTCATGTTCTGACTTTCAGCATCTTAAGCGCGAGCTTTCCAGTTTTCCCACCCACCGTTGGGGTGTGAAAAAGTGTCACCCGCCTTCGGTATCACTTCAAAGGCGATCGATCCGGTGTTGGTTCGTCGATGATGGCCACAGCTGTAAGTTGGATGCGTGCAAAACCCAACTGACCGTTCCAGTCCCAGTGCCGGACCAGTGGCAAACGATCGTTTTAACCCCGTGTGACACGATTATGTCGACACGCAAGCAGGGTGTCGCTCGAGATTGAATGTCCTTTTGCGCTCCTTGGGAAAGGCCGGTCCTTCTTCGCACCGTTCGATCAACGTTCTTCCACTGGCAAGCAAGAATTTGCTTCTAAATCGAAAGGAGCAAAAAAGAAAAGAAAACCCATCCGCAGGAGACAAAGTTTGTGCTTGACTTAATCTTTTATGATTACATTTTTCCCTTTCAGGGCGCTAGTTCCCACCCGCTAGTTCGGACGGTGGTTGTGGTGTTGGAATTTTGCTTTGATATGTTCATCCCTTTTGGTATTAAATTGTGAAAGTTTCCCGCCGAAAGGAAGACACCACCAGATAGTGGCTGGTTTCCATTGGCGCTCCTAGAGTCGGGGGGTTTTTCTGGGCTTCATTTTTTCGCTTTCGTTCTCACTCTCTCTCTCTTTTTCCTCCAACGACACGTTTCCTGTAAAGTTTGCCACCAAAGCTATCGATATTTCGCTGCGAGCAACCTGGAACTTGAGCTGTCGAAAAAGTTGACTGATGAAAACTGTCGCCAGTGCAGCCTTTCCGTGCGACGACATCAATATTCGTCGGTTGGCTGCGCTAAATACGATATGATGACATTAATAAATATAGTGAGCGAACGAGAGAGAGAGAGAGAGAGAGAGAGAGAGAGAGAGAGAACGAGTTGGATCGGCAACAGAAGATTGATATCGACACCAGCGTCCCGGATGGATGGCCCAAAGCGTGGAAGTACTCAAAACTTCATCCATGAGCCAATGGGGCTTATCTCGGATGCGCTACGAGGCGCGTTGCTGATCTCGCTTGAGCTTCCCATCGGTTCATTGGCCACGTACCGAGAGCTGATCTGCATCGCGAGCCTTTGCCGGGATGAGAAATGAGCAGATGGTAATTGTTGTCGCAAACGAGGGTAGTTAACGCGGTTGTTGGCTTAAAGCACGAAAGCTGCCTTTTTTTTAGAAATATTACTAGGAGTTGTTTCTCATTTGTAGCTTCCATTGCCTTTTACCTTTCAAGGTTTAATTGAAAACTTTTTCTGTAACATCTAGCTGCAGTTCATTCTGGTGAAGCCTTTACGCAATCAAACCGAGCCGTGTGAGTTGATGCGTGTTGATAAACGCATGATAACTAACTGCTGCATACTCGTGCTCGTGAGAAGTGCAAATAACACACAAACTGCAAGTAAATAAATTGATTCAACGAAGATGAAAAAAAAAATCAAATTGCTTTATAGTTGGCGGGATGCAAGCAAAAGTCAACGCGATACTGCGATTCGACAGTTTTACGCGCACGTGCGCATTGCATCCGTGGAAAAGGATGTCCCCATATGCTGGTTGCATCATCGAACGCGATGTTGTTTTGTAAAATTAACAACCTCACCGGTCACCGGTGGAAGACAATGCGACAAAACAACGGGGCAGAAGAAATAAAAAAAACCACACGAATGGAGGGGTGTTTGCGAATATCGTTTCGGTCTTTGCATTTTCCATTCGCAATGGGCGGTGTTTTTCATTTGCGTCACCTTTTTCGGGCACAGTGCCGTCCGTCAGGACGTTGGTGCCTGATGCAGCGTGGCGCGACATCGATCGGTATCGGATGTTTTGTCCACTCGGATCCACCATCAGGTTTGCTCGGGCGTGATTGATGGACAGTGATTTATTATTGAAAATGACAGCGTTTTTTTTTCGTCTCTCTTCTTCAACTCATGCGTTTTTTCGTTGTCTCCCGGCGTGCACGAAACCGATCAAGACCGTGACCATTGGTCCGCGTGTACCGTTCACCCACGGAAAATGGAAAAATATGCGAACCGAGGAAAAATGAGCTCATATAAATCATTGCACCCGGTTGAACATGTTACCGTCTGTTGCACTGCATCAGCCTGAAGCGAAGAGGCGCCCAATTTCGATGCTTGATTGGATGAGTTTTATCTTTCTAAACGACAGAAGCAAAAAAAAAGGGAGCTCTAAAGCCCCAGTTCGAGATGCTCTACCTCATTGAACGATAAATATTAAAGCTTCGTTCGGTTGGTGTCGGATTTACTTTCCAGCCCCAAAACCGCACCGGAGCTAAGGGGATGGGTTGATTCATCGTGCAGCTTCATTACGTTGGCCAATGAAGGACGCCACCTTTGCTGTCGGATCCAAGAGAGGACTAAGAGGGTGGGATTGAAGGCAGGCCACACCCACCCCCACCCCCTGAAGCCCACCAGTCAACCGCAATCGAACAAAGCTAATGAAATGGAATATTTTCTCAATTAGGTTTCCAATTGCGTACGGTTTAATTTGCATTCGGTTGCATATGCATCGCTCGGGCTCTCGAAGGGAAAGCCTGGAAGCCAGGGAAGCAACCAAGTGGCATGGAATTTACAAAGAGATACAGCCCCCGGATTGTCTGTCCGAGGTTGGTCGGTGGAAAGGCAAAGAAACTCGGGTGCCCGTTTTCCGTCGCCCGAATAGTGCCAATAATTTTTCCGATCCCTTCCCATCAACCGGGGGGTTTGCGTTTTTCGTTTGATAAGAAACACCACTCACTTCCGGTTTCCGATCGTGGTTGGGGGGGAAAATGCACTCCAGAATGCATCCGAGAGGTGCGTTTCGAATCGTTCGCAGCATCCAGTCTCCGTTGCCGGCAATTACCAGTTCGTTCGGGAGGACGGTGTTGGGAAGATAAACGGCCTCCATATCATGCTAGCAGACACGTACCACTGGGCTAGACCATCGTGTACACACCTTGGCATGGATTTTATTACGTTCGTTAGCAGCAACCAGGCGCCTCCATCGGTAGCGGGAACGATGGACAAACGCGCCGACCGCCGGATCGCTGCTGGAAGTGGCTTTCCCACAAGCTACCGGAGATATGATAGCACTCGAAATTGGCTGTGCATAATTTATCGTCATGAAAGGAAAATAAACCTGCTCCCCTCTCTTTCACGCTCGCAGGGATGGGGTGGGATGAGCTAGCATAACCTCAAACAAAAGGAAATCACTGGGAAACGCCGGGCATCCGGTTCGGAGCCGGTTGAATGTTAACAATGTGCACGATTCGATTGCGTTTGCGGGTGGCAAAATGTGGAAAATCATCTTCCTCCCTCTCACTATGACTCTCTCTCTCTCTCTCCCTCTTTCACACGCTGTCAGCCCTTTGCCACCCTCCCGAACCGATCGGTCCACTAACGGCCGTGGAGCATAAACGACGTATGTATGGTGGGATATGCTTTCGGAAAGGTGCGTTTATGTGCGTGAGATAGGCACTAGAAACATTAAATGACGTTATGCTACATCCCCTACCGTCCTTGCGCTACCACCTAGCTTCCACCCACCCATGCGTGAGCGGCTCATTTTCCGTCTAATCGGCCACTCGAGCAAACGATGCGCAACAAAAACGCAACAAACGTTACACCACAGCACATACACACCCATCCACCCACACCAACATGCTCACGCTCGTAAGGATTAACCGCATAAGGAAAACCACAGCACAGGCACATATCGGCAGGCGGGTGAACGAACGAACGCTTGCTCGAGCGGGATATGTTTCATTTCGAATGTAATTGTGCATGTAATAGTCCGGCGAAGCGATAAAGACCGATGGGTGTATGTGTGCCCTTTCCGTTTGTGTATGTGTGTACGAGTGACGGGACAGTGTTTGCACGCGTGGTGAAGCTATTTAATCCCCAGCCATTTGCCAAGGATCGCGAACCGGTGAGCGATGGGAGGCCGGATTTGGGCCACCCTAAGCTCCCTCCAAGCCCATCCGTGGGTTGTAATTGCTGGAAGCGCAAATCAACACTGATCCCATTTTCGGTGGGGCTCGGATACGGTGGGTTGGGTGGTCTTGTTGCTTTGTTGCCTGGGAGTTTCGGAAGCAACAGAGAAGCGATTTCCCGCGAATGTTTCGCCCTCTCGTCGTTCGTTAATGGTTAATCCTTGCGACATCGAGGGAGCATCGTCGACACGCTAATCTCGATCCCAAAGACGACAAACCTCGTGCGATACCCATCGAAGTAGGCGCTCTGTTACGCTCTACCTTCAGAGAAAGCCCAACGCCAACTAGGATTGGAAAAAATACGTTCGAAAGCGTCGAAGCGAAGCATTTTGTAAACAACAGGCCCCTTCCACGTGGTGGTGATGACAAGTGTGAAAGATTAATCGCTTTTCCTTCGACTCATTTGCCATCCGCCATTTCGGTTTCGCGTTCTCCTCCCTCACCACGCACGAGCTTTATTCGAATTTAAAGACCCCCGTTTTTGCGCTGGTTTAATTGGCTGTGGGTGTGTTTTTTTTCTTCTCGCTCTTCCCCCTCTGTTTCCATTTCATTGCGCCATAAATCGGGCGCTTAATACGATCACTGTGGTGGGTTGTGGAAATGCAGCACCAGCGCACACGTTGGGCACAATTCAATTCGGCGGAAATAATCCCAGCTTTATGGCCGGTTAATGCGTGTACGACAATCCTCTCGCGCCAAGCGGGCGAATAGTTTGACGAATACGAGCAAATAAAAGCTCCCTCACGTCAGTAATCAGCCCCGTGATTGGAGCGATTGGCTCGTTAATAAATGGCCGCGCGCGCGCCATTTATGATACGCCATGAATTCAGGTGACGGTGAAACATATTTTACTGCCCTTAGCTCTCTTTGCTGGGTGTGTGTGTGTGTGGCTGTGTGCTTAGGTTTGTTTGCTTTTCCGACTACGGCGGTAGGTCCTATAAAACCACCTGTCGATATGCAGATCCGGAACTCCGGGGTTAGTAAACCGGCACACTGGGCCAAGTACGCACCTTGATGCGATGTAGTCCCATTTATTTACTGCGCCCTGGTAATTGAGCGGCATGTCGTTCGGGAAGGCCCTAAAAAGGGCGCCCTCCCAGGGAAGGATCAAATTATTTCCACCGTTCCACGCAAGATGGTTGCCAGCACAAAATGGCGCACCGTGGAGACGCCCGGTCCATGAAAGTGACAGTCGTCGTTAAGGGGGCAGCCGAGCCGTGCCAGCAAATGCTAAAAGATAGGCCATATATTTTCGTTTATCGTCACTCGGGCGGTCTGGTTTTTATCCTTTCCGAACAGCCCCCATTCGCTATGCCACCGCCGGGTCCGTGGATTAGACATTGAAACGCCCAAAGCGACAGTTCCACGGGGCGGTGGGTTGGATTCCGTTAGTCCCGTTCCCGATTTACGACCACTCCAGGACGAAACGCATTCCGTTCCATCACATCCGTCTTCCTCTCGGAGATGGATACGAAGGAGTGGGAAGATTCACATTTCCGCAGCTGGCACACGGTGGGGGATTTTCTTTTTCTCCTCACGCCCCCCCGAAAGCTCCTCGTTTCCGTACGATCCTTATTGACCCGAGAGTGCGCCTTTCGTGTGCGAGTACATTAAGGCATCCCGGATGTGGATGGCTTTGGCGGAATGCTTTACGGGAGGTGGTGAAAATGTTGCGTGTCATGTATAATTATTTCGAGATATTTTATTTTAATGGCGATGTCATTTAAAATTTTATGACACTGAGGAATTAGTGTCTAGGGCGGGACCGGTGACACTCATTCAGAGCGGCACTGTGCGTATATATATTATCTTTTTTTTTCCTCTCTAAAGAGGAGCATTTGGACCAAACTCTCGAAGACTGGGGACTGGGGTAATCCATCGTACGGAACCGCACTGGGTGGTGAAAATCATATAACCAAGCTCAGAGGCACAAATCTCCACCCCAACACTCGATTTCCACCGCCATTAGGGGGTGTTTTTTGAGGAGGAGGGTTTTACTTCAAGCTCGCCGGAGCTGCGAACCGTTCTCAGCGGGATTACGTTTAACGATGACATGGGATGGTAATTTTTACATTAGCATAATTTACACCCTTTGAAAAGCGATTAATGTTGCGGAGCACGCCGGTTGGGACCGGAAATGGGATGTGGAAATCGTTCTCTAGACGCGTGCTTTACTGCTGCGTGATTGTAGTTAACTGCCCGTACGAAATAGCTTTATTGGTGGGGTTGGATTTTCCCCCTTCCAAAATGGCCCCCGTGTATGTTAATCGCCTTCATTTGGCGGTTGTTTACTAACGCACCCCCCCAAAACTTTTCCGACTCAGCACTACTACCGATCACAATCGAAGGAGCCCTTGGGCGATGCTCCTACAAAACCGCTCGGATCCGTTGCTAAGCAACCTGCCTTTTTTCGCTCCCGGAGGAAGGCAAAGCAACAAAATAATAAATGAAATAAAGCCACAACACAACCGCAAATGTGAATCGCAATAAAATGCGGAAAAAGGCATTCGGGAAAAGCCACAAAAGGCAACACGCCGCCCCCGGAGGATGTCTTGGTCTCGGGGAGGTCCGAGATCTGCTCGAGATCTGCAAACACACACGTACGTGGGTACGTGTGGGTGGGTTTGGTTTCCGTTTCCTTCCGTTCGCCCACAACGGGACCTACTAAAATCATTCAACCGTTTAATTAAATCGCACAATGAAAAACTGTTGTTCCTATTCTTAGCGAGCAAGCAGGCACATGGCCACATGCTAGGGGTTGAGTACACAAGCAATTGGTCGTGCGGTTCAAACACGACCTACTTGTGACCGCTTTACCCCAGAAAATGGCTGCTTCCGGACGGGGGTGAGATGAGCTGAAAATTCAATTTTGACATGAATAGCTTTCTAATTCTGCTCATTCCAGTTGGGCGAGCGCTTTTCGGGAAGAGATGAAGAGAAAGAGACAGAGAGTGAGGCATTGGACTGAGATGTGTTCGTCTGGTGCCGTCAGATCTGTCAGTTGCTCGGTCAGTCGAACGGGAACTGACAGCTGGAGCGTTTCCTGATGTAGCAAAAGCGGGTGAATCCACCGGAAGCCGTGATTGACCACCGCTATTAGGGTGGCGCAATTTCGATTCACCGATGCCGGTGCCGGTGGGCCAGCAATTGGGTGCCGTCGGTTAAAGGAGGATGGTGCAAACGGAGCGTTACTTGCTGATCGCGTTTTGAGTTGAGTAAGCGCAAAAAGTGGCCATCGGAACGCAAGTGGCAGTAGTGGAATGAACGCAATCGCAGTTGCGACGAGGGGCATATGTGGAACGAGATGAAGAGCTTATGCGAGCAAATTATGGTCTATTCGGTTGGAATTGATCGAGGGATATTATGCTCAGCAAACTATGCGTGCATTGCAAAGCTCGTTACTATGAATTGTACCACAACCTGTCGACCTGATAGAGGATTTTGTAATGGATAATTCATGTCTGTTAGCCGCGCCAGAGTTGAGTACTTACGCAAACTCACGATAGTAATCGCTAAAGTACTTTAATTCCGATCCACTAAGGTACCTTTAGAAGGGTAGAAAATCCTCCGACTATCGAATACCGCTTACGGCAGTTATTTTTCCCCTTTTCCCGTACGACTTAACAGCAAAGTATGGCGGTAATATAAAACCCCCTTGCTTAACAATGCTCTTTTGCAGGCTTGCTGTTTTTTTTCTTTTCAAATCGATCACCCACCGTTCTCGTTACGCTCGGTTAAGCGATTGTCGTAAAATAGTTATCATGAAAGCTTTGTTTATTGTTGATCAATAGATGATGGAGCAGCAAACGCCCCGTCACCGACCCCGATCGTATTAAGTTACACAATCCGAGTGAGCGTTGCAAACACCGCCCAAGGGTGGTGAATTTTCCGCCTCTTCTCTCGGGCACGTTTTGCACCCCAGCACAGGTTCACCGGCGCAGAGCTAATCTTTTAACGGTGGCTTTGCCGAGGGTTTTAAGGATATCGGTTGGGGCGCGTCGACGATGATCACGATGATGATGATGATGATGGAAAAATCGCTTCCCCACTAATCGGTTCCGAGCTTGGACGTGCAGCCCGGCTTGGTATGGGATTGCAATAAAGCGCCGGACCCGGATCTGTCCGTTGTGCGCGTTGTTTGCGTTGCCGGGAGCGAAAAAAAAAGGTGCACTACAAACGAGAAGTGATTTAACAAACTAGAACCACCACCGACGGGGTTGAGAGCCTTCACACGTTCGCATCGCCGACACCGGAAGAAGTTCACCTTGCGCTCGCTTGAGAGCGTTTTCCGCACCATCGAAACTGGCTGGGGCTTCGTGCATGCATCCTGCGCAAACACTTTTCGTAATGCGACCGGTTTCTGTTCGCTTGGCTCAAGGGGCGAGATCTACACCGACTTTGCATATCTCTTTTTCTCTCGAGACGCAGAAAGAAAGAATAGTTCACCATCTTACCGGCCATTTGTCCGTCAAGAGCGCACCTTGGCAGCGTGTCTTGCATTCAATCTCGTGTTTCTCTTCGGCTTTGGACGAGACCTTTTGGATGGGATCGGTTCCGTTTGCCTTCAAGACCGGGGGTAACCTCACGGATCGTGTGGTGCAGGTAAGCTAGAAGGTGTTTTGTCATAACACTGCCAGGTGTATCGTTTCAAACCGCTGGAAAGTGCTGGAAAGAATTGCTTTTCCACTGGCTCTACGTGTTACGGGAAAATGTCACTCTTTCACTCGGGTGTGGTCGGGGAAAGTGCTTGGGAAATTATACACTTTCGGATGACATAAACCAACAAACAAGAGCCGTCGGGTGAATGGCTTTTATGATGCTGCGTAGAACAATAAGACACACTTTAATATTGTTTTTAAATGCTGTTTTGAAGCAGAATTGTTCGGGCAGTTTTCTTGAAACTTTTTCCACTATCTCGGGCGTTTTTTCCCCCATCCAAGGGGAAAAAGAAAACTCCATCAACGGGCGTCTGGGAAAGCGCTTCCTTGGGGCATTAAAAAACATAACTTTCCGCAAGAAGGATTTCCCCGTCCGTAGTGCAAAAATCGGTGATGATAGTGCAAACGGAGCCAGTTTACCAGGTGTGGGCAATTGCTAGTGTGTTTTTTTATCTCTCTTTCTCTCTCTTTCACCCCCTTTGGCACTGCACCACGGATCCCTATTATCTTCCTGATTGTCCGTAACCCTGGCCAACGCTTGGACAGGTGTGCCACGGACCCCATCCCGGTCTCCAAAGTCCGTCCATTTTTATCCGTTGTGGAAGTGCGCCTTTTCTACCTTTAATGCGCTTCGATATCTCGCTTCCGGATCTCCAGCCGCCTCGAGGGCCACCGTGAGTGTAACGATCTGAGGTGGATGGTAAAAATTGGATTGAACCAACCAACAAAGAACTCGAGAAACTCGTTTCCTTCGTCTTCGGCTTTGTTTCCGTGCCTGCCGTGGCGGCTGTAGAGTGGCATTTCTCACCGTCGATTGCGAAAGTGGAAAAATAATGATGCCCAACCGGACGGACTACCGGGATTGTCTGTGCCTGCCATCTTGAACGTGCCGCATCCAAATCGAACGCCATTTTGCTCGTGTTTGCTAAATTGAGTCGTGTGGAAACAAACGCACGCGTGTTGGACCCGAACAACGGGGCTACGAAATCGATGTAAATTATGATGGGTAATAAGTTAAATTAAACAGCTCGCACCTCGGCTGGTTGATTTAAACCCATTTCCGTGGGATGAGACGTCCTCGCGGGAAAATAAATTAGATTGTAAAAGCGTATCTTCACATTTCCTTCCGGAAGCTTCCGGTTTTGCGCAAACAAAGAAACCCGTGACGAGCTTTCGTAGCATGGCGGCTGGCGTTCGGAGTAGCAGGCCATGCAAAAAAAAGCAATTTCATTTTCACACGTTACATACACTTTTTGGGCTCCCTAGTAGTAGAGCTTTTCCTACGACGGATTGGTTGAATGTGCAATAATCGTAGCCGGAGAACATAAAAAGTCACAATTACCGTAACGATGCACCGAAATCCATTCCACCGGGTGAATGATCTTCAAGCGTGATTTATTCATCGCACAGCAATACATCTCAAAAGCAGGCCTTGGGAATTTTTCATGAAGCCATTTTATTTACAACCGCGGTGGAAAATGACACCTCCGTATACTCTCACGATTACGCTCGCAAATCACGATTTAGCCTAACGATTCCGTTCCGCTTCCGAGAAAATGGATATTTAGTGGTGCTCGCAGATAAAAGAAATGGAAAGAAATCCCCTTACGGATGATTCTAATATTCATAGCGCACGGGATTTAGAGACCGTGGGTACAAAGCGAACACTTGCGCGTCCACCCGGTTGCACAATGGGATAAAAACATTTGCACCAATCACCGAAAACCGCACTGCGGATGCAACGACGGCGGCACAGGTTTTAAGCCCAACCTGCGAACGCCAACAGATCGTAAGTAACGCGCACGGGCGTTGTTGTGGTTTTTGGCTCGAGGTTGTGCCAACGAAACAAAGCTCCAACGTGTGAAAACACGAAAGCACAGGGTTCCACCCGAGGGTTGAACATAGAAGGACGGTTTTGAATCAACCCCCAACGGACGACGATCGAACGACGGCGAAAGATGAACCGGTTCGGGACATATTTTAGGCAAATAAAAGCAAAGCAAAACCTCATCAAATAAGTCAAATTCATCACACTACATTAAGCTGAAAAATTGCGGCACATTATTCGGTGTGCGAGGCAGCCTCAGCGCAGCACAAACACCCGTACGAGGGCTCCCGTGAGGTGCCGGTACACAATATTCCCGGTCGAAGAATGCACCGCGATTTGTGGTCCACTCTGGTCTGCAATCCGCAATGCAGCCATGCTGGGAGACGGAGGTTGGAATTTTTATTATTGAAAACTTGGTCGACATTCATCATTTTTCGCTTCTCCCAGCGGTGCAGCGCTTGCGAGCAGAGGATGTACGTTTGCTGCAAGCTGTACAAACAGCCGTTTTTTTTGCCCCAACGCACACACAACCACATCAACACGCGGTGGTTTAACAGGCCACAGACGAGGGAGGGAAAGTGGGTGGAAATTGCATCGTTGCAGCAGTTCGGCAGGGCGTGGTGAAGTCGTTCGTTAGGGCAAACAATAAGGTGAGGTGTTCTGTTTGTTTGCGGAAAGTTTTCGTTTCCAACCATCGATATTTACACTCTCGGGCAAAAGCGTAGCAGCAAAACCGCACGTAATTAGAAGCTAGATGATGAAGTCTTCACCCGGCGCTCAACCGCTACAAAGGGGAATTTCCACGAGAAACAGAGAGAGAGAAAGAGAAAGAGGATGTAATATGTATCTGTTAGTGAATGGAAACTGCGGGTTACGGTAGAGTGGTTTCAATTTTCATTAGTCTAGCTTTGATATATTATCATTGTGGTACAAAATAGTTATGCATTACTTCATATGAGCATTGCAATTTGATGTGATGAAGTATTTCGATGCCTTGAATAAAAGGTACTTAATGTGCATGGCTATATCGAATCGATATGCTGGCTAAAATTAATTTTTCGAGCACTAACTATGTAATCTAATCTGTGGATATTTCACATTTCGTTTGCTTAAAAATCGTGTGCGAGCGATACAAAAAAGATTTCGGTGTGACTCTGTTGGTCGGGCTGGTGCTGGCAGTCCACTCCGGGACGCGATCCCACTACTGCTTGCCGCGGAAACTCTTAGCTGCTGGTTTTCACCCCTCGCTCGGTGTGTCTCTCCTTAGCCAACCTGAATGTCTCGGACTCCTCCGTGACACCCATATTGACGGCCAGCTTAGTGTGGACGTCCCGTCAACATGGCCTGGATCCAGCACACAGAACTCCCGCCCTCAAATCAGTCCGAAACCTGACCCACGAGTAGCCGCGTTACAGGAGACGCCACGCTCCCAGTCGATATGAGGCTCGTCTGCGTGGCTCATCGTTTGCGCTGCGTTGCGTAACGCCCCACGAGCCAACGCGCGTGAAGCTATATTTAGTTCGTTCGCGACTAGCGCCACCTGGCGGTGGAACGGTGAGTTGCTTTGGGGTAGCTCAATCGGAAAGCTTTCCACATACGATCGACCGGTGGGGTGCTTTTGGGTGGTGCTTGCAGTACGATTTGGGGGTTGCCGAATTCGTTGCTTGAGTAAACATTAGCAGATGTTTTAGATTTTAGTTCCCGAAATCTCATGCCACTTTTATCGCTGATTTGGCTCGTAACGAAGGTTGCCTTTCCGTTTGTAGTAAGTGTTGAATTACTTGCCTCAGCGCTCGCTCGCTGGCGTAACTGTTACAGGCACGTAGTACTGATTCGTTTGTCCGTATATTCCACTCGTTTGCAACAAAACGCCCGCAAATGTTGCCGCTGTTAACTCGACCGGAAAAAGTGTACTTTCCTTCAACTGCAGACCCGGGCTGCGTGTAAAAATAGAAACTTGTGCCCGAGCAAAACGCTGTCCTGGCACTCTTTTTTTGCAAGCTGCTGGCCATGCTCCTCATTGCTATGGACATCACCGAATGGGGGAGTTTTCTCGCCTCCCGCTCGAGGAGTGCATTAGCAATTCCGGAAAGATGTCGATTCGACCGAAACCCAACTCCAACCGGTGCAACCATCTCACCCTTGGGATGGCGTGTGTGGTTGTGGAGCGCGCGCGCACGCTTCCGAAAATGGACTTTTCAATGGACGGCAAATTGCAAATTGTTGCACTCGGCTGCCGGCCATGGGGCGGCAATTTATTCCGAACAAATTCAACAACTTTCCCGGTGCGGGCGTGTGCATTACACTGCTCGGCGTGGGAAGACGACCAAGGACGAATGCTCACGTGCTCAGTTGGGATGTAACGCATGCTTGTTTGGGGAAATTTTTGTGGAATGCGAGACGAGGCGAGTTTTCATGCGATCATTTTAGAACCGTCTTTCTGAAGGCAAATGTAGTGCGAAAGGATGACGATCGTTTGCGTCCCCATAGTTGATGCTTTCTGCCCGAAGTGATTCAAATTGATTCACAAAATGGACCATTGTTGATCAGCTTTGCAGTGGCAATTTACTTTACCTCCCGATGGCACCGAGAATGGCTTGTCTGGATTAGCTTGATCATAGTAATTGAAATACGTTATGGGTTTGGATTGATTAGATACGGGATTGGAATGGGCGATTGTTTGCTGCCTTCAAGCAAGAACACAACACAACGGAAAGTATCAATTTCTTTCTGAAATCAGAGATTGATGATCCTTTTCAAAATTATATTGGCTTCAAAGTTGATTGAGTTGAACGTTGTCTGATTAAATATCGCCCTAAAAGTCCACAGTAATGCCACATTTAATTCCATCCATCGACTTTAAAGCTTCCACATAACTGAGATTGTTTTTTCCGGCGTTTAAAAACGATTCTTGTACAGCGAAATCTACAACAAAAAAATGGCACACTCCCAGAACAACGTAAAATCTCTTACCACAGAACGTCCACCGGACACCATCAGTCGACCTCCACGGCTCCCGATGGGAGCCCTCGGAGGTCATGTATCAGGCAAACACATCAACTCATCTCGCAGGGCTCCAAGCCGGAAAGGAAAATGCCCCAGCTGGGACACCATCCATTCGTGTGCTCGGCGTATCGTAAACCAAAACGAGCTGGTATCGTTACGGGCCACCGGTTTGCGGTGGCCAGCAGGAGACCAGAAAATGAGCCTCCTCCGGTCACCGGTCGCGTTTCTTCGACTCCCAGGAAGACCGGTATGACCACGGAACCACACACCGTACGGTACGGAGGCGAAAGAAAACAAATCCGGCCAATTCTCCGTGCTCCCAGCCATCCACCGGGGTGTGGGTGTCGCGTTCGTGCGCTTTTCATTGAAGTCAATTCATCATTTATCATTTTTCGCTCGGTGTGCCCTCGGTGGCTTGCGGGGTTACGTTTGTGTTCCGGCAACTAACCCAGAACGTTCGCGATCTCGATCGGTGACCATGGTTTCATCAGGATGCGCGCACGATCCGCTAGTGCGCGCGAGAGAGAGAGAGTGAAAAAAGCGCCAGATTGCAGCCGTTGAATCTGTTCCCAGGAGCACTCAACGGCGGAGAGGCATTCTTCCGCCGGGTATTGCCAGGAAGCACCCGTAAACAACGGGACACCAGGGCTACCTGCAGCAGGACGGACAGAGTTCCCTGTTGTTCCGTTGCCAAGCCGTTTTTGGGTACCTTTGTCGTCACGAAGCCATGGCACTGGAGTTTCACGGACCATCATGCATCATGCTCATGGATTGCTGGCCTTTCGGGAAGGGTTGCCTGATGGAACCTGATGCTTTCCTTCCCTCCAGGAACGTCGAAGGCGGTGGCGAGTCGTAACTCAGCAACTAAAACTAACCCACCCGGAGCTAAACCATCGAGGAGCCGTCGGGATGCTGCCGGAGGATGGAAAACGAAACAAAACTCCACCGAGTCTGGACTGTCTGTCTGTTGGATGGACGAATATCCAGCGGAAAAAACTAAAAAAAGGTCACACCGGAACCACTTTGGGGCTAGTTTTGCTGTAGCGCGCTGGCACGAGTTGGCAGCCGGCTGGAAAACCCTCAAGAACGCAAGCGTGAAATCAAAACTTCGCAGCTCGAGCGCAGACAGAACCGATGATTGGCTTTTTGCGGGGCATTCCGGCCATTCGGGCCTGTAAACCCGATGGAGGCGCGAATGAAAAAATGCACGTAACGAAACCCCCGTACACGGTGAACCGAAATGGAAAGTAACGTTACAAAAAAACACGACCACAAGTCGGGCAGGGTTCCGGGTGCGCCGAAGTATTAATGGAGCCAATTGCAATGGCCCCCAGTGCTAGCGGCATTAGCCTTCGGTGGAACGGAATTGCTACAGAAAAAAAAGAAAG
Organism: Anopheles nili; assembly: GCF_943737925.1. NCBI lineage: Eukaryota > Metazoa > Arthropoda > Insecta > Diptera > Culicidae > Anopheles > Anopheles nili. Next base: position 74,378,953 of record NC_071291.1, on the reverse strand, counting down.
GAAATGGGTAGGACAACTGCGAAAGAAGGAGAAGAAAAAAAAAACAAATATATTTGCACACCCCATTCCACGCGACGCGAAAAAAGCGGAACTGAAATCCCTACAAATAGGCTTGCGACCACAATGCAATGAAGTCGGTTTTAAGCCACCCGAGCTGCCGAGGTTTTGCACAGCACGGGCTGTGGATAGCAACCGGAGCGGCACACCCGGAAACGGAAGCTTAAAACGGTGCTTCGGGTGGTGGCGTAAAAAAAAACAACCTGCCCAACCGGGTTGGGAAATTCGTGGCACGGGAAACAACAAAAAATGACACGGACGTTGAATTAAAATGTAGTGACCTCGGGAGGACCTTCGAGAGTGGGAGGATACAGCGAGAGAGAGAGAGAGTTTCGAAAAAAAAGAAGAGGAACGAAATTGGTCGCAGCTCGTAACCCGCACCCGGGAATGGCGATGTGAAGCGTGAGCGAACAAAGCTCCAGTTTTTATTTTGTTGGTTGGGCTTTCTCTATATCGGAAGCATTTGTTCCACGGGGAAAGGATTCGCGATGCCACCGGCATTAGATTTGTCCTTCGCGTTCGAACGCCTGTTGTTGGCCAAACACTTTCCATCGATTTTGGCTCGATCGGTGGCACCAGCTGGCTGGAATGATTGAACTGTGTTTGTTCTTTGATTGAGACCAACGCAGACCAACGTTGAGGTCGATAGGGTCTTTAATTTGGGGGCGCTCCTAGGATGTCCCTGCTGGAGGGTTATTAGTTGTTAACAACGGGTGCGTTGGTGCTTCCAATATCAAATTGAGGTTGCATTTTATTTACGCACTCGCACCAGCGGCTTATGATTCAATTACAAGTGAAACCTTTTAGGATCAACAGCCACCCCCTGCGGGGTGAACTGTATCCGTGCCATGGTTTTCGGTAAACAAAATTAGTCACTTAAACTGAATTATTTATTGGCGCTGGGTGCACGCTTCTAAAAGCTTTGTGTCTAAAATCCCGAGCAAAACTTTGAACGCCTTCCATTTTGTTGCGTAGCTTTTCCGGGTGGGGGAGTTTGCTTCACAGCCGCTGGTTGGATGCAGGCGTTCGAAAAAAGACGCTCCCCACTCAAATTAAAGTCCCATCTCCACGGTATTTTCGGGTGTCTGCGTTCGAGCACATGGCAAGCCGGCTTTAATCGACAGCTGCGCCACCGGCTGCCGGTTGCAATTTGCTCGCCGGCAGACCTGATGGTAAATCGGATGATAAAATTACACTTAATGGAAGGTTGCGGTCTTTGCGCCATCGCGCTCGAAGGCTCGAGGGCTCACCGAATGCAGCCCGGATGGCAGCTCGAACGGTGACGATGATGGCTTGGTGCTGAAATTACTTTTTAACGTAATGCGCCCGTCCCCGGCTGTGGCGGCTGCTGTCATTGCACGCTCTTTTGCAGGCAGACAGGCTGGCTGGCTGGTTGGCTGGCTGGCTGGGTTGCATAATTAGTATTCACCGATGCTGTAGCCGGTAAAAACTTCCACACGCACGGGGACACATCCATCCATCCGTCAGTCTAGCGGGTCTGTGATCCATCGGGACGAGAGAATGAAGTCATTCGAGAGAGCTCCGGAGGCGCGTTGCGTAAATGAGGGTTGAAAGAGAAGGAAGTAAAAAATCAGCAGGAAATACTGACAAATTGGTCTTATGTGATAGCATAAGGCTATGAATGTTGTTTAAAGAACACATAGATAAATTTACAAACATACCAAACGACAGAAACGATGGATTGAATACTCTTCCTTTTATTTTCTTTTTAAAAAACTATATCTCATATCGGTTTTAATCATGCCCTTGCATCAATTATGAAAATGCAACGAGCATGAAATGCAATTTAATAAAAAAAACTCTCACAACAAACAAATGCTTCACAGCCGCCCGTTTGTCGGAAGAATACATCCATCCATGTAGCAGTTTCGAGAGGTGTGTGTTAACCCACTCAAACCACCCACACTTCTTGTCTTACGATACCACCCCCTCCCACAAGGACGTCAGGAAGGTGACGCAAACTCAACCTCAAACCGGGTGGGGCTTCCGCGTGACATCGACCATGTGCACCGGAAGCCACACAGGTTCTCGATCGTAAAGTAGCGTCATAATCATCGGCCCTCGGTTTCGGTGGGTGGATGGGTGGGTCGTTTGGGTGGCACCAGCCGGTAAACAACGTTCCGGGTATTAACTCGATCAACTCGATGTAATTAACGCGACTGGGTTGTGGTAGCAAAACCGCGAAAGTGATTCAATTTTGGGGCACGGGTGACGCTTTCAGTTTTCCACCCGAGGCTGGTCTCTTCGGTCGCTCTTTCGATGTGGATCCTGGGTTAAAGCGCGGGCCAAAAGGCGTTGAGCCAGCCAATGCCATCGGTGGTTTTGCTGTGGATAAATGCACCGTAATTCCCGCATGCAAACACACATCATCATCACCGTCGGCATGTGGCTCAACGGTTGGGCAAAAGGAGCGCATTAAACAAAAGAAGGTCAAACGCCTGCCATCACCCACATTGCGCGCATGTTGGGGGTATAATAAGAGTGCTCGTTTTCCGTTGATTGTCCGTTTCGTTCGTGTCCACCTTCGTGTGTGAGAAACGGTGCCCCGATCAGCTCTAACGCCCGCCGGGATTCTTTTGATGCTTTTCACCTGCATTCACACACGGGGGTCGCTTTCCTTCAAAGCGCTCCACAATAGGGTTGGTCGGGGATTTTTTTCTCACCGTATTTTTATCCATCCTTCCATCCCTTGCAAGGAATAAATGGAAAAGGAACGACAGCGAGCACCAGCGACACAAAGCGACTGGACGTTGGTCTGGGATTACGGGAATCACGTTTGAATATGCTGTACTGCGTTCCGTTGCAGCCGTTTTGTGAAAGCACCCGAGCCACCCACGACAATGTGCTAAACCCTTACGGTAAAGAAGCGAGCGAAGCGACACACAAAAAGTGGTAGAAAATAAAATAAGCGCTATTGACAATCTTCTGTCACGCGACAGGCGGCAGGTGTAAATCGTACGCGAAACCAGGACTCGGGGGCTTTGTAACCGTTTCCCAGGCGCTTTTGTCCTGTCACTGACGGTGTCCGTTCGCTTCGAGGTCCAAAACACGGACAAGAAACCATCCACCAGCGCCTCGTTTGTGTTGCACCATTCACCACGGCACCGGACCGCATTTCAATCCATTTATGCTCGACTGATTTATGTGTAAAATTGCATGTTTTGTTTTCTGAGATTTTTTTTTTACATTCTCGCTCTCATTCTTGCGCCCCAGTGCCCTGGAATGGCACAGCATGGGGCAACGGAGTCACGGAGCCACGAGGGTCATTCGCGGGCAATGTTGCAGTTCGCTGCCCTTTTCGGTGGGGCTTTTGTATGCCATGGCAGGCAGCCCTTCTCCGACGTCAATTGTTCGCGCTTTCATGTATGTGGCCGTGCCGCCTGGAGTGATGGTTTATGGGAGGGGGTTGCAAAAAAAAAACTAAGGGAGAAAAAGAACAAACCACGAGCACAACTTGCGCTGGGGGAATTGTTGGGGAAAAATGCAATAGAGTTTGCAGTAGAAACGCCACACCGCGGAACGATGGAGGCGCCTGGTCGTTTGTAGCAAGCACAGCACAGAAAAGGCCCTCCGTTGCTCTTATGAAAAGCAACTTCAAATGTGCTCAGCGCCGTAGTTCGCCGTAGCCATTAAAGTGCTTTTATTGAAATGAAACCGTTAGCAAGCGTGGAGAGGGAGTAAAATGGTTGGGAGCGAAAAATCGGCATCCGCTTCGATCTTCACAATTTATCGCGCGCAACCCTCGGGGTCGTGCACTATAAACGCGCAACGAATAAATCCATTAACAAAGCAGACCGTTTTTACCTAGTGCACTCGGGCACATGGCCTGCTATGCTTGGGTTCTGGTCCAGGCGGTGAAAACCCCTTTTTGGCAGTGGTCGCATTCAGTCAACATGGTGTCCTCCGGTGGAAAACAATTCTTTTCCATTGGGATACTGCACTCAACTGGCAGCACACACAAAAAAAAAACACCAAAACATCTTTGACTAGAGCAGGCGAACGAAAAACAAAATCACTCTCCTAAAACACATACACGCACGCATGGCGGAACGTGTGTATGTTTGAATTCAATTTCCACTGCATAAATTAAAGCGCATCGTTGGGATCCCGGGGCGGAAAATGCTTTCACCTCGACGAGAAAAAGGCTTGTTTCTTCGGGTGGCCGTTCCGTGCTGCTGCACTGTTTGGTTGCACATTCAGCCTCCGGTTGTGGCGGTGCTGTGTGCTGATTCTTGACTTTTCGCTTACGGTGAAACAAAATCTGGCCGCACCAAAGCTCGCACCGTGGTAGAGCGGGTTAGTAGGGAAAAACTAGTACCGCAAACGAGTCGGCGTGCGGTGTTGTTTGTTGCTCGCTGAAGGCAATCCGCAACGATGCTGCTGGCCGATGATGAGTGGGGCCACGGGAAAGGAACAAAAGGTTAAAATTTATTATGTTGTTATTCGCAGCCGACTCCGGGTGGGTTTTAGGCCAACGAGCGACAGCTTTCGTGTGGCTTTTATGGTGTGTGCTTTCGACGGAAGCCTGATGCTGGTGTTGCGAAACCATCGTGCTCGGAATCGATCGGGATGTAAAATTGTTTTCAATAAAGTTGTGAGCGCGCATTTGTGCACCGTGATACAATCTACACCCAGCTCGGGATGGGGCAAATAAAAATCACACCTTCTTACGATCCTTGACAAAAGGTCAAACCGTAATGAACGCCCCACTTGGGTGCGTTTGAACCACAAATGGTGTGAAAGGTATTATTAAAAAGAACAACAGCCACCACCGCTCGAAAGTTGGAGCTGAAAAACGCGAACAAAGAGTGGGAAATAGCTAATAGAGAGCAAATTCCATTCACACCGAAGCGTGGTATTGAAATTTGCCGTTTTTTTTTTACTTTCGCTGCTGTTGTTGTTCACCTTCCTGCTCGATGCTCACGCCATTTGCGGTGTGAAAAGTGGGAAACAAATCAACAATGACGGAGGCGGTGGAAAATGGCACGGCGCTCATCATAAAAGCCCGGTTCCATGGGGGAGGGAATTTTCTTTCAAATATTTCACGACCCCGGACAGGCGTCCGCGAGGTGCGAGGTAAATTTTCTAGGGCATGTACATGCTCCCGGCTGTCTTTGTGTGAGTGTTTGTGCCATTTCCAGCTCGTATAGCGAAAAAAAATACATGCAGCCCCAATGTGATCGGTTTTCCGTCGACACAGACGGTTAGACTAATTTGACGCCCCTCTTCACGGGAACCCAGGGACAAATCGGTGATCGAGTCGGGTGTGGAATGGCACGCGGCCCTATCGTAACGGCGGTCGTAGTGGTGCTGCTGGTGGTGTGAAAAATCGAAATCCGATAGCGATGCCTATTGTGAGCGAGATCGTAGCTTTCGTTTTTTTTTTCATTCTTCCTTCTCCGATGAGGCGCTTCTTTTGGTTCGTGGAACGAAGCGTAGCAATAACAAAGATGCGGCGTGATCAAGGTGTGCCATGGAAAATCGACGATCCATGCCTGGCCTACTGCGCGGGACGGAAGGATGGAAATCTTGGGTTCGGTTTGATTGGTTTGTTCCCGGGCGTTCAGGTGGCGCCCAAGAGAGCGGTGAATGGTGAATAAATAACGGCAACGAAAAAAAAACTCTCCACCCAACATGAGTGTATTAACGTGACTGCTCATGCGAGGAATGAGGACGCGCCCGGGGACGATAATGACGACCTGCCGCCGGTGGTCGGGGTGCTTACCGGAAGCGAACCAGAATGCCAGCGGGTCGAGGTCGGGTTGTCTCCGGTATCGGCGTTGTGTTCGGCACACGGAACGTGCCACATGTCGGTGTCGTAAATGCGCCTTATCGGGTTGAGAAAGAGGCGTGTGTGGGGCGCACGCTAGCGGCAGCATAAGAAAGAAGGAATAAAAACGGCAATACGGTGGAAATTCCAAACTCGCATACCGATAACCTGTCCCCGGGTGGAAGTCATTTCCCAGGCCAGTTCCAGCGCATGGTTTTTTTCTTTTCCTATTCCTTCCACGGTGCTGAAGCTTTTCACCAAACACGCTAAAGAAACGGACGTGTCGTGTAGCGGCGGTAGCAATGGTGATGGTACGAGGGCATCAACATGGTTCCGAATTTCAATTTACGGTTCGCATCGTCGCGTCGAGTCGCAGCTTTGGCCGTGGCATCGCGTGGTACTACTCACCATAGGTCTCGGTGTGGAGGAAAAATGCCTGCACGCGCCGCACGTAAGCTATGCAAAAAATTACCCCCGTTCATTGCCTTCACCCCACCACCGAGGGCCTCTCCCCACGGTCCGTGTCCTTCGATCGAGGTAGAAGGCTACAGCGCCCCGGCCTCAGCCATGGACGTTCTTATTTTGCACCAAAGTGGAAATTTTTAAGCACACGACAGGGAAGGCAATGTACGGATTTACAGGCATGTGTAACATCACCACTCACACACCCCCACCAGGGTCGAGCACGTAAACATGGCTTGATATGCGGGCAGAAGACTGATTGGGAGTTTTGGATCGTAAAGGTGCTGCGGGTGCAGGTTTGAGAAAGAAAAAAAGGAAAAGCTCCTGTGTTAAATTGACCGTTTTGGATGCTTTTATTGATTGAAAAGAGGATAAGGTTTTCTTGGGCTACAAACGCAGACGACGTCAAGGGACGGAAAATTGTTCAACGAACATTTTTAAACAAATTTATTTCTAAAACTAACAGTATTTATTATTTACTCGGCAATTCGTCAATATTGACAGTGTCACTGACAGCAATGAGACTCATGGCCTACTTTGAGGTCAAAAAATTGATGACGGATCAAAAAATTGTGTAATTAGAAAGGTCGCTTGTACAAACACTAATTTGGCATGGTTTGAAATGTCGGATAACCCATTTTGCAATGGAAATTATTGACTGCAAAGCAATATCGTTTCCATTCCCGAGAAACGTGGTCGGATAACGCGATGTAAAAAGCGAAGCTCATGTGAATCTGCGTTACACAACAACAAAAAAAACAGCAGTCTTATGGTGGCGTTGCAAATTTTTCAACGATGAAAAGCGAACGTACCGACGATGAGCTAAAAAATTAACTCCCTAATTCGTCGCTCTCAACCGGAATGATATTTCGGAAGGTAAGCTGGACGGCTGCAAAACATCCTCGCTTCTGGTGCGCGATCAAACACAAACCCTTTGCTGGACACGTGGGGAGGCTCCATTTCGAAATCGTAACAAAAAAGACAGCATTTTTTTGGGCACGCTGCTGCCAACCCAAAACCAGCGTGTGGGATTGAACCGAACCGAAAACAAACAAAAACCATCAACGTCGAGCTCGCGCATGCACGCTCGTCATCGTCGCTTTACGGATGCTGCCACCGAGGGCTTGCGTTAAATTGGCCAGATCGTGCGTAATGGTCGAGAACGAGGCACCGGCCCACAGCCATCGGGCAGGAGATAGAAGGTGGGAGGATTTTAGAAATTAGAATTAGCAAAAGCATTACACCCGGGGCGTAATGAACCGTCAGGTTGGGGTGCAATCGACCGGCTCGCAAATGGAAGCCGCACGTGGAAGTGTAGTAATTTTTGTTCGCGAAAACCCTTTCACAGGACGATAGACTGGTGTGTGTGTATGTGGGTGGGTAGAGGAGAGGAGAGGGACCCGAAAGAGAAAGGTGGTTCGGATGGCAACCCGGTGCTTGAGTGCTTCTTTCCGGAAGATTTAATTTTGTTTATTGCTTTATTTGCCCAGGTGCTTTGCGATGTGATCTGTTTTCTCTGTCCCACCGTAGGACGGTGGGTGAGCCGGAAGGGAAGAGGGGTTTGTTTCGTTTTGTTTCGAAAAGGATTAAAACTTCGCGCTTCGGGTCGGTAACGGTGGCCAGGATCATCCGAATCCGAGGGCGCACAGTTGGGACGTTTCCTCGTTGGCTTACGCTTCAATGAAAAATGGAGTTGTATCTCTTTGTTTGCCTCTCCCGGTGAGGCTTTGCTTTCGCAACCGGTGGCGCAACAACAAAAAGACCCCAAATGGAGTAGGTGGGCTTTTTCCTTTTACTCTTGTGTTGCCTTTTTTTTTGTTTGTTTCTGCCAATGCCCGTCCCTTTTTACGAGCGGTGAACTTCAGTGGCACACCTGAAGTGCCCTCTTGTGGGCGATTATTCACTGTAGCTTTGAGGTGCTCTTTGGGCGTTGTTGGGATTGCATTAAATACATGCTGCTGTGGGTGCGAGTTTTAAGAGCCATTCCAGATTGCATACACACACGTACACACATATGGGCACATGGACATTCATCATGCGATGGTGTGCCGGTGGTGTAAAACGTGGAAGTGGTATGTATAATTTGTCATGCTGCCACGTGAATGGGCAGCTTTTTGCCTCACAGTTGTGTGAGCTGATATTGCGGTTTATACAGTAACTGGAAGCCTCATTCATACAGTTGGATAGTTTTTATGCGCATTTGCTTACGTGCTGCGGTGTGGCCACCGGGGTTCTGCTCGTTAATCAGCTTTAATGGCTAAAAATGTACGATCGGTAATTATGATGCGTTAACAGGAGCAAAAGGGCTAATTATTTTTAACCACTGATTTACAGCACCAAGCGCTCGACCGTAGCGCATTTAATTGAATATTCAATTACGTTCGTTCCCGTGCGTATTTGCGTGAGAAAGAGCGAGCACGCGTACCATTGGCATCCCTTTCGCAGATGGGGATGATAGTACGTTCACCAAACGCAAAACCAAAGACCACCGAGCGCTATCGCTCGATCGGAGATTAAATGCTCCACCGGGAGGATGAAATAAATTAAAAACTTACACAAAAGCACGCTTCCAACACATCAAAGGTGGAAGCGTGGATCCCTTTGGAGCAGAGGAGCATGTCCTTTCGTCGGTGTGTTTGTGTGTTTCCTGTGCCCCCGAACAGGGAGCGCAATTTATCGTTATCATTAATTCCGGCCGGTTTCGGTGGCCTCCAACCGCAAAGCCGCTTTCATTTTCCAATCGCTCGAGCATATCGCCTTGACACCTTCATCGCCACCGCCTCTGGGACCTTTGATTTTGGGGCGGTCGTCGCCGCAGGTAGCAGCTCCGTTGCCTCCGCGGCTATAAATACCGGCAATCATATCAGTGCAACAGTTATAATCAATCAATTAATTAATCAGTGTCGCCCGTCCGGTACTTATTACGCTTTTTCGATTCCATTTGTCAAACGCCACGGCGCATGGCGGAAGGACACGATCCTCCGGTAAGCTCTTTTCCGTCTCGCGGTGACAATTTCACGGTGGTCAATCAAAAGGTGACCACGCGCGACTGGGGGAGGGAAATTAATGGCCGCGCTTCATGCGGACAAAAAATATCGCTCTCGTACGCGAAGCCGCAACCAGTGGACAAATAAGTGATTAGTTTTCATTAACTTTGAAACGTAGCTGAAATTAAATTTCATTTACAAATTTAATTAGCTCATTATGCAGTCAGCTGACCCTATCCTGCTGTGGCGGTGTCCCATTCCTAAAGCCACCTGAAACCCATCGGGAGGGCAGCGAATGGGCGACGGTGGAAAAACCACCAGTGCTATTAGTTCCGGGCTAGTTTCCGGCCGTGTGACAAGCGTGATTTTATTATTATGTTGGTATTTCTTTACACTCGCCGTTGTTGTTGCTGCTCCGTTCGTGCCGCTAGCAGCCACACTCATTTTTAAGCTTAATTTGTTTTTAATGAACGCTAAAGTGAGATTTAATTCGCTCGAGGGCCAGTGTGTGCATTTAAAGTTAATTACGGAGTGCTATCGGATTTGCGATTTCCAAGGGTAGAGGTGTGTGGGACAGGAGAGGGCTGAAGAGAGTGAAGGGGATAGGTTTGTGCGGTTTTTTGCACGCATATTTTCAATCACCGAGGTGACCGAGGAGAGGCTCGAAGAGTCTAGCATCGTTATGGCTTATGCCCAATGGGGAAAAAATAATATGAAAAAAAAGCGAATGAGTACGTGTAAATGGGTAAACGAATGGCTACCGATCACTAATTATTTCCAGTTACGTCTAATTATGAACCAGTTTTATGTGACAACAACTAAATTGATGCAATTGTTTGGATTCGTTGTCTAATTACTCTGCGTTTGTTACCAATAAAAGGGATTGGGGCTTTTATAAGCCGATTGAACCGTCAGACGATTCATTATGCATGCAAAAAATACACAAAAACAAAACCCCCAATAAGTTTATAAGCATAACTCAAAACTGGACTCATTTCCCATTTTATTACTATTCAATTTTTTCACCCACTATCTGTGTGTGTGTTTTTTTTTTTGTTGTGCATCGATACTCGATGCACGTCCGGACAACGCATTGATTGACATACTGGTAAAACAATCATGTACTGTTTGACTACTAGATATGTCACGCGACCTCAATTGTCAATCAGTTGTCAATCGGTTTCAAAGGGTACTAGATACTGCATAATTAGAATACCCGCCTTCATTATTATCTTAACGGACACGCTCGTTGAATGGAACAGGTCGTGTAAAAAGCCCTCGTGTTTGAAATGCAGAACATACACGTATTGTCAGGCATCGTCTGTCATGAGATATCACGAATGCGATTGTTTTTTTTATACTACATTTCCCCATCATTTGAACAAGGAGTACGCTCGTCAATATCGTTGACCCACAAGGCTGCGTGATTATGGATTCTATGCGTGGCTATATGATATGATTCGCTTGGTCATCAGCTATTCACTTTGGCAAGTCATCCTGCTGCTCCGGCGTACACACGCAACTGATTATGGTTTCGCGAATAGGGCTTCAAAGACATCCCCGAGGTCAGCAAAGGCCACCAAACCGGCTGCGAGAATCGAGAAAAGAGGATTTATCTGCGTACATCAGAAGGATAATTGGATTTCTAAGAATATTCGATGGACATTGGTGGGCCGGAAATCGAACGTAAATCTGCTCCACTTGCCTTGGACGAGATTATTGACAAATCCTTCTCGAAGCGTAAGCTCCATGACACTAATTACCAGCCCGATACCACTTGAGTCAAAGTCAAGACCCATCCCGCGAGGCAAAGGTCTTACGACCTTACGCCCGCGACCGGTTCGGGTGCACTTTGAACGCGTACGGTTGAATGGATTTACACCGGTGGGTGAGCTTTCCGTAAGGCGTTGCATAACCCATCGAACGGGAGCGCCTTTGCTGTGTTGCTGTTTGATGATTTACGGGTCGCACCGATGCACCTGCTTCTCGCACCCGGGAACGCAATCGACCAGAGCATCCATCCGGCAAGCTCCACTTAACACATTTGCTAAGCCATTGAACGTTGTTTAAGATTAAAATTTAATTACACTTTCAAAGGGCTCACGGTTGAAGCCGTGTTTGCGTCGGCGGATGGTGCTGTCGAACGGTGGCGGAAGTACACCGTCTCGATACGGCTTAGATCAATGCCGGCAGTAGGTTGGCCGTCCCATAAATCATAAATTATGACTCCGGTCCGTGGCGGAAGTAACGCAATCGGCAATGCCAATCTCACCCTCAGTAGGGCCGATCCTGTCCTCCAGCTCCAGGGTGTCGTCCATCCGGGGAAGGCAATCGTGAGACAGCTTGTTTACACCTTGATAATAATCATTTCCCACAAGCGCAGGGAACTATCTCGTGTTGAGGCGGGCAAGTCCCCGTAGTCCCGAATTCCTGCCAGGGAGATAACCATCCGGGAAATTACTGCCAGCAGCTGGAGCTTACTATGCTCTACGTACGGGCCGAATGGGGTGTGTGATCGTGAAAAGACTGTCGGTGTGCCCTTAAGGTGCCTCTCCAAGACGAAGGCTATAAGGCTTGCCAGGAGTATCGAAGCATTTGCAGAACCCTTCTGGTTGAGGTTAGGCTGAAAAGTGTTTGGGTTCTATTTTCTAGACAGTTTTCCGGTTGTTATTACGACGAACTGGTTACGAGTCGTATCATCGTGGATTGCGATATTTGTCCAATAATCCAAAAACCATCCTTCTGTGTCTTAAAAATGCGGTTCCAACAGCAAGCAACTATTCGTTCAAAGCAATTACAACAGCCCTCATATATTACCGAGCGAGAATGCAGCAATGGCTGCTCGTAACCAGCAAAACCATTCGCTCGTTGGCCAACAGGTCCAAGTTCGCCCCAGGACGGGCTGCATCCCTTCAGCTTGGCAAACACATTATGGAGCGCGAACAGGCTCCAGTTTAGCTCGGGAGCACCCGTTAGAGCGGGATTTTCCCGACGATTTCCCAACCGGAATTCGGTAAATATTATTAATGCTGCACCGTTCCGGTGTGTGGCCGGTGGTTCTGCTCGTGTCCGAACGAGAAACTCCAACAGGATCGGGTGAGACAGAATCAGGTTTCTTACACCCATCGAGAGAGCTTCTAGCCCGCCAGAGATAAGAAAAGCGGGCCCCACTGAAAGGTACCATCGCAGGATGATTATAAAATGTATAAATATGTGCATATGCGGATGCGGAGCAATTCTCCGGTGAGTTGGGTGGGGCTTGCCCACGACCACGAAGCCCGATCGCTGCGCTACTAATCGCCGGTGGAACCCTAACCTCAGAAATGGACGCAACCAAGCGAGCGGACAAATGTAGCGGGAAGCGATTCCGGGTTGCATGTTTGCCGGCACGGTATCCGTGCACCGGTGGTGTGCATTAGCCCAGGTTCTGGCCGTAGCGAGATCTCGCAGGCATACAAGCGCCTTTCCACGATGCCAACGTAAACGCGATTGCATTCCGAACGAATGTAATTTACGTGCCCTTTAGTGGAGAATTATGTTCAGTTTAGTAGTTCGGGTCTGAGCGCCATTCATTTCCTGCCATTTCCTGTGTTCCATTCGACCGCGTAGGTCCTGGTAGCGTGAGCGCGGATTGTCCTACGGTGTCCATGCACCAAGGCAAGAGCGGGTCGGCAGGATTTCTGGCAGGATTTTCTGCCGGAACTTTACGGCGTCGGTGGGTTTTGCTTTCGCTGGGCACAATTATACACTGCGCGAAGTGGCCGGCACCGCGTAGGTTTAGCTTTAAAACGATTATAAGATTCACACGCGTGGTTTAAGCAGGTGGGCCAGAAGGTATAATTTACGCCGGCGCGCTCGGTTGTTACCGCTGGTCGAATCGTGGGGTTTTGCGGCAGCGATTTAAGCTCCACCGAGGTGGAAAGTGAAGGAAGATGGAAAATAAAAAAATCTGCGACAAAAATTGCTGATGCAGCCGCACGGAGCTGACGCTGACGGCGGGAGCTGATGAGTCGCCCCGAGTCGTCCCGCGTGGGGAATTATGGAAATGACATGCAGAATTTCAATGAATCCCACATCCGGACCCGTACCCTTCGGCATACACACGGAGGCTCGCTTCCGCTTGCGCGTGCGATGGAAATGAAAGTGTCCCCTTAATTTCGCCCCTTAAAATGGATAATTTTCAAGCATAATCCGCACGACCACGAGCACTGGTTCGCTGAGTGTGCGTGATGGTGTGGTGATCGTCTCTAAATGATTCGCTGTTTTACAGCGCCACCTGGCGGCTTGGAGGGCTTGCCGGAGGAACCATTGCCGCCGGAATACATTAAAGGCATTTTGTAGCTCTCCAACTGCCGGAAAACCGGGTGCCTATTAACCTGGCTGTCATTGGAAATTTGCTCCCCCTCACCGGTACTGCCATTTCTTTGCTCGCCATGGAAACGCGCACGTCATTTGCATACGACATGGCATGAACGTAGTGTGCGTCCGCGTGCGCTTTATGCGTCCAGCACAACGGAGCCGGTGACGTTTAGCATGCAAGCGCATTTTCGCTGCATGCCACGTCCAACGTCCATCGTAGTAGGCGAGGTTGGCTACGCGTGAAGATTGCCGCACACACCAAAGCCTCCGCCCGGAAAACAAAGGCCGTACCCAGAAGCGATGGAGGAATGGAATTCGCACCGTCAGTCGAGGGCAGTGTGTTTAATTTTCCCCACCACGCCAAAAACCAGGTGAGGGCATATTTTTGTGTGCGCTGGAAAATTGCTGGTCCGTGGAAAATCGCTCTAAAATTGGAACAACACACAGTCATTACGCGGAAGGTTTGCCACGCGCAGAGTCAAATTGCAATCAAGTGACAAAATGTAATAAATAATTACAACGTTGCATAAATTGGCAATATGCAGCGAGGTGGCGCCATTGCACGTGTGATTATGCACCTCGTGAATGAAGCGAATTCCACTGCGAAGCTTAATTGCACGTTGTTGGCCGTGCTTTCAATTGCATGGCATCGCGCAAACTTACATGCTTATGATATCTCAATTAGGTTCTTTGCCGGTTCAGTCCCGAATTGCTACCTGCGTGAACACGTGACATCGAAACCGGTGTACGTATTCCGGGCGGTCGGATTCTGGCATATGCAAAAATGCCACCATTCCAGCGACATCTATTTCAGCGCTTCAGTGAACTGGCCGCCGTTCCAAAACCGAAACCCCACCTGGTGTCTGAATTTTTCCACCCCACCGAACGCTAAAACACACTGGCACGCAAGCCACATCAAAGCGCGAGGGCCGGATGGCGCGATCGGAATCGGAATCGCGCGAGAGTGATGAATAAATTTGCAGAACATTTCACCGTAAATCCCGACGGGCACTCGACGGGCTCGTTGGCGTCGTGTCGCTAGGAAGTCAGCATTCTTCCCCGAACGGAGCCCGAGCGCTCCATGCGTGCCGAAATGTTAATGACGTACGCGGGTGGAGGATCCTTATTCGAGCGGCTCTCGACCACCCGCCAATCTGCACCCCCCCCCCTCGGGGAGGACGCTGGTCACGAACATACCGCGCGGAAACGTGAGACACCGCGCACCGGGATTAATCTGCAAGCGAGCGAGTGTTCCGCTTCCGGCGGCACCTGTGGGAGGATAAACTTTCTTTCTCGGAGAGGTTCCTTTTTTTTCGCCTGCCTGCGACTACTCACGATCGAGTTTCCTTTGCAGTGCAAATCCTCCCCTCCCCCCCCCCTCAGCAGCGTTCCGTGGAACTCGCGTAAGACAGGCAGAGTTTTTCTCGTGTTTGTCATGCCGTTTGTTCGCGGCCGGTTTTGCTTCGGTGGCAACTTTCCTAATTTAAATATTTCCGAAGGCGCACGGTGCACACGAACGTATGATACCCGGCCCGACGCACGATGGCCGCGGGAGTTGGCCGTAATGGTGCGAGGAAAATTCTTACCACACCCACGCGAGGCGTACGTCGGGTAAGATTTTCGCAACTTAGTTTCCAGCTCGTGGTTTCGAGATGCTGCGCGTGCCTTTGAACATGAAGCTGGCTTTTCGCTGGCTCATGCGAAAGACTGTTTGTTTGGTGTATTTCTTTGCCTGCACCGAGCGGTATAATGTCATTGATATTTCAGCACTCAACGAATGGTTTAAATTTACGCCACTCTTATGCGGTATGCAAGCCGCATGAATCTGTTTATCAGATATTAGTTTTGGGGGTTTCGTTCTTTCCTAGCTGAAGGAAAATGGCTCGTCGTTGGTGAAAGCGACACCAATCGCACAACGGGCACAAAGTAATTAGAAAAGGAAATTCCCACCCTAAAGCTCGCGGCAGTGGGAAATCGCACGAAAATATGCCCGGTGGCAAAAAGCGGTCTATGGAGCGCATTTTTTATTCAACACGGCTCGTACTTACCGTTCGTCCGTTCCATTGGTGTTCTTATCCGGCGGCACTCCCGTTCGCCTATGGAAGTTGGCATGGTTTTAATGAACTTTTCCCCGAGCGGTACAACTCCCTTTTGGCGGGGTTGGAATCGATGGGAAAGCGCAAAGAAACATTCCTTTACGTCTGAAGGTGTGCCTCGGGTGGCATTGCTACC
Source organism: Anopheles nili (assembly GCF_943737925.1). Classification (NCBI taxonomy): domain Eukaryota; kingdom Metazoa; phylum Arthropoda; class Insecta; order Diptera; family Culicidae; genus Anopheles; species Anopheles nili. The sequence continues at coordinate 74,363,065 of NC_071291.1, read as the reverse complement.
GCTAATCTTGGCAGACGGAATTTTTCTCCCATTGCGCATCCGGACCATTTCACTGCCGGTAGGAAAAGGCCGCAGGTTGAGTGGATGCATGAAACTAATGAAACAAGATCTTTACGAAATTAGAGGAGTATAAGAAAGAGTTTTTGAGAACGAGAAGAAAAAAAATGGAGACACTGAACAGCTGAAGAAAAACTTCAGACACACGGATGGAGACGGACAGCGAAGAGCGAAACAAAAACGGATCCCGTTAAATTAATGTTTCTGCTCGAACCGATCGCTGCCGAAGGAAGGAAAAGCTGAAAATGAAGAACACCGCACCGGCAGGAGTAGAATATCAGCCTGGTACCGTTGTAATCGCATGCCAGCAGCCGTTCATCCGTTCCGATATCCTTTCCGCGTTGTGCCGTTGGCGATTGTCGAGTGGGTGGTTTTTACCCGTCGGATCTCAGGGTGGAAATCTTTCACCGCCGGCGTCTACCAGCAAAGTGGAGTGGGAAAACCCGGTGCGATGCCGTGACATGGTTCCGTGTAACGAGCGACAGTGGTGGGATTAATGGAATGAAAATCATTAAACCCATTCGAAAATTTATCGCCCATTGCGTCACGCGCGGCGGTTCGGGTTCTTGAGCGGGTTGAGTCCTTTCTTTCGTCGAACCGGCAATGTTCGAGCCGGAGCTGGAGTGGGTGGAAGCGAACGATGGGAAAGCGCGCCCAAGCGAGCTTTCCGATGGTGGTGCTTAGCGACCGAACCGGAGAAACACCGTGGAAATGGATAGTGTGTACCAGTGTCCTGGTGGTGCGCATTCGCGTGGCAAAGCCAGCTGTTTGGTATTATGGTGCTGAAATTGTTGAATATTTCTTCCTCACGGTAGCAAGGAAGACAGATTTAATGGGCACTTCTGATTGCCGCTGGCTGTAACAAAATCAGCACCGAGTGGGAGCTTAACATCCAATTGCCAAAGTTTCTGTCCCCACGCGCCGACGGGTGGTTGCTTTGTCGGTGAACCTGTTTTCAAACTAACCCGCTTTAGGGGTAGTAATTGCTCGCAATTAAAGGGTTCTTCCTCCCGTTCGGTGGTGACCGTTTTAATGAGAGTTTTTGCCACCGTTAGCTGGTTCCATTCGCTTGCAGAAATCACGTCACTGTCGCAACAGGGACGGCGTTGTCATATCTTTCGATTCACTGTGAATGGCGTTGGAATGACTCTTTTACGGTTCATCAAGATCGTTCGATTGAATGTTTGTGTGTTGGTGCTGGTGAAGGAGGACGATGGCTGGCGAATGTAGGGTAGTAGAGTGACAGTAGAGCAGTTATGGCGTGAGTTCTTCGAGGTTTCTTCAAGTGTCCGGTACGGTAATGGTGCATTGATTTGAATGAGGATTCAATCGATAGTGCAGTTAGAGTAAAATAAACTCATTAGCAGAAGATCAGATTTAACGACGGTGTTCGATCGCCGGCTCAGAACTGTGTCATTTCAGGAAGGTGTGAATGGGTTTGTCATTTTGAAGATGGCAAAATGCTTGAATTTAGTGCATCATTTTTTTCCAGCAGCTTCCAAGCTGACGCTATTCCTTCTGAGAATCAGCATGCAGCACGAGCAAATCTAGCTCGACCTTAATACGAAACGGAAGAATGGAAAAACGTACATCCCTTAACCAAAGCAATCCGATGATCCGACAAACACATCCATTGGTGGCATCTCCCAAGGGATGGAGTTTATTTTTCACACGTAAATCTTGTTTCGTTTTACTTTGTCCCACTCGTCCGGCTCGTTGGGAAAATGAAGCACCGTTTCCCACCACGTTTATCTCTTAAATGCAGCCCGCATTATGGAAAACGGTGCCCCATCTGGTGGTCTACCGCTCAGCTCACGTGGCTCATGAAGGAAGCATGAGCCAGGCCAGCCAAGAAGTAATGAACACGTTACGTGATGTGTGCAACGTGCAGAGTAATATGTATGCTTGGGGATGTTTTTTTTTCTTTCTTGTTACACCTCTCTCTCTCTCTTTCTTTCCCGTACCTGTCAATGCCGGTCCTGAGGGGATTGTACCACGTAAGAGCTTAACCGTGATTCGCTCATCTGCATCGTGGCCAACGACAGTGATATGCACATTTTATGCTCTGTTATACCATTCCTTTGTTACTCTACAGAGCGTTGTGGGATTTGGGGTGACTTGTTTTTTTTCTGTATCTTTTTTCTTTCCGCAAAATAATACCGCTCCCCTTACAGTGATTACAGTGGACAGTTGAGCTGTTGGTCCGTTTTATTACCCTTCGTTATCTGCCGTGGTATCGTCGCATGGTTATAAGCGTGAAATATCACCTACTTTTCCGGGGTTTCCTTGTTTGGTTCTTTCTTGTCCACCACCACCACCACCACAACCACCAGGCGTCTCCATCGACCCCACCGACTATGCGTCACCATAGACTCTACCAACCACCAGGCGTCTCCATTGTCACTGCTACGGTACAACACGGGACGGAAGATACGAATACAGGATGGTTGATGCTGGTGCCGGGGCTGGAAAAACAAGCTCCACTTCCTGTGTACAACCACTTTGAAGTCGTGACGCGCCATCGGGCCAAAAGTCGCAACAAACGTCACACCACGCCGGTTGACCGGGCGCGCTTTGTGAGATGAAATGAGAGACGGAACGGTTTACATTTCCCAACGAAAAGCAGGCACTTTCGTGCTGGCACTACGGTTGGTCACTGGACGCGCTCGGGATGCTTTTTCGTTTTTTGTTTTTCCTCCTCTTCCTCAAACAACAAGTAGAACGCCCTCGGGGCTGCGGGGCGTTTTCGATTCTGTTTATTTTCCCTCGACCCGACGACACCAAATGGCAGCCGGAGTTGATGGTGGGTTTTTGGGCGCGAAAAGTGGCATTTTACGGGTTGTTCCATCCGGCGAGCAATCGGCAATTCCAGCGTGTTTTGTGTGTGTGTCTGTTTTTCTAGCAAAAAGGACAATCCTTTCCTCGCAACATTGCACCCCGAAGCCCGAGGTGGCGAGGGCAAAGGAACGACTGCCCGAAGCCTTTTTCTCTTTGTCATGGGTAAATGCAAATGAAACCATTATCCGGAGATGAATCCAATGGCCAACCGCGGCCCCTCAACTGGGCACGTTTTACATGTGGCGGGATTTTTATCTCGCTTCTCGTCAGCTTACCGCATTGTCGGGTTTGGGCGAACGCTATGGATAGCGGATTTCTGGGGCGATAGAAACGCGCAAAGAAATCCCGTATTTAAATAAGCGTGTGGTTTTCGGTGAGGATTTCATGAAGCCTTCCTGCTTGCTGTGCGCGTATTGTGCACTGTCGCGTTGCCTTTCGAGCGGCATATGTTTTACGGAAAGTGTAGCGTCACTTTAAACACCGTTCGGTATTACTTTGCCAAGGATAGGCATCTGGTTTCATTTAAACAGTTTATCAACAAAATAGCGCTCCATGAATGTGGTAGAAAAAGGCTGAAACCACACAATGGCACAAAATTGGTGCTCCAAATGAAGCGCACTTATGATGACAAACGCTAACCTTTGTTTTAACGGCAGCGCTTTTAATGATGACCTCAAATGACATCGTATCTGGCAGCTTGACCCCGGGTCCCCGTAATGGGAAATGATGTTCAAATTGCAGACGCCTAAAAAAAAATGGACATTCACACACAGCATCATGTAGCTAAAGTGCGGCACCATTACGTTCCTGTGCGGTGTACCAGTGAGGCCACTTTCATGCACACATCTACACGAGGGCGCGTTGGGTTGGATGGTGAAATTGCGCCAGACAGCGCTGGAAAGCGAACGCAAGCCGCCGAAAAACGCGCCACATGAACCCGGGTGGTAATTATAAAATAGCTCTTTCGCGCGGCACCGAAAACCAATGCATAAACCACACCGTGCCAACCGGCCACAGCCGACGGGAAGCCGGGCGGGAAAACCAGGACCGGCTGGTGGTGGTCGACACGGCATTCATTACGGGGGGCCTTTATTGGAGTTTTACTACGTAATTACTTAATCAAGTGATGATAATTTTTATCAAAGCCGCACATACACACCCACCTTTGCCACATGGTGTGGAGAATGTTCTACTCTGGAGGAAGCGAAAAAAAGGGCACATCCACACACACACATACTACGGCGAAAACCCGAAAGACTCCTGGCCGGGCGATGGTGCCATCATTAAGCGAAATGATCCAATTGCTCGCACCATAATGAGCTCTCGGGGCTTTCCCGGGAAAATGGGCTTTAATTCGGTGCCGACACGCTCGTCGTGGGTGGTTTGAATTTGATTTTCCGTCTCCCGCCCATTTTTTTTTCTGGGTGTCGGGCTTAAGAAAGCGCGAGCAATTAAGCTGTATATTTTCGGATGTTAGGTCGCGCATAAAACGATCCTTTCCTTCCTTTCGCCGGCCCGGCGAGGCAATTGTGTGTGTGGCCATCGGTTGTGATGTTGAGGGTTTGTTTCGGTTTGCTGCTGCTTCTACAGTGATTATGGGTTCGAGTCTACAGCGGACGAGTGAAATTTCTCAAACATGTCAGGATAAATGAGACGCAGAAAAAAAAAGAGCCAGCTAGAGTATTCGAGTCAATATTTGCGACTTCTTTATTTCTGACGATTGTTTCCGATTCGCTTCGAGTTTTTCTTTTCTTTTCTTCACTTTACAGCTTATATATCTATATATACTTTTTTATATATAAATGGTAAAAAAACAGGAAACAATGTTTCGGTTTTGTTTATCGAGATTGAGTAAATCCAGAAATAAAGCCAGCGCGAGAGCGTATGATGTTTATGTCCGCCGCGAAACGTTTTCCCGGAGGTTGAATGAGTTACTCGTGCGGGAGCTTTTGCAACGATTGCTAGCCTTCAACCCGCCCACGGGAGCTGTTTATTTTCCGGTACCGAACAGAACTATCGCTTTCGGTCAGCACTCGGTTGGAGGGTATTTTTCTCCTTCTCTTGTTTGCTGCTGTTCAATCCATCTGCTCGCTGATCTTTACGGTTTTTCAGTTGTAATAATTGTTTTTCGCACTTGAATGTTCCTCGCTCTCAATGCTATAATAGTTTCTGTCACCCATTCTTCCACCGTTATGTAGAGAGAAGCTTTCACTACACAAACAGGTGGCTAGAAAAATCGTTTGAAAATAAAACTCAAAGCTTCCCGCACGACTGGACACGATGCAGCTTCGGGGTTCTTTTGCCTACACACTGTATAGCTAACTGCGTTTATATGCACCACTCTTCGCTTTTTCATCGCTCTATTTTCGAACAAAACAATAATTTCAACGCCTCTCCTCGAAAAAGCCACAGTACATCACTGAAGCTACCATTCCTGATACACTGGACGTACACATACTGCCTCAGAGCTTCAGCTGGTTTTTTTGTATGGCTTTGCGGCTTTCCTTTCATTGACATGTGTGTGTTTGTGTTTATTATTATGCGGATTTTCCCACATCCTCTGGTTCAACTATACGGCCGGCTGTCAGGTAAGCTGAACTTAGTTTAGTGCGATGATAGGTGGTGTAAAATGATTTTTAGAAAATCAAATCGCATCCATTGCACCTCCGCAGGACAATTTGGTTTCCCAAAACATTTGCGCCAATCGTTCCTACGCAGAAATCCTATTTTGCGGTTTTTCCATCATTTTCTGCCACATCTCAACTCCCCCTCTCAATAACCCAGTGCGGTTCAATAGAAGTGTGTGTGTGTGTGTGTTTGTTTTCAATTCCCTCTCCTTTCTCGATTATCCCACCCCGCTCTCTGCCACATTTCGTTTGACGAAGCGCGGCCAAAAGTACGTTTTAGTTTCTTAAAAAAACAGTGTTGCAATATACATATATTGTATATATATATATTTACGAGTTGTGCGGTGATTCTTCATCCCTTAATTCCCATTCGTCGGTTCTGGCGTCGGGTTGTTTTTTTTATTTATCTTCTTGTTTTCTTATTTTTTTTTAGTGTTCATAAGGCATCAAATTTCTCATGCACGTCATTCGCACACTCATGCATCGCTCATTCATTCGCTCCGGTTGCTACTGCGCTCGATCGTGATCGCGATCGCGAAAAAACACAATCACATGTGGTTCTCTCCTGCCCCGTCTCCTATTCACAATGGTTGTATAAAATAGCTGTTCATGCTTTGTTTGCATTTATGTTTTTTTTTTCTTTGCTTTCTCCACCACCGCCGTGGTTGGGGTTTCGTTAATTCCATTAAACTATACAGTGCAGTTGGTTTTGGTTTTCGTTCTCGCTATCCCGCCTGGTCTCGATTCCGACGCGTCCCGAGTCCCCCAGAACCGCATGGCGTGGATCACCGCGGATTTATCGTAGCTAAATATCTAGAGTTTTTTTCTTCTTCTTCTTTGTGTTTTTTTTTTTGTCAAATATCAATTCGATCATATGCATAAGAACTTTTTACAGCTTTCATATTTCAACGCACTTCATACACCGACGCACTTGAACCGGACGCACGTGCTTCATTTCGGAACCGTCGGGAGGTTAAACGAAGGTGACCCCGGGGAAGGCCGGTTCCGGATGGCAAAACGAAAAAAAAGGACTGTCGAACGCTAACGAGATGCTCGCGAGCGTTTGTTTTTCCCTCGCTTTTCTCGCGCGCTTCAAAGCAAATCTTAGATCTAGGACAATTTTCTCGCTTTGCGCTGCTACCGACAAAAAAAGCGCGATACTAAGTGATACTGCTGACGTTCTTACGACACGAAATGAAATCTAGGTAGGGGTACGTTACAAAAGTCTATAAACATTCAACTACTTTGGTTTTACATGACTATCGAAGCGGGTCATTATGTTGTATGAGTGTGTGAGTTTGCGGTTTGGTTTTTGGTAGGTGAATTTGGTAGGTGACGCTGTCGTCCTTCGCAACTTGCCGTTCCCTCGTTGAGAGTATGTAAAGCTATTCGATCCAAAAGGGTGGTTGCTAGAAGTTTCTGCTTTCGTTGGTAACTTCCGTTCGTTTGAAATGCGCATTTTGCTCGCTGGTATAGTGACTCACTGATCGTTGTGATCAAGTTCGAAAGCATTTGAGGGACATTCGATCTAACCGGGCGACGTTAAATGGCTTTCGAACATAAATGGAACGAGATGGAATGCACGTGCATTAAGGGCGCGGTTATCATTTCCTGGTTTCGCTCAAAATGCGCTCCGACGTGCGATTATAATCTCTACAGTCTATACGCCTTACCTATAGCCGCGGGACTAGCTGTGCAATTTTTGGAGTTTGGACTATCACGATGACGAATTGCACACGTCTTTCCCCCCGGGGGTTGTTTTGTTTCGAACTACAACAACAGAGGCGAAAAGGAAACACGCAAAGCTGGTGCCGAAATGACGGCATGACCCCGCCGGACCATGCACACTAGGACGATGCCGCAGCTTAGCTGTGTATGAAGTTGAGGTGCAATCGGCGGTTCCGGATCTCGACGTCGGTGTACTGCTTCAAGTTCATCTACAAGAGCGTCGTGGTGAAAATGAGTAAAATCGTCACGACGGTCGCCAGCACGCTTGTGGTCGTTTGCATTGGCACCGGAAGACTGCTAGCGCCGTTCGACTCGGTCGCGTTGAATCCTGCACACCGCCGCGGGAGAAAGACAGTGAAATGGTCGGGTTAGTTGATGGGCAAGCATAAGTGGATTATTTTAAAACATCAACTAAAGGCTGAAACATTGAAATAAAACAGAATAAACTTAAATTTGAAACGAAAAGTCTTCGTGGAAGCATTCGTGCTTTGAACATAAATCAGTAATGCTCCTGCTACTCATCAAAGTAGCTCATGAGATACATTTAATCTGTCAAAGTTCGTTTGACAGCCTGCGCTCCTTCATACGAATCATAAGTATTGGTTTAGAACAGGTTATTAGTAAGAAAATGTATCTTTTCTCAATATAAGATCAAAAAAGGATGTTGTGAAAACTCACTACTAAACGAGTTTGGGTGTTTTAGTCAATTTCGAACGCATTAGAGGTTGTTAGTCAATCAAAAAAACAATGTATTCATTATAGCATTCGAAATCAAGGAACTAGTTAGTAATCAGTCATCTGGGACAACAGCTATCGGCGTACGTGTATGGCCGCGGTCTTGCACCGAAGCTTTTCACTCATCCTTGGACCGGCCGGTCCCGCGTTCGCAGTTCGGCAGTGACCATAGCAAAAATTAGTGCCACTAAAATTAGCTTAACGTATATGTTTTTGAGTCTACCGAATGAGTAGCCGATACCGGTTGTTACGTTGCCCGTGTGTCCACTGGAATCGACCGGAGGGCTGTCTGGATCTGGACGTAGGATTTGAGAGAATAGATTTCGTTTAAAATTTTGAGCTATTATCAGCGAATGGTTGTACGCTATGATGATTAGGCGCTAGGTTCGACATTCATGAGCGTATTTGAGGGTGGCACGTTGAAGTTACTCAAATGAATATTGTTTGGTTACTGAATGATTCGAGATAAATTTAGTAAGTGATTGCTAAGCACTTTTGTTACACATTTATCATGCCGGTTTTACCAGAAGATTGAAAATCAAAACAGTTCGAAAACTGCATGATCTCATATACAATTGGAAACTTAACGGAAAAATTTCTCAAAATATTCTAACAATTGATTGAACAACAAATGAAAACAGTCAGTTGGAAATTTTCCAACAACAAAAACAAATTGAAATAAAAAACACGTTTTTAACCAAAACAGAAGAAGTAAAGGAGACACGTGGTGCGAAGGCTGGTGGGAGGGGTCCGTGAAAAACTCCCCCACCCACTCACAGCACGGTTCGCTTGCTTACCCTTCTTCTGTAAGTTTTCCGGTGCCGCTTGTAGCATTTCGACCGTCGTCGTGGTCGCTACCGTGGTGGTAGTGGTTTTGAGATGCGATTCTGGAAGCGGTTTATTGTTAGATTTAGTTTTGCGCGCTTTAAAGGAAAGTGGAATGTTAGAAGAAGTAGAAGAAAAAAAGGAAGAAAAACAGAGAAAGAGAGAGAGAGAGAGAGAGTGGGATGAATGTTGAGGGTTGTGATCGAGATGATTTGCGACAGGAACCATCGATGGAAGGAAGCGATGCGTGAGCAGTGCAAGAATTGGGGAAAAAAAGGGTGGCATTATGAGAGAAGAAGAGAAAAGGGTTGAGAGATGAAAGGAGATGAATAGAAAATGTTAGTTAGTTTAGGTGCTGATGGTTGGATTTATGTTTAATGATCGACACAATCAAGCAGAAGCGACAGCAATGGGGATAAAAAGCAGCTCCTGCTGGAGTGAAAGCACACGCACAAAAAGGACATAACACACACACACACACACACACACACACACACACACACACACACACAGAAACAGACAGATGAACAGCAAACACCACAGCAAACAGAAGCACACACAAGCAGAGGAATCGTGCTCGATCGCGTTATGCTCGGTACCATAAAAGAAAGTCCTTTATCAGGGTAACGCATCAGGTAGCCGATGGTGCTTTAGATGTTCATTTAAATAAGCATTCCCTAAGCGGTAGGATTTTATAGCCAGACCGTGTCTAGGTGGGGTTCGTTTTCATGTGAAATGGCCGTTCCCGTTCGCGTTACAATGCGCACGTTGGAGTCGTTCAAGCGAAAGGTGAAACAGGATGGCCATGGTGGCAATAAAAGCGCTCGTAGATAATCCCATAACTGGTGCATTCCGCTTGGATGGTGCGTTAATATAAGAGCAAAAAAAAAAACACAAGCATCAACGGTACGGAATTCCATTTTGAATGGAATCCAATCAAACATAATGAAAGCAATTGCAGCGACGGTTTTGCTACGGGCAAAGAGCCGGCCCATTACTTTGCCATTTTGCTTTGCCGGCTGCATCGGAGTTGGGTGCTCGTTTCGTGCCGTTAATAGACAGGAAGCGGAGGACGACGATTCACGAGCGTGGATTTATTCCCGCTGGCAGCCATAATCACAATAAACGCTCGTTTGCGACCAATCCCTTTTCTCGAGTCTCGGTTCTGCAAACAGCAACAAGGCGAGAGTTGGGGAAAGACCCGAGGACAATCAAAGAGCACGGGGGCACCGGGTCTTCTTAATCTGCAAATCTTAAGCTGGATATCCGGGTTGAGTCTTTGGCAACATTATTTACCATTTACTGCCCAGGATGCAGTCGTTGGTTCGCTTTGTGTGTGTGTTTTTTTCTCTCTCTCCTCCTTCTATAGCTGCTCTGTTGCGCTTCTTCGCAAACAACGAAACAAACGAACGAGCATAATAATGGACCGGGATTGCATTTGATTCCGCGTGGCTCGGTGGCTTCGACCCCTCGAGGGCCCTCGAAGACAGCGATGCAGCGAGACTCGCAAAGATCCCATTATCTTAATTAGTCCCATTTCCTCATTATCTGCGCGCGTTCGGTTGCGGGTGCCGATTTTCCGACAGCGCCCTCTGTCGGTGGTCTTTGTTTCTGTTGAACCCGCATTTAGCCGGTGTCTTTGGACCGGCCATTGGAGGATTTTACTTTATAGCACACTTCATAAAGCTTGAAGGACGGATTTCGCCCTTTATTTGCCGGGTGAGATTGATTTTTCTTACGCCTCAAGCAACCTTGAGTGAAGTAGGCCTTTACGTTGATTAATACGCCAGAAGGATTATCACAAACGTTAGGAGATGACTCGCGGAGGGTTAGAAAGTGCTCCACAAAACGTGAGCTGGTTTCGAGTGGAGTGCGATCTTATCGAGCGAAAAGCGTCTCGAGTGGAACCTCATCACCGGTGGAGTGTGAATTTTCATTTGCGGCAGATTATCGCGTAAGGCCGCGGCCCCCTTTCCATTAGCTTGCGCTGGGTTGTTGAAACTGTGCAGCTTAGGCACCATCGGAAAGGAAACAATAACGTTTGTCCAGCTGGCTGTGCCGGCTTCACAAAACACCCACTATCGCACCGCTCAATCATCTTCATCGCCATCATCATCATCATCAGCATCAGCTACATCATTAGCGTACGCATCAGCGAGAATGTGTTGTTTTCCCCGCTTAAGCGCTTCTTTAGCTTCGGATTCTTTTCACGGGTGGAAAGTCCGTTTTCGATTCCGTTTCGACCATGACCATTCCGAGACGGCAACATCGCCGTAATGTGTTTGATGCGTTCCGTGTTTTCCCAGAGGACACATTCAGCCGCCAAGCAAATCTGCGAGCTGGAAAAACCAAACACCGAGCAGGAGGGAAATCAATTCCATCGGATAAGGCTCGTTTTATTGGTTCGGTTGTTTTGTTTGCGCGTGAGCTTCCATTTCTCTCTCTCGCTTTCTCTCTCACTCTCTCTCACATTTTCCATGACCCAACGGACGTTGGTTTTCCTTTCAACCCGGTCCGGTCTCTAGATGCGAACTCGTCGTTAGATAAACGACCATCCTAGGCCACTGGTCCAGATGGATCATCGCCGTTCGTACCGATCTCGAGGTCGTCCGGTTTGTTCTGCGGAGTGTTTGAGCTTCGGGGATTTTCCCTCACCGGTGGGAGGTGTCTGTTTGTTATCGCATCGCATTTTACTGCCCCCCCCGAGCTGGCAGGCCGACGGCTAATGGCTGTGGGGCTAATCCGAAGAAGACGTTGTTTACTCTGAGCCATCGTTGCGGTTGGGGATGAGATTTTTCGGTAGCCGCGAAAGGACGCGAATTCCGCGAAATGGTCCACCAAAGAACACGCGGTTGTCGATTTTTCATCCTTTTGTACGGTGTCTGAATCACCATCAACCGGCTAACGGGCTGCTGCAAGCGCACTCCGTTGAATGCTGACCATTCCCAAGGATAGCTGGCCATTTGATATGCAAACACTCACTCAGCAAGGAGCTCAACGTGGCTTCCGAGCAACGTCACTCGCAGGGATTGCCATCCCGCGGAGAGGGATAATTGAAAACGGCTGCCAATTGAATCGGTCTGCCTAAGGTCCTCTTCGGGCTGGGGTGAGTTTCTACAGGCGTGCGTGTGCCGTGCTAATGCCGACACAATACCCTAGAAAGTGGAGCCGTTTCGAGCGGCCAAACCTTCGCCACCCAGCACCATTGTCCATTTGTCTTTGCCGCGCTACACGCGAACGGCTAATTCCGCTCGTCACAACAATTAATGCCGGTGCTTTCGGACCGGGTCACGTACCCGACCCGGGGTTGCAGGTTGCATGTCTGCTGACGCCAGAAATTATCCTCCCGGGCAGCTCCCGGAAGATGACAACCACGCAGCGAAATCGAGGGAGTTCGAGGCACCCATTGCCAGCGTGCCATTCTCGTTTGCTTTCGGTTTTGAGCACGTCCTCAAGACCAAGACCGTCGCACGTTGCGCATGGTCACAAAATCCGGATGCCTATTACCGGGGGAGTCGGACGTGTGGACGTCCGGTACGTCCTCATCGCGAGAACCCGTCGCAATCAGGTCAGGTATCAGGCCACGATTCGCCGGAATTGACTGCGACATCTCAATTAATCATTTGCGCACCTTCCCCCCAAGGGCAACCAGCACCGGTGTTTGGGCTTCGAGGCTCCTGATCTCCCGGATTCGGTCGTTCCAGGACGCCGAAAAGGACACACCGTTCCCGAACGTGCGGTCAGCCGTTCAGCTGCTGATAAATGGCTTTTTCCGGGACGGTGAAAAATACGGCTCCCTCGACCGGATGTGGTGCCTGGTTGGTTTTCACGGCGAGTCATGTCCGGTTCGGTTCGGTGCACCTCAATAAGTCGTCAAAGGTGTGTCGCAAGGTGTGTGTCTCCCGTACCAGTCAAATGGCACCGTAGGTCGGACGCTTCGATGATGATTAACTCGAGAGATGCGAGGGCCAATTTGACGGGATGCGAATACCGTCACCGGTGTGACAGCACCTCGAACAAAGCGGATCGTGCGTCAAGACGGCCGGTTCGAGTTTACCGACTGGCGTTCGTTAGCGTGTTTGGTCGGTTGGATAAATTGAAATCCGATAAGTGACGCGTACGGACGGCGTCGTTGGTGATGACGACGGTGTGGAATCGGGATGTCAGTCTCAAGGAAGGGGAAGATTTGTGGCAAATTCTGGTCCTGCGAGGGCTTCAGGTGTGTAAGCCAACCACCTATCGGATTGGATGGTATCGGAGGAATGTGCTTTTGTAGTGTGAAATTACAGCCAACCTGTCTGCGTGGTGATGCAAATGCAAAACAAGCTAAACTATCTCCCTGCGCACAAACGGTCCTGGCTTATTTCGTGCCAATTCCGATGCGGGTTCTTACAAGGACATCCAACAAAATAGACGAGCTTGTGAGTAGGAACCGGAAATGCGACAAATGCGGCCCATTTAAACGAGTGTTTGCGGACTTTCTGGTCATTCCTGAATCCTTCGAAAGCACGTCCTTTCTGGCGATGTCATTTTGGCGATGACCCATCACCGGTCGGTGGACATTTGGTGGCAGTCAATTAGCTGCGATTGACATCGGGCGGGATAAGTGTGATCGGACATCCAAAAAAAAAATGGAAAAATAAGACGACACCACCTCGGGCGGGTGCGTGTGACCGACTGTGAGTGACAACTGACGGATCCAAACGCACGGACATCCAAAAACGCAGATTTCATCGAGTGGCCAGCAGGATTCATTAATTATAAAACCACCTCCCCCCAAGCGTTTGGTTTGAAAGTGACAGAAGCACGGAGAATGGAGAAAAAGGAAAAAAAACGCAAAAAAAAGTCCCCCACTAAAGCAGCCCGTTTGTGTCCTCGGAAACTATATCCGGTGCCATCTACTATCGGCTTGGAAGCAGAAGGTGTTCCTTGCGCGATGAGCCACGAGCACGACCGCCCATTTTCATTTACCGGAATGGATCGTGGTAATTCATTAAATAAATTATCATCATCATCAGCATCATGATCTGCTCACGCCAGCGCCACCGCAAAGGGCACCGGCACGCTATCGCTCATGTATTCATCTGTCCTTTCTGGCTTTCCGGTTCCATTTCCCCGGATGCCGTTCTCAGTTCCCGCCCGAAGCTCGGTAATCACTACGGTTGGTGTTGATTTTTATTCGTATCGTTTTAGAACACGGAACTGGCAAGCCCTCGAGCGGTAGCGTACGGTGCGAATGGAGTCTTACTTCTTCTTCGCTTTTCTTTTGCTTCTTTTTTTTTGCCACCCACGTCACCCACCCGTTGGAGAGGCGGGTGTTTTGTGAAAATTTACATTTCGCACTGCCGGTTGGCACCCCCACCAAAACGAGAACCCGCACTGCGCCGTGAGCTGCGTTTTCCATTGACCGCTCGGGTGAGCGTTCCTCCCTTTTTTTTTGTTCAAGCTTTTCTCCGGTTTTCCCACCCAGCTGGACATTAGCGTGGGGGCAAATGTGGCCATTCACGCGGGCGTTGAATGGACTGCGAATTCGCGTCCCAGGACTGGAGTCAGCACGCGGCCAAAACCAGATGTGGAAGGCCTTTTCACACTGTGCTGTAATCGAAATCGCACCACCCACCCGGTAAATGGTGTAGCACTGCGTAAAGATAACCATCGCTCACCGAAACGCGGGGGCGAGCGAAGAAAGGTACGCTTACGCCCTTACGCCCACGAGAAACCGCATTGACATAATTAGGGTGTTCGGTAGCCAAGGCGTAAGGGCCACCATTATAAAAAAACGAAATGGAAAGCAAAAAAAAAAAAAAGGACGCCCCGGGAGGAAATAAAGCCTAAATCTACGGGTTCGGGTGGTTGAGGTTTTCGATGGGACGGTGTGTCATTAACGCGTGTGCCAATGTCCCGTGGGGGAGGGAGTTGAAAATTAATTTATTAGCACGATTTAAATCCCTCGGGGTTGGGCCAACTCCTCTCCCAAGCCCACTCGTTTGCCCGAATGGCATGGCATTTGCCGGGCGCCGTTGCGCATGCCGAATTGAGGAGCGCTCTTAGGAAGCAAGCGCTCGCAGTTTTGAATGCGAATTTCCACCCCCATTGAACGAGCCGGCGAGCATATTTCCATCTCATTTCCCAAAAAGAAAAAAAAAAGCAAATGGCGCCTGCAAAACGCCAATAGTAGTGTGATGTCCGGACGGATCGTAGAATTGCAGACGAACGCCTAATTGAGATAAGTAGTGATGAATGTTTTAATTAGCCACTGTTGTTCTCGGTCCTCGAATGGAGCCACAGTGCCAGGAGGGTTCAGTGGCGCTCGATTGTGTGTTGGGTTTTTTTAATTTTCGCCTTCCCGAGCGTACGGAAAAAAAGACCTACCCAGGCCCGAGTGTTGGTTGTGCTGGTTTGGCATATTTTTCTTTTCATTTCCGCCATCATTCGTGTCCGTGGCCGCTCGAGCGCTCCTTTGCCGGTGGTCTTCTCAGTTTCGTGCCGCCTTTTCTTCGCAATCTTACAACAAATGAGGCTTTCCCGGGAGGCACCATGCATTGGGTGTGTGTGTGTGTGTGTGTTTCGCTTGCTTTCGGGAACTGCGGTAAGTGCAGCTGCCACGCCCGGCTGCTAATTAACTTTCCACCGCCACGTTTCGGAGAAGGGGCGAGCGAAGGCGCGCGCGCGCGCACGTGGGTGGGTAGCAGGGAAAACAATTTTCATTTCATCCTCCGCTTGACCCGCGGCCCCGGTCGAGCGAGTTTGATAAACATAACTCAAATAGAGCGCAAAATAATAATAATAAAAATAATGATAAGAATTAAAAAGCACGATGGTCCGAACGAAAGCAAAAAAAAAAAAATAAGAGCACAATCCACCGTGGCGATGGAAAATGAGCGGGAAACCTGCCACGGAAACGGGACTAAACTCCTCGAGCTGGGAACAGGCGAAAAACAATTCGCCCGCCCGCCCGTGGGCCCGTTCGTCCGAGGCAGGATCAAAAACCGCGCCGTTCCTGTAAGATGGATCGTTCGCTTAAAAATGGTTCTGCAAAACAAAACTCAAACATAGAGAGAGAGAGAGAGAGAGAGAGAGAGAAAATAACACGGAAAATACGAAGCTTTGAAAGCAACCCCACAAGACGCCAGCGAAACGGCTGCCCACCGGGTGGGAGGGTGGTAGAAAGTGAAACATTTATAATTCCACCGCTTCTTGCCGATGCCGGACAGTGGCCGTTGATGGTTCTGGGCGCGGTTCGCGGTGAGTAGGGTTTTGCGTCAATCTTTGAAGCGCCCAACTGCTGCTGGCACGAGCCCTGGCCCCGAAGCTTTCCATTTAAAGCTTGCACATCAAGTAGGCTATGCACCAGCGAGAGTAGAACAAGAAATGTGTGCAAGAGAGAGTGAGAGAGAGAGAGAGATGCAAAAAAAAACAACCCAACGTAGAACGGATCGAGCGGATGGCTCGGAGTTCCGTTCCAGCAGGCGTCTGGGAGAAGTATCTGTAATTAAGTTTTTTTGTTGCCACCCGTCCGGTGGAACTGGAGTTGGTGCTGTTGGTAGCCTGGAGGATGCAACCTGACCGAGGCCGAAAAAAAAAAGAAAATGGCTAACGCAAAATGAGTTTTGAGCAACTCGTGCGGCTGGAAGGAACTGCGGCCATTTGGAGTCTGTCATCTCGCAACCAGGACGTGGAATGATAAATGAGATTGGCTTGGTGAGGCCGGGTTGCAGTTAACTGCAGTGAGTGACGTGGGTGAAGCTTTCCGCTTGCTGAAAATGTCCAAAAAATGCGTCCTAAAATGAGCCCGATTCCGATCGAAAGTCACTTCAAGCAGCCATTTTCGGACGGCCATCATGAGCATCGTTTGTGTCGGTTCATTTGAGTTCGGTTGGATGGAAACAGACCGCTCCAAAGATCCGCGCTCTAGCATAGCGGATTATTTCGCGCTGTTTTTACTTTTGGGCATCTTTCAGGCCTAATGCCGTCGGCAGATTGCGGTGGGTTGTGATCATTGTTTTTAAATTAGCCATTCCAGTCATCCGTTCGGGCGTCGTTATCGCGGTTGCGAGTACCAATTCCGATAAGGGAATGATCATGAGACGCATCACAGCGTTATTTGCTCATGTGAGGACGGGTGCTATTTTATCAACGCTTTGTTTTTCTTCTTCTCCGAGGAGCCTTCCTTTCGGAGGTCACGTGCACGTGACGGTGGAACGAACCACCGACGTTCATTAGTAAACATTGCGCTGGAACAAATTTCACCATGGCGAGGCATTTCTTATTACTTCTTGCTGGGCAAAATATTACGATTCATTGGCGCAGGTGGACAACGAAGACACAAAACCAAAACTAGCGAACGGCTTTTTGAGGTGGAACAAAAAAAAAACGAAAGACCCAAGAAGAAGCAGAGCAAAAAAAAAACTAATTAAAACGAGACGCTACGGCATCACATTTTTCTCGAGTCGGTCGTGTTCCGTGATTTCTTTTCCATTTCCATTGTTGCGTTATTCGAAATCACCCAACCGACCACCGGATGGAAGGAAAGCTCTCGCTCTCTCTCTCTTTCTCTCTCGCTGGGGGAGGAAAAAGGCACAAACGCGAGTAGCAAAAAAAAACAAGAAAAAAGCTTCACTTAACCATTGCCAGACGCGTTTTTCTTGGTTCGCCGCGTGCGTTTGGTTCTTACCCGCAAGTGGAAACGAAATTCCGCTGCCATACGGCAAGGCATCTTCTCATTTTCACTTGACGCCACCTCGATGGTGGGTGTTTCCGGGATGTGAAATCCATTCTTGCAAACGCGAAGAAAGCACGCAAGCGAAGGCACGAAGGGAACTAGGTGACAGACTGAAGTTTTCGTAAACACAAATCACTTCCAATCACCGATTCGGATCCCCGCCAAACGGTTTGACATCTGTTGACACTCCGGAGCCTGGTTTCTTCACGACCCAGGGTGGGTATCTTTTTTTTTTTATTTACTTTCACAGTGGGGATTTTCTCTTCCAGTTCTTGCTCTCTCTCTTCACCAGCTTCCACCGCCAGCCGGCAGATTGGCGGGTAGCGCATAGTAGAACCACGAAGGGCGAGTGAAGCCGCACATTCACACTCCCTCACACGGACATTGCAAAATGGTGGGTGGCCAGCAGACGGGGACGGAGTAATCCTCCCAGTGGGGTGACGCGGAAGGCATTTTATCTGTGGACCATGAAATTGATAACGCCATCGGCTCGGATGTCCTGTTAGCGAGTCGCTCGGGGAGCAAAAAGGAATCGTCCCAGGAAGCCAGATGGAACACAGCAGGCGGAGAAAGCAAAAAAAAATGAAAAAAAAAAAACGAAACGTTGCGAGACAGTTTTAGCGTCGCGACGACGGCGACGGTCACGGGGAGGGTTAAAAGGACAACAGGACACCGGCATCAATCTGGTGCCGGTTTCGCTTTTGACCAGGTCCAGAAGGAGCTTACGCTCGGGAAGATGTAAGCGGCGAATGTCAGCCACGGTTCACCGCGGTCGAATGGTAATGACTTTTCAACCGGTGTCAAGTTTTCTTGAATTCAACGACGGAAAGGAACCGACGGCACAGGTGTTCGGATTCCGGTCAGACGGTGCGACACGAACACATGCGCTGTGTGGGATGATGCGTGGGTCGAAGGCGTGAGGCATGCATATGGTTTCGGGAAGCGATAACGTATCTTTTCTCTTTTTTTTTTGTTGATGTTGTGTGTTTCGAAAGACTCAAAGGGTGGCCAAAGCGGGATGCGGACACACCGGTGCGATACGAAAACGCCCTGCTTACCGTAGTACGTCGTCGAGCGGCGCTTGTTGTAGTTCGTCTCCGGTATCGAGAGCAAACACTCGATCATGGCCGGTGACTCGAGCTGATCCTTTCGTATCCTGCCGCTGATGGACACGTTGTACAGACCGTTGTCACCCTTGACGGACTTGAGGTTTTCCGTCTCGAAAAGCGCGTAATTGATGCTGGGGAGAGGGGAAAGAAAAGTGAACGAAAGAAATGCCATTAAACATGTGCGCGTGAATTAAAAACATGCTGTCCTTTCATTCCCTTTTTCAAATACATCTCTAAACACATTCCTTAGTGTCCTGTTATGCTTTATCGAATTTATTACCACATATGTCGCATAGTTTGCTGGACCGATGCTTCAGACCGAATTGTAATGCAAAATACCTCAACATTATTGTTAATTTAACAAAATCCGATTGCGCTATCGAGCACGGAATCGCGCTCGGAATGGGTTGTTAAAGTGACGATAAAATTGTATGCAAATCAGCTTATGCATATTTGAACAGCGCCGGCACCACCGCGCGTAATGTAATCGGCAATAAAATTCGACGCTCATTTGCAGCCCGATCCATCAACCGGCCCGGAGGGGGTTTGGGATTTGAAGTTTTTTTTGCGTTTTTTTTTTGCGGCCACACCCGACTGCAGCCTCACGCGCTGACCGGAAAACGAGCAAACGTGCAAATAAACCAACAACGGGAGAAAACCATATCCCATACGCCCGTATCTTGGCATCCCATCGGTAAAGGCGAGCTGGTTGGGAAAAGGATGACCAAGGTCCCGGGTATGCATGATGTTTAACAGCATGTACGATTTATGGGGCCAGCCCCGGAGGCCAACGGTCCGTTCCGGTGGAATCTCGTCCCGAGCGATCGGTGGGAGGAGTTGGGATTTTTCACTTCTAACATTTATTCTCCCGTTTGATTATTGTTGAAGGGACCATTTCCTTAATCACAGCCGGCGCCGGACCCGTGGTTCTGTTCGGACGTCGATCGTAAACGCGCGGTTGTAACAGATTTTCAGTGATTGAATTCGACCGGCCATACGCCCTAAAAAAAAAAGGGCACCATGTATCGAAAAGGTTGTATCGAAGGGTGTCCTTTTTTTTCGCGCTGCTGCTGCTGCTGCTGCTGGTCCCGCTGCTTGACCTTCGCCGGAGGCCATCTTTTATCATTTTGCGGCCCAACCCAGCGGATCCGAACGTTCGATTATGCTCGCACCACGTGGCGCCCGCTGGTCGCTAGCAGAAATGACCGATGCGTTCGAGCGTGACCTTCCGCCCGGGTTTTGGGACTGAGCGGAAAAATAACAACATATTTTATTTTTTTTTGCAACACCCCTTCCGGGTCATTCCACCGAAGGAGGGGTGGAGTTTTTGATTTATCATTCAACCTTAAAAATAACCGCCCCACAGGCGGCGGATGTGACGTCAACCCTTCCGCCGAGGTGGCTTCATGGCTTCGTGGGTTGATGGGTTTGGTTGGGTGGCAAAAATGAATTATGCAAATATTTTACTTATAATTTATTTCATAAATTAAACCGGGATGATACTTTTGGGGCGCTAAATGACGATGCCAGGCGGACAGGTGAAGGACAATCCCGAAGGCATTGGTTCTGGCTGGTCGATTGGAAAACATAATCGAGCGGGCATTGGGCAATTGGCGACCGCACAAACATGTCCGCCCCGTGGGGTTCCGGGATCGATCACGTACTCCGTTGATTGGCACCGTTCCGACCGGAACGCGGTTCAATGCGACCAAGCGGTTCGCTTGTTATCGGTTTATTTTTGTTGCTCCGATCCCGTTGTTGGATCGAAGGTGCGTGTTCTAATCAACCGTAGGTCGTCAGCCCAACGTTTGGCTCGTTTACTTACCGAATCTGCAGCTCGGGCAGCGGAGAAATGTCCCGTGCGTGGCAATCAACCGTGATGTACCCGTCACCGTTCAGGTAGTAGCTCAGGTCGAACTTGCTTTCTCGCACTTGAAGAAAGAAAAAAGGGGAAAAGAAACGTCGATCGAAGGTTAGCTTTTTTTTCAAATACGATGGAAAAGGCCTATGGAAACGGAACCCGCGTGACGTGAAATGTCACTTTTATCGAAGCGAATCGAAAAGAGTGAATTGAATAAAGGCATGCAAAGGAGCAGATGGACCATCTGGAGTTGGTGTTTTTTGTATTCAATTTAAAAATAGAATGCCTCGAGTTACAAAAAGTGCATGGGAGTTATGCTACAGATTGATAAGCGTTGAAAGAAGCTTGCGTGAGTTTGAATAGCTCGGTGAAAAATACAATCCCGAGCTGGTCACATATGTCACTTACCGATGATTTTCAGCTTGGCCGACTTCCGGTCGATTGAGGTGTACGTCTGCACGATGCACATGTATTCGCCGGTGAAGTTGGCCAGCGGTTTGATGATCGCCATCGCTCGGTGCTTGTGCAGATGCTCCTGCGACACGACGTAGCTTGTGTCGATCCGGTTTTTGAAGGATTGCTGCTCGAAAAAAAAGAGATCCACAATGAGATTAGAAGAACGAGTGGTTTGTGAAAATTCGGCGCGAAGGATACTCACGAAAGGGAAGGGATTTTTTGACGGAATCCACTGGTAGACGGGCTGACCATCGAGCAGCCATTTCAGCACGAAGCCTTTCTCGCTATCGTCCACCTCGTACTCGCAGTCAAGTATCAGCGGGTCGGGTGTTTTGGAGGTCTGATCTAGCAGGTAGGTCGGTGGGACCTTTAGGTTGATGATTTTTACGGCCGAGCATGCTGTGAAGAGATGAACAAAAGAAAAAAAAACACACAAATCATCAATTATTTGTCGATCAGGTCGATCGTTGTAATCGGCTTAAAGTGAGTATAAGCTACGAAAAGTTATTGTAACAACAGCGAGAACAGACAAAAAGTGCTTCATTCAACGAGCCTGGGCAATGAATTTAAATTACCCTTTTTCACACGTTTTAAACGTTGGACCCCGTTCGACGCATGGTTAAATATTCATAAAAATGACTTGCTAATTCATCATAGCGCGTTACACTAGAACACAAACAAATCGCGGAACAAAAACCACACTTCCACGGTGGGTTTTGTGAGCAAAATCGCTAGCTCGCTTCCGGGAAGGGTCGTTTTCAACCCGACCCGGTTCCCTATACGCCATCGATTGTAATTCATCGCGCATTAGTGCAGCATGCATTATTCATTTATTTATCCAATAAAATCTTTCCCATCCGTTCGCGTTGACGTCGGCGTCACATAGCAAGTTTTGAGTTTGTCCTGTTCGCGTACGAGTAAGAGTATGCCTTTTCTTTTTGTTTTTTGCTCGATCCTTTCCGTGGCAGAACCGAGGTGAAAAGCAACGAGACAAACTGTGATCCGGTCGCGTGCAGGTGGTTGAAATATTCAGCCCTCCCCGGGGCACCTTGGGTGGGACTCGGATGCAAATATGAGAGCGCATCCCGTGCGAAGGACGTATGACTGACTGACGAACTCACCGCACCGTTGAACGGAGGGTTGTCGCGTGCAAACCCCTTTTTTTTCTAAAACCGGATCCTGTGGCGCACTCGCTTATCCACCGACGGGTTTTCCCACCTGCCGGGGGCTCGAATGCCGGGAGCTTAATATTTTATTCATCTTCGCGGAACCACGCTCACTCAAAGGACGACGCCAAACGACGGGGCGTCCGGAAACAGTTTCGAGAAATAAATAAGAGAAAAGTTGATGCTTGCGACGCGGTTTTCAGCGAATCACGAGCGAACGAGCTTCATTATTCACTTAGAACGTGGCCGGTTGGAATGGGGAGTTTTCTTTTTGTTTCGGTTTATTCTAGCCCGCTCAGGGTGACAAAGAAAGCGTAGGATAATTATTTCACGGCGGATAAGCTCACTGCAGGTGTGTTTATTGTTACGGAGAGAAAAAGCGCGCGTGAAGAGGGTATGAATAGCACAACGGTGGGAGTGTTTTAGGTGGATAATAGTTAGGGTTTTCGCCATGAATTATCTACCACCAAGGGCTCGTGAGCTTGATTTGACGGTTTGTTTGTCCTGCAATTTTCCCAATCCCAATTCACCGGAAACCACTCAAGAAATGATACTTGGTGCATTTTTCAGCATGCACACTAACCCGACCAAGGCATGGTTTGTGGTTTGGTGTCGATTTTCTCGTCTGCGATGGATTTTCTAATCTCTTTGGGCAACTCCCAGAAGCGTATGAAGAAAAAAGCCGCTTTCCGAAAACCTGCTGCATCCTGCTCGTTTTTGTGCAACAATTTGCTTCGCTTCTGCTTTAAGCTGCATCATTCCGACCTGGGGCTGTTTTTACGGTGCTATTCTTTTTGCGTCCACACATCCAAGCTCCTGCTAGCTCGGTGATCAGCAAAGCCGGCTCATCCTTGAACGCTTTTCACTCGCTCTCGTGCCACTAACCACCCCTAGTGGGTGGATGAAAATCTGGTTTGAAACAAGCACCTCCACACCGTGTCGTATGCAGCCGGGTGGGTGGCATTTATGTTTCATGTTTTCTTTCCCACCCATAATCGCCTTTTCGTGGGCATGAAAGCGATAGGCGATAGGAAGAGCCAGCTGATGAACCGTACCGGGTTCGGTCGAGTTAGTAGCCGCCGGCGCTATTGTAGAAGCTTTTTCTAGCACTCCAAATAAAGCGAGAGAAAAAAAAAGGCGGACTGTACAATATTGGCTGGAAGAGGTTCGCTTTTCCCGAGTGGCCCGGTTTGAATGGATAATTTTTCAAACGAAAGCCCCGTTTGCGATCCCAGCCTGCCAGCTTGATCGAGCTCTAATTGAATAATCAAATCGATGCCTCGTTTTACGCCTGGGTTTGGTTTTTATGTAACGCCTTCCGGTTGCCACCCTCAGCAAAGCAAAAAAAAAGCTCGCGTTCCGAGACGCGTGCTAAAGTAATGCACGCCTAAGTGGCCCTCAAGCGCCACACGTCTGGGCGAAAGTTGTGCCGTCGTCTGGGCAAACATTGCGGAAAACACGGCCACACCGTGACGGGAGCGTATGTGATTGGCGAAACTTTTTTGCCACACCCACACCGATGGCCGTCGATAGGAAAACAGTTATCTTTTATGGATGAAATCACACGCCACCGGTGGTGGAGCTGTTCCCGGCACCTTCCGGAAGGCACTCTTTGGGCAGATCAGCACGGTAAGGCATATGGCCTCTGATGGGGAAGCATTTCCACCGTCGGGTGGCCAACTTTTGCCAGTTTTCGTTTCAGTTTTTCGCTCGTACCGCATCCTCAAACCCAACCGAAAGGGGGTACATTTCTCGAGCTTTGAACTGAACCGTTTTTTGCCGTGTGTGTGTGGAACTCTTTGCTCTTCCTCTCAACTGAACTACCCTTCCGGACGGAACCGGAACCGGTGCGGAGATGAAAGGTTTATGGCGGAAACACTCAAGTGGATAAATTTATGGAATCTGAAGCCGAACCTCGGGTACCAGGACGACAACGGGCCATTGGCTGGCGCCGGTTTTTCCGATGCTTCCGGGGGTCGCTTTCTTGTTCCTCCTTGCTTCCGAGCCCGAGTGTGTGTGTGTGTGTTATGGCTGATTTCGTCTGGCCTACCGATCGATGTGGTGTTTGTTAACTGCTTTTGTCGAACCGCCTGAAGCGGCGGTCGACGATCGTATGGGTTTCATCAGTACTGTCCTTTTTTTTTGTGGCCAATTCTTTTGTGGAACTCATCTTCAGTAGTTGGATTTGGCTGGAGTGGGCTGGAAAATGCTGCCACAACACCAATCCCCAAAACAAATCGAAATAGATCCGCTAACTCGATTTTAATCGCCCTTTAAAAGCCTGAAAACCCAAGCACGTGCTGTTCGGATCGGAACAAAAGCCCACTTAAGCGAGAACCATTTCGAACACACACGAACACGAATCCCGTTGACAAATTAATCGCTCCGAAAGAAAAAAAAACGGATGAAAGTCAATCGAATTGTGCACCAACCGTCGTGGCACTCTCATGTCGTTAAGGTTCTTCCCGGGTTCGGGGGTTTTCCTTCCTTCCATTCCGGGCGATCCCCGGATCTGGCTGCACCGATTAGTGCGATGCCGTGCTCAATCGGGGAGAAATTGAAATGTTCTCCAAACTTTAATCCTTTCTCGGTTCACCCGGAGGGGGACCCAACTTTCACAGGCATCCCGAAAAGCGGTTCCTTTCCGACCCCGGAGGGGTGGCCACGGACTCCCAGGCAACAATGTGACCGATGTTTTGGCGTGGCGTACTCGTTGTTTTGTTCGTGTTCGCCGAACCGAGACACTGGAGGTGAGTGAAAGAGTTTCCACGTGGCGCTCGCCATCCGTCCCTTGGGGACAACTGTCGGGATTCCGATTTTCTAATTCCCAGTTTTCGGGGAAGCGTGCGAGAGCGAGATGGATGCGATTCATCTTTTTGCGTCGAGCGTCGAGTCGTTATCCTTTTTCCCGTCGATTTGCTGCTCTGTCGACGTCGTGGAAAGCGACGGCCGAAGGAGAGTTGCGTCTTTGGATTCATTTTTCTTTTTTCCAATTTCCTCCCATCTCTCTCTCTCACTCTCTCTTGCTCACTCCCTCCACTCGTTTGATTGTTTGGTGGGGATAAAAACTTCCGAAAACACGCACCAACCATACGACAATTGTCTGCCGCCTTGTCGACGAGCAGCTCGAGCGGCACCGGCGGGAGTAGCAAACATGTAAACTTTGAATTTTTGGAAGGTGGTTCTGGCGCTTTCAACTTTCATTTAAAACCACTCTTCTCCCTGCTACCTAACCAGCCCCCGATCCTCAGCTATCGATCGGATGGGTTGCATTATGAACCGTGGGGCACCAGGCGCCTCCATCTCGTGGGGTGAAAACCACTCACAAATGTCCGTGCTGTGGCTCTGTTTTTCCGGTATGATTCATGGGGTCGATTTGTACGAGAAAAAGAAAAAAAAATGCCTCACCGTAAAGAACAGATTTCGGGAACAGATTTGTCGGTTAGCTTGGCGCTTAAAACTTTCGATGTTTTTCCACCGAAACGTGGTGGAGGAGTGTGTTTTATGGGGTTTTCACCGGAAATACTGGTGAAGATTTCCCACCCAGCTTGCGCCAATTTCCCGCATCCTGAGATAGGGAAAGGTCGCTGGAAAGTGTCAGAGTGCTTTCTTGCTCTCTCTCTCTCTCTATCTATCTTTTTCACACGCCCCCGAGGAACCCGTTCGCGTTACTTTATTCCCACGCGGGTTCAAGTGAGGGAAAATCGAATCCATGGGCAAATGGCGCGACAGGGCGCGTTTGGTGAAGTAAATCGTATTTCACGGCACTCGGGAGCCGTGGATACGAGCATGAAAACATCCCATCACGATTGCAATAAAAGTCCCCGAATGAATCCGGAAGTGTAACGCTGCCAAACATCCTCCCTGGGGAAGCACCATCCTTTTTTTTAAAAAAAAGGGATAAGACATGGCTCCCGTACAGTGGTAAAAAGTCGGGCCATGGCTGACATTCTCCCGGGGCCAGCGTCGAGTGACACTCGAGTCTCTCGGCAGACAGAGAGAGTGAGAGAGAAAGGCATACGTCACACAGCGACAGGGTGGAAATGAAATTGCGACGTTCTGCAGTCCACGAAGACCAGCCTTCGTTTTGGGGTGGCAAAGCGTTTGGCTAGAGTTTGTAAGCTATTTTTATGTGGCTAGAAAATGTAACATTTTTCTCAACTATTTTCAATCAATTTTTAACGGTGACCATCGCCGATCAAACGCTTCAAAACCAGCATGTGCTCTTTGGCGCTGGAAAGTTTCATAATCCAAAACAGCTTGTCGAATGTTGCGAACCACGACGTCTTTCGAAGAGGTAACGGAGCAAAAAAACCCGCTAATGAAACGAGAGCATAAAAAAACGCATCCAGCGAGGAATAGTTCCTAAAATATGTTCGGCGTATTTTAAAAGCACAAAATGGTTTGTTCCTTTGCTTTCTTCCCGGTTTTTCCCTGCAACCACCATCGCTGGGTTCGCGGCTCAAGTGGGACGGCCCTTCTGTTGCGCGTTTGCTCGGTTTGGTGAAACTTTTAATAAAAATCCACTTCAACCGGATTTGCGCCGATGCTCCATGGGAGGGAGCTGACGCGGAGATTAAATTCAGTTTGTCAGTCAGTCGCGGGGTTTTGTGTTCGCTTCTGCCATCAAACTCCTGGGTCCTCTATTCTTTTTTTTTTCGTTCGATGCCTCTCTTCTGCTCCATAAATGTGGTTTCATGAAAAACGGATTAAAGCCAGCGATGGTGGTTGGGTGAAACTTTCCACCACCCACCCAACGGTGGGAAGAAAGAGAAAATGGGTCTTGTAACGGCTCCACCGGGACAAGTGTTGTCAACGGAATGTTGGCATGCTTCCTCCCGCAAAAGCATAAAAGTCGCCGCTCGATTCGATCAACGGAGTAATGCTGGCGATGAAAAATGCTGCATTACCGCGGTGGACGCAACCGAGCTCGACATTTGCTTGAAAAGTATAAAGTGGACTGACGCCAAAAGAAGAGAAAGAGAGAGAAAGAGAGACACAAAGAAAAAAAACATTCAAAGCATGCCCACAACTCGTCGTTGAACTTTGCAAAGGGATCATATTGAGTGGCGAAGAAGAGAGAGAGAGACTGCAGAAGCAAAAAAAAAACAGAAATGAAAAGCTCCAAAAAAGCAGCAAACAACAGTAAAGCCATTGATTCTCAGCTCGGGCGCGCGAACTGACAGTAATCTTGGGCGGCAATCGAGCGCGGGCCATTGTCCAGGAACGGGGTGCCGACGGTGTTGGTTGAATTTTGATGAAGGTTGATTCAACGCCAAGGCACGCGGACGCGACTGAAAGTTTTTCATTTTGATCGAGTTTTACTGCCCGTCCGGGTTGTCCTTTTCGTAGTTTTGGAACTTATTTACACTCGCACACACACAAACAAAAAAAACACCTCCCACACACAGACTCCGAGTGAACGGAAAACAGAACGGAGCCGGAAAGGAAGTCAAACATGTCCCAGAAAGATCATTTCTATTCCATCCGCGTGCCAACTGGCGTGCTAGTTTGCTTTTTTCGTTGGGTCTTTCGCGCGAGAAAGCAAACAAAAAAAACCATAAAAAAACCCTCCCACGATGGCGCACGTCGAAATGGCAAGCGGAAATGTTTGCAGGCGTAATTGGCGTACAAAACACTTTTCCCGGTTGCCTGGAAAAATGTGTATGTGTGTGTGTGTCCTCAACGGTGTCTCACTTTTGCGCCACTGCACCGATGACATTAACGGCAACTTTGGCGATGAGGGAATCACCTTTGGTCGGAAAGTTTTCGTCCGGTCAATTTTTGTTTCTTTTTCGGGGCTTCGACGATCGATCGGAAAAGGATTGGGCCCTGGGTGGTACGGTGACGGTACAAACCAATTTACCGTAATTGATCCACCGGAATGACCGGAATTCCCAGGGCGGTTGTGGGTGGAAAAGTTTCTTCTACCCCGTGCACCCCGCAGTGGGTTTTGATGTATGCTAATTGTAGGAGCCGGAATCGAATCGGACCAAAAACGTGCTTCAACCTGCGGCCCTTTTTTCACGACAATGGCTCCCGGTCCCGGTAATGCCCCTCCGAAAACGGATCTAATCGTGGATCGTATTGATAACTCGATTGAGACCGGGCTTTGTTAGCACGGTCATGGAGCAGGAGTTGGGTTCGTTTCTGGGACGCCCGAATGCCTTGAAGCCCAGTGGATGTTTAAAGAACAGTTTGATCCGAATTCCCTTAAAGCACACGTTGCCAAAAAAACCCAACCGGACGCATGGTGTGTTGTTTCTTTCCTAATTCGAGTTGTTCGAGCTTTGTCGACGGGTGAGACCGAGTCATGGAGGTTTATTTTATTCGTTTTTGCTTCACCTTTCTCTCTCTCTCTGTCTCTGTCTTTCTCTGGAAGTATCCCATGAAAAGCATAACATTTCGTATTCTTATCTCGAGTGGAAGCTCTCAACCATCGCGGCCGATGTGCCGTTCCGGCTTCGGAAAGGGCAAATTATGTGCCTCTCATCCTCAACCCAGCACGGTAACGGAACGCCGAACATCGCTGCCGGAACCGTAAGCCGGGTGGGAGCTTTCTCCCGGGGAACGGAACGAGAACCGTTCGGCGATCCGATACCGATCATATTCAAATTGGATTTATTTCGTTTCGTTTACCTAACCCGTTCCGATTCGCATCGCACGTCAGCGTGCCGCACCCTGGTGGGTTTCAGGTGGGTGGGTGGCAAATGGAAGATGGGGGGGCCTTCCTCTCGATTTTCCACCCCACGAAGGGTGGTTTGGGTGACAAATTTCGACCCACTTTTCATTCGATACGTTCCCACCCCTGCTGCGGTATCCGTCTCGTCTCGTCACGCTGGGTGTCTCGATTGCCGGAAATACGAGATGAGAATGCCGAGGAAATGAGTTTTCTTCCCAAAAAACCACTCACCCACACCCACACCACATCCATACCCGGGTCCGCGCGCCTGTGTGTCACCTGTCACCGTACGCAAATATGGCGGCACACAGAAGGTGCCGGCATAGCAGCGCAAATTAAATATGACCCACCCGATTGCTCGATTTCGCTCTCCGTTCCACGGGTAGGGAGGGGTTCGGGAAAAACTGGGAGAGAAAAAGGGATCGGTTGGAATTTCATTTACCGTCACTCGACGAGTACTCTCGGGACAAGCTCGAGCCCGAGGGTGTGCCACGTGGCGAGGAAATTGAACGGAACCGAGATGGTGATATGCCCGTTTGCCTCCGACTGTGGAAAACCGGAAAAAGGTACAAAGCCATCGATATACATCCATAAATCAGGAAAAATCACATTCCATCATCCGGGTGGTGTGGGAGCACGCTTCTCGTTGCTATTAATTGCGTTGTACGGGTACGTCGCATTGGAACCAGCAACGCAGCAAGATGACACCGGGTTTGGTTCTTATTTTTTTGTATCCCCTAGCGTACTCAAACCAAAACAGGACGACTGTTTTCCAGGTGTGTTTGTGTTAGTTTCTTAGTTCAACATCGATCAAGTAGGCCATTTTTGCAATTGGTAGGGTGAAGAACACACTTTATACACTTTGGGTTTTCAACCCGTCACGGCCTACGTGATTGTCACCTGAAGAAACTATCGCTACGAATCGCTTCCAATTTCCCAAACCATCGTTCACGTGCTGTCATGCTGAGGGATCGAATAAATTGGAGCGTCTCCGAGCCACCCTGCATTGGTTCAGGAAAACCCACTTCACGAAAAACGCGAACCGCTTTCCAAAATCGAATCGCTTTCGTAATCGTGCCCCGTCAACGATTATGCTAATGCGCAATGGCCTCCAGGCACCCTGCTGGAGCGATTTCCGCGCACTGATAAAACCACTCACGGAGCTGCTCGGGAGGTGCGTTACGTAAATAAAAATATCATACATAATGCTTCGCAGGCTCGTGGAAGCCGCGTGCCCAACTCCCGTGGTCAAAGGGGTGGTCTACCGTGGGCGGTTGGAATGGAACGCAGCTTATTAAATCATTCCAAAGCGATTACGTCCTGCCGTAGCGCCGGGAGAGAGAAAGAGAGAGAGATCTGGATAAGGAAAACCGTGTCCAGGTGGAACTTACCCTCCGGTGGGTGAGTGGGGTTGTTTTAAGGACGAACGAGCTAACCCGAACCCTGTGGTGCCGTGACCGGGAACGTCCTTTCGAACTGCTGGTTTTTTTTTTCTAGCGTGGACGACGTTTCTCGCTTGTCACGCTGTCCGAAAGTGAAGGGTCGGGCAATGATAAATGACCACTTCCTCCCCCGCATTAACTCTCTCTCTCCTGCCCCAGCCTGCCTCCGGTGCCACACAATCTCGACTTTAGTAAGTTGACATGGGGTCTAGGCATTCAAAAACCGCCATCCACCGTCCGGCTCGACACCTTCCACGTCCGGTTTCCGGGAGCTCAGCTCACCCTCATTTTCTACCACCCGCTCTCTCTCTCACTCCCTGCTCTATCCTTCGCTTGATTATCGCGCCTTCCGACACCCGTAATTGGCTTCGGGCGGTGGGCCAAAAGGTGACCGAGAGTCGTAAATAAAAATTAATCCTAACTCGGGTTCGGGACCGGAGTATCACGGAGGGCGGCTACAAAACGCGTGGGATGAAGGGACCGGCGTGGATGGTATTGTAAAATTCTAAAAACCCTCAGCACTGGGTTGGGCATTTGAAAAACGGACGCTCCGTTGTTGTCTCGTTTTGAGGGGCTGGGTTTTTATGCGGAATTACGATTCCAGCGGCATCCTGCGCTACCTGCGTCATCATTCGCTACCACACGAACCACAGGAAAACAAGGCACGCTTCCGGTTTAGCGCGTGGGGGGAATGGAAGTAACGGAGACAGGAAGCGAGAAATTATTCTCCACCCCCTCACCGGGTTCCGGGTTTTGTGTGATAATTTACTCGCGACGCCAGAATCAACGCGACAGGTTGTCCGCGAGTCGACCTGCGTTCACGATGCTCGAATTAAAACTGACACATTTACATGGACGTGGAGGCGTTGGTAGGGAAGTGGGTGGGAGAGAAAAAAGAAACTCAACCCAATTTCCCGAAAGGTGACAGACAAAAAACGAAAGCATGATGCTGGTACCGAAGAGCGAAGTTCATCCCGGGTTAGGTTGTTGTGGAGGCGGCACTCGCAAATAAGCCGCCGGAAAGTTGAGCCGTTAAAAGTTGAGCTCGGGAAAGCGGGAAAAGGATCTTAATAATCATAAGTGATGATAACGTTGCTTCTTGGCTTCACTTTCGCGAGCGCTTGATTGAGGCAAGCAATTAAAGCGAAGTGAACTGTCGGAGCTTTCCCGGCGCAGAGTCTCCGGGTGGGAAATTGTGAGTTTATTTGGGACCGGAGATAACGCGAGGGAAGTCGTAAACTTTCCCACACATCGACATGATGGTAAAACGCGCGCTCACGAGGCTGGCAAGAGTTCCCCGTCTGTTTGCTACTCGTTTGACGGAAGCTAACGAGCAATCGAACGCTTATTTCCCGCCCTTTCGAAGTCTTCACCGAAGTCGAAGACAAAGTGAAGAGCAAATAGGGAAATTTGTGGAAGGAAAAACTCTATCATTTTCTTCGAAACGAAGTAAAACCAAGTGCTGCAGAAGCGGGAGGTTGAAAAAGCTCAACCCTCCCTTGGGCGAGCTTGTCCAAATCGGTACCAACCACGGAAGAGCTTGTGATCTTGCAGGAGCGAACGTCGAAAGGCGTCCTTTTTTATGTGTGTGGGTGTGTGTGTGTGTGTGCGTTTCAACCGAACAGAGAGTCTGATCAGCTTGTGTCGTGTCTTGCGTGTGCAGGCTCGAGTCAAACTGCCGGCGGTGCTGGAAACTATCACCTGCCAAAAGCCACGGTGCCAAGGTGCTGGAATAACTTGGCCTCTGGATGGGAAACACCAAACGGGCAGGGCATGGCGCTGTTCCTTTGATTGCACCGATGCGTTCGTTCGGTGAGGAAAATGGTTTTCTTTTCTTTCGCTGCTGCCACTTTCGTGCACGTCTGCAAACGGACGGGCGAACGTTTGCTGCTGACGGGAGCGAAGAAAAAAAAAGAAACCATTTTGTAACAATGGAACCGCCGACTGGCGAGAATGACGCGAGGGGCAAGTTATAAAGGCGAAAAAAAAAATGGAACGCCACATAAATATGCGCCACACATGCCGGGCTGCGGGAGCAGACAAAAGGAAAACTCCACCATACCAGTGCAGCGCAAACAGCTCGTACATGCGAAACTATCGTGCCCCTGAAGATCGTGTGCGATAGTGAAAAGAGACAGAGTCAGTATGCGAGGGTTTGTGTTGAAGTTGAACGAGAGAGGCACAAAAAAAAAAGAACCCAGAGGTTAGTTGTAGTAAAATTTTATTTCCCGACAACCATCCGGGCCGGCAGTGCGCTTCGTTACACCGACACAAAGCGACGGACGCGCGCCGTCGATGTGAAGGGAAAAAGATTGAAAAATTAAGTGAAACCCGTACCCGCACGGAATGGGAGCATCATTGCGCTTGTCTGGTGAAAGAAATCGTTCCCGTTTCATATCGTTAGCAAATAGTGACTTTTTCCCGGGAAGGCACTGATTTCTGGCGTTTCGTTCCGTTCCTGTGCAGTTTCGTGCACTTCTTGGAAGCTCGTTTCGCCGAACGATAAGTTCATTGTGCATCGCACTGCGGTACGGCGAGGCTGTCGGTTTGTATGTCAAACAATTGGATTTATTTGGCCAAGGTTAGAACCGACTTCCAGCACAGTACGTATGTACTCTCCGTCTTTGGGAAGCATGTTTGAACGCGGGCTTAAAGTTTGTAAGAAACATGCGAAAATAGCAGGAAAAGCTTTCCCGAACGAGATGAACGTTGTTCTCCGCAAACACGGGAAGTGGAATTGAGTGATTTGTGCAACTCATACTTTAAATTTGAACAAGATCACAACCTTCGCAAAGGCGGTAACACAGGGTAGCAGGCAAAAATTTGGGAGCTTTTTAATGAAACGCATCCGCAATCGTAAGAAACTTTTTCCGAGTCTTAGTCATAGCGGTTGTGGCAACTTCCCGTGCAAAATCCCGTTCTAATACTTTCACCTTTGGGCGGGAATCTTGCGCAAACTTAAATTACCATTAATCTTCAAAGCACACGATTCAATTCTGCCCAGGAAGGCAGTTGCTGGCAAAGTTGGTGCGCTTCCCTTTGAAGGTGGAATTTTAATCCAACGAGGCTCCTTTTTTCTGCGTGCACTTTTCGCTCTTGGTTTGCGGGTGGCTTTTCCGGCCAAGGCCACCGCTGGTGCTGTGGCGCAAATATCGTCCTTTCATCACCACCACACCCGAAGGCTCTCGGTTTGCAGGAGCTAGACGTGATTCATTGGTAAATTTACAGGAAAACTTTCCCTCGAAACCTCGGGGGCTAATAATGATGACGATGGCGGTGATGATGATGATGATGATGATGATGGTGATGAAGGAGTTAGTGGCAAGTTTGCGCTCCTGAGGGCGTACCCTCGCCGACGCCAGAAAGGATCAATGTACATTCCTCGGGTGCCTTTATTTTCTTTTTCTGTTTTTTGTGTTCAACCGTACACTTTGTTCCACTCAAAGTTTAATGCGCTGACAACGCAATGTCCATCGCGCGACGGAACGGAACGCCGATCGGCAGGAAGCGAACAGAAAGCGATGGACGATGATGATTGCAGCAAAGTTGGGTGCCGCAGCGTGCCCAGCAAAGTGGCAGGCAAAAAGCCGAAAGTCGGCTGTAAAATTCATCTTCCGAATAGATTTAGCGGAAAAAGATGGTGGGTGGAGCGCGAGGATGAAGGCTGGGAGAAAAAAGGTAATAAAATAAATAAAATTTACAGCCCGCGTGCTCGCGTTTCGAAGCAGCTAAAAGAAGGGAAGAAATGAGAAAGAAAGAAAAAAATGGACCCCCAACAGAAGAAAAACTTGCCGCTCTTTGGCTCGGGCGAAAGTGTGGGTGACAGTGCATGGTGTGGGTAGGTGGTTGGAGAACTTTCTCGAGGGGTTTTCCCGGTGTTTTGTTTCGAGAGCGCCGCGCGAAAACGAGGCGAATGCAAACAATTAACCGGAAACATTAATACAAAACAACCCAATCAAATTAGGACCGAAATTGGGTTCGCAAACATACCACAGCCCGGTTGGTTGGGGCAGAAGGAATAGGCTGGTTGGAAATCCTTAAATTGAGCACGAAAAAAAAAAGAACTCACACAACAATGCCACCCGCACGCGCCACCCGACCACAGCCCCCAGCCCTCAGTTGTTCAGTTTAACTGGCTCTGGCTTTCATTGGCCTATATTTTTTGTTTGTGTGTGGGCTCTTTCCGTTGGTTCACCACCGGGGAAGAAAAATGGCTCCTTGGCGAATTAATGGTCAAAAACGAATCGGTTTTAATTAGTTCCACCTTTCACGCGGTTCCACCGGTTTGTTTTTGCGCGCGCGGAGTGTTAAATTATGTGTGCGATGCCAGAAAAAAAAACCTTAACACAAAACCTTCACGAAATATGGGGCTCATTTCTGCCGCGATGGCAGGAAAAGCCATTTCGTAATTATTTCGGCTGTAATAAGTGAATGAAAAGGTGCAATAAAATACACGAACGCAATTCCACGACGAGTGCGCAAACAAATGCCGGGAAAGCCAGCCCGTGTTAGAGTTATTTTAATCCGGGTATCCTTATCTCCTGCGGCGGATTGCTAAGATTCTGGCCGCCACCTTTCTGCGGGTGTTGGAAAGGATAAATTTTAATTTTTAAATTAATTAACCCACATGCAGCTACCAAAACGAGTCCAGTGTAACGGGAATTTTCCGGCTAAAGCTCTGCTTTTGGTAATACGACGGCAGGCAACAAGGATTACTGCAGGGAAAAGAAACGTCCCTGAGCTGATAGCCCTTTTCTGAGCGTGGAACCTCACACATTCCGGGAAATGGACCCCATCCCACCGTCCGGAGGATAGTTGGGAAGAAAATAAAAATAAATATACGCCTCCGTCCGCGCCAGGGTTCCTGGTAAGCAGCGTGGAAGAACCAAAACGACGGTGGTGACGTTCCTGGTGGTTCGTTCTCCTGCTCGATCCTTTCGCGTGGTGTGGTAAATAATCCCATAAATCTGTCCCGCTTTCATAAATCACCGGTGCGGCATGTTGGGAAGGAAGAACCGGTGGCAGGTAAGCGTCCACACGATGGGCCGGAAAAGCATCGGCCAGAAGCCGATGAGGACTACACCTTGCTCCCGGAAGCGTGTGAGTAACTGCCGGGCGAAATCCAATACGTCGATAGCCATAAATTGTGCCTCCACTAACGTGCGACCATCCTCGTTAGGGGGCTTGAATTCCAGCTCTCGATGTATCTGGCCGTTTCACTGCGCACGTGTGCGTGTGTGTGTGCTTGACCCGGTTGTTGTGTTGCCCCGTTTTGACACGGGCCCCATCGGCGGTTGAATCGAGAGGGGCCATTTTTTACACACATATATTCCGCGCATCGGTTCGGGTATTATTTTTCCGGCTGGTTTTCCTTTTATTTTCTACGCTTCCGGAGCTACCAAATCCGAACAGCTAAGCTACTGGGCGAACACGGTCGCTCTCTATGCACTACCTTTCGCAGTGGCACGGAAGAACGGTGTAGATGGTAAATAAAAATTCCCAAACCTCCCACCAAGCCCGGATCATCCCGTCCGTGAAAACAAAACTAATCGAAGATAGATTGCCCTCGATAGCGTCGATCGTCGATCGCAACCGAGCAGTTAGGTGCACGGGCAGAGGTGCCAGGTTTCGTTTTGTGATTTATATTCTGCTTGCTTAGGTTCACGGAAAAGGTGGGTCCACCAAGGACCGAAGCCACGCCAGAGTTTGTGATCTATGCGTTGTCAACGGGTCCACCCACTCACACGGGTGCGGGTGTCATTTTTTACGCTGACAGTCCCAATCAAGCACGGGTGCGTTTTACAATGGGTAGCAATTTATATTCGGGTTTTTACTCACCGCTGCAAATTGTTGCAGCTGCAAGCTATTATTGCCGATGATTACACTCCGGCGCGAGTCCATCAATCGCTCGCGATGGTCGAGTGTTGGGTTTTATTACGCTAGGCAAACTCAAATCGATGGCAACCAATTTATTTGCGAGTGGGAGTAGCCACGCCACGCCGAAGCAACTTCTGACAAGTTATTAAAAGAACTGTAAGATGAGAGGTCAAATTGTAATGAAAACTGATGGAAATGGGTTTGCGAAATATGCTCCAGCTAATGCAGTGTTTATTGGTTGAGTTGAGTTTGTACCACTCGATAGAGCCCCTTTTCAGCAGGAGCACGGGAATAACGCTCTGATTGTATATGAAACCATTCCCACCTAATGGTAAATGCGTTCACTCTCGTCCCCCTCGGGGCATAAAAAACGATCCATCTGGCGGGCTCATGATGATGTTCATGATTATGCCTCAATAGAGGGTAGTTTTCGGCAATCGGCCCATTTCTAGAGCATCGTTTGAAGGGGAAACATTTGCGAAGCTCAATGGTTTCGTAATGGTTCTGCTTGAGCTGGAGGCAAGGAAGCAAGCAATACGGAACTAGCCAGCCCTCGACGAAAAGTCAATCCTTATTTCCGGAATAGGATAGAGGGCGTTTTTGCTGACTATTCCCTTGGGGCGCCACATTACCCGGGAACATGTGGACTGGTTTCGATTCGTTTGCCATACGTTCGGCGTGTGTAGGCCGTGGCTATGGCCTATTATAGGTTGAACAAGCGGTAAGCGATTCATTACGATTTTAATGGTGTTTTTAATGATAATTTATATGTATATCGAATGATACGCACTACTCCAGATGCTAATTTGTTAATTTTCCATTACAGGAATCCCATCGATGGGTGGAAGTTTGTTCGAAGTGAGACGGGGTTTCACTTTTGATAAATGATTCGCTTTCATACCAATAGTTCGTGCCATGTTCCATTACGGAATGAGTATTGATAATGTTCGCAATATATAAATCATTATGCCTAATTGATCAATATCTTCCGTTGCTAGATAACACCCTCTTCTGAAATGAATGCCACGCAATGATAGCAAATGTGGTAAACATGAAAAATATGTCCTCTGTTTTTAAGGTAATGCAGCAAAATGGACCTGAATTCATATTAAAATACCACTGGTTCGAATACAAAAGAGTATGGCATGATTTTTGGGAAATTTAATTGAAAAGAAAGCGTCTGAAAAACATGAGAAACACGATAGCGATAGCGCCTTCTTTTATATCGTCACCATCCCCGCCAGTGCGATGTTTTTACACGTTTTAATTACACATTCGCCATTGCACGACCCTACAATGCAAATAATTGCACCGATAGCTCATTTTTAATTAAGATAACTCCAACCAAGAGACGTGGGTGTGTGAAGCGAAAAACAAAAAAAATCAGAACAAGGAGAAAAGGCATGCTGCAATTTGTGCATGCCAGTACGCGCTGAAAAATAAAATTATTGCGAGGTAAACAAACCGACGCCGATCGGAAGTGGAATTTCAATATACAAACGCGAACGCTCGTGGTGGGGTAATGATAATATTTCGACGGGTTGGGCACATGTTTCCGATACAATGTCACCCTGCATGGGACACCATTATTGCTGTGAAAGGAACGACGATAAAAAGGACACCACAGTCGCGTTCGTTCGCGAGGCTATTACGGCATCGGCAAACGACGGCTATGATCAATCTTATTGAGGTCCTCACCACGTGGTCCCGTGACGTGGCCGCGTGGTACAAATATGATTAACAAGGACTCACGCTCAGGGGGAGGTAAATTGAATAAAAATTTCAATTAAAACCAGACATATTCTATCGACGGCGGTTCTGCGACGGGGAGATAGAGTTGATAGCAAAAAAAAACATGCACACCGGAGAGAGCCATGTCTGAGGGCTAGTGTTGAAGGAGTGTTTAATGGAGATGGATCGTTTCGAAAGGGCACTGAACACTCGCTATTGCTCGTTCGTCAGCGGCCTACTTGGATGGACATTCGATGCAAAGCAACTGCCCGGAGTGTTATGCTCCTCGAGTAAACGATCCAATCCAGACCGCTGTTCGCTTGGAATTAACTTTTCCTCAGCCTACGGGTCACGGCCGATGGTATGATGCTCTCCCTGTTCACGTGCCTTACAATTTAATAAATAAATTTCAACGACCTGCGTGCGCCCGTGGCTGGAGGTGTGCATATAATATGAATAAGAACACGCGCCACTCGACACGGGCCGCGGATTCGTGTAGCTCTTTTCCGGCAAGTGCGGTGCGTTCGTTCGAAACAAGGCCACACACGCACATATTTTACGACCCGCGGGTTTGGCAGGACAGCGAAGCGATGTTTCCGAATCCTGCGTGAAATGCCCCGCGGCTGGAGGATGAAACAACAACAAAAAAAAAGCCGCCTCCCGCGCGGCACAACAACGCACAACTCCGCCCGGGAGTGCTTCATTATTTAGACCCACAGAGAATGGGGGCTCCAGCGAACGAGTGAGTGAGCAAACAGAGTGTCACGGGATCGTACGGAATTTGTGTCAGTAACCGCTTCACCCGTGAGGTTCCATTCCACCACCGGGGTTGGATGAAATTTTGAGTGGCTCCAAAACACGCTCTCCATTTTGGCAGCGTGTCAACGATTTTCTGGCGCGTTTTCACCCCATCCTTGGGGGGGCTGGTGTCGCATTTTTCCACGGGATCATGAAAACATGCACAACCTTCACGTTCGGCAGCCATCATTGCCAACAAACCCCCGTAGGTGCAATGTTGCACGTGGAAAAACAACGCCCCTCCGTCAGGACATCCCGCGTGCTACGGCTCGTGCTATTATCCTGTGGCAACAAATTCCAGCCGACCGGTGTGTCCTCATTTGAAGCGGTATCGTACCCTCGGAACGGGATGTTGGATCCTCGCGAACCGCACCGAAGCCCGTGCTGACCAAATAATAAATGAGTGGAATAAACTTTCGCTTATGGCCGTGCGTGTGGTGGTGGCGCGTATCCTTCCGGTGACCCTCCAGGCGGACGACTAACGGACTAAATTCATTCATACATTCCCGGATCCCGGGTCATTCGAACACCACCGAGATAGCGGCACCAGGCATCGAGACATCGAGCCTCGGAACGAGATGGAGCCAAAGGCGACCCCGGCTCGGGAACCCAAAATTGAATGTTTGACAACCGTTTCCAGCGATTAGGGCCAGCCGGTGCGGTGAGTAATCCACCCCCGAGCGACCCGTGGACATCGCCTTCAACGGTGGCACACGTGCAAGCACTCGGCAGAAGTTTGCCTATGATTTATGGAGTGCAGCCACGGTACGGGCACTTTTTAACCGGTTCGTTCCGTTTCGCTTGGAGTGTGCCTGTTTGGCGAATGCCACCGACACCGAAAACACGTCACCATCGACATGATCAACAAAGCAGCATAATTCGCGTCGCCTCCATCGTTCGCTTGCCAACACCCGTAGGAGCCAGGCACCAGGGAGAGACCACATTAATACGAGCTTTATGCATGTTTCAGCCAGTTGCCGGACAGCGGTGCCCGTGATACCGTGTTTCGGCCATAACAAAAGTTTTTCCAAACCCCATCAAAGCAGCCCAAATGTCACTGATCTGTGTGAGTTATTTTCCCATTTTCTCTCTCTCTCTCTCTCTCTCTCTCTCTCTCTCTCTGGCTGGCTTGCTTTATTCCCATCACCCATTTGTCCACGGTTTGTGAAATTGACATCCGAGCTGGCTTCATTACTAATGAACTTGCCAAATGCCGGCATTTTGGTGGCGGTTGTTGCTCCCGCGTGCATCGGATGCAAAATTTAAACCGCAGCCGTTTTATGCACACAACCCAAGCTCGGGTTCGTTTTGGGGGTCTTATTTTTTGGGGTGGGTTTCCATTTTTCCAACACACAACTCTCCCCCTGGGGCGGGTGCGTTTATTTGAACGAAAGAAAAATAATAATGACGATCATAATTTAGAACCGTCCGTGCGCCCGGGGTTCATCATTGATTCGTGATTGTGGTGAGGTTAATTAATTCATTCGGTTTCAAACGGGCTGGGAGTATCACCAAGCACGAGGTTTTTGGATAATTAAATAAATTGCTTTCGAATGCGGTGGTTTGGTTTTGGGCCGCTCCGAAATTCCGAGCTTCATTTGCATAGTTGAACGACTATGGTGCGTTCCAGTCGAGCAACGATGGCAGCGTGTGTGCGTTTTTTTTTTGCATGATTTCTACACCCATTTGGGAATTGAAAACTTTACTTCTTGAGTGTTTTTCTGAAGTGAATTTATGGAACTTAAAGCAGAGAAACTAAAACACATCGCTTTCTTCGACCTGTAAGTGGTTACATCGGAAAATCCGATTGAAACTGCTGCTGATGCGAGTGACTCATTCAAAGGCCTATCTAGAGGTCCAAGTGCCCAAGCTGCTTGGCTTTAAAACGCCGGTCCAAGATCACTCTTCAAATAATCTTCCACTTTACAGCGTTTTGTTGTACGTAAGCTGTGAAACGTGCAGCTCCGTACCGACGGGCACTGATGGGCACTCGACTCCACTTGAACAGCCAGCTTCAAGACATCCTAACAAGGCAAGTTTTTCAGCAAATTTTGCATTTGCCAATTAAACCAGGGCAAATATTTATTATTTACTCGCACAACCCACACCCCAACGATGGTCCGTTCCAGGGAGTTTTGGTATCGGGGTTTGATTCGGCGTAAAGAGCCATTTCCCGAATCGCTATCGGGACGGCAGGTGAAGGCCTCCACCGGCAACTTTGCTTCTTCTTCCGCTTCCACGTTTTGCCTTATCTGCATCCCTGTCTGTTTGCCATTAAATCATCGTTTTGGCTCCCTCGCTCCTGCTCCTGCTCTGGGGGCAATTCTTTGGGCTTTTGCACGCAGAATGGCGGCCTGTAAGCCGAAAAGTTTTCCCCCGAACCCGACGAGGAAGCGCGGGATTATTCATCAACTTTGTTTCCGGTTTCTTCGAGGAGTGGGGCCAGAGAGAACCAAGAGCGACCAGGGGAGATGGGTGTGACCTCGAAAAAAGGATTCATCGGCGTTTGGCGGAACCACTAAAGTCCTTAAAGTTCATATCTTGCGCATCACGCGGCAAGACCACCCTCCGATGCCGGGTATCGATTTACTTGCCCATTTCCGGCAACCCCGTCGTGCGTCGGGTCTTGTTTCCGCCTGCCGTACGGGGCTGCTTGGGGCTTGATAAATTGGGCCGGTTCGTCCCGAAAGCAAATACGAGACTCCCCAGTGAGGACCCGCTCGGTGAGGAATTTAATGCCCCCAGATCTGCTGGGTGTGATAAGCGAACGAAAGAAGAAAGTCAGCCGGCTGGGAGTGAATGATTTTTTTTGGCTCCTGTTCGTTTCCACCCGGGAAGCTCGCGGAAAAACGCAGACAAGAATAATGATGATCATTAGGATATTTCTGGTCGTGGTTTGGGCACGGAAATGGCGCGTCCCGCTGACGGAACACCGCAAGAACGTCGTGCTGTGCGAAGCGTCGTTAGGGAAAAAGGCGAGAACTCGCTGAACCACGGACAAGCGGGTGAGAAAAAGAAAATCGATCCCACTGTGACGATGACGACGACGAGTTCGCTACACTATTGGCCCGATTCGGATCCAGGAAAACCACCGGAAGCGGAAATGGTTCATCAGCTTCAACATGTGGGCGAAATGGTGAAGCTCCGACGCTTAATTGGGAGTTGGGTTTTGGGCGCCATTCCAGCCCATCGCACCCATCGATGGTTCGATCTGCATCCCTAATGGATCGGCCGGGGACCGGTGGTGTTTTTCTCGGAGATGTGTTTCACTCAGCACTTTCACCGGCACCGGCACCGGCACGTGCTTCCAATTATCCGACACGTAGCTGAGCTCGAAGGAGCTCGAAGCAAAAGAGCACAGGAAAAAGAAAGCACCCCTCGGTGAACCAGTGGGTCGGAACGAAAGTTCGAAAGTTCGAGTGCGAAAGCCGTACCGAGGATGCTGCTTTGGGGGTCCGATCCGATCACGGAGGCCCCCGGAAGGGCCTCGGCTGTTTCGCATAGTCTGCATATTTTATCGCCCTGCGACCTTGCGCCCCCAAAACGATGCGCACACGGCGCACCACGTCGCAAGATTTATGAAGCAGCGGCAAGAATATTGGAAGCTTCAAGGTGTACGGTTTTTTGTTCTTCTCCTCAGTTGCGTTGTTATTGAAGCCCCAGCTTTTGGGTGTTTTTTTGGGCATGATTTTAAAGGCATTGATCAAAAAGAGAGCAACCCATTGGAAGGTGAACGGAACTAAAGTGAATGGGAAAGTGTCCTTGAACGGAAAGAATGTTGCGAGCAGATTCTTTCCATTCTTCAAAACCATTCCATCATGTTTTACATCGGCGTTTTCCGGGCCTCCAAGTTTAAAGGGCACTTTAAACGAGTTTGAAATTCCTTGCAGCATATACGCCCGAATGTATGCAATGTATTGTACGTAGTTAGGGTGAATTATAATGTTTTATTTTAACTAACTGATTGCTTTCTAGCTATATTAACTAAAAAAAGTAGCACAATAATGAATGAGTTTCATCATCTACACAGTTGTTGCTACAACACGATGCCCTAAGCTTGACCTTTATGCTACTCGACGCCTTCCAAACCACGCAAGGTGCGTGACATTTTAATTTATTTCCTCTTTCGAGTGCTCTCCTAACCCCAACAACGACACGTGACCTGCCAGTGAGCAGGAAGCGAGCTCCATCGAATGATCACTCGGCTGGAAACCGGAACGATAAGCCAGCCTGCGGTGGCAATCAATCGTCGAGCTTCTTTTCCCTTTCCGCGACGTGTGACATGTGCATTCGGAGAGTCCCTTCTCGGCCCTTTGGCATCGATTCCAAACCAATATCCTTCACCCACCTCGTTGGGGGTGTGTGCAAACTAATGAACAACAGCCGTTCACAGTGCGGTGCGATTTACGTGCCAACGGGATTAACGTACGTCCATCGGACTTCCGGCTGGATGGAGTAATTCGACACCGGCGCGCAACGTCTCCAGCTATCGATCCCTCAACACAACGTGGCAGCCAGCAATCTGTTTGGCCCGATCAAATGTCACCGCTAAATGTCGCCCCGGTCCGAGCGCACGACCGTTTTGGGGTTGATTAATTCGATACGTGGCGTAGGTCGCTCGCTTTCTTGCGGTCCTGGCAGAGGTTATCTTTCGCTTGGCCGCGTGGTACGGGTCAGATCAATTACGCTCGGTGCGATTCATCCGAACCGGCCAACGGCGCTGGTTAGTGGATCGTTTATGGCTTGTTTGCTTTCTTTACTGCTGCACGTTTCCCTTGGGGCTTGATGGAGGTTGCTTTTTTTCCGTTCTTTCTCACTCGCTTTCGCTCTCGCCATCGTTTTCTCTCTCCTTCAGCAAAGCGTCACTTAGCCACTCGGTAAAAGCAACAGTCT
Organism: Anopheles nili; assembly: GCF_943737925.1. NCBI lineage: Eukaryota > Metazoa > Arthropoda > Insecta > Diptera > Culicidae > Anopheles > Anopheles nili. The sequence continues at coordinate 74,319,518 of NC_071291.1, read as the reverse complement.
GTCGCTGTGCCGCCGTTGGGCTGAAGGTCTTTTTATTTCGCCCCAGCTCGGTCAGAGCATCACTTACGGCCCTTCGATCGCAGCATGTGGTCAAGGACGGAAGCGAACGCGATAGGCGACAGTAAAAATGTCTTCTTTTCGTTTCTCTCGTGCTCCTGTCCAACTCCGCACCCCTTGTGGGGTGAAGTGTTGGATATTAATTTCATTTTTGCCACATGCTTGCGTTCGGCAGTGTCGCTGCTGGGGTGCTTCATGCTCGGTCAACGTGCACGGTGCTGATATGAGCAGCTGGCTTGGTCCGTGGGCCATAAGGGTTTGCCGCGGGGCAGAATCTCGGCCGGATCGAACGCCGAGAGGTCGTATAAAAATAACAAAATAATCCCTCCCGACCGATGCGGTGGACGTCTGCCGGACATGGTAGGGTGTTGTAGAATGAATGAGCAGGACGAGCAGTACCTCATGTGGGGCATTATTGAGTCCGTAACAGAGCAGCACACCGGGCTATTCATGATGATAACGAAGATAGCTCGTGTGGTAGAAAAAAAGGGTACGACACTAGATGGTGGATTAGTTGAAAATCAATTTAACGAAAACAGAGAAACATTTCAAATTAAAAAAAGAGATATGCCGTATACATTTTGATTTTATCCTGTGCAAGTTATTGCATATTTTCATTGATATATTCATGGAAAAGGTAACCCAACATTGATGACAACTGTATGCTTCAATTATACATAATTAATTTCATAGGTATATGTCGGACGTGCCCATCTATCATGCGACGAAGACATACAGAGCATTTTTTATCGCAAAACGGTGACTTTTTGCCTGCAGCCTCACTGCATTGTTTCCTACGCATACATTCCTGTCCGGTTGGGTCTTAAATCGATTCCACTGCTACGAACGGCTCGAATCGAGGTATTTAATCGAAACGCCAAATGTGCTAGCGGTCGGGTGGGTGAGTTAGAATGTTTTGATGAGTTGTGCGATTTTTTCCCCTGCTTTCTTTTGGTGCGTTTTACCCGGCGGCGATCGGAGTCCGCTTCAGCTTTCAGGAAGGAAGTAAATGGCAGTACCATATTTCATCGGTATCCGATGAATCTGGTCGAGCAATAAAAGTGGAACAGTGGACAGTGCAATATTTTCCCATTCTTTGCGTATTACTTCTACCTTCGCAACAAAAAAACAAACCCGGCCAGAAGGGAGGTTTGGGAAAGCATATTTTTATCAGCTTCCCTGGCGCGGAATGTCACCAGGACTGGTTTTGAATTTATTCCACCAAATGTATTGGGTATATCGACGAAAGAAACGGTGAAATAAAAAGCAAAACAGACGGACGCGCTTCGTCGGCTCTGTTCCCATTCCACTTTCCATGGCAGAGAGAATCCAATTTCCAAAACACAATTTCATATTCCGAGCCATTTTCCCGAACGCGAGGGGGAAGGAGCTGAATTTTAGGAAAACCCTTTTTTTGCGTTTAGCCATGCAACGTACATTCCGGGACGATGGATCCCGAATGAAGCCACGACGGTACTTGGGAACGATGGAAAAAATGGGCACGTTGGCAAGCTGGTATGAGCTTCATTTTCAGAAGCAAATCAATCCCGTTTCCATGGCACCCGTCGATGTAGTCGAGGAAGTGCTTTTTCTGGCAGCTTCCCCAAACAATAGGTAGTGATGTGAATTGACCTTAAAACAGTCAGTTCGTGGTTAGGTTAGTTGGCTCGTTGCGATGGAAAATAACACGTTTTTTTTGTTTCATTAGTTGGAATCACATGGGGCGTGCTGGGTTGTTCATAAATATTGTCACGTTAGAGTTCTTTTAAAAGCTCCTTTGATAGCTTGTCTCAAAGAGTTATTTATGTGTTTTGATGAAAATGTCTTCCTTTGTGCCGTACTATTGATTGAATTTGACGCAGGAACGTCATTCGGCAGGTAAATACCATGCTTTTGTGGCGCGTCTCTCACAAATGCAATCAGTACTGCCAGCCGATTTCAAAAGCAAACTTTAATCCTATTCATAACCCCTTGAGCAGGTAAAACAATTGTTCCTTCGGCATCGGCAACCGGTGGCAGAGCCTCGCTAGTAACGTTTACCAGGAAATAAAATCAAACCAATAACAGTTCGATCAACAATATCCCATCCAATCAAATGTTCAGTTACTCTCCGGTGGGGCGGAATCGGATTGTCACCCCACTTTGCACCCAATTTCCACGTAAAAGCACCTCACCCTTTCCATTTGAGCGTATGTGTGCTCGTCCTCTCGAGCCCTACGTTAAACGTAGCGAAATATTGCCCCCTCCGTTTGGGACCCCCACGTTAATGGCACTTTCGCTCAATAGAAAAGTGATAAAATATTTGTCGATCGCCATAAAAGCTTCCGGCCGAGCTTTGGCCGAGGGTTGTTAGCGCGCGAAGGGTGCAAGTGAAATCGCCGCTAAAAGAATCGATAAATGTATCACCGGGGAAGGAGAGGGCCACCCTTAAGGAAACGAGGAAAACCATATGACATAAAACGAACGCCGCTTCTTGATCACATCATTCCTGGGCCGCTTTACGAGCTGAAACCATAATCCGCACTCAAATTGACGTCCGAAAACAGTAGCAAAAGAGCAGGAGCGGAGTGGGAGCAGCATAAGATGAAGAAAAAGAACAGAACAAAGAGACGGATCCCAAGTCGAGTTCATCAAAAGGAGGCTCAAGGGATGCGAAGGAGCCTTGCGTCAAAGATGGAAGGCATCCGAAAATGGAAATGCAGATGGCAAAGGAAAGGGAGCGAGAGAGAGAGAGAGAGAGAGAGAGAGCGGAAAAAAAAAACAATTTGTCCTTCACAGGCAATTAAATGACGCCATTTTACGCCAGATAATAATAGCTTCCATCCCTCAGCCACTTGATGTCCTGCTGCGAAAGGCACGTGCGGATGGAAACGATCGGGCGATCCTTTTGGGGCGGAAAATAATAATCATTATGATGAAGATGATATTTCCGCCCAATCGTCCCTCTCACTCCCTCACTTCTCCAAGCATGCGAGAAAAACGAGTAGCGGGAAAAGTTTTTGATGCCACACACACACACCCGTCTTTCGGGAAAACCGCGAATTGTTAACGGGTTTTTGTTTCGCGTCCTTGAGTTTCTACGGCAAGCGAATGGATCAAACTTCGGGACCGGGAATTACAGCTTGATTGTGTGTCATCCGCCAATACCATCATGTTTATCATTAAAAGTTTTCCGGGTCTCCGGGACGCGTCAGGGGCGAGGGGTGAGAAAATATGAGCCGTTCCCGATTCACGTCGGACTTTCGTCCGCGCGATAAGGAAGTTTCCGGGCTGCCGGGGTTCACTTTTATTTTTCGTTTCCGATGCCCCGGGAGCGAAATGGGAGGGAAAAATTGTTTCCCTTTTTTTTTTATTCACTTCCCGGCTTTCCGGCCGCTATCCCTGTTTTGCTTTCTGTGTCTCTCTTTCACTCTAATTCGATCCAAAATTCGGGAAGAAAATGCGCGCCCGGAAAAAATGGCTGCAAGCCGGAAGGACCGGCAATCTTCCGAACCATGGCCCGGGGCGAATCAATTTTCCTGATGGCCGTCATTAATTTTCGCACCGCATCCGCACTCACAGTCGGCACGCTCTCGAACACTGGCGGCAGGGATCGGATCCCTTTTTTCGGCCAACAGGAACGACAAACCCGCCGTCCGTCCGTCGGAGGTGACCGACTGAGAGTGGGATGAAATGAAATATCAAACTTTCCGCCCCATCCACCCACGAAGAAGGTGCAAATTTTCGAGAGGTGTGGGGGGTGGCACCGAAACTTTTCCGACATCGATAAACATTACGTTGTGCCCGGTGGCCACGGTACCTTTGCTCCCTTGAAGTTCACCGGGACGTCCCGTGCATGGTGTCCCGGGGTTTTTTGGAACACCACCATTGGCCCCCGAGGCACAATGGGAGAAAGGCTCGAACCGATCCGAAATGGGCATTTTTCCCACCATTCCATACTCGTAAAGGGCTCCGTATGGTCGGGCGAGATTAAATAACTTTGCACGAGTTCGCTCGCAGGCACGGCATTCAGCGTGTTCGGGGGTGTGTTTTCTTCATGAAACACCAGCAAAATAATACACACAGCTCACCCAACGGCCCAACGGTACAAGGAAGTGTGACATCGGCAGAAGGAAAATTGATAACAACGGCCAACGTCGTACGTTCTTCGACCGAATTAGGCCACCCCTCAGGGACACTCAACCTTTCGCAAGTGACGTTGTTTCACGCTGGCCGATAACGTCAAACCAACGGGCTACTTGGAAGGACATGTTCGTAGGGTAAAAGTTTCGATTACGTGCCGCGCGAGATAAATCACCCGTGCGAATGGCCACCCAAGTGACACTCCATTTTCCGACGACCGATCTTCCCCCGTTTTTCTCTCGCTTTGTTTATTTGTGCGAGCGTGGGCGAACTTTGCCATTTGACATAAATTAGCAATGATAATTTCGGGCTCCAGGCGAAACTTTTTGCCCGTGATGCCGATGCCATGATTCAATTGTCGGGAGTTCATTTGGCGTGAGATTGATCTGCGGCGGAGACGATGTTGTATAGCCGCGCAAAAAGGGCAACCTCCGTGAATGGGGCAATCGAGATGATAAATGTCGTCCGAAAGCGCCACGCCAATCAATCATTGCGCTCGAGATTGTGTTATTTTAGCGTCCTTTACGTCCTTCTTCTACGGTGTGTTATCACCGCGCTTACGTTTGTCGAGATTGACGAGAACCGCCGTGCACCGGTTGATTTGAATGTGTAATTTTAAAGCACCAGCATAAACCGTTAAAACAAGCTGGTGACGGTGGCTTAAGGAGGAAAAATTTAACCACTTTCACAATATGCCATCGGCGTCGTGTCCATATTCCCGCGTCGAATGGGTGGGAAAATCCCACGGGCGCTCGGAAGGCGCGCTCCATTAGGCGTGCAATAAGTGATTCACGGCAAAACGTGCGCCATTTAATGGCGATGAGCCACCGGGGAGTGTAATGCTCTACCTGCTCGAACCCTCGTTCACGTCCTTTTTTCCGGTCCATCCTACCCGGTCTGTCACCCGCCACCGAAGCACGTAATTGCAGCCCGTAGAACGTAGGGACGATTTGTTCTTGATTTTTCCTCAAGGAGTTCGTCTCGAACCAGCCTCCGGAAGTTGGCTATCAGGTGGGAGAGAGGCGAACTGGGTGTGCCAGCGATGCCCGAGGGTGGCAATTTTCATCCCGGGGTTACCGTTAAAAGGTGCGTTAAGCCACCGCCATCGTCAGCGCCCTGGGCATGGTTACCTTACCGGTGAACGGGAACGAACGAGAACGAACGGCGAGAAAGGCAGCAAATGAGAAAGAATACTTGTTAACTGTCGCCCGCTGGGTGAGTCCTTGGAACACACGGTTGTGTCCCACCCAACCCACCCAGGTGGGCTAGTGGGATCCCATTTTTCCCGAGCACCACCCGCAAAGGACACCACCATTCAAGCGCCCGGGCGGGTGACAATGTCATGAATATTCAGCGCAATGAAAACTAACGATCCCTTTTCGCCGGTTCGGTGGTACGCGGTACCCGTTTCGACCGATCCGAGCACAAACTCGATAGGTACGGAAGATAGAGAGTTATGCATCGACAACATAAGGCCGGGAGCCTCGAGCGCACGTAACGTAACGAGCATCCTTCAGCGAGCGGAGGATTCAGCGATCGGTGCCACCGCAATCGAGATAATGCTAAACGCCGCCTGCCTTGTCGGGAAAAGTGCAGCACGCGTGTGTGTGTGTGTTTGGGTGAGGGTTAGTTTTCCACCCAGCGAAACGCACGCAAAACACGGCTGTAACACGACAAAAGCCTGCAATCGCTGCCAAGCCCACGCGCACCACGTGCATTACACGGTGCAATTGTTTTCATATTTATGCTAACTGCATCCACCGACGTGGCCGATCTGCGTTCGTTTTCGATGCGCTCGTTACGCTGCTCAACGGCCGTGTTGTGTCGCGTCGGTTTTGGGAGGGTGTCGCTTTGTTTCAGTGTTAGATGGTTGTCCTGGCGTACCAGTGCCTTTTGGCTGTTGGAACTGCTCGTGGTGCCGAACTGGAATGCAGTTGCAAACTGCATCAAATTGGCTCGACCATGCGGGGGCCAATTATGAATTATCTAATGAACGTTTTAAGCAAGAGGTTGGCAATTTTCACTGCATCCTCAGCTCCTCGATTTTGTGTGTTAAACAGACAATCTTAGAATACCCCGTAGGGTGTAAAGCAACCCTTAAACGAACGAAGGCGAGCTACGTGCATGAAATTATATTACATTTTAGCATGACAATCGAATCGCCACCATCGAAATGTCTGCCAAGGGCTTGGCCCTGTCAGTTCGTGCCCTCGTCAACGGACACGGCACAGTGAATACTCCCGTTTGCCGGTGAATGTACCTCCACCAGGGTTGCTTCCAAAAGTCGAGCTGCAAAAAGCGAACTTCCAACCAAACATCGATCGGCACCGTACCAAGGGCGTTGGGACGTCTTTTCCCGACCATGAAACACGCTCCGTGTGCCCAGTTCCGTCCCGGATGCACGAGATGGTTGGAAATTTTGTTTACACAACACTTCCACCCCTAGCTGGAAGCGGGTGAACTTCCACCGAACCGGCACGGTGCAAGTAATGGTTCTGCGCCTCTATTGCATCGGCTCCCTAGCTAGCTGCAGCGTGTGCCGTATGCAGATTATATTGAATATATTACGTTACGGGCCACCGGGCCTCGATTGCCTGCGCCAGTGAATCATCGGGCCGCGTTCACTGCGAACATTAGGCGCCCTTGCAGCCAGTCCCTTCAAACGCGGCCTCTGCTCAGGACCGCTGACGGTGGCTAACGAGCGAAACGATTCTCGCGATGAAAGTGCCGGCTAAGTGCGGTTCCCCGAATAGATCATCGGTGGTGGCGGTGGCTGGTGGGTGGCTTTCCGGGGAAGAAAGACGGTTTCCTAAACGGTTCGCGCGCCGTTCGGGTGCCAGTTTTTGGGGAGCAAAATGCCAGGCCGAAGTGCCGGGAAAAGCGCACTGCATTTCGTTACAGTAAATATTTTGCGACCATGCAGCAAAATTCAACCCGAAAGCGAACAAACCCTCGCCACCAATGCGGGTAGCTTCCGGGGGATCTCATGTACCCACCGAGTGCGACGTGAAAATTGCAGCACCGAGCGTTCGGTTTAATATATTAAAATTTGTTTGCTCTCGTCGCTTCCGCTCGGCCGTGCTTTTTAAAAACGAAATGCTGCCAAAAACGCACTGCGCGAAGGACAGGCGCTTCACCAGCAGGCGTGGGGGTTTTCCCGGGACGCTTTTGTTCGCAGAACTCACACCAAACCGGTGCGGAAAAAGCGAGAGAAAACTCACCCCGGGAGTGTGGGTGACTGCCCGGGAGATTATATGAAATATAATCACCTAAACCCCTGGTTGGCCGAGGCTCAAAAAGGTGGACCGTAATTGCAGTAACTCGAACGCGGCTGCCAGCTTCCACGAAGCCACCGAGCGTAAGCGATCGTTAGCCGGGGCTAGAGCTATCTCGCCGCTGGTACGGTTGGAGTGGAGGATTATTGATGGAAAATTACAGGGTTAAAACGAACACACCGCGTACGCGCGCGTAATGTTAAAGGGTCGTTTCCGGTAGCGGGTTTTACCGGTGAAAAATACACAATTTTCAAGCAAGCTGCTCTAGCAAAGCAGCCGACAATGGGACATTTTGGCAAACACTTTTAGGAAATAAGGCCCGAAAAATATGCCTTTCATGGAAATGCAATATCCATGGTTTAATATCGAACCTAAATCGGGGTTTTCTCGGAATGCAGCCCAATGAAAGCAGATTCGAATGGCAAAATTGACACGTTACTAAACGCGCCGTTGCCACTTGTTGCAAAAGAAAAGGTGTGAGAGAGAGCAAGAGAGTTACGAAAAATGGGTCTTCTTATCGATTGAATACGATTGAATTTATTTTCATAGAAAATTAAACAATTGCGCTTGCTGGAATCATCTCTCCGGGAAGGAATAAATTAATCCTTGCGGTTACTCGGCAACAAATAAAAAGCGCATTTCCTGCACAGCATGCTACGTGTTTTTTCTCCTCACACCGATGGAACGTGGAATGCATGGAAAATTCCCACCCTCCCACGTAGCGGTGCGAAGTAATTTCTGCATTAAATCGAACGGGCGCCATTCAGCGTTCGGATAGCTTTTTCTCGCCAGCAACTGTGAGGTGGGAGTGAAACTATTTTGTGCACCCGTTGGAATTTACTACGTTCGTTCTCTCCCGTATGAGAGCTTTTCATTATGGGGTAACTTTTCGCCGTTTTCCTGCTCCACCCACCCACACATGCATGGCAACTCTTTCCTTAACTATCCACCAGAAAGGGTGGTTGGTGAACGAATTTACAGAACCGTAAGTGCGCAGGGTGCATACAAAGCGAGCCACGACCACATTGCCATGGGAGAAAGCAACTTTTCGCTGCTCGCCCACACTGCTGGTTGGTAGCTTGGGAAGGGACCGAATCTGTTAAAAATTAAGTGATTAGTAACGATTAACTGAGACCGGACCGGTTGCCACGTTCGGCACAGGCACGTTCGCCCGGCTCTAATTGTTATTGGAAGGTTCCGTTTCATTTCGTGCACCCAATAGGGAGAAATATACCTTTGTAAGCTTTTAGCCCTGCCGTGGAGCTTTATACACAGAACGACCCTTGCTGCTGTTTGTTTGCTGATGGATTGGAGAGTGGACACTCCGGTGAAGGGGTTCCATCCCGTCATGAATCAATTAAAATTCGCTTTCCTGTGCCAATGCCATCCGGTGGCATTCAACGCTGGTACATTCAACATCAAAGAGGTTGGCTCAGCATAAAATCAACATAAAAATCTTAAAATGCAACAAACAGACGAGAAAAGAAATCCCTCTCAAAAGCTATTCCGATGAGTTAGCAAAGAGCAAAAAAAAATGTGAGAAGTCACCTTAAAGGGGCGCCATTAGCATTAGCAAACACACAATGGATGGTTCGTCTTTGCGAAGTGACGAGAGCAGGAGGGCGTGAATATTTTACTCCTAATTAATGATGCTACCTCAGCGGAGTCGATTGACGAAGGGGTCTCGGAGGCTTTGCTGCGTGGGCATAAATCGGTGCAACAAAACAGAAGCAGAAAAGATCCCCACATCAAACGGATCATAATTTGTCGCCTAATGGGCCGTTGTTTAGCGTGCGAAAAGGGCCCTTCCCGTTCGACGATGGAACGATGTGATACGCATTAATCAGTTCGAAGGGCTCCTCGATCGTGTTTAGTTGAGGCGAGAGCTTACCTTTACTGCTTGGTGGCTTCAATTTTGCGCTTTTCCGAATGGCGATATCACCGTCGGAAGGAAGTTTTTAATGACTTTTCCGTTCCTAAAAATCGCCTACCCATTCACCCACACCGCATCGATTTTTCTTTAAAATATTAAACGGTCGTTCCGTTCATTGTGGTGGGCTTAGACGTGCCACGCTTGACTGCCCCGGTCTGCCATTGCTGCTGCTGATGATCCTTTTTGCGGTACCGTCAAAAAGCAAGCGCCATCTGGTGGCAGCTACCGGAAATGGTGGCTCCGTTTGTTAAGCGGATTTCGGCCATTTTTATTGGCTCCCTTTCACAGGTTTAGGGGCCGCTTTTCCGATCCCGTTACGGTCGGTGTGCAAAACGGCAAAAAAGAGCTGTGACTTCCCGAACGCAACGTTTTGTGAGTCAATGGAAAAAGGCCCAACGCGTGTTGCGTAATTTAATTTTTCGAACGCATCCCCCTCCAGCTCGCATGGCTGTCGTATGCTTGCTCGAACGTTATCAGCAAGTCAGCCCATTTCTGGGTGGTGAGCTGGGGAGTGACACTTTTTCTAGGCTCCACCATAAATAGAAGAATTAACGTCACTCAAGCCGGTGCCGGAAATCCTTTCAACACATTAAGGAACACCCGAGGATCAGTGGACGACCAGCAGGAGTTCCGAAAGAAAGCGCGCATCCTTTTCTCCTCACAAACGGCCGCGAACGCATTCCACACACTTCAAAAACTCGATACATTGAAACATTTTCCGACGGTTAGTGAAAAGGAATGCAGGAAGCCAAATGCTTATCACAGGATTTTTCCCACGCTACCACGCACGTGGTCTCAGCGCCTGCCTCGATTGCTGCCTCAACAAAAGAGCTGAAAACTCAACAATAGGCTGACAAATTAATTCCCCCTCGGCACCGTCGGCACACAAACCATCGCCGGGTGCCGGCCCATCGTCCTACGATCGAGGGTGGGCTGGGAACAATTTTCCACCTCACCGAAGCGTTACGACCACACTTTGCCCGGGCCTTTTTTGGTGGTAATTTTTGTGCGGCGCAAATTTACCTGAGCTCCTGCACAACGGCGTACATGTGTCTCTCGATTTTTGCCACACAATCGCCCAAATTACCACCCAACTTCCGGCCACGAGATCGAGCAGAGAACGTACCCCAACGATGGGGATTGGTTTGAATGTTGGCGCCTCGGAAAACTCCGTGACGGTTCCGGAGCGGTTCGCGCTTCCCTCCCACAGGAGGTAATTGTGTTTTGCCGCGCCCAATTCCGGTTACGGCCGGTCGAAAAGTTTGACTGTTAAAATGGCGCATTATTCCGGTAAATGACTTTCGCGCGAATGCGCCAACCCCAACGGCGGCATCAACGGGTGTTAGGCGGCTCGCCGAACGCCGGTGTAGCCATTTTCCTCCAATTTAACTAAATTGAACCTTACGTAAAAGGAAAAACCATCTCGGCGGTTGGTAGGTCGATGGACGAAAATATATCCTTGAGTCGCCTTCGGGGGCGGCAGGGTGCACGCAACACACCTTCAAGCTGCTTTTGCGGAGTTAATCTTTTTCCTCTGAAACGGAGCGCCACGTAACGCCTCTCGTTTACAAAAGTTTCGAAATTAATTGCATAACGCTGCCGTGTTGTTGGCATGGCTGGTTTGTTGCATTCGCTAGCAGGAAGCCAAACAGTGGGCGTTTCCGGTGGGTGGACGAAGGAGTGTCATTCCAACGAATAGATCTACCCTGCCGTGGAGCCGTGTGTCGTAAGTTGACATTCAAAAATGAAAATCACAGAATCTTCCGCAGGTGCCGTACCGGTGTGGTTAAATATTTATTCAAATGTGGAAGAATTTTCCCAACTCAAACAGTAACGGTAGTGTGAGAAGCAAGCAGCGAGTGACAATTTGAAGCACATTAATTTTGAACTAGCTTCGAACGTTGCAACCCCACGCAGGGGCTTAATTCCCACACTAACGCGCGTGTGTATCGAACGACTCGAGAGAAAGTTCGTGCATCATTTGGGAAAAGTTCGTGTCTGTTGATTAATTTTTAATACCGCCTCACCCGCACCGGTTCTCGGTATTCAACTTTGCCCGATATTTACGACACACGACACGTGGGCTTGGCGTGGGGAAAATAACGGAACAAAGCTGCAGTGGAAACGATTAATGATAGCGTAAATATCGTTCATCCATTCTTACACCAACCGAACGGTGGAACGGAATGGAAAACCCGCTCCCAGACGGATGTTCATTTACTTGTTGACGCGCTCATGCTGAATGCAAATTAAGGAGCGTGAGCTACAATAAGGCATGGCCCAACTTCTACCGACTCGAGCTTCAAAACCCACAAACTATCGTTTACGCTCTACCGCAGCGGAATGTGTCCCGGGCCGGAGGAGTTAGTTTAGCGAAAGTTTGCCTTCAAATGGCATAGCTAACGTGGAAAATTACAGCCATTTCTTTGTGCTTTTTTTTCTCATTTTTTTTGCTCCTGTTTCGTCTACTCTATTAGCAGATAAACATGGCTTTGTTTTGAAGCAAACTGTTGCCTTTTAGCGCACGTCAATGCGATACCAACGAGGTCCTTTTTATCAGCTGAAGGAGACGAAAAAAACTACCTCTCCCATACGCGAACACCGAGTGCCAATGGATCGCATCGGAGAGCTTTCAAGTTCATTAGAAAACCCTGCCTTTTCCGGGGGATCTACCGACAAAATCGATAATCCAATAGAGAAAGCTGTCGATCTGCAGTGCACCCGGCTGGAAAGAAGGGCACAAACACACAACATGCATGCAGGCATGGTAAGGCGAGCGAAACAAAAGGACAGAACAAGATTTTCCATTTTCCATCCACACCACACACCGCGGGAGGGCGAGCAAACGAGTGAGGAAAAATCACACCATCACTCGCCCGTGGTGAATTTTCCAAGGATTAGGTTTTGCAGTGACGCACGCTTCCACCACCCACGTCCACTCACCACAGGCGAGACAGAACGCCATCGTCAGCTAGAAAGCCAGCCAGCCAGCCAACCAGCTAGCTCGTCGGGGAAATGGCAGACTCGGGCGCACCCATGGCAAAAGGACCCCCCTCCGGACAATGTATGCTTTCGCCGATGTTTCCCAACAGCGACAGGGGACGAACGAAACGGAGTGCATAGGAAAATGTTATGCAAATTTAGACCATCCCACGTTGTTTACTTTTCGGCGCTGTCTGGGAAGTTCGATTATTAGCAACTGTCACGTCATGTCAACACCGCTTTTGCAACGGCATGGTGTCGATGGTGTTGGAAAGCACGAAGGGAAAAGATGTTGAGTTTTCGTAGCCCTGTCGCAGTAGGCTATGCAGGCGTCTAGAGGCGCCTGTGTATCTGTGTGTATGTATCTGGTAAGGGGAGAAAAAGGTTCGATTCCGGTTACTGGAGGTGATTTAAAAATCGCAAACGTCATACGTTCTCGGAATATGTAACACGGTTCGTGGGTGTGTGTGTGTGTGTATGTGTGTATGTGTGGGGCGAACAAAAACCCCACCCCAAACGCGTGAATGGGAACGAAAATCGATCCGCCCGTGGGAAGAAAATTGCCACTAAAACGAACGCGAGCGTGAGGCTAATCGAACGTTCGAATCCATTTAAATCGATGGCTCTTCCGTTAGATTCGACCACGGAAAGTGCGCAGAGACGCCGGAAAATGCTCGTGACGACCAGGGCTAAATAAATCGCGCACAATCGCACCGCAAGCCGGACATTTTATTTGCACTAAAACCGAACTCGCCCGCTGCATCCTGCGGAAGGTGATCGTTCTGGAATCCACACCAACACGGATCGCGCATCGGCACTTTGCATTAATTGCTCACTCGTCCACCTCAAGGGTGGGGGGCAAATGGGGTGCCGGGAAATGGTGTAGGTGGAAAAGCAAACAGCGATGGCCGGCGTGGGGAGAATTGTTTTGATTCGATCGTGGACGCGATGGAGCGCATTTTCATGAACTTCCACACATCCGTGCTGGGAGGAATTCCGGGATTTCTTTTATCCTGTGCCACGTGATTCATGTTGTTGCATTCCGAAAGAAAACCACACGTGCAATCGGAAGCATTCCTTTTTGTTCAATTGTATCGATGAGAGGAAAACAAACATGAGAGCTTCAAAATAATGCACCACTTCCTTCGACGCTCAATATTAATCGGCTGTTGCATCGTTGGGATGTCCTTTTTTTAAAGCACCAAAACACCCATCCCGGCCAGATCCGAGCTCATATATCTGTTCCATACCCGGTTATCCTGTTGTTGGCGTGTCCTGCTTCCTGCCGCTGAGTGGCGAACGAATTAAATTAAAGAAAGCTGCCAGCTTTATCAAATTTTGACGCACGGACCGGGGACCGGGGACGGAGCTCAGGGAAAATTAAATTCCTTCCCAGCGCCCTCCTCCTGGGGCCCATTGTACGATAAATCCTCTCTACCCCATTTTTCCAACCCACCCTCACCGAGAGGATAAAACGCCACACAATGTTTCATTTTGGGCCCGGTGTCCGAGCAATCCGAAGCAATGTCGAAGTGGCCATTACGTGTTACGGTCGCTCGTTTCCACCTCGATGTCGGCTTTATGGTGTTGCCTTTCCGGTGACGCTCCGTTCCCACCCGATTGCAATGTTCCGCCGTCCCTTGCAGACCGATGTTGTTGTTTGCCAGTGTGCGGGACGACGAGCAACGGGCAGCAGGATTTTAAAAGTGATTCGAGCTCGAACCCTGCCCGGAAACGGGATTCGGTTGTGCTTTTGGGGAAGGGAAATGTTTTCCCAATGCCAGGAGCTGCATCCCTGACGAAACGATTAAAATGCATGTTACATAAGCATGCATGCAATGCTCGCACACAGCTACAGGGTAAATGTACCGAATGGCGATACAAATGCCGAGAGCATTCGTAACGCCCGGTCAAATGTGGCATTGGGCCATTACGGTCGAATTGCAGCTGAATGTGCCTGGTGCGTCCTTCATCCCCACGCCAGGATGCCGCTGCATTCCGGAGGATACGATTTTAATGTTGCATAAGCGATGCCATGGTAACGGTCCGAGAGTGCATCCTCACGGTTGCACAGACGACAGCAGCAGCAGCAGCAGCAGCAGGCTGTAAATGGAGCCAGTCAATGGCGCCGTGCACGGAGAAAAGCCCGGTGGCACAAGTGGAATTATAAATTGGACACAATACAAATGAACGATGTCATGTTTCAATTTAAATTACTGTTTTTACAGACATCCACACGTCGTGGAAAAGGGGTTTTACTGCGTGTGAGTCAGCAAAGACGGGTGATCGTCGAGACGTCGGTTTCGTCCTTTTTCCATCGGATCCTTCTGACGCAGCTGACGGTCGTAAAGGACGAGCTGAAAATACGCGCACCGACCGTGGAAAAGAACGCTCCCTTAGCAGTAAAAAAAACGTTAATATTCGGCCGGTCAATAATTGGCGGCATTAAAAACCAATCAAACGGAAACTGGGCGCGTCGGGAAGTAATAATTGCAAACGAAGGTACCCACCTGGGGTGGCTGGCGGGCTGTAGCGTCCATAAATTGGATACTAAAATGTCCCTCTCGGCACCCGAAAAGGAGCCCACCGTTGGCCGGTGGAGCGTCTCAAGCCAGTTTCGGCTTCATTAAACATCCTCCCTGGCCTCGGTCCTGCGCGTGACCGAACCGAGGCCACTTCAGCAAGGGATTTAAGTTAATTAAAAATTCAAACCGATGCTCTTCCGTCCGTCTCGCGCCACTAGGGCGTTTGGCTTTCCGTTTCCGGACTCCGGATCCGGCTATCGACCGGTGCCGGCCACGCGCATAATCCTGCTAATTGATTTCTCCGCAGAGAATTAGGCACCGGCTGGAGACGTGAACACGTGGCCTTGGCAAAGTGCCAGCCACAGCCTTGTCCGCACCTTTCGTCGTGTTCTCTTTGCCGGCGGCCATCAACGCCACCGGTTTCTCTAGGTGTTGTGATTCATTTTACACCGGCCCGCTACCGGGTAGCAAGTGGCCCTGAGTTCCACCCTGACAAGTCCGGGGTAATCAGCTTATCACATTAGAGGTTTGAACCGTCGGACCGTCGGACCGTCGGAGTGCTCAAGAAACGGTGCGTCTTCGAGAATGCGAACCCCGCGTGGCCTGAACCGGACGCACTTCTCGAGTTAAACTCAATCAGCCCAATTGGCCGTGTCCGTTGCGTAATGTTATTGTTGTCGTGCGGTAACGGATCTGAAGCTGTCCGAGCATCCGGGGGTTGGCGCCTGACCCGGGCACCTTTCTGAACGCGCGTTCGTATGCGTATGGGTGGGCTGAACGAACGTGATTATTTCATTACTCCGAACAACGAGTTGTTGCGGTTTGCGTCCTATCAGTACCGGCCACAGGATCTGCGCACTTAATTCCAGGCACGGCTCAACGTCTCGCAAGAAAGTTACCCGACTCGGGGTTCGAGAATTCACCCGTTGGAGTGGGCAGGCGATTAATTGATCTTCATCAGCCCTTTATCTGTCGGCGAAATGGGAGAGCTTTCCCAGGCGAATGCCAGCACAGTACGTTAGCACCTTCTGCTCTTGCACGACGCGCACGTCCGATGATTAAATCGAGCTTTATTTGAGTGGGGCAGGCAGGCGAAAACGAAAGAAAAAAGAGAGAGAGAGAGAGAGAACAGGGACCCCAGGACGTCCGAAGGCGCAACACGTCTCTCCCACGTGGGCTTTACGGTGGTACAAAACCACTTCAAAGCGGCGAAAAGTTCTGGCCACGCTAGCTAGCGAGCTGAAGAATGCTTCAACTTTGAGCGAGTTGCGGTATGCTGCACGCAACTTCCCTGCCAACCTGCCAGCTCGGGTCTGCGATGATATCGTCGTATAAATTATTAACAACTATTGACAAGCACCGGTGTAAGCCGACCTCTACATTGGATGGGGTTTTTCCTGCAGCCACACACACACGCACGCAGTTTCGGTTGGGGTGCTTGTTTTTTGTCTATTCGGTTCCTTTCCTTTTAGACCAACAAATCGATACGAGGCTACGAGGCTACAATTACGCGTACTTTTCCACATGTTGCTCCACGTGGCGTTGTGGGGGTGGTGTGGTTTCGTGAAAAATGAGATTTCCCCTGACGCGCAGAGGGTTGAAAAGAAGGGGTTTACTGGTGCTACCGATGCCGCTACCGTGGCGTATCGCAATCAATCAAACCTGGTACCGGTGCTCGAGGCGCTCTGAAAATAGCGTCCCAGGGAACATCGAAACCGTCGGAATATCGTAAGGACACGCGGACACGATTTACTGCGTGTGCTTGAGCCGAAACGAAGCGTATTTACCGAACCAGGACACTCGAACACCCACACCCTTTGCCCCAAGGCAAACGTCCACCCGAGGGGTCGTTAGTATAAATGTCAATTTTAATTAATTTAATGACCGCGCTCGACATCGCTCATCTTCGGCGTGTGTGTGTGTGTGAGCGAGCTAAAATGGCGTCCCACCTACGTGACCTACGGGGATGGTTGGGGTGAGCGCAGGAGCGTTTTGTTTTCCGAGTCGTTTTGTTTGCCCTCGAACCACCCCTCAGAACCGTCTGCTGGATTTTCCCAAGCGGCGATGTCACGATCTTATCGGCACCGTGACGAGGGAAAATCATTTACCTAAATGACCCTTCCGCACGTGATGCGCCATAAATGTGCTGCTTCTCGGAAAAGGGGCGTGGGGGATGAACCAGGAGTGTGACCTTCGGCGGCGTAATCGTTTTCCCTGCGCTTGAGCAACCGGATCCCTCGAGGAGCACCTGTCACAGCGATAACTGCTGCTAAGCTGGAAAGGACCGCCAGGATGTCTGGCAGCGAAGTTGTCTCAACATTTTGATGAGCAAATCGACAATAAAGAGGTGTTTTTTTTTGGTGGGAGCTTTGCAACAATCAAGAAAATGATCGCATCCCCCCTCTGGAAAGAATGTGGCTGAGTTTTCGAGGGTGCGCCTTTCACGTGTCCTTTGGAATTTGGAACCCTCCCTCTCCGAAAACGTCTGGTCAGTCTGTTTCGAGACGGTTCTGGTGTGAGGTGAGTACGGTGACAACGAACCTCCATCGGCATCGGACCACTCCGGCACAGAAAGTCCTGCCGTGATGATGAGAATCATAATAACAACTTCAGGCGCCCGGTTTATTCAGTGCCCTCACATCCACCCCTGCAAGACACCCCACAATGGGCGCAAACTATCTTCACCACGTCACCGCCGTCACATTCTGCATATCCACCGTCTTCGTTGGTGTGCAGGATTTGCATAGAAATAAAGTTTTCCTCACCACAGGGGGAGGACGTTGCTCGGTACTGCTTCTTAACCCAGATTCGTAGCGTCGTCGTCGTCGTTTTCTCCATTTTCAGGGGCCCCGACAGTTGGTGCTGCAGTTGATGCAAAGGGGGCCGAAGCCGGTCACTTGCCCGTACGCTGGTTGCAAGCACCAGACGCCACGTGCAGGAGTATGAGGCAATTTAGAAGCCATTGTGCAGGGAATGAGATTGTCCGTGCTCTACATGCCCACCTTTCTTTCCAATAGCTGCCAGCGTATCCCCGGGAACGAAGAAAAACGAACTCCTTTGCGATGGAAACTTTTAAACTCCTTTACTTTTTTGTGGTTTGGACAGCAAATGCCCGTACACACGTATGATGCAAATAAACCCAGAAACCTGGCAGCAGCAGCAGCAGCTTAACAACAACGGAACCCGAGTCAGTCGAGTCATGTTGGTCTAATCGTTCATCCTTATAATTTGTCGTGCCGGTGCCAGAGAGCTGCGGGAGCCTGGCACGACTTTCTGATTGATCTCTCGACGAGTCACCCCAAAATGGACGAAAGGAGGTCCATTTCGAGATGAGGGGTGAAACCGAGCATGTTTGGAATGCCACCGGTTTGGCTGCGGTGCATGACGGGTCACTTATCGCTTCGGTGGATCGTAGCAACCGCTGGTCATGCATTCAAAATAGTTGGCAGATTTGGGGACGAATCAAAGTCGCCATTTCATTGCCCAACTGTCACGGCGTGGTATTGTGTGGTCGGTTGGCTGCGAGCTGTTCGAAGAAGCGGTACAAAAGAAGCCAAGCTAGAGCCGGGCTACTTGGATGTTCGGAAGAAAGAATGTCACCATGACACAACGTGACAATAGAAGGGCGAAACATCATCACACACTGACACCGCAACACATTTTGGCAAGGGAGCGACATCGACGGTTCGAAACGGGGTTCTTTTGGTGTGTAATAACTTCATTCCGTTTCTGCACCGTTGGCTCGGCACGGGTGCCATGCTCGATTCAACGGACCACTGCACAGTACGATCGAAGCAAGCGTCAAACCCTTGAACTGCTGCAGCTAGTCAATTTTCGCGTCAACCTTACCAACGGGCGAATGACGCCATCACCGCCACGCTTACTTTGATTATGAGCGTTCGAGACCACGATGGATTGACGCATGACGGATGTGTGACTGACTTCGCAGGCGTCCGTTTTGGTGGGGACGCCGAATTTTGACGGCTCGCTCTCGATATCCAATTTTCGGTATCCATCGATCGTAAGGGTGGTGAGGCGAAAAACGAACCTTCAAAGGAGCGCTAAGTCGGGCTGACGCTTTGGCGCGGCCACTGAAATGCCATTTGATCCTGTGCCACCGTAAGGATGAAGTTTTGCCCAAGCGGAACCGAGCGTTGCAGTGTTGCTCCGCCAATGCAGTGGTTCACTTTCGACACCCTACTCGACAGGGATCAAATGGTGAAAGAAGCGTGAGGAGAGCGTTTTTCTGTTTTTTTAGCTCGCTACGAAATACTGCACCACAGCTCAAACGGCTGACAGGACCACGAAAGCGAGTAATCGTTCCCACACTTAGGCGCTCAGGGTTGGGACAAAAAAAGGGCGAATTTGTGACGCGTTTAAAGAAAAAAAAAAGAGTTTGCTTAGCGTTTCATTGGACACGGCGTGAAGGCTCTGAAGTGTGGTAAAAAAATGCTTCATCAACCCCCAGCGTGAGCCACAATTGGCGAAGAGAATCTGCCCCTGACAGCGATCAACAAGCGCGCCCGGGAGCTGGGCGTTTTAATGTTGGCCAAAAAACATAAGAACAGTCGCGTCTAACCTTCGCTACGCTCTTCCAACCCGATCTCAGCCGCAGCAAGTACCACGAAACATAAACTCCACGAGCGGCGGGATAAGAAATGACCCGACAACGAAGCCCGAGGTTATGGAGTCGACGTTGGCATTTCCGTGCTGACATCGTGTTCCCGCGCAATCGTCGTCCCCGTTTGGGCGCTTAATCTGTGGCATCTACTTAAAATATGAATGTTGAACACGTGTTTGCGTTGGCATTCAAATATTCGTTCCCCCGGCAGCCGGCTCCTGCCCAGCGATGAAGAATAAAACCGAGAAGACGATGGACCTCCAACCGCGAGCAGCCAAGTGAGCAATGTGAGCTGGACCCCCGAAAGAGTCCGCAAAAACATGCTGTACAGGGTGAGGTTATGTTCGGTGAGCATCCGGTTCGTTACCGAAACCGTTCGGGAGTGTGGTTCGTATCTTTTTCTTCCGTTCTTCATTTTTTCTCATTCTCTTGCTCTCTTTCCCGGTTAGTCGTGTGTCAAATTCACTCAATCCAACCAACGGACGCCAACAGATGGAGTCGGCACAGTGTCGTCGGGTGGATGGAGCTTCTCGTTGTCCGGACGATAGACACAATCATCTTTCCGCGGTGGTACCGACGTGACAGCATGGGACGGTTTTCCCTGGTGGGAGTCAACTGATTTTCCATTCCGAACGCGTCGCCGAACCACGAACGAGCCCTTATCAAGGTCCTTTATTTCGGTGGGTTTGGCATTGGTTGCTGGGGTGGTGGGTTTTCCGCGGGTGCAAAACACCCACACCCGCACATTCCGGTGGGAGACGACCGGGAAAATCTGAATGTGCAGCCGAAGGATCGGTCGACAGGCTCTGCAGTTGACAGGTTTTACAGCTCCACAGCACGGGGCGGCCGCAATCGAGTCTCAATTACGGCTCGGTGAAGATATCATCGGTGGGTTGAAGTGCATCCGTGCCGGGTTTGGGGGTGGTTTTCTTTTCCTCTTCCTGCCGGCCCCTTTGCACCGCCTTCCCCCCGAGTGGGTGGCTTCCGGGAAAAGCGTCGTAAAGTGCAGCCGCCGTTATTACAGGCGAGCGAGCAGGTTCGCATGCGATTGGAATAAATTTCCTCGGCAGCAACGCAGCCGCAGCCGTGGCTCGGGTCTTCGTGAAGGCTTTTTCCTTCGTAGCGTAGGATTTGTTCGCTTATCCACCCGAGGCCGGGCAAGAGCTCGGGAAACCGGTACCGAGGGCCGTTACAAATGGAGCTTAATTTGATAAACAGTAATACTCTTGTTTATCGTCGCTTTTCCCGATCCGTCGCTCCCGTGCGCTGAGCCGGGCGGATTTGCCGCGGAAAAGCAATCGCTCAGATTTCACCAACGGTCGGTGGTGTGGGATCTTTTTTTTTGCCTCGCCCACACCCACCATGCAACATGGGAAAAGGCTTACCCGGGCGGGTGTAACGATAGGCTTAGGCCGGTATCCTGTGCACGGCCACAACGCGGAAACCTCGATGATGAGCAACTGACTGAAAGGCCGGGGAAGGCCGAAAAATTGGTGCCCACAAAATTGGATTACACCGTGCGAGAGGAACCATGTGACGACACACAGGCTGGTGAGGGCTTAGGATGGGACTTTCCCGTGCACCGGAAGTCGTCCTTCGCTAAGACGATTACGTTGCGTCCGTCCACGGGCAGAAGGTGGCAGATAGTTGCGTTGGGATGTCCCGAAGCGGGAAACGAGCGAAAAATTGCTTTCCCATGACGTTATGAGTAATGAGGTTTCGTGCGTTTGAACGTACATGACTTTCTCCTTTCTCCGCATGGTCGCTACGATTGGCAGGCGAAGAGAGAGAGAGAGAGAGAGAGAGAGAGAAAGTGTGTGGAAAAAAAGTAACCGAAATACCGAAGGCAAAAGCTCTCGCCTTAGCAACACCGAAACCCTGGTGGTACACACGCCCGTACGCACGGTAGAAATCAGCATAAAAAGTGTAATCTCCATCGAAGCAGGCTCTGAAGGGCGAACCTGCCGAAAGGATGAGTCATCAGCCAGCCCGGTTAGGCCGAGTTGAATCGCGTGCTCCGTGGAGATATGTTGCGAGCTTGCGGGCGGAAAATTGAATCCATCTTCTGCGGATAGCACGGCCGCGGTCGTTTGGCGCAGTTTGTTTGGGGGAACATATTTGAGGAATTAATCATTCGCTCTGCGCTGGAAGATGACGCATGCCAAGGGGGACTGCGACGATCCGGATAGGGTCGCTAAGGATATGGTCGCGTGCGTTGATGGAGTGCGAGCCTGTGTAAAGGGCCGTCGTGGTCCATCGGTTGGCATATGTCCGGAATCGGATTATTAGATGGGATATCCGAAAATTCACATCAAACCCGACCAGATGGGTGTCCTATTGGGTTGTGTAGATATTTGGTGAAGGGCCGTTTTGGTGAATCGATTAGACGCGTTTATGGGTTATGGTTGAAGGATGTTACCCACAAAATCCATCTGCATCCCTTTAACACGATTTTTGAAGCACTTTCACGCTCACTAACGTGCAATGGGAATCACGTAATGTTCATTTATGTAATAAAAAAAATCCTTGCTACTATGCGACACAAATCCGATTACTCTCAGTTATGTATGAACGATGGCGTAATCTCGTTGGCTTAATCGTCCTCTGGTCAACTTTTTGAGCTCCCCATATGCATTGAAATCCACCCGGGATCGTACCTGGAATGAGAGTTGAGAGAAAAAGCACACAAATTTTCATTAATTAACGTCGGTCTGCAGCAGGTTTATATTCGTTCAATATTCGTTTCACGATCGCGCATTTGAGTGGGAAACGGGAAAAAAAAAGAATCCCCATGCAGTGTGTGTCCACAATACCCGTGACAATTTCCCATCGGTTTTTGGTATCGTCTGCGAAAAGCGCTGCCAAGCGTCGAAGGTACGCTGGAAAAACAGAAGCCATATGGCTTCGGGGTAGAAATGGTACGGTTCTATCGCACCGCGACCCGTTAATTACACTCATAAAAAAGCGCCACCGGACGGCGCCGTGTCCGTGTTCGCATGCTGCGGTCTTCATTTTGCTCGCAACGCAACTTCCGGTGCATGGTCGAGGCGATGACCAAGTGGAACAATCCCGAGATACCGTAAAGGACCCCCTCTCGAGAGCCGTTCACCCGGGAGAAGCATCGAAATGGCGCACGCGACCGTACGAGATGCTTTCTCACCTCATCGCGAGATCCGTATAATTAAAATATATCGACCGGGACGAGGAAAATCCCGACCGATGGTGACGACGAAGCGGACACGGACGTGAATCGCCATACCACGCTCGACGAAAGGGCCCACCGATGTCGTTGCAGTGGGATCGTTCAAATTTATTAAATTCAAACGCACGAAACTATGCGCCCATCCCGTCGCACGGGATCCGTGTCCGGAGTTTCGCGCTGTGACCAAAGGTGTCCCGGAAAAGTGCCGATCCGTGTCCGTGGCGCAACAACCACCGCTTCTGCGCTGCAGAATGCAGAATCGCGTCTGACAATTATGACGATGCGGGAAATGTCGGAACTGGACGATGACCACAACTGGCCGCCCGAGGGTCGACTCGTACGCTGGCGCTATCGGTGACTTTGCACCGGGCGTAATTATTGTCATTAGGTGACGACAACCGTCGCAGGCGGTGGTGAAAACCCTGGAAAAGGCTCCACTTTTTTTCACTGGTTTTCCACCGACCAATGCACGCGTTGTTTCAGCTGGCTCCTGGCCATTACGTTGTCGAGCCGGCTTTTCAGAGCGACTAACGAAAATAAACAGCACGAGCCGCGTCGCGAAAGTGGACGCACTTTTCTGACCCCACCCGGGTGGACCTGGACGTGGCCAGGATTGGGCCGTAAATTTTCCGGTCACCGGTCGCTTTTCTCGCCCCCGGGGGACGCATCTTTTGGGGTTCTTCTTCGCGCAGGGGTCGTCGCCGGGTTTGGCAGGCTGCCAGCAAAACAGCCGCACCGTTGTACGAACCGTGGCCTCTGGCTGTGACCGACCGAGCTTGACCTCAATCCAGCGGCGTGGTTTAGCTTGTTAGCGATGTACCGCGAACGGGCTTCAACAAAAGCCGCTAGATTTGCATAAGGGCGTGTTGTCAGGATCTCTTCTTTTTTTTCATTCCTCCCTCCTGGGATGAAATAAACAACGTCGTTTCGTTGTGAGCCCACAAACCGCGATCTAACGCGGGGTAAGTTGCATCTGCAGAACGCAGTAAAAGAAGGACAAACCACAAAGAAATGACAAGGGTGTGTTTAGTGTTTCGTAAAGCAAAAATGAACCTGTTTTGAAAGCACACCGGCTGAAACGCGCGCTCGTCAAAGTGCACTTTTTTGTCGAATAACAGTCACGATAAGAGAGAGAGGGGGCGAAATAGAGAGTAAAAAAAGTCCGTTTGCGTTATCACCAACGAAAACGCCCCAAATAAGCTCATTACGTAAACATGGAAAACGCCTTCTCCTTCGCCCATCAGAAACATCAACAAGATGCATTAAACATCGGTGTTTGATAAAAAACAATCACCCTAATCGCGAAGAATAAAAGCAACTCCTAATCTGTAATCGTGCTGTGGAGCTGTGGCGGATGGAGTGTTGCTTTTTCACTCCACCGAAGCAGCCGCAGGGTTGAACGCACCGAAAATACATCCCACGACCAGTGACCGAACGTGGTGGACGTTGAAAAGGGTTCACGAAAGCAAACAGACCTTGGCAGCGACCGGGACCTTGACCGAACGGGGCAGCTCGCAAGGGTTTGCCCCGGAAAAGCGAAGGGTCAAGTGACCGTTCGAACCAGCCGGACGCTTTTCCATCCTTCCTTAGGGGAGGCGATGGATGGATGCCGTAATTGGGCTGGGATGGTGTGCGACGAGAGTGCTGCAGCCATCATTAATGAACTGTAAATTCAATTTCCTTAACGCACTCTGGGCACACCCAGTGGGTGGACTTCAAAAGTTATCCCCTTCGTTGTGCCTTTTGGGTGGAATTTTTGGGATGCAATCTTGGAGAGACAACCCATGGAAGAGACCAATAAAACCCTCAATTTTGCTCGGGCTTCTTTGGTGGAGGAATATATCAAAATTATGTTTCAAGTAGAGCATCTCCCATCACATGAGGAATAGCAGGCCATGAAAATTTGCGTTGTTTTAGGCGCTCGGATATTGTCTCTCTTCGCTCGGAAAATCGCTGATTGCTCGGCCACTCGAGAGGATCGAGAGAAAATGGTTCGATAAAATGAACTCCCCATGGGTGAAATTAGAGCGTTTGTAGTTAGCTAACGGCTAGAGCGATGTTTATTTTTATATTCGATTTTTGACGGTGTGGTTACTTCCTAGAACGCCGATTAGATTCAACTGGGGGAAACGAACGAATCACCCCAATTTCAAGCGCGTAGAATCAAAAGAAATCACTTTGAAAAACCGCACCACACGTTTTCAGCGCGGATTTAAACAACGTGTTGTAAATTTAAGCACCTTTTGAAAAGGCGAGCCATCAATTTATTACTTCGCTCTCTCCCTGCCAACGAGGGAGCTCGTTCGTGGTTCGATCGATTCTTGTTAAAATAAAACCTCAATGGCGTTGCCGATAAAAAAAAAAGATCGATTTGTTGCGCAGCTCCGACGGTGAAAAGCTGTGAAAATGGAACAACGGTAAGACACGTGCCCGATTAATTCCACCGGCACTGACCGCAAACGAGAAATGTGTTGTTTTGCCCGGCCCGATCGAGGTAAAGTAAATAAATAAACCGTGCCCTCGCACCGACCAGCAAACGTTTTTTGTATGGCCGCACGCAAAACCGGCGCACCGGTTGGTGGAGAAAAAAACCAACTAACAAATCGGTCTTCTCAGCCCAAGCGTTCGTTTGTGTCTTCATTCCACGTTTACGGCCTGTTCTTTGCTGGCAGATCGATTCTTCTTTGCTTTCTTTTGCACTGACGGGTGCACGAGTCCAAGAAATACGCACAGGTCAGTAGATACGATTAATGCCAGATGGATATTTTCCTCCCCCCTCCCACCATGGCCGGCTGGTCGTCCTTTGCCGCGACACGAGCTGGGCATATTTTTCCACCGTTACCGTACGCGCGGCTATTTCGGCCCGAGTGAGCTCATTTTTCTCTCGCGGGTGATTATTTTTCTTCTGCGCTCGATTATCGCCATCACCGCCGCTGGCGGGAGTTGTGATGGATTTTGTGGTGTTTTTGGCCAACGGAGCGAAGAAGAAAACAAATAAAAAAATGACGGAACGTTACACGCCCAATTTGACGTGATCAATAAGGCCAGTCAGGTGGGTTGCTGCTGGAAGCTTAAATGGCTTTGGCATGTGGCCTTCGGTTTAAGATGGAAATTTCTTGTAGATCAGTAGACCGAGAAGCAAACAAGAGCTATGCCGTTTTGTGGGTGATAACAAGCTGCAAGGTGTTCATGTCTCATCGCAGTGCTATGTGAATATAAATTAGGAAATTTCAATCCATTTCGTATTTTGCAAGCAAGTTAGTTGGGTGATTACATTCCTTCGAATATATTACACGTTTTATTTCAGACATGAAAAGGTCCATAAATTTGCCCTCAATGTGACTCTGTCTTTGAGAAATTCCTTGCATTCTTTCTATTTTGCGACAATTGATACATACATCTCCGTGATACATACATCTCACATCTCTGATGTATGATCCTTCGGCCGCCGTTCACATATTACCGCATCGATCCGTCTTCTAAGCCACCAATAAATCGTTCACAAAGGCAGACGAACGATTGATAGCTTCCTGCGCGGTTTTACGCAACACCGAACCGCGCCACGGAACGCATGAGTACGCGAGTGCCTAATTGTGGCATGTACGAAACGTGAGCCTTTCTCCACCCACTGAAGGTGACGAAAGGCACCCCCTTCTCACTACCGTTCAACTAGTACTCGATCTAGAAACACCGCAAACGGCCGGGTGTGGTGTTCCGCTTCTCACTTTCGGGAAAGCGCCTTTCACCGCCGGATGCGTGAAAATTGTATCCGCGTAACGAATCGAGCGCGGTTCGAGAGCTATTTGCTAGTTTTGACGTCGTGACGTACCGTTCTCAAACCCCCGCCACGTAGCGAGTTCACCACGTAACGGTTTGATTGATTAGCTGTATCATCACCATCATCGCCATCATGATCATGCATTCTGGTTCGCCGTTTTGCTGGCCGTGCTTTGTAACGATGGGCACGATTTCCATGGCTTTCACAGTTCCACTGGTGCTATACGTTCGGCTTATCCTTCCAACAGTCGTGCTGTTTGTGGGAAATGAATCGACTGAAGCGCCGAGTTGCGAGACTATCGATTATGAAACCATTCCGCTGAAGGTTCCGTGGTGTCTGAATGCAGAGCGCAAATCGAAGCCGATAAATTCATCGTTAACGTTTCGCGTTTGGTGCGAACGGTTAAACAACCCAGCCGATGCCCGTTTTCAAAACAACCAGAAATTAAAAAGTGAGAGCCAATTAAAAGCACAACAACTCTTCGTGGAACGAGCTCGTGCGCTCCACTTTGACAGGGGCGTGATAGTGCCTTACAAAACCCTTCTCTCAAACCACGAAGAGCTAACCATTGTCGGGTATAGTTGTGCAGTGGAACGCTACGTTCGTCAAATCAGTCAGCCAGCCAAGCAGCATTCGAGAAGCGGAGTGCATTTTCGAGCATACTTCGGTTGGTGAAAACGCACCCATTCGTACGAAGTACCAGGCGCCTCCATCGCATGTGCTAATAATCATATCACGCTTACCCTTGGTGAGGTGAAACGGCAGTGCTGCTGCACGACAATGGATACTCATGTTGCGTGGCAACATGCAACGCTAAAAAAAGGACCCATTTCGAAAGGAAGCTGAATGGGCGATCGAACGCCGGGCCATCAGCACGTGGTTCTTGCCATTATTACCTGCTGCATATGAGCTGATGGAACCGACTCCGACAGTGCCATTGATGCTGTCCACTCGGTCCATCCATCGACACACACACACACGTTCCTTGTATGCCACTTCAGCCAGACGTAAATCGATTCCCATTGGCGTTTGTTTTCCTTCGCTCAATCAGAAATCGACTGCACCAACAACACTTCCAATCGATTGACTTGATGCTTTCAGCGAGCAGATGGTTTAAATGGGTACGTCAGCGTTGATGTCCTGTTGCTCCATCGACTCACACATACACACACACACACATACGATGGACGGTGCCGGTATAAGCTCGGTCCTCAGTGAAAATGCGGTGCATAAAGATCGCTTCATAGCAGCTCACTCTCGACGAGTTTCTTCAGCTATCCTGAGGAAAGGGAGAAAATCAATTCCCAGCGCCATTCCCAAAGCACCACGTGGCTTGGGTTGATAAGCCCGGTTCGGAGTGTCCACGTTTCGAATGTAGCAACAAAATTGTCCAACGACGCCACGCAAACTGTAACGGTCCAGAGGCGAGCGAACGCCAAATTGGCCATTTGTGTGCATTATGGATGCATTGCGAAATCAGCCCGCTCGAGTGCACTTTCGGGGTGGGTGGAAATTTGCGCCCAACCGATCAACCGAGACCAAGCAATGGGTGTGGCGTCGGTGTGTGTGTGCAGATAAGCCACACGCCAGTATCGAGTGCGCTGGCGCAGGCAAATCAACGGCAATTTCTCGTTAAGATGCAATCGAAATGCATATTGATGCGCCTGGTGCCATCCTTGGGGAAGCTTGAGAACTGTTTGTGTGTGTGGGTGTGTGGGAGGATAGGAATTTGCATGAACCACGCTGAATCGACTGGCTGACCTGAACGATAAGAACAATCAAGGATGGACGCCAGTGGTAAACTGGTGCTCTGACCAGTTCCAAACCAGGATGGTGATCGAGCGAACGAAGACACACAAACGAGTGGCCATGGTAGCGCCTTTGGTGCGTGGGAGTGTGCAATGCAAATATTAAGTGCCGGTCGAGTGACATCATCGAGATGAAACGCACGATTCGAGCGACAACCGATTTGCGTACTTTCCCAGAGTCAGTGTGTCTCTTAGGAGAAAGGGCAAGTGATTTTAGAATGCTAGTGAGTGTCTGTGCAAGAGTTGCCAATTTTATTGAAAAAAGATAAGGAGTTGGACTGGAATCGATCGTGGAACGAAACGTACAAATTTGAGATGTTTTTTTTTAGTACTGCAAGTCTTCTCATGATGACATCGCGAAAAGTGTGATAATTCGGAACATATTTTCTTGGCGCATATTCAGCCACAAACAACCTGCACGTTAAAAGCTTATCATGAATAAACAATGAACATATCTGCAAATAAACACCTTGGCTCATTTTTTTCTTGGGCTCCGCTAAGTGGGTGATTCCTGCCATTCCCAGACCGACGGTTTGCCACTCTTTATGGAAAATGGGCAGAAGAGCATAATAATCAGCTGCCCCTTTCGTGGTGCTCCCCGAAAATCCCACACGATACCGAATGACCCATTTGTCGATTCTGCTGCTCCGAATGACATCTTTGCTGCGTCTCACTCTCCAAGCAAACAGACCGACCGTTTCGTCCTTTCGTGGTTGGTGTGTTCCTTTCGACCTCCACTCACGACAATCATCCTCGATGAGGGGTTTGTGCCGGTCTCAAGGACACGAGGGATGTACCGTCATCTCGATCTCGATGTTGCCAATCCGGCACCGAAATCACCTATACGCGTGCTCCGACGGGTGAGTTTACCTTACGACGGCATAAAAACAACAACAACAACAAAAAATGGAGGAGAATGATCAAACCGTCCTGGTATTCCACTCTCCGGAGTGACTCTTTTCCGACTCGATACAGAGCCCCGGTTCGGGGGCAACCACAATCAAGACGGCAAACACCGCTCGGTGACTTTCTTGTTTTGTTGCGGAAATATGGCCACAGCATGGTACGGTGAAATGACGGAACGAAGCAAACAGAGCCCCAACCAAGAGTTCACGACTCGTTTGGGCCAATTCTTGATAGGATTTGCTTTCCTCCGCAGCTCAACCCTTTCGGCGCAATGATTTTTGGCCCCCTCTTGGGTTGGTGAAATGAAACTCCGCTTGTCTCATCATCGGTTTGCGGGAAAGCAGATCTATCCGGAGGGTGCATTCCGGGCGACAAACGGTGGCCTATCCGTTCCACCGTTTTCCACAACGCCTCCCAGTAGGGACGAACGGAATAAACGAAATCGATGACGAACGAAACGAAGACGAAGACAAAAAAAAACAACAGCTTCCTTTTTCCCGAACACGTTTGCTCGAGGGCGAGTTCGTTTTTTGCGCAGCATTTCGTTGAAGCGACATTAAAGCAAGACATCAAAACGCAACCAAAACCGCTGGGTTTGATGTTTCAATATTTGTGCGCATGGTGTTGCCGGCTTGCGGTACAAACCATGGTCCTTCTTGGACCTCCCCAAAACAAGCGTCCACTGCGGTTACACGAACCTCCTCAAGGCGGTGGATATTTCTGGAGCCGCATTTCGTGGGCACGCAAAAACTTTGACCCAGAACGATGATGAGAAACTTTTGCCTCTTGATCTGCCTCTAGGCGTGCTCTTCGGCCGGTGGTTGTGGCACATTTTGCTGGCCGGTTCTGCTTTCGCGGAACTCCAAAACGGTCGCGCCGGGAGGAAATTAAAACGATGCGCATCATAATTGGTTCTCAATACCGCACCGCGTGTCAGCTGCGTTTGACAGCGCGCTCCTGGTGGAATCGTGAGATATTTTAAATTCAATTAAACGCAGTTCCAATGCTCGCGAGAGCATTGAGGGAATTAAAAAAGAAGAAAGATAGCACCTTTTCCATCGCTTCATGCGTACTTTTCCTTCCTTTTTTTGCTTTACAAAACGCACCGTTTGAACACCCACAACGAATCGTAAGTAGTGTGATGAAAACTCTCTCCCTCGCGTTTTGAGCAGCACGCCAGTCGATAGGAATAGGAAGCACGCTACCACGAGTTCGAAAGAAATGGCGTTACCAATATTTGGCTCCTTGTGTGTGGAACCAGCATTAAAGAACCCAGCGTGCGGTTCGTTTCCGTGGCTGGGTGACTTTTCACAACGCACCGTGGTAGAAGCGATTTGATTTGGCAGCGAGAAAAAAAAAGGAAACCGACCTTGCACGCGATACGCTTCTCACTCATGCTTCGTGCTTGCAGGAGCACCGGAAGTGCGGGAATATTGAGCTGAATGGCAAATATTAGCTCGATGCTAGCGACTTCCTCGCTAGGGGTGGGTGGGATGAATCTTCCGAAATTCGTTATTGTCAGCAGGGCTCAGGGTGTGCGTCGATGCTACCATGTAACCGCTTGAACCATGATGCCAGGGTGCACTAGGAAACCCCTGCGTTCGCTTCGGCAGAAGAAGGTTACGTTTTTGGTATTAATTTCAGCCCTCGCTGCTCGCGCGCACCGAACGAATCGAACGAACGTCGTCTATATTTACTTTGGGCGCATCGTCAAGTTTGAGGATTTTTTTCTTCCTTTTTTCTTATACTGGTGCTCGAGTTTTCCCTCATCGTGCGCTCGACGATCTACGACGAATGTCGGCTAGCTGGTCGTGATTATTTTCCATCCCACCCACTCCGAAAAGCCACCCAGCCAAGCCAGGCCATGTGGCAACGGAAACGATAATAATCGTACGGCTGAAGGAAGGTCGCGGATCCACTTCCGGAGCTTGCGGTGACGGTGGAAAACCAACCCCTTCCTGCGCGACGCAATGATAACATTTACCAACACAGCCATCCGGAGCGGCCACCAACACACAGCCAGCCAGTGGTGAAGCTCGCGATGGAATGTTTTGCAAATAAGCAAACAATAAATAAGCATTCGTTCGGGAGGAATGGGAGAACCGAGAATGTAATCGGTCGGTCGCGGGAGGAGTGCGATGTTTTACTTTTTTGGAGAAACCCAACCCACCTTCTAGCGCTCTTATCCAACCGCGGCGCAATAAAGTAGACAATTTTTTGGCCACCAAAAACAAAAAATACAATAATCAAAGACTAAAGAAGCTACTTTATGTAAACAAGCGATTCGCCGAACTCGATCGTTGCGTGGGAGCAGCTATATCCCCGTTGCGTAACGGTTTTTGCGGTTTCTCAGGGCAACATCGGAACCCAGAGGGTCTATGTTTCACGAGGCCAAAAAGTAGAATTTAGGCGGCCCTCGAGGGTCGCGTTGGTTTTTTTGTGTGCTTTCGTTCGACACCGCCCCGGACCGTCAGTTGGCCCTTCGGGGCGCTCGCTTTCGGCATGGACTCGCAAAAGCTGACGAAAGCGATCGGACATTTTCGTTTCACAAATATTCGATATGACACGCGGCCAATCCGGGTGGGTTTTTTGGTGGGAGGATGCTTCCGCTTCGTCGTGCAGGCCAAACAGGTTCACCTCCAGAACAAATGTTTCCGAATTGGCCGGCGGAAAATGCCATCGCGTCGTGTTTTATGTTTCGCACGTTGCTGAATGGGAATCCCAACACAAACCCCACACAAACGCCTACACACGCGTAGAATATTATGCCACCCGGCGTGCCGTACATCACTACGGAAACGATATCAAAACGGTGGCCGGTAAAAATGCGTAGGAAAGCAGAAAAATGAGAGTCGGCTCCTTAGAGTAGCGCGTTTTTTTTTATTCTACTCACCAAAAACCATAACCGGCAGGTGTCAATTTAAATTCAGCCCTCGTCACGTCCGGCTGCTAGTTGCCCAAACTGTCCAACGGCTCCTTTTCCGATTCCCTCGAGAGTGAACCTTCCTTCCCCATCTTCACCCCATCTCGATCGATTTCGATCGAAAAGGCAATATCCTGAACGCTAGCGAGCGAAGAGAACGCCCAGGACGCGTAATAAATTATGCCCCCAAAAAAGGTGCACAGAGATCCGGTCCGGATGTGCGCACACCAACAGCGACCCAGAGTGATGGGGCTTTTGGGTGCGTGGGAGAAAGAATAGAAGTGAATGGAAACGAGCAAGAACGAAAACAAAAAGGCAGCATGGGCCCCAAAATTAACCAACTTTTCCAATCGTCCAATTGGGGAATTCCCGCTTTCCTGGGCTCGACCTCGACGCGTTGTAACGGTGTAATTGGACATTCGTCACAGGTCGTCCGTTTGGTGGGGTGTGGGAAGAAATGTAGAGCCCACAAAAAGAACAAAAAAAAACCGGATTCCGAAACAAGCCCAAAAACCACCCAAGGTCCCGAGAAAGGACCTACCGGCAAAGGAGTGTACTCGTCCTAAGGGAGCCATTTTCACCGCATGAACCGTACCGATCGTACCAGAACCCGGTGAAATAGCGCACCGGGCCAGATAACGGACTCAATGAAGTGACAATTCTGCCAATTGTTTTGTAGTATCATTCTGAGGCCCTTTCACCAAAAAGCGTCGAGCCCAACCCCCCCAGATGGTGCCTTTTCTCGAGGTTCAAGAACCGGTAGGGGTTGGTTGCGCCACACGTGTGAAATTTCCCACCAACCGTTTTCCACAACACTCACCATCCACAGGTTAGCTTTTCCCACCCGTGATATTGTCAACCACAGGCTCCGAGACTCCGACAATCCACCTGTCAGTCCGGACCGGCCTACTTCGTTCCTCGTGGAGGTGTGCTCACGTATGTGTGTGTGTGTGTGTGTGTACCACCTACCGGAAACGATTCGCTCGAGACGCTACGTGACGGTGGAGTGTTGCTAGTGGCCCCTTTCGGAAAAACTGCCACTGTTGCTTTTTTACTTTCCCGTACTTTTCCCGCTCGAGGTGCTGGCGGAACAAGAAGCAACATCCTGGAGCACTTCTCCGGGGGTGTCCTTGGGTTCGCTTTTCATGCGTTTCTTCACTGCTTTCTCTCGAGGTGAAAAATTTCAATATTACACCAGCTTGCGCTTGGCTTACGCTTCACACGGCACACGTACGCCACCGAAACACCCACAACGCGCGTTGGTGAGGCGCGCGTTGAAAAAAAAGACACTTGTGAGGGTGGAAAACAAAAGGTGATACGATGGCAACCAAAAGACGGCGAGAACAGGAGCATAAAGCGAAAAAGCCCACTCGCACTCGCGTGCGAGTTCACAGAGCGCATTCCGGTGTCGGGAGCGTCGAAGTGGCCTCGCGACGGTTCTCAGGACCTTTTCGCACCTGGTACTTCTGGTTTTCTTTGGTGCGTGCGTGCAGGTGGAAAAAAAGGGGCGTTTAGAGGCAATCGGATCGTAGCCTTCAGACAGAGGCACGCCTTTCACGAGGCTGGAGTGAGCGAACCCTGGAGTGGCAGCTTCACTGTACACATTGTTCTGCAAAAGAAGTCGACGAGCAGGGACAATTTCTTCGACACGCGTATCGTGGGGCCGTGTAGGACCATTTGAGGGCTTTTCCCGTCTAAAACGAGCAAAAGGAGGAAGGTTATTTATCCGACAGCAACCACAAGCGTACGCATTAAGGCGCGGTGGTCTCGCGCCGAGGAACAGACACCCGCACGAAGGTGGGTGGAATTTATCTCCATTTACAACGTTTGGCCCCACGACGGGCCACCAGCTCTGGGAGCACAAAGCGGTGGCGACAAAAACTATCCCGCGGTGCTTTGGTGTTTGGTGTTTCACGTCGCGCTCGTTTTTGTCACTCGCTCTACGAGCGCTCCTGCTGCTGTCATTTCCGGTCGTTTCGCGACGAGAAGAGTCACCAACATTGCAACACGACCCAACGGCAATGTCACGCCCCGGAAAAGTCGACCCAAGCTCCCGTAGCAAGGCAGCTCGGTTAGGTGCACCTCAACCATCTGGCGCGGGCAGATGCGATGTTCCGGAATGGGCCAATTCCATTGCCTTTTTGTGGCCAAAGGGAGGAGAACCGGTCTCGGCCCCTTTTTCCGACCATCCTTCCATTATCCCCGGCGCGGTGGCAAAACCACAGTGTCTCGTTCGATTCCACGGGAAGGGAGCGTGATAAAAACGGGACCACAAAGCCCCTAGCCCGAAAACTACACCGAAACGAGCGCAATGGGATGCGGCTCGGGTTATCCTTGCTTTTCGGGAGTTCCGCTTCCACTGACCGGCGGAGACACACACACACACTCACCCATACGACTGGGAGATAATTTAATTCTCTTTAATTAACCATCCGTTTGCGAACTCGATTCCACTAATTATACGGAATTAATTGACTGCCTGCAACGCGAGCGAGCGCGAATCCGTGCTCTGAAGGCGACAGCGAAAAGTGGACCGAACCGAGTGTCGGGGAATCGAGTTTCGGCAAAAGGCTTGCATCCGGCCCCATCGTGCGAGACGATCGCATGATTCATTTCCGGGACGAAACGGAAAACCGGCAAAGGACTTTCCATTTCATCTGCACGGAAAGGGAAAACTTTTCCGATTGGAAAGTGAAGTGAAGCGAACACACGAAGCGGCCAAGGGAAAATGCGGACCCCAACGGAAGGACACGAAGACCCGGCCGTCGTCGAGCTGACGGTGGTGGGTTGGTTTTGCTTTTTCCCGATTCCTGGCTCAAATGAAAAACCTCAACCACCCGTAGAGCTAGACTTTGTTGCTCTTTGTCTACCTGGAATTATTCTCGTTCCTGCGGGGGCGAGGCGCCAGGTTTGCCTGTTTTGTTGTTCTTTGCTTGCCTTTTTCGAACAAGGAAGTAATCAATTCTGACCGTAGTTGGCCCACACTACTGCTGCCACCCCCCAGGGTAAACCGGAAGTACCGTCTGGAACGATTTGTTTGACTAGCCGTAGACGTTGGTTCGCTCTTTCGGCCGGCTGCCATTGGTATGTTCAACCGAATCATAAACATTTCCGAACGGCATAACCGGCGTCGTAAAATTTGGTCCAAACGGGGGTGCTTTTTTTGCTCTCTTTTCTCTTTTTTCTCGCTTCTTCTTCTTCTGCGTCGTCGACGTTTCACTAGAGACCCTACGACTAAACGTCAAAGTTAAGGAAGCAACGGTCGGTGAATCGTACGTGGAAAGAGGACAAAAAACCCAACGGCCTACGAACCCGCACACGGCCACCGGAAACACACTCATTAGAAAACTCCCCACCCACGCGTGGGTGGGTCGCAAATTTAAGGTACAACCTTTCCGCGGGTCGCTGCTCACCGGATGTTCTGCCTTAAGTGAACCGGCCAAAGGCACACAGCCCCGGTGCAACGGACCGTTCACCGAAGCCGAGCGGGAAAATGGGGTTCACTTGGGGGTTGAGGTCCATGCCGAAGGGAAAACCCTTCGGGAAAGTTTTAAAGTGACGTGCCCGGGAAAAGGCAGGCAGGATTGGAATTATAATAATTTCTCATGCGTTGAATATGCCCCGCGGGACTGTGGAAGGTCATACCGTCTTTGGCTGCCGTGAATTGTTTGCTGGTTGGGAGGTGCATGCATGATGAAACTCGCGTCCTGAGGCGACAAGCCACCCAAAGCTGCCCCCTGGAATGGTATGAGCTACCCCTCGAACAAGGGTTGCGATCACCTTGCCAGCTTTAATGGACCCGACGGCTCGTGAGGATTTTGTGCAAAGCCATCCGCTCGATTTGTGCTCGATTTCCTCGAAGTTCTCATTTTGAATTCCTCGCTTCATCGCAGCGAGTGTGTGTTGGCCAATTTGAGCCCAGTGGCGGGAAAACGATTTCCCAAATCCAAAAAAGGCCGGCGAGACCGGCGCTTTTAAGGAGCACATTCCAGTTTTTCATTCTTTGGGAACGAAATATCGCGCTCATTTCCGCGTACCAATCTGCGCAAAAATGTCAATATATCCACGCAATATGCAACGGTGTGGGTGGCGTGCCGGAAGACATCCTCCCTCGCCTCCCTCACCAACAACACACACACCCACCCACCCACCCACTATAGAGCACTTTGACCCACTTTCTGGTATCTCGCAGGAAACAACTCCCTACGGGCGCACCCGTGACGATGTGAGCGCTTCCGTGCCAGCGGTGAAACATGGCGAATGGCAGGAAAGCACTCATCCGACGCTTCCGCACAATGCCCCGAAGGTCCTCGGCGACATTGTTCGGTTCAGGAGTGTTTCTCGGTCGCCCTTCAAATCCACACCGGGGGTGGGGGTCTCTTTTTGTCCCACCCGAACGTGGCCGGGTGGCTTTAATACGTGGAATGCGCGTTGCTTAAATTTGATTGTACAACGAAGGCATCGTCAGAAAGTGGGCTCGAGAACGAAAGAGCGAGAGAGAGATGGCATGAATTCATAAAACAACGGATTCGAAGCAAATGTCCTTTGACTAGCGTAATCGTCCTCGGTGGATGGCGCAAACTTGACCATTTCCGGTGGAGAAATTGCCTCACTCGAGCCGTCCCGCTGGAATGTGCTCAACCATTTAATACCTGGCCGGTATCGCTGTTTTTTTTTTTGTTGCCCCTCGAAGTAAATCGCACTTTCACTTCCCACCGCCATAAAGCTTTATTTCGGGATGCCAAATCAAACCGAGCGGAATGGAGACCAGCCCGTACGTCCTCATCCGTCCATTTCCCGCCCATTAACCGTGTCACTGGCAGGGAGTGCAAAAATTATGACCCAGTAAAACGGGGGCTCAGTTGGCCACTCGCAGGGGTCGTCTCGCGGTATCGCTTCTTTTTTTTTTATTTCGCACAATATTTTACAGGCAATCGAGCAGCACTTTTCCCTCCATCGATTATGGCCCCGAGGTTCGGCGGATGACGACCGGTCTTCTAGGAACCGCGTAAAGTGCAACCAAATTGACTCATTTCGTTACTTTGGCGTACGATAAGCGATACGAGAGCCGCCCGAATACTGGTTCCATGAAGTGGGGGGAAAAAAAAGTGGGAAGGAAGTGAAATCCCCCTAGCGCCATTTCCCGGAAGGATCCGTCCGTCCGGTCGGTGCAATAAAACAACCGACCGAAAGGCAAGGGTTGTCGGGACGATCTTGGTGGTCATTATTCGCCGCAAAATGGCCATCCGCCTCCCTTTTTCGGGGCGGAGTGAGCCTTTGACGGGGGCTAACATTTCCATCAAAATGAAATGCGCCACTGCAATGAGGGTGGAAAGGATTGCTTGAGGGATGGACCCCAGTCTCGTCCGTAATCCTTCGTCTCGTGCCCGGGTTACGGCTTGTGGAGTGTTTTTAGTGCGCTATCAAACGCAATTTTGACGACGCCGGTCAATGGATTGTGCGGCTTGCGAAGTGCGGTGGCTTCGTCCTTGCGTGCACGAGCACTCCGGAACTTCAAGACGGCGCACTCCAACTTCCGGCGGCACAACCAAAACTCACCCGGCCGAAGTAAGTACGTGCGAAAGAAAAGGATTTCGAGCCCGATAAACATCGCACGCCCGCACGTCTGGGCTGCTCCACGACAGACGGCCAGGGTTGCGGGAAATATTTGCGCACAAATATATATCCGCGTATCCCAGTTTTCCCGGCCCTTTGGGTACGGCTTTTTTGTACGCGTCGGTCGCTCCTTGGAGGCCGTTTTTCGGTGCGAAGGCGATGATTTATGATCAGGAAACGACTGCTCATGCAAATTGCGCCCCGAAGAACCCACGGAGGTCGAAGGTGCCGAGAGTCCTTGCGTCCGGGAAGGACAATAAACCCGCCCCGCATCGATTCGACGGTGGTTTCGGCCAATTTTTATCTCCCCCGTTCCGGGGTTTTGCTTTCGTTGTTTTTTTTTCTTCGTCTTTTTCACTCTTCACACCCGGCAGCCTCCACGGACACCCCTTTTTGCCGGCCGAGCAGCCTGCGAATGAATAATAAAAGTGGGCAAAATTGCTTCGATTCCGGTCAGGCACATTGGCCGGGCGTTCGAGACTTTCGATTTACTTGCGCTGGCGACTTCGGGACGCTACGTGGCGTACGTGCCGGCCCGGGATGTTGGGTGGAATTTGCTGGAAAATTATTCCGTCCACTGTTGTCCACCGTTTTTCCGCCATGCCGGATGACACTTGCCACTCTGTGCCATTCGCTTTATGGACGAACGAGCGCAACCGGGAATCCGTAGATCGGACGTGAGTGTGTGTGTGTGTGAGAGAGAGTCCTGCAAAATGGCCGGCATGGGCCGTAAATCGATCGAATGGAAAGCCCGCAAACAAGCGGCTTTAACAACCTTTAACAACGGCCTGCAAATGGCGGGCGTTATCGTGGAGGGGAGAAAGCTGTGATAAAAATAAAAATAAATCAATAAACAGGAGGTCGACAAACCAGTAAGGGTGAGTTTTAAAATCCATACTTTCGTTGTTTATAGAGGCGAATGTAGCCACGCCGGCTCAAAGTCTCTATAAAAATACACAAAAAAAAATACTTTCGTTGCTTTGAGGAAAACATAAACATGTCATTTGGTGGCCTTTTGACAATTCAATCAGTAGGCGTTGGAATAATAACGCAACGGTGAACGTTTTCACGGTGGCGATGAAACGGCGTATCTTTCTGTACCGTAACGCCTAATACGCATGTTCTTACACAAGCCGATAAACAAGCCCACATTATCATCACAGAAAATCAGAAACAATAACCAAACCTAGCCTAGTTTTCGCCCTCCCAAACCCGAGATTCCCTGCTGCTTGCGGGACGCACGGCGGGCGGTTTGTTTCGAGAAGTTTACGACGTGCCTAGGGTTCATCCCCGCTGGTTTGGGGCTATGAATCGCAAGAAAAATGTCCTACCTGTCACCCACTAATTTGATAATCATTATCCCTGTCCGTTTCCGGGGCCACCATCGACTAGCCGTCTTTACGACTAGCTCCCGGGATGGACACGTTACCCTCGGATGCGTAGCGTAGGGATTCACCACGCAGATAAACTCGGCATCGTAATGGCGACGCAACACCATCTACTGGAGGCTTTCCCCCGGTTTGGAGGCTCATGCCGGCTCCATATGGTACGGCCGGGTCGATTAGCCTCAGGGAAGCGAGGCTTCCGATGCGATATGACGAGTTGCCGTGTCTTTGCCCCAGCGAGGGCGATAAAGTTTGTGTGGACGCACAGGTGAGCTTAGGTGGCAACCCCCCCCCAGGACATGCTCGTGTGTGTGTATGTGTGTGTGCCAGGATGTGCGGTAATAATACGAGCGAACGGATAGCCCTGAGGGCACGCGGCTGGCAGAAAAGAGAAAGAGGGGACACATTTTCCGACCCGAGAAATCCTTGTGGGAAAATATGCGTACGCGTTTCGCTGTTCCTCGTCCTCGCGTCTTCGTGGCGCTTGTTAGCGAAATTGGAACACACAAGCATCCGGGAGAAAGTTGTTCGCCACGGCGCCCTCGGTGAGGGAGGCTTCCTCCATCGGCTTGGTTTGGTGAACGAGCAGGATGTTGCTTCGTCTGCTGCTGTGGCTCTCCGCACATTGGCAATCGAATTGCCACCGCACACGGAGAAACACGGCCAGCCGGTTCACGCATCCCCGAGGCGCCGAAAGCGAAAGAAATCGAATGGAATATTTGATGAACCGCTTCCACTAGCGATTGCCACTTCAATCGGTCTGTGGGGACGCGCACAAGCACATGGTGCGTGCTCATGTTTATGTGTGTGTATGGGTGTGTGCGTTTGTGTGTGCGATTGGCTCTGGGGGTTTTTGAAGGCGGGAAAGGTTCGCAAGTCCTTTTGCAAGCGTATCGATGGGAAGGCATTTGGTCGATAGCTTCTAGCACCAAACCGAGCCCAGCGAGCCCGTTACACGCACATATATCACGTTTCTATCACGCGTGAATCGTTCATCACCGACAGCCCTGACGCTACAGGGGCGCTTGCGTTCGGGGAGTTATAAATAAGCGACAACGATGGAGGCGCCTGGTCGTTCATCCCGAAAAGCGTCTCTCCCGATCGGCGAAGGCGTCTAGTGTAAGTGAGTGGGTGTGTGTGGGTGGACTGGGAACTGTTTTACCTTTTGCCTAGCACCGTACGATTACCGTACGAGCGCTGGTACGAGCAGCTGCCACCCGACGGCCGGCGCAGTTGATGAAAAGTGGAAAATTGTATTGAATTTTAATAACGCGCTGGCATCCACGTGCGCTTTACCGTGCCACGGGACAAATTTTCGACCCACTCCCTTTTTTCACCGATGTCTGCCCTTGACAGTGTGCGCTTTTGGATGGGGGAGAGAACGGCTCGTGGAAAACTTTTCCACTCGCAGCATTTCAATTTTGTCACTTTTCTTTTTCCCGCTGGCTTGGGTGAGGGATTTTTTTTCTCTCGCTGCCGTGATGACGAGATGGAAACGTCGTTTCTTATTTCTTCGGGAACCCCGAGAGGGGGAAAAATACAGCGATGGTAGTCGCAAATGAGTCCCCCCCCCCCTTGTAAGAGCATGGAGAGAAAAATGATAATTTTCCAATATCATTAGCTGGTGGGGCCTAAACGACTGCGAAGGGACGCCGATGCCAGTGGTCCCTTCCATTTCCATCACGCAATAGGCACCGTGCGTACAAAAATTATCACAAATTGCTACCATCTGCGCGTCTTGTATTTGTCGGCAAAACTTTGTCCTTCTTCCTTTTGGCGCATCGATTGGCTGCGTGAACAAAACGAAAACCGCGCGCCCACCGGCATTACTGCAAAGCCTGTGGCTTAAAAGATAACAGCATGATTGTTCGATATTCAATTTCCGCGAAATTAATCGTCGGCTGCGTCGCATCACCCAAAGGCATTCACTATCGCACACGAGCCATTCTTCAAACATCGTAATGTTTAAACCCGCAAACCGGCTCATAACGCGTGTGTACCCACGAGCCCACGTGTGGGTAGAAGGGCGTATCATCGCTCTTAAGGCTTTCGAGGCATCCATACGCCACCAAACGGTGCAGAATAATTTGATTTGTTTGATAAACATAGTTACCGCTCGACGTGTGACGCAAAGGAACGCCCTGGGAGGCGATTCATCATCGGATCGGAGGCGACGGTTTGTTTGGGTTTTTTTGTTTTTTCTTCGTTTCTTCCACAGATCGTCAGTATATTTTTTTTCCCTCTACACCGTTCGATGCGCCTCAACTGCCTCGACACACGGGGCTTCAGCGCGTGAGCTGCATACGCAGGCAGCCCCATTCATCCTTCGGTGGCCATATTTGCGCTAATGGCACACCGCGAAAGGGCTTTCCGGTTGATGCATCTCGGAGCACCACGTGGAGTGAAGAGAGAAAGCCCTTTCTCCGGTGTCAGAAACCTTCGTGACTGCGGTGTGTGGGGATGTCGTACGAATTTTAATACTTTTAGCAACGCATACGCAGGGGTTTTGTTTGGGATGGAACGCGAATACAAAAAAAAACCGAAAGTTAAGACGAAAATGAACGCAATCGCCTCTCACGCCCGCAGGGTTCTCATGCGCACGCATGAGCCACTCGCATTGCAGCAAATGAGTATAATGAATCTAAGTCCCTCTTATCCAGCCAACATTCCAACACCTCTTGGCCACCCGCCCAGTACTCGTAACGTGGGAAAAGTTTTCCCATCCGCAGTAAAAACATCTTTACGAGCGATAGTGGCATGCATGTTAAGAAATGGCAAACGGTTCGCTGCTCTTTGTGGCACGCCATTGCCGGCACCATAGAGGGTGTGGAAAAAAGGATGAAAAAGAAGAAGAAGAAGAAAAAGAGTAAGCTTCGAAACAACTCGAAGTTGTTTAAGATGAACCCGAAACCCCGAAGCACTCGCAGCACATCGAAGAAAGTCATAAACATTTCGATTCCAGCCGTAACGATGGTTTGTCAGATTTTATTTTTCTATCCTCGTGCCATCTGCCCGAAGAACCGCTAGCTCGCTAGGACAAGCATGGAACGGAAAGGATCAAGGCTGGACAAGTACTGGGCGGGACTTGTTTTATGCGTTTGACTTTTGTGACAACCTCGAAGCCTCGACCTCTTCTGTAGCGTTGCGGAATAGTTCCACTTACCATTCTTCCCGGCCACGGGTTCAACCTGCTCGAGCACATGTGACCGCGGTTTTACGAGCGTGGATGAATTTTGCACGAGCGGCGACATTTGCTCTAGCCCGTTGTCCTGAATCCTTTCGATTTTTTCTTTTGTGGGCATCATTCATTCGTCTATCCGGGCTATCGTTGTCGTGCATAATTAAGCATGTCCTGCAGATGAGCTTGACATGTCGACACTTTTCTTTTGCCACACACTTGGCTCAACTTTGGCGACAAAAATCCAGCAAATTGCCTAATGTAATCAGCCGCATTCGATGGCAACCAATGGTAGTGAGTTGGATGTGCCACGAAATACTCGCAGGATCAGGAAGGATTTACATAATTTTACTCATCCTTCGAAGCATTCATAAACCATTCTTCCTTTTTCCCGTTATACAATTTTTGTTGCTCCCTCCTTCGATCGGCAGATTGGAAAAAGGGGAACCGAAATAGGGTGCCTTCAGGTGAAAGGTGGGTTATGATTAGCATAAATTTGATTACCGACCCCTTCGTGGGGGAAGCGTATGGAAATTAAACGCCAAACCATCGGCTTCCCTGGACGTGTGGAGATTATTGCGAAAAATGAGCAGCCTCGTCGCCATTTTCCGTTTCCACCCACCGCACGGTGATGATTAACTAATATTGCGTGAAAAGCGATTAACGAGAACACGAGGGTTGAACCGTAAGCCAGGTGTGTTTGTCGCTTTTTTTTTCTTTCACAAATCACCACAGGTGAAGGTGAAAATGTATCACCTTGGGCATGCGTCAATTTCACACCTCAGTTATTTTTTCTTCCCCTTCGTTTGGGTGGGAAATCTAAGGAAATTTTCCTTGGCACACACGTAACGGGAGGGCGTGATTTGGCGTATGATTGCTTGCAATAATGCTCGAAAAGAAACTCCGCGAGGACGAAAATTGTTTGCCAATATTCTCCCTCTTCAACTGAAACGAAATCAAAAAGTCTTCCCACAAGCAAAGCCACTGCATTTTCGCGGTCCTGTGGACGCCGAATCATGCCGGTTCGGGCGCAAACCTGCAGTTGCACCTGCACTTTCTCATGAATATGCACCGCGCTGTCTGGCGTAACGGGTACCATTCGGAAGAAACTCCGATCGAGCCCGGTAGGGATTATGAATTTCACATTGTTCGACTGCATAAAACATCCGGGTCGGTGCCCTTCGGTCCCGGTCCTTCGAAGCTCACGCGGGTAACACAGATTCAGCTTCATTTGCATGCCATCCCGATCGGTCAGACCCGAAGGAGTGCCAGGGGGATTACAAAAAAAAGCGTCCACTTCGCTTCCCAAACGAATGCGCCATCTCTGGTTTGCTGCTTCCGGGAACCGGATTCGTTCGGTGATGTGCAAGATTTTACACTCAACCGAACACCGCCGGGTGAAAGGATGTGTGAATCGCACCGATCGTAAACGATGCCCCGTGCCAGAAAACGAGACGACGATGAGAATGATGAAATCGAACAAGACAACCATTAGCGGCCCGAGGACGACTGCGGGAACTGGCGAACGGATCGCCCGGAAGGGCGTTTTTCAGAAGCGATCGGAGCATATCAATTGCAAATGTCCAGCAAACCCGAGCAAGCGAGGAATCGATCCCGAACTGAGGGGCAAATTTAAATCAAAGCTTTCTGCGGGCATTTCTGCTGCACGCGAGCATCCCATTCATGGCGCTTGGGTATGGAAATAGCACGGAGTGTTCCGTGTCGCAAGGACTACCGAGAGGGCCCTTTCCGGGAGGACACCGTGCAGGGAGAGTGCAAAGTT
This sequence comes from Anopheles nili, assembly GCF_943737925.1. Classification (NCBI taxonomy): domain Eukaryota; kingdom Metazoa; phylum Arthropoda; class Insecta; order Diptera; family Culicidae; genus Anopheles; species Anopheles nili. The sequence continues at coordinate 74,275,424 of NC_071291.1, read as the reverse complement.
TTCTGTCACTTTACATATTCTGCTACACTTGCCCGGGCACCGGTTCCGGTCCGGTGCGAATGTGAAGGTGTGCATAAAAAAGACGACGTTTCCGAGTTCGGCTAGCAAAGTGACGAACGGAGCGGTAATGAATATGGAATTAAATATTCCCATCGAGATTGCAGGGCTTTAAAATTGAGTGTGAACGTGCGTGACGCTTTCAACGAGGACGGAGTTGACTTTAAAATCTGCCTGATACGATTCTCGGAGACATCGTCACATGTATTTGTGTTCATAGAAAATCAAAAAAGGCTTACAATGGCTACCGGAAGCGGCGCCTGTGAAAGAATGTATCGGGCAACTATGTAATCTATCAAACGATACCAGCAGAGCTTTCGGTTTGTAACAATTTTTCCTGGAAGTTGTTACTCTTGTCTGAAAGTTTGCTAACCGATCGAGCCAGGAAACATAGTCAACAGGTGGCAGTTGTTGGTTTGTGTTCTCGGAACCATATTCCATCGCCGGGTTTGATGAAATGCGACATCCACTGCACATGTTTTTGATGGTTCTAGTTGCCTAATGAGGACAAATTTACACCGAAACCCGTCACCGAAATACACATCACAACATTATACTCTTGCCGCGCATCAATAAACCATAACGCGGTCGGTTTCGTTATCGCTTAGTCAGAAAACAATAACTGAAATTCAATCATCATCCCGTTCCGGTTATACCCCGAAAACGGTGGAAGCTATCAAACTATGCAACATCACCCAAAAAGCCCACCGCACTAAGCCGTGGGCGGAAAAACCTGCCAACCGAGACCGGGCAGCAGCAACAACAACAACAGATGTCATCAAAACGCGGCACGATTATTTGTGGCAAACATCATCAACGTCGCATCGGATGGAACCATCCGCGAGCGGCAAACTATTATTAGTAGTTCCGTCGAGCAGCCGTACGACACGTCACCACCGGGAGGGGTTGAACCCGAGCTCAGGCCAAAAACGGTGGTAAAAATAGCTCCGGGCTGGGTGTGCCCCACAACCCGCCTGATGATTGGACCAGATAATAAAACTCGCTGACGGGTCCGGGGCTCCGAGGTTACGCCAAGCAAAACACACAAAAAGGACCCGATTGTGACGGAAAGGCCCTGTGGGGACGATACGTAGGTATCGCCTGCCGGCTAGAACGTAGGCCGCAATGAAAGATGCCGATGGGAGGACGAAAAATGGAACTAAAGCGAGCGAGGACGAGCCAGGACGTGCGAGCGACCGCTTCTTTTGTCGAGAAGACTCGCCAAGCGGTGGAAGCAACAAAATAAAAAAAGAAAGAGAAGTATAGCATAGAGAGAATAAAATAAAGTGGACACACGAATGTCAAGCCGTCAGGTCGTCGTTGCACAAAAGCGACGAGCATAGCCGTGTGTGTGTGGGTGTTTTTGTGTGAGATCTGACCACCTTCTCACCACCGTCGATAGAAAAGCTCACGCGATAGATCGTGGGGGCCCTGGGCGTGCAAAACGGAAGTGACGTTGCCATTTCGATGCCCTTTTTGGTGAACGGCATTCCACCTTGCTCCGGGGCCATTGGGTGGTGCTAACGAACCGGACCTCCTTTTGGGCTGGTTCCAGCGGATTCGTTTAGGGGGGTGGCTTTTCTTTGATGCCAAACCACCAGGCTACCGAGCATCTGAGTCCGTAATCCGGTGCCATTTTTCAGGTGAAAAGTTTCCTACCACACACCGGCCGGTCCGCTTTTCCTTGGCTCGTTGGCTCGTTGGTTTTCTTTTTCGGGGCTTTTTCCTCCCGAACGGTCACGGGACGGCTACGTGACGACGATCTGCGATGGGCGTCAAATTTTTCCTACCCCCTGCTTGAAGCACGCAGGCCGGCATCCGGAGCTCGGACGCTTTTGGAGCGGTGCCAGGTGAACTGGAATAGGTCGGCGGGAACTACACCAACCTTGCGGCTCACCGGGTGCGGACGTGATAATTTTAAACCACGAGCCATCAGGCCAACCACAGCCTCCAGCCAAGGTGATTCATCATTTCCTACCGTGAGATGCGCGGTTCTTCTTCGGATGGAGATAAACTGCAGCCGCGGGTTGGCTCACAAATAAATATTTGGCTTTAAACCGAGTGCCTCAAATGCTTGAATGAGACAAGCGCCATTTTTACGTTCTCCAGCTCCACAGCAAAGATCCTCGTGACCCCGGGAGCAGGAAAAAAACCTGCTAAGAAGCCAGCGAAAAACGGCCACCCTGCCGAGATGGTCGTTAGCGGAACTCAAGATAATAAGCGTACCGAGGCGCCTCCGGGAGTCTCCTGGCAACAGGTCCAATATTTGCCGGAGCATTTCCAACGTCCCCTCGGTTGAGCCGTGGAAAAGCGTCACCCGAAATAGTGGTCCATTGTGGCGAGCCGCAAACGAAACGGCCAAACCCCGCGGCACTAGCAGTAGGCTCGTAGGAGTAGCGAAATCAATTTTGCAATTTTCATCATAATTTCACCGTTTTTCCCTAGGAACCGCAGCTGCTTTTGCCATAATTTTCCCCACGAACGTGAAGACACGACCACCGGATCTGTGGGAAAGCCGCACGAGAGAGGCAAGTGAGCACACGAAATCTCGACCAGATTTCGAGCGGAACGTGCCTCCGGAGTCAGAAAATGTGACTGCGATTCCGACAGCGAGGGCGGAAGCAGAACATCCTCCACCCACCTGCGGTTCCCATCCTGTTTGCTAAAGTTCGTCGTACGATGGCCATCTCACTCGCTCGTCCTCGGGCGTGTTATTAATTCTTTGGGCTTTTGTTTTTTGCTCCATCTCCTCTTGAGACACCATTTGGAGTGGGGTCCTTCTAGTGACCTGCAGTCATGCAAGTGGCTGGCGGTGCTTTCCGAAGGGGGACACGAAACGTGCGGCCAACGTGATCCTGCAGTGGCATAATGCCGCTTGACATGCAAAACGATTTTTAAGAACACTCTTAAACTTCTCTCCCCGTCAGCTCGTTTGCTGAGGTCTCTAGAATGTGTGTGTGTGTGAGTGGGAGTGCTTGAGTGAGCTTAGTCCCTTCCGGGAGCCGTGAAGCCTAGGCGAAACATCCACCATTCGCGTCCTTGAGCGCCTTGAGAAGGTGATGGTTTTAAGGCCTGATTTAATTACACAACCGGACGCATTAAGACAAATCGGCCAAGCAGGCAAGCGCGATTTTGTGGTCGTCCGTTCATCCCTAAAAGAGAACGACTCGTCACCGTCGTTGTCGTCAGTGAGCGCGGTGATTAAATGGTGGAGATTAGCGCCAGGATGGTCTCCTGTGACATTGACAAAACCACCGACGGGGTCATCGCAGTGGCATGGCCTACTGCGAGCTTGAAATGACAGTTTTGATGGCACAGCTCGCTAATGACAGCTCTCAGGGGTCGCGCAGTGAAATGAAATTTACCAGCACAAATAAAACCAGCCTATCTCGCTGGGGCTATCACCTTTATTAAGCTGGGCTGGGGTAGGTAAATGTATAAAACCAAGCTCCCGAGAAACTGTAAGCCTAATCGGAATGGTACTGAAAAGGTTCCTGGTGGCACGAAACTTCCTTCGCAACTTTGTGTTTGTCCTATCAGCCTGCTACGTTTGAGGTGGATTGAAACATAATCCCACGAAATATCCTTTTCGGCACACTTTTTCACGATGAACCAGCACGCAGGATACATGATGTCCTGGGATAATCTTCCCCGGCATGAGGGGTTGAAAGCTATTTGGCATGATCTAAATCATCGATCTTCACACTTCAAACGAATGTAGCAAGCATTATGGGGTGTATCCCTTCGGGAGGTAGGGGTCACCTTCCCAATTTCGGATGGCGTCAGAAAGTCAACCAACACATTCCGCAACAACGGTACTTTGTTATCCCGCCCACCGGTCGGATGTTTCGGTCGGTTCATCCTAATTCCATTATGCTAGCAAACCGCCGCCGGGCCCCGACCCGGTTTTCCATTCATGACTAATTTCTCGCATAATCCTTTCTCGCCCGGTGAAAAATGTCTACTCCGACGACACGAAATACATCTATTAAAACCCATTACCGCGTGGGGAACGAGACGTGGAGCGGAGGACAAGCTGGTGGAAGTGGGGTGGCAACATGCAAAACACCAACCCGTTTCGTTATCCGGAAATTTAATTAAAAAGATCCCATCCGCCCGATATCCGAAGGGCAATCCTACCCACCCCCAGCTTCAATGTTTCGATTAAGCCGAAATTTAACCCAACCCCGATAAAGGACTCTCTCGCCAGTAGACGACTGGTCGAAGCAAGCGTTTGGGCGGGCCAGGTTTAAAAGGTAGGATTAAAAACTACACTGCCACCCTGTCCGCTCGCCGGGCCGTCAGCGAGCGAATGGGACTTAAAGCTCTTTCCATTTCATTACGCCGGCAAGATTGGTCGGTCGGCAACATCAAAAACAATTCCTCTCGTTTTCCACTCAATGAGAACCGAGCGACGTTGAATGTGGCTTCCGTTTGTCTCGTCAACGGGGAGGCTGGTTTTTACCCCCTTTTCGAATCAAGCGCTCACCGAATCAACCGGATGGCTTGTTTCCTTGGTTCCGATGGCCAAATGGGAGCAATAAATGGGCGGCTGGAAAATCGGAATCACGAAAACCACCCCCAAATCGATGGCGGCCGCCTTTGTTGCGTTCAGAAGGGAAGGGCGAGCAATCGAAACTATCAAACGAACCACCCTGTTTTCCGAATTCCGGGTGCCTCCGGCTCGATTAAGTAACTAACTCGAGGCTGCCTTTTGTGGCCAACCGACGTCAAGAACCAGCCACGAGCTACAAGCTGTACTGTGGCTGGAGAGAGCGAGTTAAAAGAACAAACCGACAAGCAGAAGGACACGAGCGAAAGAAGCGAACCATTTCCGGACAGCTGCAGCTTGGCACCGGTATCGGACTCGATTGGAAATGGAAACACATGATATCGTATCGAGCGCAGGCCACTGCACCCGAATCTCCGAGCGGCCTTGGAAAAGCGCCTCTTGCCGGCCCGGAAAAACGTTGGTGCAGATTTTCCCTGCCAACGTGAGTCCCGCCTCGTACCGAAAGGCAACATCCGGAAAGGAAGACAGATCCATATTTTAAGCCAACTGCTGCGGCGCAGCGACTGCTCCGGTGGCCTCGATAAACTCCGGTGGCCGGGGGTTTCGATTTTCCAACCCCCAGTTAAAGGCGATCAGCTTGTGTACGAGTAATGAAAGCACTTTTTCCCCACCCATGCACCGAGAGCTTTCTTTAAGGATACAATTGCGGAAGCGTTACGTGGTGCGGAAAGAGCAGAAACTTAAAATGGGATGAACCTGGGCGTACAGTCGATTGCACAGGATGGAATGCGATCGCTTTCGGTGATGACTCTGGCTTTAGTGGCAGCGAGCTAGGGGCAAGCTAGAGAAAAGCAAGGGGCAGCAGAAAAACGTTGCCCAAGTAAACACAATTTATGTGCAGGGAAGTGTTTTCTCGGGCCGAGATTTTTTATTCCTCTCTTCCCGGCGCGTGTAAGTAACGAGAACAGGCGAAGGCGAAGGAGGTCGTTCGATTCGATCGGTGATGCAGTTGTTCTGCACTTATTTTTCAGGTCGCCTTTTGTGCACCGGACTCGCTGCAGTTCCAGGCGTACCATGCGGATGTTCCGATCGATTTTGGCCGTAAGAGCCGCAAGGGTGAGCTGGGCAAAAAATCAATACGATTATGGGCGACGCTGGTTGAGTGGGTTTTAAAGAAGAAACCGCAGTGATACCATCGCAAGCACATCCTTCGTTCGATGTCCTTCGCAGCGCGGTGTACACGATGACAGCTTTATCGCTAGGAAGGACCAAGAAGTCATAAAGGTGTTTAAAGCTCACGCAAGTTTAAAGGTGGCTTCATTGGGAGAATTTTAAATGATGTGGTAAGAATATTCTTGACTTTGAGGATCACTTTTTTATCAGCTTCGATGTTTAACAAAAATAACGATGACTATCAACATTCAAATCGTACAAATACGTTAAAAATGTCCCTCGAAAAGGAATTCGTTTACAAAACGCTAAAGCTCCACGAAATGCTCCACCAGCCGCGAGTTAACATCTTCTGCATCCCACGCTGGGAAATGAAGTCTCACATGCGCACACAGTTTTACAATTCAAATGCCATAAAAGCCCCGCTAATGAATTAACCATGGCAGCGCGATAAAAGCGTCCCGCGTGTACGAAACCGCAGGAACTGTGGCGCTGTCCGGTGGATCCCGGTGGAAGATGCCGCATCTTAGGTCGGCTGGTGGTGTGTACTTCAGTGCCACCGACGCGGGCGAAAAACCCTCCTGCATCAAGAAACCACCCGCCAGGATGCCATTTTCCCGGTGGGAGCGATAAAACCCCGCGCAAACACATCGTATAAATCTTCATTTCGGTTGCCCCAACCGGCCGGTGACAGCCGGTCAAAGCTTCAGGCTCGGGGACGGACCCCAAAGCGGTCGTAAGGGCTTCGCGGTCGTTACCACAAAAACGCCCCCCCGCGGTCCCGTAACCTGTTACGACCGATTCCACCCTCTCCCACACACTCACACAACCACACCCGCCCATGAATTTGTAATGGTCGAACGCCATAAATTCCCATCACATTAGTGTAATGCGAACGCAAACGTATGACAAAAGCGTAATAACGTTTGCAAGACATTCCCGTTTCTCCCACCGCAGGGATGACCCCTACGGTTACCAACACGATCGTCGTCGTGCGGGTGTTAGTTAGTGTCACTCTTTGTTTCCGTGGGGAGGTGGCGAAGCAACCGAAAAAAAGGACGAAAGCACAAGGAAACAATTTATCTCATTTCCCGTAACCGGCCGCGGACGCCGATAAGCCATGGCACACTAAACAAGTGTGTAAACAGCCACACAACCACGCACACACACACACACACACACTATCTTACACATCGGTACGTTGCCATGGCAAAAGCTCCTCTCAAGGGCACATAAAAGTGATCAAAAATCATGTGACAAACGGTCAAAGCTTCTTCGCGCGTCGTAGCCACCGACCAAGGGGTCCATTTTCCGGCAACGGAGCTGGGTGGAAAACAGGAAATTGCCCACCCAAATACGAGGGGAAGGAAAAACGGGAAAAATTCTCACCTCCAAGCAGCACGCAGAGTAATCCAATTTTCATGCTCGTACGTTTATCCATTTTTATGATTTCACGCTCGACGCGCGCGTACGGTGCTGGCTGTTACGCTTTTTTTTCCTTGTTGTTATCGCCGCGACTCGAGCAACTTGAAGCTGGAACTCGCGGCTGCTGTTGCTGCTGCTTCTGCTACTGCTGCTCTCGGTGATGCCAGCCGATCAAATCAGCTGGGGACGCGTCGCGCGATGGGACGATATATCCGCGAGGATATCGACGTTGCCCGAGAATAGAACACCCCCACACGAAAGCGCGCGCACAAAACACACACCTGCACACAAACACACACACACACACCCGCACACAGGACTCGCACAGGATCGTCGCACTTCCCGACGATGGGGAGGTTTTTCTTTTATTTTTTTTTATCTCTCTTACGGATTTCGAGGCTTCCGGGAAAAGCTCGCGAGGGAATTGGGACGGGATGGAGAAGCACCTACGGTGGCGAGGGGGTGGCCACTCCAACACATACACATACGCGATGCGAAAACTCCCGCGCGGTACTTCGATGCGGCACGAGCCGACAGGGTAGCGTAAAGCAAAAATAAATAAATAAATGAAACGCACGCGGGAAAAGCCCCGGAAGCAGGACAAATGAACCAGCGATGGAAAACGCTCGTCCGCGAAACTAAAAAGCACTATTTTGGGCTTCCACGCGGGTGGAGGGTGTTTTTTGTTGTTGTTGTCGTGTGGTGATGAAGGAAAAAGCTTGCGGACTTTTATGATGTGACTCTTTTTTTGTTGCTGCTGCTGCTGCTGCTGCTACTGGTGGTGGTGGTATTTGCTTTTATTATTTTTATATTTGGCCCACCGATTTTTTATTCGCGGGTTTGACTAGCTTTCCTTTTTGTGTGTGCTTGGTTGGGGGGAATTACGAGCTCCACTAGGTCAACCGCACACGAGCACACGCACGCACGGCACACAAGCGGAAAATGCGACGAAACGAACTGACCGGACACACGCCACGGGATATATATCGCCGGCCCACGCTCGGAACGTCTGGCGGTGTTTGTTTTCCCGGCGCCTCCCACCGGGAAAGCGGTGAAAAGCAAGAGAGAACCCTAAAGGGAGAGAGCACGCGAGAACGGAACTATTCGTCTGTCAAACGCACCGATTGTCCGTTTTTAGATGTGTTCCTGCTGCGTTGACGACTCCGTACGAGGGAAATGTAATATTACGACGAAACGGCGTCTTGTCTATTTTCGTCCCAACCCAACGGCCACGAGTTCTCTCGCTAAATCCAACCGGTGATTAATTCCGACCAGGCGGCGTACTCTGATGCAACGCCTGTGTGCCCTAGTTGTTTATTTTTGCGCGAATCATCCCTTTTCGTGGCTCACGAGTTTCCCTTCTAATGTGGGGAGGGACCTCGGTTTAGTTGAAATTCGCGTCTCGGTTTGCAGGACGGGAAAATTCCCTCAAACTCACAATCACACACACACACCCACACAAACACACTGCCCCGAAGCCGGCTCCGGTGGACGGAAAATCGTCGAGCGAAAATTTCGTCCCGTGTGGTTCTGGTTTTTAATATCGTTCGTTCGTTCGGTTCGCACTCTCACTCCGGTGGCGCTCTGGAAACCGTGCTCAAACCCGTGCCACGCTCTCGCAACTCGCGGACTACTGATGCTGGTGCTCTTGGCCCGGTTCCAGGCCCGGTGAAGATGACTGCTCACGCCGATTCCAGGACTTGATTTCCGCGTTCGAGCTGCAATGTTGTTGTGCTATTCGTTTTGAGCTCTTCTTGCGCCTTCGTTCGAGAACCGGAACACCAAACAATAAAAAGCTTTTAAAGTTCTCCTGTTTCACGATAACGTTTGCTTGATGCTGCAGATGACTGCACGTTTTGTCACTTGCGACCGACACGCACTAAACTGTCCTTTAAGAAAAGCCTCGTACAGGAGCCCCGTCAGAGATTGCTTACTTCCACAATGGACTGAGGGTTTTCCATCCAACGGTGGAAAACTGCTCTCGCACGCAACGTACAGCTTGAACGGCACACCGAACGTTGGGCGACACAAAACAGGGACTCCCGGTTCACATCCGACGTTCGTAACGCTCCGAAAACAACTGTTTCATGGCATGCGTTACCATCCCGAACGAAAGCGCCGCGCGGCCGCGTGCGATTCTCGGTGTCCCGAACACGACCATCGGCTGACGCTGTAGGGTTACTCGGATCGGTTCACGAGTCGGTGAGCAAGTGAAAAGCGTGCGTCTCATTGCCATGAGCTGTGCGAGGTGCTTGGTGAGCAATGGGTTTGATCGAACAGGTTTCCTGGCTTTGGTAAATGTTCTATAACTTTTATCCTTTCTTGAAATATCAGTGAAACATGTCCAACTCAACACAGTTGAAAGGAACTTCATGTAGATAAATTTAAATTGGAAAATTTTCCATCTGAAAAACAACATCTAAAAATTATTGAAAAATAGTTTCAATCGATTCAAACAACTAATGATCGATCTTTCAGACCAATCATTTCGTATCCTGGTTTCCAAAGACCATTTTATTGCAATAAATTCTTAACTCGAAGCAGCTTTGCTCCTAGTGATCAGCTTTAACTTTAGCTCGACTTGTTTAGTGAGTCCAAACTCATCTCACCATCCCGTGAGACGTGAGCAGGCACGGGTGAGCAAGCATAAGAGCGCAACATAACGTGCCCTTTCTCGCGCTTGGCTATGCTCTCTCCCATTTCGGAGCATAACCGACTCGCTCTCTCTTTCTCGCTCTCTGTCGGACACCCGGTTTCTCTCTCTTTTGTCCTACGCATCGTAAACATCCGCGCCACTAGGTCAGGCGAATGTACGTTGAGGAAGCACTGGCTCATGTGATGCGATCGGAAGCATAAAACTGGAAGGGGTCGCGCGCTACCGGACATCACATTAACGCATGTGTGGCTCGAAAAGGTGCTTTTGTGTGCGTGGCTGTGTGTGTGTGTGGTGCGTTTGTTTCCCCCTTTTCGTTCACCCGCACCACACGTTCCGCTCGAACGGTCCACTCGAATTGTGCGAAGGTTAAGGAACCCCGGCAAACAGGCCGAAGGGCAACGCAACGCACGCAAGAAACATATATTCCACCCGCCCGGGGGCAGGATCCGCGGATGGAGTTAACGGGGTTCGGGCCAAAGGAGCGCAGCAAGAAGCCGATTCGAGAGCCCACCACAAAGGACACCCTTGCCAGCCTCGAACGGAACGGTTGCGGCGAAGGGAAAGACAAATTTGCGCAGGAATTTGGTGTATTTTCTCGGGCTGAATGTTTTTCCTTCCTCCTGTGGGGGCTGAAGAAAGAAAAACCACGCTCAGAGGGGGAAAGCGAGGACCGTAAGCATAATCGAAACCGGCCGGAACGCATGTGACGTGCGATGGTGGTGGTTGTGTGTGTCTCTCCGCCCGCCAATTCCGGTAAGCGACACCGAAAGGTCGGCATACGGACCGGAAACCGATCCCACACGGCCTGCTGGCCGTATCCTTCCTGCACGATACACTTACTCGCTGCCTGGCCCGCCAAGAGGCAACGAAAGGACGAAAAGAAAAACGCCCACCTTGAAGTGGCTAAACGGTTCGATCCGGTGCGCTTTAAGGTGCACGGAGGCGGAATTTATTAGATTGCTTTCGTTATTGAACATTAACCGCAAATTGATTGCGTTTTCGGCGCAGCTTTTCGCGCCGGTGATTAATTGGTTTCGATTTTACCACCGGTAGGGAATACCTTTCGATAGAAGGGGGAGTTTGAGTAAACGGATCAATAAAAAGGATCAACTCAAATAAAGAACCACACGCGTGAGGGCTACATCTCGTCAAACATGCTGTTTGGTTGGTTTATTTGACTAAATTATTGGCCCGCTCTCGGTGATGCGAATAAAGAAGGGATCGTTAGCGTACATTTGAATGCTTTACGCCGGAGTTGGCACATTGCTCTGGGAGCACTTCTAAACTCAAATTAGTTTGCTTAGGATGCCCACCGAGGTCCGGCAGCAGAGATCTTCCGTACTTTTGGTGAATTAATTTTGATCTCTTAAATGCGAAGCGGCAGCATTCGCGTGCCGGCTCGGCTTTGGACAGGACTTTTCGGCTTTTCCGAGCAGCGGAACCATCAATCTATTCGCGCTTTCTGGACACCCCCGCTGGTGGGAGGCCAACTAAGACAACGGTCTCGCGTTAGGCAAACAAAAAATCTTACTTTTCCGAATAAATAATGCTCACCGACTCGCGACCAAGCACCGGGAAAGCAGAAGTTTTCCCGATGAGCCTGGTGGTTCATGAAAATTCATACTCATGAATATTGCACCCGGAAGAGGCCGTTGCAGAGAGTTGGAAAGGTGTGGCACCTGGATTGGTTTCAGACCGTTCGGTTGGTTCGAAAGGAGAGCTGATTAAATTATTCCCCTTTGCAAGGAGTGGCTGTAGCGCTATTTTCGTTTCGCAACAAGTAATTGTGTCAGCAAACGAGTCACTAAATTGATAAAATAATACATTTGCTGGCGGGTATTTGAGGAATTAATGTTATATTAAATAAAATTTGCACTTCCATTTCCTCGCTCTTAAATATCACGTCCTTATCTAACATGATGAGACGCACTTTGTAAAACTCTTCACTTACGAACACTTATTTGAAAAAAAAATTAACCCCTTTCGATTCGAAATGCCCATTAAAACTGTGCCGACGCTAGTTTATGCATTCACGCAGAATGAGGTCCTCTCTGCCCTTATGCTTTGTCTCTCGTGACGCTTCCTTCGACCAGCACCAACTTGAAAGCAACTCTCGTCCCCCACATTCCGACATACACATAGAACGCGGCGTGATCATTAACCAGGAAGGACGCCTCCTGCTAGCAGTGAACCAACAAACGCTACAAATAGGGTCACGGGACAAACGATACGATATGGAAATGAAAAGCTCTCTCCCCCAGGGGTTATTCCTCTTTCTTTCTTTTCTTTTTTTGTCACACTCGAGCTCATGCCAGAGCCGCTGTGTAGGGGAATGCGCGAAGGATCTGGCGGTTGGTTCCGGTTGAAGTCCTTCAGCCGCTGCGTACACGCGGTCCCCGATGCACGATGCGACGAAGCGAAACGCAACCACTTCGAAGCGGGTGCCCCCCGAGAATGACGACAAAGATACGGCAGGCGTGGAAATCGAAGCAGCTGGTCCGATCAAATCCAGCGGCACGTTCCGTTGCGCACGAGCCCTTCGAGGAGGAGATTCCCGCGATAGCCAGCGCGTCCCATACGCTCGTTCTTATGCACCCTATGGCCGCTCTACTGACGGTTAAGTGCATTCAACTGCAGCTTACCTGCAATGGAAAGGAGGAAGCCGGTGGAAGGAAGAACCGCCGATGGCACGCGACGAGAATGCGTGTGAAGGGAATGTTAAGCACGAAGCCTTCGTTCGTACGGAGTGTTTGTTAATCGTGCGAATTAAGATGCCGCTTGGCGGGAATGTTGGAAATATTTTGATGAAACCAACAAAAAAAAATGCACATTGCTGCGTGCATTGTATGGCACCACGTGCCATGTGCGTAGATTTTACACGTTTCGTTTGATGTGCAACCGGCCGTTTGATGTCGAGCGGAAGGCATCCGAGAAATTCTTCCCTTCGACGCGCAAATCACAGGCGGCATTGCATCCTCCCGAATACATCTAGCGTGCGTTGACTTTTCCACCGATTTGACGTTTGATCTGACAGTTGAAAACCGGCCTTGTTAACGGATGAGTGGGGGGAAAAATCACCCACATTTTGACGTTAATGCGATGATCCGGGGAAGGTATTTGCACTTTTTCAACACCTCAAAAAAAAGGATCACATCCTTGTTGCATTCCTGGAAACCAACTCGTTACGCCCATGGTTCGCTTGATTGCCCGTTCAATTACACGCTTACGGTTCATTTTCTTTCTTTGCTCATGTTGTGAAACCAACCCCAGTTTTCCAGCCCGTGCCGAGTGATGCTCATAATTTGAATGGCAAGCCGCGGGCATTTTTATGGCATGCACTAAAGGCACGATAAACCCATCATCATCATTATCGAGCGAGAATCGTTGTCGCGCCCTTCAATGGCCCGTCGGGTTGTTCCTCCCGGGTTTTCCAAAAGGAAAGGGGGCCTCCTTTCCGATAGGTCTAGAAAGCCGTCTGCTAGACCCTCGCCACCACCTACAGAAGCCTACAGGCGATCGACGCACATGTTGCTGCGAGCCGCAACGAGACAGACACATTCGAACGCGTACCTGGCACACGCAACGCGGCTCACCGAACCGCAATTGGAATTGATGGTTTTCCATCAATCAAATTAGAATTAATGTGAACATTTGATGAAACCCCCACCACCCGGTGCCCGATGCCCGGCTGATGGTGCTTCGAATGATTGATGTTACGACAGCGGATACTAAAAAGCCAGATCTACTGATCGATCCGGCCAGTTTACCGCGCGTGGTAGAGATGCAGCCGAGAATATCGTGTTTTCGCCTCACGGACGTACACCCCAGTGGTTGGTTCGTAATTGAATTAGGCCTGTAATTGACAGCGATATGTAAACAGGATGTTCTCTACTCCCTTTCCCATCCAAATGAGGTCTTCTTGCCACAGTCACGTGGCAAAGCGTGTAACTATCCGGAAGCGGATGGAACTAAAACTCCGCGACTGCGACGTTCCTGCGAATACACGATTCTCGAGAATCGTGATCATATTTACTGGTTGGTAGGAAAATTACGGCAAACCGCTTCTCGGTCGCTCGTTCTGGCTTCATTTGGCCATGCTTCAGCTCGCTCAAGTGGCACGGATCCTTTCACTCGTTACTTCTTATCACTTGTTTCAGCCCGAGGGGGGCCAAGAGTGCTTTAATTGAGCGCGCGTTTTCTTTTTCATTCGTGTGCTCACTCTTTGAGCTTAATTTTGCAGGGATTCTAGCAGCATTATAGGGCTTCTAAAATTCAGCTTTCTCAGAAAATTCTTAAGGACGAATCTGGGGCTTTTTTTGTAATGGGAATGAACAACTGAAATAACAGAGCATGATGTATTATTTTAAACTGCTTTTAATTTCACTATTATCGATCACTGAAAATAAACAGCAGCTGTATAAAAGAAAAACAGCTAAAATTAAACGAAAAATGCTTCACAATCTCTAAGAAACGTGGGCGAAAAGCCCTTTATCGTACAGCGCGGGTACGGCAGGACACTAAGAAGGTCCGCGGAAACTCCCTAACGCGCCCTTATCGGCCTCCCTCCCACGCCAAACCCCCACCCGGGGACGACGTGTGAAACCGGCAGAGTGAACTTAATGGAATTAAAAACTTAATTTTCCTGCCTCGACAATAATTTCCATAATCTTTCCATAAATTTAACAGCAGGCTCCCACCGACTTACTCCCACCGGATCCCCGCGCATCCCAACGCCCCTCCCGTAAATCCCTCCAGGGCAGAAAAATCTCATCCACTGCGAAACTAAAGCCCCGGACGCGCGCACACGCTCCCAGTGGCTTGGTGGAAATCCCAACCGAAACCGTGCCGCGCAGTGGGAATTTTCCGCCCACTCCGTCATGACTACCGGTGGGGGTGTCTTTCTTTCTTCTGTCATTTCTTTTGTGTCCGTGCGCTCTTCATTTCCACCTGGGACCGGTTGCTACCTGCGGCCGGTGTTTCAGCGTGGAAAACCTCCCCAAACGGGTCCTTCTCGTTCACTCTCTCACTCTCTCTCTCTCTCTTTCTCTCTTTTATTCCTCGAACACCTATTGTGAGCTTTTCCGCGGTAGCCGATGTTCTTTCCCCATTCGCCGGAGGCTCAGTGGGGACATTCGCCGTTGCAAGCGCTCCGGTGCAGGCTGCATCGCAGGATTTATGATAAGTGCAAGAAACAACCCAGCCAGTCTCCCAGCCCAAAAACCCTGGCAGGGCAGAATGGAGTTTTGGAGCCGAGAAACCGTAGCAGTAAATCAGGCAGCCCGTGATGGCAAACACCTCCTTACAGGCGGTGAGATAATTTTCTCTTTCACGCCAAACAAATAGCTTACCCCGGTTTGTGGCGGTGACAATGTTGCACCGGCGCTGGGAAAATGCCCTCCCCCACAGGGACAGCTTTCTTCCGTCCCGTCAGGTGCTCGAGATAAAGCGGCTTTTCTTCGTTTAGCGCACCACGTCGTGAAGGTGCACTGGGAGGTTTTTCTTTTTCTTTTTTTGCGCTGCTTTTGCTCATCACCAACACCATCCGTGGCTGTCCAAACGGGTGTCGATTGACTGCGCGACACCACGGGAGGAACTTGAGCCGAGCTTATAGGCAATTGACGCTTTTTATTTATTTGTTTTGACAATTCCCTCTCCAGCTGGGAGCGGGTGATAAGGAAACAATTTCGAAAGCAATAGAGCGCTCAGCCCAGAAGAAAAGCGTTTAATTTCCCGCTGAGCTAATATCCCGTTCGTTCACTCAACCGGTAATATTCCGACAAATCGATCGTTTGTCACCGGGGCTGCATTGCTTCCACGAGGACGTACCATTGCGTGACTGTGCGCTTTCCGACGCTTCGTAGTGTCCTTTGGAAAGTGCACCCCTTCAAGAGTGTCCTCACCATGGCAACCATCGGTTACAAATGTATGCATTTTTCGCCCTCGAGCACCAGCGTGACATTGAAATGTTGTTGTGCACAATTTCACAGTGGCACGTTCGGTCCGTTGGCTTCGATGTGTCTTGGTTCACCAAAGGGAGTTGGCCAAGCAAGTGCCGGTGGGTTTTTAGCTTTCGGTGTGCATTTGTCAGCATTCTTCGCCCCAACTCCGGGAAGGACGAGCGATGGCGTGAACCTAAAACGGGCGCGATGAATAATACATCAGCGTGCGGAACGGCACCGTTTGGCGCGGATAAGTTCGTTTGTTTAACTATTTGCGATCATGCACGGGTTTTTCTTTTGTTGTTTGCGTTGTTCTCTTGTTCGCGTCATGTGTGCCTTTTCCGTGCGATTATTCATGCGGCAAAACTTCATCATTAGCCAATGTTTGGGGATTAGCTTTGGGGGAGAAATTTAAATTTTATCGCCATCAAATATGCACTCGTGCGTGTTTACGACCAAGTGCAATGTGCAATATATGGACTTTCCTTATCATACTGCTGCTACATGGTTTATCACAACGCGAGAACATTATTCCAGCGGTAGCAACGTTTAAAGTACCAGCAACACATCTAAGCTTTAAATTGTTTCGCACCATAGCTTCTCTGCAACGAGTTAGCTTCCTTGTATTCATGGCCACGGGTTTAGCTAAAAATAAACCCATTAAAATGGCTTCCGGAGGTCACAATGAATGCACCACCTTAGCGCCTTAATGCTTCCCAACCAAAGAACACCACCGCGCGTGTTCCACGTGCACGATGCCGAGGCCGGTAATGCATAATAACTATAACCCGGTCAGGTCGTGTTAAAGATTCGCGATAAATGTTTTGTTTGAGCTAATGTTAATTGCCGTCTTGCATGCATACATGTAGTGTGGTGATTTCTTCGCTTAGATTTTTTTTTGCTGCTGCTATTGTATGTTTTGTGCTCACTTCAAGCGACCGAAACGCCGGAAGAACCCACCAAAAGGTGCCTCCGACGAGAAAGACCACGAGACCACGATGAATCATATCGCGCATATGTTCGCGGCTAGTTTCGCGGTTTCTCCAACCCATCGAGACCCACGGGGAGAAACCGACGGCAAAGGAACGACGTGATTAAGGCAACCAAGAGAGAGGCACAGTTTTCGCACAACGAACCGGCTGGTGGAAAGGGAATCATAAATTAATTTAGAGTGAAGGAGCATTAATTTGAATGATGGCGTAACAAGCGACCCCGTGGGCAACATGTGTGCCGAAGATCGCGACGAACCGTGCCCGTCACGCAAACATGTAAACCTCTCGTGGGGCTTTTGACAGCATTGCACCGGCGAACGGGAGCTGACCGGAAGTGGGCTTCCTTCGTAATTATATGGCGCGCCGCGAACCCGCGCCGCGTCGCATCGCGATGAATTCTAATGACCTTCTTTGGGTGCAGGGTCCGTAAGGCAGGATCACGTGTGGGTAGGTGAGTTCCGGTGGGGGGGGAGGGAATTTTATCACCCGCGCACACGAGGAACGGTGGGTTTCGTCGGGCGGATTTCCGCCTTCACGCAGAGTGTGTGTGGGTGTGTGTTTTTTTATTGTGTCCCGGCACTATGGATTATTGTTTTGGTTAATTAACCACCACTCTCGGGGTAATTGCTGGTGGCGTGCCTTGTGGTGGGGTGACATTTTAGAATGTTTTGTAACTAATTAATATCGATCATTAGTTGGTCGGTGAAACGATGGTTGAGTGACGCGAAGTTTTATAAAAAACGTGCACGTGTTTTTTTTTTCAAATACCCAGGAAGGGAAGTAAATCGATTCATACAACAACATTTGTTCGTTTGTGAATCATGTACTTAAATTCAAATATGAACGAAAAATACTATGGATTAGTATCAAGGACTCCATGAATTATACAAATAGCTGGTTGATAATAACAGTGTTTTTCCCCTTTTCAAAATACCATTCTTATCTAATCGGCTACGTACTGTTGAATTCCAAATGGAAAACAAATGCATCAAAACCATAACATCGCACTGTGTCGTTGAATCGCCTGTTTACGCTCTTATTGTGGCTTCTACCGAATTGACCAAGTCGTGATGACCTCTCTGCCATAACTCGCGATTAAGAGTGTTGCAGCTGTAAAATATTATTGATAGTTCTCACTCAAAGGCGATGGCAGCTTTGTTTTGCAAGCTATTAAAACATTAAATCGTTGGGCAACAATTCTCGAGATTGGCATTCACGTCACATACCAAGAAGGAGGCAGTTAGTTCATTCGGCATAGTGTACTTCCCCTTTGCTGATACGTTCTTATCTGATTCATCGTTCGAGGGAAGTGCAATGTAACTTGAGAGTTTAATAGAAGAATGGAATAAAAAACTAAAGTTAGCATGCTAGCAACTAAACGAGCATGGCGTAATCGTAGCTCTTGGAAGAGTATAATCAAACAATGGAAACATACCAGACAAGAAATGAATTCATGTAGTTAGTATGGCTCGCATCGTCCATAAGTTGAATAGACTCATTCTAAGCCATAGCTGCAAATCAACGTTCTGCTCCATCCTAAATCGAATCGAATAAACCGAAACCATGACATCATGTTTCGCAACACGCAATGCCGCTTCCCAAAGAATGGCCCATAAAGTGGGTAATAACTCGAACGATGACCACGGAAGCGATCGTCAGCATTCAAATTTTGGCGTTCCGTTGCAACGACTTTCCGCGCAAGCCTCATGGCCATTTTAGGGGTGGCTAAAACCACGATGACCCCAGCACTGCAATAACGCGCGATTATGAGCGTTGAAGCTGCAGATTCTGCACATTCGGTGGCCACGTCGCGATTATTCCTGTGTGGTGTTTTTTTTATTACCATTCAAGGGCTTCACCCCGAAAATAGGCAACCACCGGAAGCCGATCGAATTGGAACCGTATGCTGACTCACGCTTGACGACGAGGGACATCGGTCGGGACCCGTTCTAGCACGTTATGGAGTTTGGAGAAGATAGCAGGGACGGGGACATATGACAAAACAAAAAGGAGAAGCATGTTTCTAGAGAGCTTAACCCCTAAATGGCTATATAAAAGATTGTGTTTTTCATGGATGTTTCAAGTGCTTACGACACTATTCTTCTAAGCGTCTGAAATAGGAATTTATTACACTATTTCAGGTAGGTTTCAAATTCTCATTTTGACAACTCTCTATCGAAAGCGAAAGCAATGGCTGCTTTGTTTTGCGAGTCATTCAAGAATTAAGAATGTGCCCCCTTAAAGGGTTCAACGCACACGTCCCAACACGGAACGGAATAAGCCACAGCGGGAACGAAGATGCACCACAGCTGCTCATTTGAATTTGTAATTCAAACACGCCAACACCGACTCCGACGGCTTCTGGACGTTACGCGTCCGCGAAGCCCACGTGCCACATGCGAACGATGTTGCGCACGATAACGATATGGATGCGCGGCTGGCCCAACGCACCCTCTATTCCGTGTCGCGATGTCTATTTTGGGCACGCAGGATCCTCCCGTCATCGTGGGGCGATATGCGCCGATGAGCATTAGCATTTTTATGCTCGAAAGACTCCCTTGCGCGGAGTTCTTCCTGAGTGAGCATGGAAGGTTTGCGCGCGGGAGACCGAGTTTGGTAATTTTCCTATGACGATTGGGCGATGGCAAACCACCGGAAGTGTGGAACGGGAAGCAACACAAATGCACCCCAGATGTGGATAAAATAGATATCAAAATGTGGAGCCAAAGCAACCTCAAAAAAAAGCGAATGGGCTACAGAAGCACATGTGTCGTACCGTAAAATTTACTGTCCCTTTTTGTCGGTCGGAGGGGCCATCGCCGTGTCTAAGCTTTTCGCATCAAAGTTGTTCAATTTTTGGGGACGGGAACCATCGAACCATGCGGCCGGATTTCCTCCAACAACTGCGGTTTCCATCGATCAATGTTGCATCGTTTTTTTTTTCTCTCGATTTCGCCCTCAAACGTGTAGCTTTCATTTCAGCCACTCACGCGGTGCGTGGAAAACAAACCCATTGTGCAACACACAGCGCACTATCGGCATTTCTATTGGGTAATTTTCTCCCAGCTGCATTCCAGATTTTAACGTTCAGATTCATTGCGAGCTTCCGCGAGCTCTACATTTTTCCCCATTCCGAAGTTACAAAATGGAACGAAAAATATTGCGTTGATAAATAAATTACGCACAAATAATAAACCCACCGAGCCCGCGTCGCGAGCACAGCCGGGACGGGACAGACTGCCAGCCCTCGTGATAATCAACCAGAAAACCTCACCCATAGAACCCTGCCGGCTGGGAATGCCGCCGGAATATTTGCACTCCGTCGAGCATAACATCTGCATCGGGCTCTTTTTTTTAGAGATCGTTAGGCATGTGATTACGCGCGCAGTTTGCGCGAATACTTTCGGCATACAAAGCACAAACGCGCGTCCAAATTGCACCCAACCGCATGCGGGAGCATGAGCTAGAGGTCCTGTTTTTTCACATTGTTTGCCCGCTATCGGAAGCTCCCTTTCATTGCTGGCAGGAAACGCGGCTCGAAGCGGTTAGATCGCATGCTGGATTTTAATGCAAACGAATGCCCCCCGAGAGCTGTGTAATGTTCCGCTTTGTTCTATTGCACTGCTGAAGGAACGTTCAGGCACATACGAACGCAATCCATCGTCCTTTTTGCTCTTTAATTGTTACGGTGATGAATTATTTCATGTGTTGGCGTTTTCGATGCCCTATCGACTTTAAATCACTTGAATTATTACAAAAAGTGGAAGTAATGCAAACCATCGACAGTTGTGTTTAAAACAAACAAAAACCCATTGCATTCATTGGCGCTATTCAATTTTAGCGCTAGTAAGGGTCTATCCTTCTACCGACCTTACGCCATTCACCTCGAATTTTGGTAATCCATTTATCACTCATTTTTTTTTTTTGCGAGCATCAAACGGCAAGTGTCTCACCGAAACAGACGCTTCTCAGCTTCCGCCTTGTTAGCGGCCAACCCATCCGCTTAATAATTGATCGAAACATCACCCCAAAGCACCACCCACGCTGGTGGTGGTCTATGAACGTCCTGTTCCCATCCGACGACGATCTCCGCGAAGTTGCGCTTTTCCGTTCATTTGCGTTTGCTTCATTTTTTTTTTGTTAGTTGCTTCTTCAACTGTGCGAACCCCTTTTGGAAAAGCTTGGTCCCCGGGAGTCGGTTTCGGGTTTTGGTCGGGTCGGTTTGGTTGGCAGTGGACCAGGAAAATATATCTCCACCAACCGCCGGGCTCAACCCGACCCCGGGAGCCACCCAAGCGCGAGGGTTGATGTTTTATGAAAAGTTTTAATGCTTTATGTATAATTTATAACTCGTTAATGCTCTTCTCGCTGCCATCGAAGACGACGGTGATAGCGAGCGCGCGCGCGAGAGTGCACGCGACCGCTTACGAGCCCTTACGTGCCCTCTGGCTGGAAGGAAGCTCAAGGAACCACGGCCAACAGACCGACCGACCGAACGACCGAACGACCAACCAACCGACCGGTATCCTTGTTCTCGCCAACCGCACCGCACAGGGAAATGGCGCGGCGTGTTTCGCACGGATGTAACGGGAAACTTTTCACCAAACCGTACGAAGGGGTGAACTAGAAACGGAACCGGTCACGGGGGTGCCCACGCGTGGGTGGAAGCGGTTTCGCAAATTTGCTTACCGAAGCAGCTGGTTTTTTTTTTGCGCGCTCTCCACCACGTGGAATGTGCTTTTCCACGTTACATGCTGGTGTGTGTGTGTGGGAGCGATGTGAGCACGTGTGGAGTAATTCGCGATTTTACAGGCGCTGGTTACACGCTTTTCCGTCTCTCTCTCTCTCTCTCTCTCTCTCTCTATCTCGCTGCTGTTTTACACCCTCCATCACACCTGATGATGATGCACCCGTCATGGTGGGTAATAAAAAAGCGGGGAAAATGTATGCACTCGCGAATTCATTTTTCCCATTAGATTAGCGAAACCGGCTGGCTGGCTCTGGGTTCGTTTCAGCCACGTGGGGACAAGGATTCTCCACCCACCGTCCCACTCCAAAGCACGCCTGTTTATTGTCTATCACTTACGTATCTCGTACACACAATGGGGGCAGGAAACAAGCGAGAAGTTTAATATATTCCCTCCATCCCTGTTGACCACGCATTTTGGCCACACAACGCGGGTTAACCCAACCGAGGGCTCCCATGTGGGCCACCGGAAGGAAACGAGCAGGACAGCCCCATTGCCATCACTGGGACGATATGATGAATGTGGCTAACAGCGAACAACACACATACGGCACGGGCACATACAGGGAAAGCTCGTGCACGAAAAAAAAAAACCCACGCTCGAAAACCGCGCCAACCGACCTGTTTAATGAGAAAAGTTTAACCCTCAACATGGTGCTCTCGTCTGCCATTTTCCTCGCGTCCACTGGGAATGGTCTACGTGCGTGCAACGAGCCTTAGGTTTTCCCGATTTTTTCCACCCCATGGTGGTCTAATTTTGGACCATCTCGTTGTCACCTGACGGGGCTTTGCCACGTTGGGCAATTGCCGGGATAAAAGTCAAAAAACAAATTTGAGATTTTTTTAAAACTGTTGTTATATTCTGAAACTAGAGAGTTAAACTTAGTTAACATCAAAATATCTTTAAGTTTACACCTTTGATCTTTTTTTCTCTTTGACTAAATATCAGAAACTCAACATTTTTACCATTTTGGATAGGTTATTTAATCGTTACTGTCATTAAATGCAATAAATTTAATTCTTTTGAAGAATACATCATCAACAAATGTAAATGTACGAAAAACACCATGTAAAATCATGTTTTTTTATAAAAGATGAATTTCTTATAAAGCTACAAAAGACTTCAAGCAATGGCATAGCACAAGATGTAGTACAATAATTTATCTTTGATTTTATAACAAAATCTGCTGCCACCTTTCGCCAGCTAACATGAAAATGGTTTTTTTTTCTAAACCGCGCTACAGGGTTATTTTGGGGGGCGAACTATTAAAAATGGCGCCTTAATTTCCACCCTTTGCCGGGAAATTCGCTTCTTTTAGCTAAATAATCGATGTTATTACTTGGTACTAGAAAAATCCTTTCTAAAAACTCACGAATTCGCACGCAGATCATGTAAAACTTTTGAAAAGGGTCACCCGAATTTATATAAAAAAAACCACGTGACGCACCCTGCTCGCGCTAATCGAGCGGATTTCAGCGACGGATTTTGAACGCCAAAATCGCCAAATTTGAATTCGCTAGTAACGAGAGAACATGCGTCAAGGAGGTTGCATGTACCAGCCGAATTCCGTTTCGAACATCACTTGTCATCCAAGGGTTACCAAATTTAATTGATTTCCCCTTCAAATGTTATCAGTACATAACGCCGATCTTTCCGACGCATGATAATCAGCATCCTATCTCGTTTACTCTCGTTTGCTGTCGATCGCAATGTTCTACGCACACTGTAGGATCTTACTGCGCGTCCTAACTTGCCGGCCATAATTTGGTCGCAGCATCTCGCCGGTCATAATAAATTGCTTGGATGCATACATTAATTCCTTTTATGATACAAAACAAAGCAGCAAACAGCTTGCGATAAATTCATGTTATTTAAACCACTGTTCTCCATATCATTGAGCATCTTTTTATCACAAAACTATATTAAACTAGCGGGATCATCAAACACGGTGTCCAGCTAGCACGCATCACTCCATAGTGCAAGCAATGTCCACCTCCTACGCGCGCCTGGTACAAAATATAGCAGTTTGTCCTTGTTACGCTCACGTTCTGCTTCCGTTATCCGAAATAGTAATCATTAAGCACATGGCGCACGTTTTTTTATCAGCAGTGCCAACTGAGGCGTCGTTGCGCGTGGTTCATGCGCACATGGATTTCACAGAATTCTCTAGATGGGCTACCAATACTGAAACGATTTGAAACCGGAATATATATGAAAAAAAACCACGTGACGCACGCTGCTTGCTAATCGGGAGGATTTCGACGACGGATTTTGTACGCCAAAATCGCCAAATTTGAATTCGCTAGTAACAAGAGATCATGCGTCGAGGAGGTTACATGCACCAGCCGGACTACCACCCTAAATTTAATGGATTTCCCCTTCAAATGTTATCAGTACATATCGTCGATCTTTCCGGCGCATGATAATCAGCATCCTATCTCGTTTGCTCTCGTTTGCTATCGATCGGTTTGTTCTACGCACACTGTAGGGTATTTTGCAGCGTCCTATCTTGCTGGTCATAATTCGGTCGCAGCATTTTGCCGATCATAATAAATTGTGTGGCTGCGTACATAAAATGCTTTTTCGATACAAAACATAGCAGCAAACTGTATGCGATAAATTTCTGTTATTTAAACAACTGCTCCCCATATTTTTAAGCATCTTTATATCACAAAACCATATGAAAATAGCGGGATGGTCAAACACGGTGTCCAACTAGCACGCAGTACTCCATAGTGCAAGAAATGGTCACGCCCAACGCACGCCTTGTACAAAATATAGGTAGCTTGTCCTTGTTACGCTCACGTGCTGCTCCCGTTATCCGAAATAGTAATCTTCCAGCCCATGGCGCACGTTCGCAACCTCCTCGACGCATGAGCTCTTGTTACTCACAATATCAGATTTGTCGTTTTTGGCGTACAAAATCCGACGCCAAAATCCTTCTGGCAGCGGTTTGGTAGAATAATCGATAGAATTTTGTTAAATTCTCGTGTGCCAATAAACCATGCGTGACGACGCCAGATTTGGCACTGCTGATAAAAATCGTGCGCCATGGACTTAAAGAGTACTATTTCGGATAACACGTTTCGGATAGTAGCACGTGAGCGCAACAAGGACAAACTACTTATTTTTTGTACCAGGCGTGCGTAGGAGGTGGACATTGCTGCACTATGGAATACTGCGTGCTTGTTGGACACCGTGTTTGATTATCCCGCTATTTTCATATAGTTTTGTGATATAAAGATGCTCAAAAATATGGGGAGCAGTTGTTTCAATAACAGAAATTTATTACACACCGTTCGGTATTTTGTTTTGTATCGAAAAAGCATTTTATGTACGCAGCCACACAATTTATTATGATCGGAAAAATACTGCGATCGAATTATGGCCGGCAAGTTAGGACGCGCAGTAAGATCCTACAGTGTGCGTAGAACATTGCGATCGACAGCAAACGAGAGTACACGAGATAGGATGCTGATTATCATGCGTCGGAAAGATCGGCGATATGTACTGATAACATTTGGAGGGGAAATCCATTAAATTTGGTAACCCTTGAGTGACAAGTGATGTTCGAAACGGAATTCGGCTGGTACATGCAACCTCCTCGACGCATGTTCTCTCGTTACTAGCGAATTCAAATTTGGCGATTTTTGCGTTCAAAATCCGTCGTCGAAATCCTCTCGTTTAGCGCGAGCAGGGTGCGTCACGTGGTTTTTTTATATGAATTCGGGTGACTCTTTTCGACATTTTTACAAGATCTGCGTGCGAATTCGTGAGTTTTTAGAAAGGATTTTTCTAGTACCAAGTAATAACATCGATTTTTTAGCTAAAAGAAGCGAATTTCCCGGCAATGAAAATACAGATCTTTAGGCCATTTTTAACAGTCCTATCCTACCTCACGAATATATGCGGGCTCCGAGGGATATCTGCATGACACCATGGCAGACCCAGTTGGATACAGACGAGTTAGAGAGGTACCTTTACTTAATCTCTCCTAAAGTCTCCACCAGACCTTAGTTAGTACCTTTGGCCCCAATATGGATCGCACCTTCAGCTTTATTGGGCGCAATTGAGGCTATTCTAAGGCTGTCGGAGATCCCTTTTCGTGAGCTATCTAAGAGCAATTCATCGGTTTGCTTCGGCCAAGACTTCATCTATCGTCTGTTAACTGTGGAATAAATTTTATATTATGTATTGTATTTTGTATTATGAATAACGCATTTTAATGATAATTCTCCAGTATATAATGGCACTAGACTTTTATCCCGGTATTTGTATGGGAGTGCCCACTGTGCTTTGGTCGGTCCGAAGGTCCGGAATTCGGAGCTATCGTAGACCGAACATCAATCAGTCTTACTTAACCGCGGTCCCGGATGGTGACATTTGATTTTTGCTTTTTTTGTCGCTCCCCTTTCTCGCACGTCCTCGTTAGGCGTATGTTCATTTTCCGACCGGCTCAAACTTATCCTTCCCGTCACGATTCGTTCCTGTCAAAGCAAACAAACAAACAAAAAACGCGTACGCCGAGCCTCACTCGCGCGCGGAACGAGCATTTGATGGAAAACAAACACCATCCGGACGCGTGGCCATGGTTGACGTGTGCTTCCGGAGTGAATTCCCTGTTCCGCTCTGGTCGATCCGGTTTTTTGTTTGTTTCGTAGCTACTGTAGAGCTTTTTTCGCTTCACCATCGAAAGGGAGCCCTTTTTTTGCTGGTTCTCTCGATTTAGATTTCCATTTGCCACCCTTGGATCGAAGCGGCGCGTTAAGCCAAAGGCCTGCAGGGCCTTTCGCGTTTACCTCGCAACCGTGCGATGCCCGGACGGACTCGCGATTGAAACTTTCACACTACAAAAACCTCCATTCTCCGGATTCGGATTGGTGGGAGGAGGAGAAGAAAAAAAAAGCCACCCAGCCAAAGCCTGCTGGGATGGCATTTCAACCCGTTACACCGAACGTCACTTCAATCGAAGCAACCCGAACGAATGGGGCGTTTTTCCGCTCGGTTGAAACTTCACGCCAGTGAATAATCGGTCCACCACAATACGCCCCCGCTCGGGCCGGATCCGCTTGCCGGGAAGGACTCGAAAGAAGGATTTTCAAGACCGCACCGAACCGAGCAAACCCCCAAATGTCACGCGGCTCCGGAAGACAGTGAAAGCCATTTTCCTGGACGCGCGACACAACAACCGACTGATGAAAACCGTTGCCAGTGAGCGAACCTTTCTTTCGTTTTGTTTTCGGTTGTTCGTCCACCACCCCTTAGCGCCAGCCGCAAAAGCGCAAGAAATTGTCCGGCACTCCATAAAGATAAGCCGGAAATAAATCTAATTTGCCGTGGTGCGTTTCCGTCGACGGCGACCGGTGGGGTCTCGTTTTCTGTCCGCATTTACCACGCCTCTACGCAGCGGGACTGTGAAAATGAGTGCGGGATTATCCTCAAATGAGGTCCCTTTTCTGGGGAGGATTTTCTGCTGGGGCAACGCTGAAGCGTGCACTGGCAAGCTCGAGGCAAATGGGTGGAAAATGGACGCCTTAAACGGCAATTTCGGGTGAGAGATGGGTGGAACCGGGAGAGAAGGAAAACAACAACAACAACAGCATCCGAAAAGGCAGTCCACTTTCCCCAACCACTGAAAACTCGATCGTGGCGTAATGGATGAATGCTCATTTTTCACGCCACCTCACCGAGGATCGAGGGTTGACGAAAAATGGACGAGTCCTTACGCAAGCTAGCTGGCGCCCGGAAATGCGCTCGAGCGTTTCCAATACCGATAAAGGGGCAACAATAACAACAACAGCAAAAAACGCATCCCACAATCGCGAGACAGGGCCAAAACCCTCCCATCCCCCTTTCGCAACAAGTGCACCATAAATATTCGTCAATCAAAAATTAAACAATCGCAAATGACAGTGAAAAGTTTCCGTTTCCCGGTCGGCTGATGGGCGCTCGTAATTCATCCTGGATGTTTACGCGACTCGTGGGTGGCTTTCGCGAGGTGGTTTCGGTGGCCGTGTAAAGCCAAAAACGGTCCGCTCACGAGGGTGAGTGCGTGCAGGACGAATCAAGGTAAGCTATTTGAAAACACGAAAAGTGAAGCAATAAATTGACCAAAAATTCTCAAAGTCCATACGACAAAAGAGCCAACCCTTTCAGATGAAAAACTAAAACAAAAATCACTGATAACACATTATTAAAAGCAGCAAACGGTTTCAAAATGAGTGTGCAACGCAGTATAGCATCTTGAAAATCTCATCCGGAAAGTTATGCCACTATCCTGCGGATCTGCTTTTGCGATAAACGGTTACAGTTTCAGCTTGTTCTGCTTGACATTATCCTGCATCCTTTCCACCTCGCATGCATTACTTAAACCGTTCGTCGTCTTAAGTCGCCCTTTTGGGATGCGCTAACGTGTGCGATTGCACTCGTCCGGCTGGTGCATGATCCGGAAAACCCCTTCGAAGGCCGCCAGCAACAACTTCTCCTAACAAGATAAACGCGGCTTACGTTTACGCCCCCGAGCCTCACCGGCGAGAAGACCACGACCGACGGCAAAGAAAAATCGGAAAACTGTCTGTATGTGTGTGCAGCAGCAGCAGCAGTGTCCGAGTGGTGAGACACTTGCCGGATTGTTTGCTAAGCGCCAGTCGAATGCGGGAAGAAATACACCTTCTGCCGCACTCGGTGGGTGAAGAAAAATCTCCCCATCTCGCGTACCTCTCCACCCACCACGGTGATCGCTCTTTATCTTTATTACAGTGCTTATCATGATTTATGCAATACCTCCATGCAATGTTTACATAAAATCCGCACGCTTCTGCCCCTGGATTCATTCCGATGTTCCGACGATTTCCACCGAACTGCCCGTCGGAAGGACCAAACTCAAACCCGGCCACATCCTGCGGGGAATAGCGATACGTCGGTGGCGGTCAGAAGACGTGCCGTGGTCGTTTCGCTGGCGAAAGGACTTTCGGGCGCAAAAGAAACTGCCACAGTGGGTGGAAGTGGGCACACAAAAGTTACCCCATGTCCACGTGGGCAAAGGTCGAGGAAAATTCGGACGGAGCCACCGCGTGAGTGCCGTGACGATTGCTGGAAGCCTGGCCGCCCTCGCCCTCCAGTTCGCATTGTTCGGTATTTGTTTTTCTTCCGCTGCCGGGCGTAATCTTCAAAGTAGAAACACAAACAGTGCTCGAGAGCGGGGTGGTCGTTTGGGAGGGAATCATGCGAGACGTACTTAAAGATATGCTCCATCTGGTGGTCGGAGTTTGCAGCTTCAAGGAAGAAAATCCACCAACCAGAGAGAGAGAGAGAGAGAGAGCGAGAGCGACTCGAAACCGCGCGGTCAAACACGAACATAATAAAGATAGGTCAGTTCGTAAAGTTAAGTTCACCGTTCGCTAAGCTTTTCCGCCCACTCGGGTTTAGAGCAAAAGGCTGATGAACCATCAGATAACCCGGCCCGGAAACGGAACTAAAAGTGCCCGTTACTGTGTGGTGCTTCCTAGCCAGTCGTTAAAACGCTTCATCAGAATTTGTGGGGAGTTTTTCAACGAAAATCGGGCTGTAAACTTTCGGGAGCTTCGATACAACAAGAGCAATCCCACCCCTACGAGCACTCCGGCCAGAAATGAAGCACCTATAAAGCCGTTTCCGACGTTTAACTCTCCAATATTCAACAGCCTAAATATTCTATCAATGTTCGGTACTCCCCCAGGTTGGTGCCGGAGCCACCGCTCGGAAATTGCCGATGAAAGCTTAACGATGTGTTAAGAAAATGGAACGACTTTTCGATGCGGCGGGGTCGCTGCTAGCAAAGACAGCAAAAAATAGCCCGCTTTCGGCGTGCGTTCGACCTGAGCGTGGGACGAAAATTCGCCCAAATGAAATAAAACATTATTCCATTCCACCGACAACACTGAATTATGGCCCAATGGAACGAGGAAAAAAAGGCTGGCATGGCTTTTTTTTTCTTCTCTTATTCATTTTCTCCCTCTTTTTTGGCCCTGTTTTGGATTGGTCATCGCGGGGTGGGAGAAAACGACCCCAAAAGGTTGAAATCGGGGGTGAGGATGGACAATTCAAACCCCCCACGCCCAAAACGGAACGGAGGTTAAGTGTTGGGCCGCAAAAATTACCCAAAACGCGATAGCACGGCTGGGACATTATTTATAGCCTCTCCTGTCACCGGTCTTTGGGGAGGGGGTTTAGTTGGGTCAAAGGACGAAGGAAGATGGAGTGGGAATGGTATGCCAAAAAAAAAAAAGAATGAATCCACGCCAAGAGGCACCGCGGGTTTGGGTCCGCGAGGGTGTCGTTTTTCCCCGAGAGAGTGGACGCGGCTGAAAAACAAATGTGCTTTTAGAGAAGGAAACCAAACGCACACAAAGCAAAGCGCGTCCGACGTCGAACCTGCGGGTCTGTTTCGTGGCTTCATAAATTATAATCCAACCCAATGGTGACAAGCGAACTAATGAATCTAATTCCATCTGCAGGAGGGTTGTGGTTTATTTAACATTTTCCTTTTACTCTCTCACTGTTCTGGTTCCCTTATCGCTTATATGAGCTTAAAGCTCACGCAAAAAGACGATGCGACGAAGGAAACAGAGCTGCATAAAGCTTCAGTGTTCTGGGTCGATTAAAACTACTCAACACCTGCCGCATGCACGATTAGTCCGTCTGCTGATCTGATCCGCTTATCACCGGATTCCCCGGAAAGCACGCCTTGTTCTCGGTCGGAAAATGCACACTTCCTTCTGCTCCTTCTTCCACAAGGAGACAGACAACTTCTAATCGATGTAATGCCCAGAATATCCCGAGCCCGATTGCCGGGCGCTGGATGGCTACAAATCGAATCCGTTCCGTTTCGTGCATCACTCACCGATCGCCGCCAGGATGGAAGGGAAACTTCCCAACCAAGCTGCCACCATGATTGCCCTCGTCCTGTAAAAGGGCATAAAACAACTCCGAGACCCGGAAAAGCGGCACTTTCGTTTGCCACTTGCACTGCGGCTCGAACCCTGCGTGTGGCCGTTTATCGTCGACAGTTTGTAGCAGCTTTTTCGGATGGTATCTTGCACGGGTTTTTCCTCCCCAATCTCGCTCACTCTCTCTCTCTAATCGTGTCCCGGTGGCTACCAATTTCGTGAATTGTCTGTTCTTTCCCTGACACTCCAAGACCACCACGTCTGCGTGT